>NC_045545.1:73444500-74175508 GCF_009769535.1 Thamnophis elegans
TTCTTCTTAGTTCTAGGTTGTTTCCCTCCTGGATTAGTTTCTATCCATTACTCCTTGTCCTTCCCTTGGGTGCTTTGGAGAGTAGCTTGACTCTTTCATTGTGGCAACACCTAAGATACTGGAACACTGCTATTATGTAACCCCTATTCCTTCTTTTCATTAAACTCGACATACCCAATTTCAGCAACTGTTGTTTATATGTTTTAGCTTCCAGTCCTCTAATCATTTTGTTGCTCTCCTTTGCACTTTCTAGAGCCTCAACATCTCTTTTACAATGTGGTGACCAAAACTGGATGCAGTATTCAAGTGGTAGCTTTAGAGGACTACCAGTACCTCCTAGCTTTAGAAGAGAATGAATTATTGTCTATTGACTACTGACTATGTGTGTTCTTCTCCAGAAGAACTAGCAGTATGAAATTAGTGTGTTTATTCTTGAATGCTAAAATCTGTATTAAACAATCCTAGAGTCATTCCCAACCTACCAAGTGTAGGTTTAAGAGAGATGTAGGGAGGCATATATGAGACATTGTTGCATATCTGGCTATTCCTAAGCTAAGAAAGGCTGAAAGTCAACCATCTCTCAATAATATTGTAAGCACAGTCCATCTCCTTACAAATCTTTACGGAGATAATTTAAGCAGATATATGCTGGCATCACTTTGATGTTCCAAATCGGTTACCTCTGGAGAATAATAATTTGAAGTCTCTGAATGGATTGTTTCTGAAGCAATAAAATTAATTGTACCATCTCTAAAACCCTGCCTAGCAATTGAGTCTTTGAATCATTTGTTTTAAATAGTAACTTACATAGGACATTTTTTAAAAAAATGTTCTCTCCCACCATCCATCTATCTATCTATCTATCTATCTATCTATCTATCTATCTATCTATCTATCTATCTATCTATCATCATCTGTCTATAAAAAGAATGCTTTGTGAAGTGTAAATTTGATTTCTAATAAGTAGCTGATGATACTCATAGCTGCAGCTTCCAACAAAAGTGTATAAAAGGATAGATAGCAGGTGTGTTCTAAATTATCAGCTGGCCCAAAAGAAGAGCTCTCTTGAATACTTTATGAATAATTTATCTGGAACAAAAGAGAAATGAAAATTACACACAGGCTGAAGGTTGATGGAACATTTCTTTATAATTGTAATGCGACTTTGAGGATTGGTTGGGAAAAAAACCCCAGAAAATATAGCTACATTTCAGTGTAACACTAAATCATGATTTTCCCAAGTTTTTGACTCCAATTGCTCCTATCCAGACTGCCCAGAGATTTTAAATAGGGAACAGTAGCAGAAAATATCTGAAAGTGGCCAGCATGCCTACATTCTTCCTAAAATAGTATTTAGCAGCATGAGGGGAAAAAATACTTATCCCACTCATCTTTTCTTCCACCAAATCAAGGTTGATTCCTGCAGACTATCTGGACAAGTCCCTGCAGTTTTCTTGGCAAGATTTCAGAACTGATTTGTCCTTGCCTCCTTCCTCGCATTTTAAGAGAGTGACTGGCCCAAGGTCACCTCATTCATTTTGTGCCTAAGGCAGGAATAGAATTGTCTCCCAGTTTCTAGTCTGTCTTAACTACTACACCAGATTGATTCTCAAAAGGAAATTGTGATCATCTGTAATTAGGTTGAAGAAATAACTTTTGTATGGTCACAGGAAGTGATTAAACAATTTTGTGCTAAATTGTGTTAAGTAAAACCTAGTAGAAGATAAAATGGGATCTTGATCCCCTTTTTCATTCTTAACTATTCATGTATTCCTGTGTTCCTTCAAATTCATTTGCTATCAAAAATCCAATGAGTTTATCTTTGTGCAAATATTTTCACAGAATAGGAAAGACTACTTTTTCCATTGTCTTCCAAAGGGAAAACACCAATTATGAAACAATATTGAAATTAGTACAGTTATATTTTTATTACCATATTTTTCAGAGTATAATATGCACCAAGGTTTTGAAGAGGATTTTTTTAAAAAAAAAAGTAGGTAGGAAGATAGATGGATAGAGAGGGAGATAAAGAGAGAGAAATACAGTAGGTAAGTAGGGAGAGAGAGAGAATAGTTAGGTAGGTAGATAAAGGGATAGAGAGAAAAATAGATAGAGAAATACAGTAGATAGGTAGGGAGAGAAATAGGTAGGTAGGTAGGTAGGTAGGTAAGTAGGTAGATAAAGGGATAGAGAGAGAGAAATAGAGAGTAGGTAGGTAGAGGGATAGAGAGAGGGAGGAATACAGTAGGTAGGAAGAGAGAGAGAAAGGATGGGTAGGTATGTAGAGGGATAGAGAGAAATAAAGTAGGTAGGTAGGGAAAGAGGGGGAGGGAGAAATACAGTAGGTAGAGAGAGAGAGAGTAGGTAGGTAGATAAAAGGGATAGAGAGAAAAAAAATACAGTAGGTAGATAGGGAGAGAGAGAGTAGGTAGGTGGTAGGTAGGTAGATGTTTCCAGGTGTATTTATCCATGTGTTGGAGAAGGAAATCGCTGACAATCTCCAGCACCTAACTTTGTTTCTGCTGGCACAGCACTTGATCAAAGTAATTTGCGAAAACAGACCCATTTTTTTTCCAATGAAAGGCATGCATAACCATATGGAGATTTATAGAGTGCTGCTGGGGGCAGCAGCATGGACTATATGGTTGGGACCGACTATACATCCAGAAAAAATATCATTCCAAAAGGCAGATTTCCCATACAGAAGGCATATTGGGTCTCATAAGCATGCCCTTATTGTCAGGATGTGCAAAACAGGCAGATACCTTTCAAACAAAGATTTTGTCCTGTGCTCACTAAAGCGAACGTTGTAGGTGAATGCCAGCACTTTAAATTGCACTTGTAAGTCTGTTGGGAGGCATTGTACCAGAGTAGAAATGGGGGAGCTGGGAGGAAGTACCTGTCCATCCACCTGGATTCTGTAGTGCCTTCCTGTGCACTCCTCCTGTGCTCCATATCACCTGCTTGTGGCACCTGCCTGCCTGCTTGCTTTTCACAGTGCCTGCTTGTGGCACCTGCCCATCTACCTACAGCTTTTGCCAGCCTACTTGCCTAGGACTCTTCCCATGTCATGGTCCTCGTAAAATGATTCACAGTCCCAGAGTTACAGTGACAGCCAGGATCACTGGGATTACCATCATTCAGCAATGTGTTCATGTGACATCACACTTTATGATTGTATTGTTTAGCAGATCCAATAACAACAGGGACATTTGAATTGTCTTAAAGTATTTTACCTACATTTTGTACAAAGAACTTTTGGAAAAGTGTTTTGTGTAATGAAGGAAAAAGTTTTTCTAATTCTTAAGGTGTTTATTTTAATTTTTAAAAAACTTAAAAGCAAATATTCTTATATAGACACTAGAAAATTAGCTTTAATTATCTGTGATATATAAATGTATTTCATTGCCCTCCAGTTAACAACACAATCCTATACATATTCATTGAAAAGTTAAATTCTAATGGTTTGCTGGGATTTGTTCTCTGGAAAATGTATAAAATTGCCTTCTAATTACAGACTTATCTTAGCTAAGCCTGTAGCTAAGCATAGAGTATAAAAATTAAATCATTGCTTATTCTTTTCATATCTACCCACCTCTACCTCATTTTACTCTGTAAATCTTATATGGCTCAATTGCAATAATAGAAATAAATCCTAGGTTTTTATCTTGTGCTGTGAAGATTACTATATAATTACATTCCTAGTTTATTAATTCAAACATGAAAATGGAGTAGAGATACTAGTATATTTAGGAAACCAAGCAAAGTAACATGGTTTAGTGAAAACAAATTTGCTGCATTAACAGAAGATTTAAAAAGTCATGTTGAACACCAATACTTCCTTATGCCTCCTTATGGCTAAATTAACAATGTGTTAGAAATTATTTTGTTAAATGATCTAGCCTCACCATACTTTATTGAGTGGTGATTCCAAAGCAAGTTTCATCTGGAGTGTTTTGATTCATTGGAAAAATCAACTAGTCAAATGGATATAGCATGAATAATGCTCAAAATTGTAGCATAGCTAGATTTCATCCCCCCCCCCCATCTGCATATACAAAATAGATTAGGAAGCAGTTGCTAAGAGAATAGTGGGATTCTGAGGATAACAGTTTCCTAGCCCCAGGTTTATGGGAGATCAGTTTTCATTAAGGACATGTGGTACTCTTGAGAAAGTCAGAATTTCATTTTAAATCTGTTTGGCAAAGCAATTGCAATGTCAAAAAGAGAAAAATGCTGTGAATTCCAATGAAAGTTACAATTATTTAAAACATTAAAGAGAACATCTAAAAGAAATATTGGTCAAAGGGATGTTAATAATAACAGAGATACTTAATTCTCCAATCCCCAGGACTTGAAGTGAAGCTAGGTTCATCACTTTGGACTTTCCAAAGGACCTTTGAATGTCTTGAGGGTCCTTTGGAAAATCAAAAGCTTCACTTTAGACACCTAGAGCCTACCTCTAGCTGATGAAACCCATAACATGTTTTTTCTACTATTTCTGGTGTACAGGCAGATACAATTGAGGAGAAGCAGTTCCTCAGATAACTGGTCGTATACTATGTAGGATTTTAATACTCAAAACCAGCATCTTGAATTGACCTGGAAACAGACTGGTAACCAATTCAGTCTCTTGTGCCTATGCAGAATAAAAATGCTGACTTGCACACTACTAGGTATAGCCAGAGAGAAAGAGACAGTTTGCCACAGTTGAAGATTGGACAAGGCATATCTAAGTGCCGAGCTATTGTTGATTTTATAGATTAAGGGCTGTACTTTAATTGTACACAGAACAGAATTGAGAACCAGTGCAGGACCCTTGGCATTACATGTTCCCAGTTAATACATGAGGTGCTGCATTTTTGACAAGTTTCAATTTCTAGTCTTTTAAGGCGCACTTACGTAAATCAATTGCAAGACATAAATTACTGTAGCTAGGACGTCCTAGATCAGGTAAGGCCAAAAATTACATACCATAGTTGGGCAAAGACCCTCACTAGCCACACAGCCTCTGGCTGCTTTAAACACGAACAAAGAATACTAAAGGGCTTCCAAATTGTAAACCACCTCTATCACGGGGCTTCTTGAGAGACAAATCTGGTGTCAGTGAAAAAATCCTGATGTGCAAATAGCAATTCTGTGTTGCTTTTGTTTAAATTTACCTTTTCTCCCATGAAGACCTTTACAATCTCTAGCCACCAAGACAACATTGATAGTATGTGTCTCAGAGCCTGGGGTGGCAATGTCTAATTAGTAGCATCATAGAAATTTAGACAACTGCTTTATTTCCTTGTTTTATTTCTTAATTCCTTTCTTTGCTGTTCTGTTCACAGATTCGCACAAACATAAAGATAAACACAAAGACCGAGAACATCGACACAAAGAGCACAAGAAGGATAAAGACAGAGAAAAATCCAAGTACAGTAATAGGTAAGGTCAAGTGTAAGAAAGAAAAAGAACGCAACCCACAGAAGTTTTTTAAAAATGAAGAAAAATAGAAAAGGAAAAAAGATGCAAAGAAGTGACTTCAATATTCATAGCGGTTATAAATGCAATTATATTTTAACCTCTAAAATTATATCATAGTACCCTTCTTTCTACAACTTCTGACTCCAATCTTAGTGTAGAATTTGCAAAGATATAGTCAATCCTCATTTACTAACTGCAATTGGGATTGGCAACTCTGTTAAGTGTTAAGTGCAACACCATGTGATTGCACCAACTGATGACATCATTCCTAGCTGCAGTTAAGCGACTCAGTATAGGCCGTTAAGCACAATGTCACATGATTGTGACTTGGAACTTCCTGCCAACTTACCCATTGACATGCTTGCTGTAAGATGGCTGTGAAGATCACAAATGACAATCACATGACTGCAGGGATACTGTGATGGCTGCAATGAATTGAAGATGGGTCATATTGTAAGCTTGAATGGTCACTGAATGAGTAGCGAGGACTACCTGCACTTGATTTTGGTCTCTAGACCTTAGAATTTTGAAGTTTACAATATTATTAGATTATTTGGGCCACTAATGATATAGTATATTGCTAATTATGATTGATGGAGGAATACGCAATACTGTTAGATTATTTGGGCCACTAAAGATATAGTATGTTGCTAATTATATATTGGGCACTCTTACGTGTTCCTCCATCAATCATATGTATTTAGCCTTTAGGACTGGTCAACCTATATATAGTACAATTCCTAATATTCCAGAAATCATAACCAATAACTTTATAGGTAGCCCCAACATATTGAAAAGGCATCAGGTAGGTAAGATTTGGCCTCCTATCTGTTTAATGTTTTATGCTCATGAAAAAGGAAATTTCAAAATATAGTTGGAAAGAACCTGGATGTTAATTAGGCTTAAAAGAAAGCAATGTAGCCTTCATGGCATTCTTGATTTTTTTTTTCATTTTTAAATCACACATTGAAAATATATCTTTGGCAAAGGCATTAAAGTAATTATATCTTTTTTCATAATTCCTAAAGCTCAATAGAAATACTTTCAGAAGAAATATTTATATGCCCATTTATAAATTTGTGTGTATGTTAATTTCTATTAAAGAATAAATATATGAAAATAAATATTCAGAGTACTTGCCTTCCTGTGAATCAACACATAGCGTGCCTTTTGGAGCAGAAATGTGGGAATTTTTAGCTTTCATTTTCATTTAAACTCTGTGCTTTCATAAATCAGAGGGGAAACATAGCTTATTGACTTGTGCCCTGCACTGTTGCATTTATTTCAGAATGCTGTACTAAGACTTCTGTTAAAAACTACAGAAGCAAAATTTGTCTTTCACAGAATAGAAACTAATTGAACATGTTTTTAATATAGTTTAGTTATAAAATGTCAGATAATATAGTATTTCCTCACAGTTAATATGTTTTATGTAATGTTTATGTAATCACCTATTTTAGGTTTTTTTTGGGGGGGGTCAAAATATTACTTAGCATATGCTTTGCTTGTGAGTAATTGAATATTTGTTGGAGTCAGGATAATCCAGGGCTGTCAAATTCCCAGCCCATGGGCCGGATGCGTCACACGCTAGCCACACCCACACCCAGTTTAGTAAAAATGGGGGGGGATATGTCACGTGACGCCACCATGATGATGTGAATTTGACACCCCTGGTCTAATCACTGTTTTAAAAGAGGCTCAAAAGGAGGCAATTTTTTTAAAATGCAAGTTTGTCTTTGTGCTTATGAAGTGTCTGCTTTTCATATTAATATAAATGACTGGTAACAGCTGAACATTATACATTTTTTTCTATACTGTGAAATTTACTTCTGGATAGGCTATCCAAGAGCTTAGACTTGGCCTTTTCTGGATCTTAATTCAACCATCATATTTCCATAGTTTGGAAAGCGTAGTCAATTTAACTATGAATTGGGATGTGTCTTACTCATTTGTCTTCTCCATAAGCATAATTTTGTACATATTGAACATATGTATTGCTGCTACTAAAATTATGTATGAAAGATTTAAAAAATGAAAGGGAAAATAAGGATACTTTATACTCCAGGAGTATAAAGTATCCTAAAAGAATCAGCAGGATTTAAGTAGCATCTAATTTAAATATTAGTGGGAAATGCTATTTTGGGGGTGGGAGAACTCAGTAAAATAGTTGCTGAGAGAATTCCTCTGGAGAAAAGACTGGGGTGCCTTTATTCTCTCTGCACACATTTACTGGGTTTCCCTGGTGAGTAATTAAACAAAGATGTGTTACTGAAATGTTTGTATTGCTATTTTTCTTTAAAGAGAAAGTATTGAGTAATTTAAAGAAACTGAGTGGTACTTGTAGTGTTATAATTGCATTGTTTTCTTTAACTTTACATGCTCCTCACTGAGTTGGGATTACACCATTGAGAATTCCAGTTAGTGTTGTATTGAAGATCATTTTAATTGAGTTACATTAAACAAAGCACACGTATGCCTGCAATTATGTCAGAGAAATGCAGTTACTTGTGAATTTTATTGATTTCTCTTAAGCAGACTGGCTTTACTGTTACTAGAAAAGAAATAGAAAGTTTAAGCTAATGAACAACTAGTATTCCTTCCTCTATCAGTATAAACATTGCAATACATTTTTGAAAGCTTGGCTTTAGATGCTGATAAGACTATTTAGATACTGATAATGCATCATTTTTTTCCAGTTGCCTCTTCTCTGACTGAAACTATTCTTAAATCTTACAGTGAACACAAAGAGTTTTCAGAGAAGAAACACAAAGAGAAGGAGAAAACCAAACATAAAGATGGTAGTTCAGAAAAACATGACAAACACAAAGACAAACACAAAGATAGAGAGAAGGAGAAGCGAAAGGAAGAAAAGGTACAGTATTATGATGGGGATATTACTTTTTTGGATTGTACTTTTGTCAGCCTCTCTATTTTCAGTTTCTAAGGTATCTGATCTGCAGCTCTGGATGCCAAGAAAAAGTTAAGGTCCTGAAGATAAGAAAATGAAATTAAAAATTATGTACAACAACATTGTAGTTGAATATTGTGCTTGTTTGTTTAAAATGTCAGAAGGGGAGAGAATAAAGATAATTATGATAAAAATACATTGTCAAAGAAAAGAAAAAATATATAGAAAGTACTTTTTTAAAAGGTGAAAAAATGGAACAACGAAAAAATATTTTTAACAGTAAATACAATTCTATTTATACTTATCTAGTGTGATTTCAATTACATCTGTATTTTTAATACAATCATATAATTATCATGCTTATTTTATCTGCTGCATTTTGTATATATAAGCTCCTTATTTCATAACATTTCTCCATACAAAGTCTACAACAATAGGAGATCCGCTCATGATTGGCAAGTGTCACTAGATATTCAATCCATTAAGTGAAAGGGGCCAAACATTTACCTTTCCAATACTGCAATATTAGTTGTTTGGCCATATTAAGGCCATGGAGAATCCAATTGTATTATCTAGTTTTCAAATTCCAAGTGCTACATATGTCGTTCAAGATAATATTTTTGTCTGAAAAATTTAACTTTTGTCTCACAATTACATTAAGGTTATCCACTACTTTCTCCCCAAAATTTGTAAGTTTAGAACATTGTAAAAACGTGTTTTAAAAAATAAAAACAAGCATTTACATTCTATTTGAATGTCTTAAGTTTATTATAATAAGTGCCATAGAAAATAAAAAAGATGCAATGTTTGGAATTAGTCTCACAGATTGAAAAGTTTTGCAGCACATGAAGATGCAAAAGCTTCTGGTGCAAGGTCTTTTGTCAGTCCCATGGGGAGAAAATCTGATGTGGTTTTTTAAAAGCGTAATGACCCAGTTCTCATTTATGTCTTTTAGAGTAAATCATCATCTGGTGAAATGAAAATAAAGAAAGAAAAAGAAAATGGGTTCTCCAGGTAGGCAAGAAGCAACTTTGCATGAACATGCTTTCTAAATTTTTCTTCTTGTCTGAAAAGAATAAAATACGTTTCAACAAGAAATTCTGCTCTATATTATCTGCAAATTAGCACAGGTTTTCACATCGGGTGACATGCACTCCCTTACTAGTATGCTAAATTGGATATAGCCTATTATATCCTGAATCAGAGCATGAGAAAGCTGAAAGATGGCAAAGAACCAATGAAACGACATGTTCTAAAAAAAATATTGGAACAGTGTATCAGATTACCTGAGCTCTCTGCAACGGGGAGAAGCTCCCATTACTTGCCCCAGCTCCTGCCCACACTTAGCAGTTCGAATCCATGCAAATGCAAGTGGATTAGTACATTGCATTTCAGTGGGGAGGTAACTGCTTTCTGTCCGCCTTTGGTATATAGCCATGCTGGCCACATGACCATGGAAATTGTTTTCGGACAACAGTGGCGCTCTCAGCCAAGAAACAGATAAGCACCTTGCCCTAGAGTTGGACACGACTGACAGGGGAACTTTTACCCTTTGCTTATGCTCAGAGACTTGTGTTTTATTGTTGAGAGGTTTTATTCTCTTGTTCTTTGTCATGAAATTCTTGCAGGACTTTATGTTTCCATTTTAACATTGAATATTGGAAGCGCTTTATTCCAGAGTAGATAGGAATGCAACAATAATGAGTCAGTTCTTGTTGCAGGTAAAATTAGTGAACAAGGTCAGCTTCCAAAATATGTTTTAATGATTATTTTTTTGTAAACGTGTTCCTTCCACATATAGCCCACCATGTATAAAAGAAGAAATAGATGATGATGGCTATTATAAAGAAGATTACAAGAGACCACGAGAGGATGATGAGTGAGTGTTAAATTCAGCTGTCTTCCCAGTTCTGAATCTTGATCACTGAGCTAATTAGCTATATCTCTTTTGATAAGATCAGAACACAAATTTCTACCTGGTCTACAATTCAGAGTACATCAGAGAGTTTTCCAGTTGGTGTATTATCATATTATTTTGCAGAAGTTCTCTAGAATTAAGTTGACCAATATAAGGAGCAGTGAGGGGCAGTAGTCTGAATCAAGCATTTAAAGCATGAAATGTATGCTGTTTCACAGAAGTAGCATAGATAGATACTTTATATTTATTGTCAGATGCTGGGATAATTTTTATAGTCTTGAAAAAGGCATCTAAAACAACCAATTATTAAACCAACAGTTTAATGACAATCTTATTTTAAGAATGTTTACTTCTCAGAGCTGTTTGCTGAGATGGACAGCCATACATATTGAAGGAAGATAGATGAATGATTGTATGGACAGACAGACAAAAAAGTAACCTTTTGAAATTGAGGCATGGTAATTTTTTCAAGCACTAATATTCAAATAGAACTAATGGAGCTAAAATATATGAATTATTTGCAATTATTTTGCAATTTCAGTATTGACTACAAACCTAAGAAGATTAAAACTGAAGATGTAAAAAAATCAAAAAAACGAAAACAGGAAGATGAAGAGGTAATTGTTTACTTTTTATTTTATCTTATGGACTGCCAACAATTTATGACAGCGGATCAATGTTAATCCCAGTATAGATTTAAACGTCCCTCTATCAATCTATCATCTATCTATCTATCTATCTATCTATCTATCTATCTATCTATCTATCTATCAATAATTTTTCATAATCTGACATATTAATTTTGATGACACTTTCTCATAGTCCCAGTGTATAAAACAGCTGATATACTTGCATGCTAAACTTCCTTTTCTATTAAGAATATTTCAGATGGATCTCATTTTACACTAATTTTTAAAATGTAAAAGAATCTTACATTGCTATGGTACATTTTCATTTAACCTTTTTTAGGAGATTAAACCGAAGAAAATAAAGAGCAAAGATAAGAAGCCCCCAGAGGGAGAAATGAAAAAGAAAAAAACAAAAAAAGAAGAGGAACAAAAATGGAAATGGTAACACCTACATGCATTTTTATACATGTCCATCATGTAAATTTCTTTAATATTAATATTATGCACAGCATGGAAAAGAAGTAAGAAATAATAAACAGTATGAGACTAGAAAAAGGAAAGGAAATTTAGCTAACTTTCTTTTACACCATTCACATTACATTTCTATCTTTGCAAACTACCTAACAATAACATTGTTAAAGCCCGGTTTGTCTACATTTAGGTTACTCCTAGGTAACTCCAGTATGGAGTAACCAAATAAATATGCCATCAGATATTCAGGGAACTCTCTCAGAAACATGGGAGAGAACCATTGGCCAGGTGGCTGGGCCTAGGATTCAAGTGATTACAGCCTAATTTTACAGTTCTAACCCTAACACTGCTCCTACTTGTCCTAATGCGTACAGTGAGTTTTTGTGGTCAAGAGCACTATCTTGATAACTCACATTTTCTCCCTCCTTTTCTGTCTTTTGAAGGTGTGAAGTTATTCTGCTTCCCTTTAATCTTCTTTCTTTAGTAGGACTTGTTTTTCATCTTTAAAGCTATGAGTTCATTAATAGCCTTCTCTAAAGAGCCTGTTATTAGCTTCAATCCCGGTTATGAAGTTTGGAGAACTAGAAGCTGTCTCAGTGAGATGAAATCAGTGTGTTATTCCCCATTATTTTATGAAATCCCTTTATTTTTGATTTACAGAATGTAACACCTTTAAAACAATACAACCAACCCTATCTCTAACTATAACTGAATTATTAGACCCTAAGAGCATTAGTTGGTTAAGAATAATTAGCTTATTTAACATCTGATTAAATTAAGGATGATAAACTAAATTTGCATATTACCCATTTTCACATACTGAATACTTTGATGTGCGTTTGTTCTTTTTCATTTTTATTTTCTGTTACAAAATAACTTTAGTGTTTGTTTTTAGTTGTTTCCGCTAACCCGCTCTGAGTGTTTAGAAATAAAATTCCCCAATGAGAAGATTATCAAATGATAAGCAGGTGATAATTTTAAAGAGATTAAACATATTTTAGAATATAAAACTATCAGTTTAATTTTCATTAAGTTTTTTTATTTCAAAAATAATAGCAACTCAAGAATAATGTGTTGGCATTATATTCACGTACCTTATATTTCTTATTCATACTCACAACACATTGTCATGTAACTTGCTGAACTTTAAATATATGCTCCCATTTTCAGTTCTGGGAGCTAAATTATGCCTAGTATTGGTATGCTGTTTGGTTATAAAGATGGATGGGGATATAAAGAACCTGATCAGTCATGATTGGTTGTGGAACAGACCCCTGATTCCTTAGTGTGGACCAAAAAGGAAAGCATTCTTTGTTGCCTTGTTTACTGTCTGTTCCATTTTATTGCTGCTTTTTGAGATGCGATCTGATGTGTGTGTTTTGTAGTGGTGGTTTTTGCTTCTGTCTGAAGCTAATGTATAGTAATTTGAATGTCATTGTGTTTAATGGATGCTTGGGATATATCTATCTATATCTATCTATCTATCTATCTATCTATCTATCTATCTATCTATCTATCTATCTATATCCCAAACATCCATTAAACACAATGACATTCAAATAAATTATGGTGGAAAATAAGTATTTGGTCAATATCAAAACTTCATCTCAATACTTTGTTATATATCCTTTGTTGGCAATGACAGAGGTCAAATGTTTTCTGTAAGTTTTCACAAGGTTGGCACACACTGTTGCTGGTATGTTGGCCCATTCTTCCATGCAGATCTCCTCTAGAGCAGTGATGTTTTGGGGCTGTCGCTGGGCAACACGGACTTTCAACTCCCTCCAAAGGCTTTCTATGGGGTTGAGATCTGGAGACTGGCTAGGCCACTCCAGGACCTTGAAATGCTTCTTACGAAGCCACTCCTTCATTGCTCGGGAGGTGTGTTTGGGATCAATGTCATGCTGAAAGACCCAGCCAAGTTCATCTTCAATGCCCTTGCTGATGGAAGGAGGTTTGCACTCAAAATCTCACGATACATGGCCCCATTCATTTTTTCTTGTACACGGATAATTCAACCTGGTCCCTTTGCAGAGAAACAGCCCCAAAGCATGATGTTGCCACCCTCGTGCTTCACAGTAGGTATGGTGTTCTTTAGATGCAACTCAGCATTCTCTCTCCTCCAAACACGAGTTGTTTTCCTACCAAACAGTTCTACTTTGGTTTCATCTGACCATATGACATTCTCCCAATCCACTTCTGGATCAACCAAATGCTCTCTAGCAAATTTCAGACGGGCCCAGACGTGCACTGGCTTAAGCAGGGGGACACGTCTGGTACTGCAGAATCTGAGTCCCTGGTGGCGTAGTGTGTTACTGATTGTAGCCTTTGTTACATTGTTCCCAGTTCTCTGCAGGTCATTCACTAGGTCCCCCCGTGTGGTCCTGGGATTTTTGCTCACCGTTCTTGTATCATTTTGACCCCATGGGGTGAGATCTTGCATGGAACCCCAGATTGAGGGAAATAATCAGTGGTCTTGTATGTCTTCCATTTCTAATTATTGCTCCCACAGTTGATTTCTTCACACCAAGCTGCTTGCCTATTGCAGACTCAGTCTTCCCAGCCTGGTACAGGTCTACAATTTTGTTTCTGGTGTTCTTCACAGCTCTTTGGTCTTCACCATAGTGGAGTTTGGAGTGTGACTGTTTGAGGTTGTGGACAGGTGTCTTTTATACTGCTAACAAGTTCAAACAGGTGCCATTAATACAGGTAATGAGTGGAGGACAGAGGAGCCTCTTAAAGAAGAAGTTACAGGTCTGTGAGAGTCAGAAATCTTGCTTGTTTGCAGGTGACCAAATACTTATTTTCCACCATAATTTGCAAAAAAAAATTCTTTCCAAATCAGACAATGTGATTGTCTGGATTTGTTTTCTCATTTTGTCTCTCATAGTTGAGGTCTACCTATGATGTCAATTACAGGCCTCTCTCATCTTTTTAAGTGGGAGAACTTGCACAATTGGTGGCTGACTAAATACTTTTTTGCCCCACTGTATGTATGTATGTATGTATGTATGTATGTGTGTATGTGTATGTATATTGTATGTATGTATATATATATATGAAATAATCTGAGCAGTATCTTTGTTCCTTTATGTTGTTTATTTTCTTGAGTTTTGTGACAGTTATCCTATCCTGTATCATAATTGGTATTCTTTACTGAAATGCAGGCATTATGATCAGTGCTGCAATTGTTCAGATTTCCTGCCTGGTAGTGTGCTCTATGCAGTAGCTAATTTTAATGCAGAATGTTTGTTTCTGGTGCATTTGTCAGTCTGGGCTTTTCTTATTACATCAACACCCTTAGGACTGTTTCACATAGGGTGCTTTTTGCAAGCAAAATGTCCAGTGCCTCTAAAATATGTCACCAAATTCCAGTGGCAAACAACTGAGAAATGGCAGCATATTTTCTATCTTTTTTATGGGCAGGGGAGAGAAATGGGAAGACAAGAGGGTAAAAATGTTCTTTCTCGCATCACACCCAATGAAACTAAACCTCTTACCAAATCAAAAACACCTAAGACTATTATTGCCTATTATCTTTGAAATTCTTTATTTTATAAAATATTGACTAAGTAATTTTAACATTGGTACAGAAAAAAGTTAATAATGTGACACAAAGGCAAATCAATAAATTAAGTGAAGAACATTAACTAATATAAATATATGTTTTTAAGCACAACAGAACAATGGAAGACTCCTTGATTGAATTGACCAATTTAGATATTCACATAGAATGCTGTGATACTGCTTTGTTTATTCTGGATTTATGTGCAGTAGCTGGATAGATACTATTCTTACTTATTTCATCTCTTCCTCTGTTTTAAAGGTGGGAAGAAGAACGCTATCCTGAAGGTATTAAATGGAAATTCTTGGAGCACAAGGGTCCTGTGTTTGCTCCTCCATATGAACCGTTGCCTGAAAATGTCAAATTCTACTATGATGGTAAGTTATAAAAACTGGTGCTTTGTAGAAGAGCAGAATTAACAGCTATTTAGCATCCCAAATCTATGAGTTTTCATGGGCAGAAATGGTAATGGTTTTGCTTGCAACTGATCAGTATTTATCTGGATTTTGTATTAGGAAGGGGCCAAAATTGCATTATAGGCTGTGTTGTTTTGGGCCTAAAATAGGTACACTACAGAAGAAAACATGGGTACCAGGATTCTAAATTCTATGATGCTCATATATACTTCAGCCTATTAAATTGGTGGCACAATGCTTAAAGTGCAATATTGTAGGCAAACTCTGCCCACAGCCTGGAATTTGATCCTGATGAGGTTCAAGGCTCATACTTCCATCCTTCCGAGGTTGATAAAATGAGGACCCAGATTGTTGAGAGCAGTATGCAAAATAATGCTTCTGTATTGTAAACCATTCAGAGAGTGCTATAAAGCACTATAAGGTGGTACATAAGCCTAAATGCAATTGTTATTCTATTACTATTGTTAAATTAATTTATATATCAAGTTACTGTGGGTAGGGAGAAAAGAAATAGTTGAATGTCTTTTACATTTTCTTTACTTTCCATTTACTTCATTAAATCCTTTTTTATTGTAGCTGCTAACATGTGTTACTACTTCTGAAACTGTCAGCATTTTAGTAATTCTTTTAGCTGTTTTTAATCATTACTTACTGTTACGGCTTCATTACAATAGTGTGCTCTTGCTGCACTATAAAAACCCCGCTCCCAATCACATTAGAGGTGGTTGTTGAATTAAGAGGCAATCCCACCTCTCCCCTTCCCTCTTGCAACCTGTTCCTTCCCTCCCCATCTTATTTTTCGGACTATAAGACGCTCCGGAATATAAGATGCACATTAGCTTTAAAGGAGGAAAACAAGAAAAATAAATTGGCCCGTTTGCTGCCATGGCCCATTCGTCGTCGCCCATTGATTGGCGGTGATAGGCAGCAGCAGCAATCCCTGCCATCTAGAACAGCTGATTGGCGCCACACCAACACACACACACACCCAAAAAATTTCCACCCACCTTTGGGGGGGGGGTACATCTTATAGTCTAAAACAATACAATATATTTTATCTTGATTAGGAATTCTATTTTTATTTTTTTTAAGATATTTATCTGTTAGGATTTTAATGTTTTACTGCTGGAAGCTGCCCAAAGTCATTTGCTATAAGATGGGCAACAAATCCAATAAATAAATATTTTGTTAATAATTAAATTGCAAGGGTTTTTTTTTTCAAACTATACTTTGTTTAATATATAGGTGATATTTAGTCTGACAAAAATGTATCACCAAGATTATTATTATTTTTAATAAATTCTCATTTGATTTGAAGAATTGTCATTCAATTGCTGTCTCTTTATATGCTGAAAAAGAGTTTTAAAGTATGGGTTGTGCTCTCTGTGTGTAGGCCCTAGCAAATATTCTAGAGCCATGACAGATATACTAGTATGCTAATCCAAGCCTTTTCCAGGTGATTTTCAGTGACATAGTCTACCTACCTGTTTGCCCTATACATTAACTACTTCCCGCTTTTGAGATATGAGAATTTCTATTTAGGGTCTATACATCCATTGCTTAAGGGGATCTGAAAGTTGCAGCTGCTTCATGGGCAAGGCAGTGTTTTACCTGTATTCTCTTGTAGCAAAACTTTTGACCTGTTCTTAATCTATGGATGTGTTCAATATTGTTATTGGAGGTGAAAGCTGGGTACAGTGTTCTTATACACATAGAATACATTTTCAATCAAAAATCAAATTAGATTATAGGAAATGGATGTGTTTTAATGCCTGTAATTTTGTTATTCTTAAGATATTAAACAATATTTTAAAACTTTAAATTAACATTGTTCTTTTAGATCTTGAAGGCAGATTATTTATGGAGCTCTGGCGAGGTTTGATTTGGCATTTGTTTTTCTAGCAGTTATATTATTTTATATGTTGCTTTTTTATTTGTAAGCCATGGGCAAAGGATGGGCACTTGCTTTTTAAATAGAAGCCGCCTCTTCTTTTTCTGACTATTTTATGTATATTTGAGGAGAAAAACATACCCTCACTTTCCTGTCCTTCAGTATCTATAATAGAGAACAACATACATTAACAACAATAGCTGCTATGTTACTAAATTATCTTTGAATTCATTTGAAAGATACCGTAGGAGCCTAAACCAAAGGTGGCGAGACATTTTAATCAAACTTGTGAAAACTATCAGCTGCTTCCCCTAGTATGACTAATATTCTTAAAACTTTCAGAGGCAATTCTTCCTTCCTCCTGCCAAACATACCCAAGAGGATTTAATGTTTGCTTTTTCCCTGTGTCATAATTACACAAGTAGAAGTACTATACTTGTAACTGGATTTCTAAAGAATCACATATTTAAAAATGACCTAAAGTATTTGTTTTTTCTTTGCTACTTCTATGGAATGCTGACAAATTATGCAGCCTGAGTCTGTGTTAGGCATATTGGATAGGAAAAAGAGACATCGGATGTACTGTATATTAGTGCAACAATTGCTTACCCTTTTATCTATGGAAGAAGATGCCTTTCCACATATCTATGATTTCATGTTGAGCTTCTATTCTTGAGTGAAGGGGAAATGGTTCAGTAACAAATTGCTGAAATGTGAAGAAGACAGCCCTTAAACAACACGTTCTTCGTGGGTGAATTTGACATGTCCTTAGTCTAGTGTGATGCTCTAAAGTAGTTATGAATCTGCAGCCCATTTCTTACTCTCATGTTTTTCTGGAATGAAAGCATTCCAATAATCCAGAATAGGAAAAACTGATAAACTTCCTCATGTTGGATTGTATCTTTTATTATTTATTTTTTACTTATTACATCTATATGATGGGCCACTTACAATGCATTAAAATGATAAATATAAAATGATTAAAATTAACAAAGATTCGAAAAAAACTAAGAAGTAGAGGGAAGGGGAGGACAAGAAGCAATGGGTGGAAACTAATCAAGGAGAGAAGCAACTTAGAACTAAGAAGAAATTTCCTGACAGTTAGGACAATTAATCAGTGGAACAATTTGCCTCCAGAAGTTGTAAATGCTCCAACACTGGAAGTTTTTAAGAAGATGTTGGATAACCATTTGTCTGAAGTGGTGTAGGGTTTTCTGCCTAAGCAGTGGGTTGGACTAGAAGACTTCCAACGTCCTTTCCAACTCTGTTATTCTAAGAAGTAAGAACACAAGTGGTATCAGGTAGTTAAAAGTGGAGGTGAGAAGTTTGTACTTTCAGCCTTGCAAGATTCTGTTAATGTAGCCTTACATTCATGTCTCTTGTCTAGCTTACCTGGGAGAGCTGACATCAATCTTGCAAATCTGAAAATACAAACTTCCCACTGCCACTTTTAACAAATTGATTTGTTATGGTGGGTCCTTCCTAAGTTTCTTTCTCTGATTGTTAACCCACTGGGGACTCCTGCCTCTCTCATCTGATTGTTTCCTAGGCAGCATCTCTTCTCTTCTGCCCCAAGGTCATCCACACATTCTATTACAGCTTGACAGCTTTCTCTAAAACAAAAAAAAAGGAAGGTTGAAGATCGATAATTATCCTGTACAGGGTGGTCAAGGGACGGCTTCTCTTTCATAGCCAATGGAATCAACCCCCTTTCCAAGAATACATGAATTACTACTTTCAACTAGCCTCCAATGCCACCTTGCTGGCTTTCACCAAGCCAGCGGGGCAGTGATGCAGCTAATCTCACAAAGAATTCTGTGCACTTCAAATCAATCCCAGATCACCTCACAAGATGTTTTTTCTGCTTCTCAGCTGGACTTGACTAACTAGTGACCCATTCTGAGGTCACACCGACCATTATAGAATTGGGAGTAAAACTGAAGACATTTGTCATTTTCCTTTGAAACAAAATAGCTTGTTTGCAGGGTGGTTATTCTGCTTGCACTGTTTATCTGCTGGTAAGTGTGCCTCTGGATCTTTTCTAAGAGTAGCTGGAAGCTTAAATATCATTAGAATGTTGCCTTGTTATTTCATGCCTACTTTTCTTTGTGCAGGTAAAGTCATGAAACTCAGTCCCAAAGCAGAAGAGGTTGCAACTTTCTTTGCAAAAATGCTTGATCATGAGTACACTACAAAGGATATCTTCAGGAAAAACTTCTTTAAAGACTGGAGAAAGGTATGAATGTTCAGCCTTTTAGGAAAAGATAGTTTGTGCTGGGCTTCTTTGTCCCTTTAAAAATAGGAACATTTACAGACGTCTCTCCTTGGTAAATCAAAAATTCTCTCTAATGCACGGGTGCCCAACCCTTGGCCACAGTCCATTACCAGACTTTAAGCCATTGGGAACAGGGCCATGGAAGTGGCAGGTGAGCATGTGTGTCCACACCCCCACTACCACAAGCAGTGGGCATACACACACTTCATTTTGCCCACAGCTCATGCAGAACCATCCCCTCCCACCCCACCTGCCAGTCCACAAAGCCAGAAAGGTTGGGGAACTCTTCTCTAATAGAACCTTAAAGTGTGGGATCCAGCTTCATTTATATGTTTATAACACTTACATTTATAAAAGCTAAAACACTGGTTTCACATGTCTTTTAGTAGTGTAGCTCAATTTAGAAGGAATCTAGGTGTTTGTTACTGACAGCAAAATTGTTTCTTGTTAGCTTTCTTAAAAAGTCTTGGCTATTAAAATTAACCTGATTTCTAGAAATGTCCAAAGCGATGTTGGTTTTTATTATATGCCTACTTCTATTTTGACATTCAAGTCAAGAGTTTCATTCATGAAGGAAAGACAGGATATAGATATAATAAACAACTACATTCATTTATTTTATTTATTTCATTTAACTAATAATACTTCTCTTTTTCTTTTTGCAGGAAATGACTTCAGAAGAAAAGGGAATCATCACTAGCCTCAGCAAATGTGACTTTAATCATATGAGTCAGTATTTCAAGGCCCAAACAGAAGCTAGAAAGCAAATGACCAAGGAAGAAAAGCAGGTATCTTTACTTAGGATTAGGCTCTAAAAATAGAAGTCATAATTGGAATGCTCTTCAGCTATGCTGCATATTCTCAGTATATCAGATTTTACAAGTGTCTTTATTCCATTATACTTAGTTCTTGGTGGGATTGCACTACACCAGATAGAAATCATACACAATTTGTAGGTCCTCCTAGACTCATAGGTCTTGTTTAAGGAATAGATGGTAATTATGGCCCCAAAGGCTTTTGTGCATGTTGGTCTTGTGACTTGTTTTGAACCAGGAAACATTCCATTGCTTATGCCTTGCTGTAATGCACTGTACATTAAGGAGCTGTCCTCAAAAACCACTTGGCATACCACAATATGCCTGTGTTACATTATGATTCCATGAATTGCCTGGCACTCAATAAGTTTCTGGATAAACTTGAAGGTGCTTTTTTATCACTTAAAAAACCATTCATGTCATGTTATGACATGAATGGTTTTTTAAGTGATAAAAAACAGGTTATTTGTGAGACTACCTTTCCCCAATTGTTTCTGTACAGCCCATTAGACCTGGAAGGGTAGGAATGCTTTTAGATCATCTGTCAAGCAATGCCATCTAGAAAGCCCCAGGAGATAGGCCTCCTTAGCATCATCTGCTTTTTGGAATAACATGTCCCCTGAGATTCATTTAGCCCTGATCTTGTGGATATTTCATAAATCTTTGGAAGATCTGGATGTTTCCCCAGGTGTAGAGCCTGTCGGTTGGATAAGCCCATCATTGTAGTTTTATCTGACATGATTGATTATGTGTTTAGCCTCATGTGCTACTGCACTGTTATTTTGGTGTTTTTTAGTATTTACCTTTTTCTTGTGTTCATTTTTAACCAGTATTTTCTGTCCAGAATTATGGTTGCAAGACAGACACTATATAAACTAGTACTTTAAAAAGTGCACTATCTGAAATAGCTGGTTCTGTATTATATATAAAAGGATATGCCCTCCTTGCGGATTGATGATGAATCATACATTATCTTGTTAGGAATAAAAGGTATCTTGTTAGGAATAAAAGGGATGCTAAGGAGAATCAAGGATAAAGATATGGGATATATGGGTCCTCTACCTGTAGTTTGAACAATTTTTTCAGAACCTGTGATGCACTATGCAGAGCACTTCTTGTTTTGAACAAGGAAACCTGAAACTTTCTGGGAAGAGGGAGGAAAATTTATTTTAGATGATGCTAAATTTATGTTCATTCAGGTTTAGCCCTAGATTAGTATATGAGGGCACACTGTGAGCTACTTATCTGAATAAATCCACTGAACTAAATGGGATTCACTTATTAGTAGATCTGTATGCAATTTTCTGAGGTAAGTGTACATACTATGGTTATAAAGCACTCAAATGATCTTGCTGATCAACTTTCATGCCCTTTCTATAATGTATAGACCAAATGGCATTCATACACTAAGAGTTCTGTGCCTGAGAATCCGCTAAACAACAGCTTATTTATTTGATCTGAATAATTGATATAGCAGCTTTCGATATGTTGTAATTTTTCATCTTTGTATGTGTTCCTCTAGAGAATTAAAGAAGAGAATGAGCGGTTATTAAAAGAATATGGTTATTGTGTCATGGATAACCATAAGGAAAGAATTGCCAACTTTAAGATTGAGCCTCCAGGTCTCTTCAGAGGGCGTGGTAACCACCCCAAAATGGGCATGCTGAAGCGACGAATAATGCCTGAAGACATCATCATCAATTGTAGCAAGTGAGGATGGGAGATCTTGCATATTTCTAGGAAAGGGTTCTGATTAGAGAGAACAGCAGCTAAATAGCAGCTTTTCACTCAAATAGCATCTCTCAAATTGGTTCTATCTATAACCTCTCTTAGAAGAGGAAAACCAGTGCATTTTATCAGACAATGTCAATTGTTCAAAATACACAAAACAATATGTCATTAGTATGTAAGGATAATTTTTCTTTAGTGTGAAGTGTTAAAGTACCATATCTTTCAGAGTATAAGACGCACCTTTTTCCCTCAAAAAAAAGGCTGAAAATCTGTGTCATAAACTGAATACAGCATTTTTTGCCTCCCAAAACCCTGCCCTTCACCAAAATGACCGTGCATAGCTTGTAGGAGGCTTTCAGAAAGCTCCTGGGGACTGGGGAGGGCAGAAATGAGCAAAAAATGGGCCGGTTTTTGCTCAATTTTGTCCCCCACA
Source organism: Thamnophis elegans (assembly GCF_009769535.1). Classification (NCBI taxonomy): domain Eukaryota; kingdom Metazoa; phylum Chordata; class Lepidosauria; order Squamata; family Natricidae; genus Thamnophis; species Thamnophis elegans. The sequence goes on from NC_045545.1 coordinate 73,467,022, forward strand.
GCCCCCAGGAGCACTCTATAAGCTTCCTAAAGGCTATCCATGCCCTTTTTTGGAAAAAAAATGGGCCATTTTCACAAAAAAACAGGGCGGTTTTTGGGAGGTTTGCAGAGTGCAAAAACTTTTTTTTTTTTAATTTGCCTCTTCAAAACCTTGCTGCATCTTATACTCTGAAAAATATGGTAACTCATGCTCAGGTCAGCTTTGTAAATGGCAACTGCAAGTGGTTATATTTATATCTTTTTTTTCCTGTAGAAAATTTAGATCAGCTTATATTTGGACACGACACATAGGCGGTCTTATTGTTCTAAATATGCAAACTGCCTTTCTGCTGCTATATACACAGCTTATAAAAATACCAAAAAATAACAAAATCCATACACTTAAAATAAGCACTAAAATCAAGACAATTATTAGTATAATACATCAAAAGGGACACAGTTTTGCCTTCTTTGTAAATATTGGGAAAGTGGGAGCTAGTTGTATTTTCTCCAGTTAGACATTTTTCATAGGCTATGTAGATAGCATGACAAGCCCAAATTAAGTTTCTGTCTTAGCATAAAAATGGGATTTTTTTCATTCTCAAGATACTGTCAGGGTTTGATCTGTTGGAAACTTTGATTCAAGACCTAATGCAGTCTAAGGCCGAAGAACAGCCTGACCACAATGCAGAAAAACTTAAAGAATCATTGGCAGGTTTATGTCTGAGGAGCAGCATTTTATCCATTATTTAACAAATTTAAAGGATTGGAGGATAGGAATGGGTAGCATTGGGCATGGAGCAAAACAAAGCATGATAGAGAACAAAGTCATTGTGAACCTGACTTCAACATCATTTGATTTACTTTCTTCAAAACATCATAGTGTAATGTACTGAGGGTTTTTAAATTTACAATTCAATCTTACTGAGGGAAATAATGATAGTTAGGCAAAGAAGGACAAAGTGATCTATCTTCTCCTTATCCTTTTTTATTGGCTTGTTGAACAAGTGACCAGATTTACTTAGAGAGTTGCCATAATGGATAAATCCACATGTCACAGGAAAGCAAAAACAAATTGACCACATTAGTGGCTTTGTGCTATTTATAAGCCCTGCCTGTCAGTTTTGCTCAGAATACATTCTCATTTATAAAATCTAGTCATGAACGCGTAAAATTGAGATTCACAGTTCAAGCTTGTCTGATTATTAGGCATTAAAGTCTACAAATACTGGCTGTTATTCATCTAGAGTTGCGAGTGGCGACCAAACAAATTGAATGAAATACCCATAACAATAATATTAATAATCAGGCAACAATATCTGCTCATCTTAGGTCCTTGGAAAGGACTCCAAAAGGAGATAAAAATGTCAACTGTGTGACTACCCATAATAATAAGCCAGTTTGGTCTAATGGTTAAGGCACCAGGCTGGAAACCAAGAGACCCTGAGTTTTAAGCCCCCTTAGGCATTAAAGTGAGTTAGGTGACTTTGGGCCAGTCACTGTGTCAGCCCAGCTACTTCGCAGGGTTGTTGGTTGTGTGGAAAATAGGAGGGTGTATTAGGCTTGTTTGCCACCTTGAGTTACTGACATAAAGATAATAAAAGTAGGACATAAATAAAATGTCATAAATAGTGTATCATTCTGTAGTTGTTGTTATGATGCCACTGTTCATTGCCTGAATTTTCTGAATAATTAATTTGCTTGCTGATATTCTATGGCTTCCTTATGAATTTTCCTGTTTTGAAACGTCTTTGTGTTTTTCCTGCCTAGGGATTCTAAAATCCCGCCACCTCCTGCTGGCCATAAATGGAAAGAGGTTCGGTATGATAACAAAGTAACTTGGCTGGTATCATGGACTGAGAATATTCAAGGATCTATTAAGTACATCATGTTGAATCCCAGCTCTAGAATCAAGGTATTTTTTTGTCTAGACTATTTCTGTCATGACTAATATGCTTTTTGGGAAAGATATATTGCATATCTGAAGATCTAAACCGGACTTCTTTATTTATTTATTTTTTAAAAAAAAGCTTAAATGGTGTTTTAAATTGCTTTTCTCTTCTGAAATCAGAAATGTCAATCAAAAATTAGGTCATATCTGATCAAATTCAATGAAAAATTGTATCCCCTCCAAATAAGAGCCCTTCTATACTTGAGCAATTCATCACGTTCCCTGTGATTTTCTTGGCAGGGTGAGAAAGACTGGCAGAAATACGAGACAGCTCGGAGATTGAAGAAATGCGTAGATAGGATTCGAAATCAATATCGAGAAGACTGGAAATCCAAAGAGATGAAAGTGCGGCAAAGGGCCGTGGCATTGTACTTCATTGATAAAGTGAGATTCTGACTTTTACAGATTCTTTTTGGTTGTAAATAAACAGAACTCCTGAATCCAACGTTGACATGAATGAGGTATAACAGGTATTTGAGAAATCCTTGAAGAATGACAGGAAGGAATTTAAATTGACACGAACTCATCTAACAAATTGACTGTTCAGATAAAGCTCTGCCTACTTTCCTAGAATCTACCTGCACAAATTTGGCTTTTTGTTTTGCAGGGTCAGAGGTGTATAGAATATTCTGCAATAACAGATCTGGTATTAAAGAATGAAAAACAGAGTAGAAGCATCTCTGCTAGTAACCTCATGTTGTGTTTCTCTTATTTACATCAGTTTTCATGTCAGTTTATCTAAAGTGCATATACCCATGGATCCAAGTATTATGCATAACTTTTAAATTAGTGTAATCCTTCTAGTGAATTTGAAGGTACCTCAAATCTCATTCTGAAATTTCAAATAAATAGCTTCTTAGCTTAGTGATGTAATTTTCTACTGTTCAATTACATGATTAAAATGTTTTCATCTGTTTAAACTGACCTCTATTTTTTCTGTCTCACTATTCAATTTTTGTAGCTTGCTCTGAGAGCTGGCAATGAGAAAGAAGAAGGGGAGACTGCTGACACAGTGGGCTGTTGCTCCCTCCGTGTGGAACACATTAATTTGCATCCAGAATTAGATGGTCAGGAATATGTAGTAGAATTTGATTTCCTTGGAAAAGACTCCATAAGATACTATAACAAAGTACCTGTTGAAAAAAGGGTAAGGGACTCTACTAAGGAAATCCACAAACTGAGTAACTTTATCTTTTAAATCTCCTTTATCTTTTGGTTGCTTTTCAGGTATTCATTCCATTTGATTGAATCAATGTATCATCAAGTTCAGCATCCATAGTGCTATAGCTTTGTGTTTTTGGAAATCCTCAAAAGTCACAGAGGCAGATTCACCTTGCTCTGCTTTGTCTCCAGCAAATGCTGATAATAAAATCCACATTTGTTTTTCTATTAAGCATGAATAATAATTGTTTTGCAGTTATAATCACTGACGTTCTTCAATATTCCTACCTTTAGTATTTTTAATTTCAGAAATACTTACATTCCTTATGTTTACCCCCTCTTTATTTTATTACCAAGTAAAAAGAAATGCTTTTATCTGTTCTCATAGAAAATGGGCTTCAGTACATTGATTCACCTTTAGAATTCTATTGTAAATCTGGGAAATTTATTAACAGTGAATTAATAGCCACCTGGCTTTTGTTACATATTACAAACATAAGTAGCACACTGCAGATAAAGGGACTCAAGTAAAATCTGATATCACATCTGGTTATGGTTTGCATAGTACCTGAGTTTGCACTTGTAGCCAAAACCAAACAGTCCATGTTATTCATAACTTAGCAAACTGTGTGTCCAGAAACCATTTTAATATGGTATCAGGTAAAATAGTGAGGAAAGTAACATGCAGTGGTGGGTTGCAATCGGTACACCCTGGTATGGATACCGTTTCGGTACGGTGCTCCGAAAGGTCCACCCGTCCGCCCAAGTTCCTTAGCGGTCTTTTAAGTCTTCAGTGCTTATGCACAGAGCGCATACAGTGCCTGCACATCCCTCCACTGAGCAGCTGGAGGCTCGTGGAGGTGTCAAGATGCATGTGCACGTGCTGCACACATCCATGTGGATGCCACCGGGCCCGTTCCAACTGTACCGGTTAAAACGGGATCCGGAACTGTTTCTTTGCTTCATGTTTCTGTCTTTTGTGATTACTTTTCAGGTATTTAAGAATCTTCAGTTATTCATGGAAAATAAGCAGCCAGAAGATGATTTATTTGATAGGCTTAATGTGAGTATCTTTTTGCATTTAAAAACTGTATGAACCACTGTAAGCATCAAAGGATGTTTCTTAAATTTTCTTCTGTGAAATTAATGCCTATTGTTAGTTCTGCTATGGCTTGGAATAAGAGACCCAGTTTGATCTAGTGGTTTAAGCACCATGATACAAACCAGAAGACTATGAGTTCTAGTCTTGCCTTAGGCATGAAAGGCAACTGGATGACTTTGGGCCAATCATCCTCTTTCAGCTCAACTTCACTCCACAGGATTGTTGTTGTGGGAAAAATAGGAGTAGGAAGGAGTAATAAATATGTTCACCACTTTGAATTATTTATAAAAAATGGGTTTAAAAAAAGCTTTTAAAAGATGTAATTTTGTATTTAATAAAAGATACAGAATTGCCCCAGAATACATTGGCGTCATGTTGTTAGTAGATTTATTTTTCAAAACATTGGCAAATGAAAGTATATCTCTTATTGGATCAGGTAATTTAGAAAAGAATATTCGTAGCTCAGGGTTGAACTGTGGGTCCTTGGTGTTTTTTGGGTTTGTTATTTTCTTGCAGACATTTCCTTACCAAACTAGGCAACATCAACACTAACATCAGCACTGATGATGTTACCTAGTTTGATAATGAAATGTGTGCAAGAAAACAACTAAGTTCAGATAGTATAAAAGTCCATACAGCTAATTTGTCAGCAATGGGAGAAAAAAATAAAATGAATTACTTTGTTTTAATTAACTCCTTTAAAGATCTTTCCAAAAATCAAAATTATAGCAATAGCAGTAGACTTATATACCGCTTCATAGGCCTTTCAGGCCTCTCTAAGCGGTTTACAGAGAGTCAGCATATTGCCCCCAACAATCTGGGTCCTCATTTTACCCACCTCGGAAGGATGGAAGGCTGAGTCAACCCTGAGCCGGTGAGATTTGAACCGCTGACCTGCTGATCTAGCAGTAGCCTGCAGTGCTGCATTTAACCACTGCGCCACCTTGGCTCTTAATTATAGTATTTATATCCTTTAAACTGTTTTATAATTCATTTGAATAATAAGATAGAAGATGCAGTAGTATAGAGAACTTTGGTTATTTATCTTTCCTTTAAAATTTAAGGAAATATTGCTGTGGCTGTCCTGCATTTCATTCATTTCCACTATCCCTTTCGGTTTAATAGCCATCATGTTAATATCACACAGATATCAGCAATTATCCAACTGAGTAGAAAGGAAGCAAAATTAGAGGAGTCATCCTCTGCTTTTAGGTCTTCAACTCCCATTATTTGAAATGGTTTTAGGGCCAGGTTGAATAAGAATAAATTAATGAAAATATCTGGATCATATGAAAAAGAATGCAAGCCATTGTACAAAATGCCTCAACTTTATAGCTGCTCTTGTTTGGGATAAAATTACTGTTTCTGTGGTTTGCACTTCCCAGTTAAATGTGTTTATATTCTTTACTACTTGTTGAATTGGTATATAATTTTTTCCTCCCTTCCCTTCCCATCTTCCAGACTAGCATTTTAAATAAGCATCTTCAAGATCTTATGGAAGGGCTGACAGCTAAGGTATTCCGAACATATAATGCCTCTATTACGCTACAGCAACAACTGAAGGAACTCACAACCCGTAAGTATCTTTGAAATAGCCTGTCTCATCTTTTCTATGTTAATTGCAATACACACTTCACTTTTTTTTAAGACTGCATATAGTAACTTCTGGCCTTCATAATTAGGGACACAACTGCTATATGTGCTCAAGACTCCCTGACGTTCTTTTTCAGTTGTTGGAAGTTAGCTTTTCATAAATGTTCATCTTGCTATATGGAAAGAAATGTGTATCTTTTGAATTCTTCCAGCGGATGATAACGTCCCAGCAAAGATCCTGTCTTACAATCGTGCCAACAGAGCGGTTGCTATTCTTTGCAACCACCAGAGGGCACCTCCAAAAACCTTTGAAAAATCCATGATGAATTTACAGACCAAGGTAATTTGACTGCTAAGTTTTTAGTTAAAAGATGAACTAGGATTAATTAACCTCTATTAACTCTCTTGTCATATTTCTCAGACTACTCCACAAATTGCTTGGGTTTGTTTTTACAGACTTCCCTGTCTGTATTCTATTTGGTTTTGTTACAGAAATACCTTCTTAGTGTGCAAGATCATCATACTCAGCCATTCTAAAATCTGTGTTATTTCTGTGCCTGTAAATTTTAACTCTGAGAAACAGAAATAGATAGTAAAAGCAAAATAAATTAGGTATGCATGAAGAATATGTGTAGTAGTTAAGGTGCTGAATTAGAAGCAGGAAGACTCGGGCCTCTCTCAAGCATGGAAGCCAACCCTAATGGGCCAAGTCGCTCTTTCAGCCCTAGGTTGGTAGACTTTTTTTAAAAGATTCCCAGTCTGTATTGGACCAGCATGAGACATTCATTGAGCAGTGAGTTGATTTGTGATAGCAACAGCAATATAGAGAAAATGCATTTGGTTCTCAGGACATTGTCGTTCTAGATGTAAGAGGTATTCTGGCTCAAGGAAAGGCAGTTAATTATTTGTGTGTGTTTGCGTGCCAATATTATATATAATTATAAATGATTCCGGTTTCACTAATTTACTGATCATGCCTTTGTGAAATCATTATATACCATTTAACAAAGAAATCACCACCCTCAGGAGCAGTTTGAGGTATAGGACTCAGATCTCAGTTATCATGTAACAAATGGAGCAGTTTTTGCTCTGTAGCTCCAGAAGGCAAAAGTTGGCACTAATAAGCTGATATTTTAAGAAAATTGTTATTTTGAAGTGGGGGGAAATGGTAACAGCTGTTTGACAGTATAACAGTGCTTCTCTGGAGGATTAGCTCTTTTATACTATTTAAGCAGAAACTAAAGAGTCATCTTCAGAATAGCTATAATCAGAATTATTCTCTATGATATTAGATTTTGATGGCCCCCAAAGTCTTTTAATTCTAAACAGTATATAAGTGCCTTAAATGTAGTGTTTAGAAACCTGGCTCCTCCCCTCCCGAGGTGGAATCTGTAGAATTTTGTTCTCTTCTCTGATTAAGACAAGAGGGAGATGCTCATTGTGACGGGCCATAATTCCAGAGAATTTGCTTGGTCTGCCTGGAAGGAGGACAGTTCATGATGCTTCTGGATGCAGATCTACTTTCCCAGATTAAGGCAATGGCCACTGGTACCTTGTATTGATTGATATACCAACTATGTCCTTGTCTGGATAATGATGACTTTAAAATTGTGGTAAGGGTGCTAGTTGTCTATAATAATGTGCTCCATGTCGGTTACCCTTGTGTTTGTTTAAGAACTCAGTAGTCAGGTTGTCTTGGGAAGAATGCAAAGACACTGTTATTTTTATACTGATGCCTGCACCCTCAATTTGTTTCTGGACAAAAATGATCAAAATGATAGTTACCTTTAATGCCAGAAATGGCTTAGATCCAGGCTATCTGAGAGAATACCCCCATGTTTATTGATACCATTTGAAGAGATACACTGTTTGTGAGCTTGTTTAGCAGTAACCTGAGGCTGAGCCTTTGGGAAGGAGAGAGTTGCTGCTCCAGCTCTTTGGAATGCACTGCATGAAAGTTAAGGGACTTAATATTAGCTTTTTAAAGAGCCATTTAAAGCATATATTTTTCTATGGGGTTAGTCATTTAAATTATTAATTGTATTAATTGTTTACCTGATTATTTTAATTGCTGTTTTAACTGTTTTAATGTGTACTGGGACACCTTGGTAGCTGATGATACATTCTTTTTTTTCTTAACTTTTTTAGCAAGTGCAGTGTCTGCTTTTTCAGATAAACTGAGTGTTGATTCATTGTTTGATAGAAATTGATCAACCAACTTGTTGCCAGAGCCTGACATTGTGGTCTAAGAGAGTGAGTGACTGGCCCAAAGTGCCCCAGCCGCTTTTCATGAATAAGGCAGGACTAGAACTTACAGTCTCCTGGTTTCTAACCCGGCACTTTAACTATTAAAACATTTCTCTAGTTTAATGAGCATCATAAGACTTAGAATCTTGCTATCCGTGTTATCTGCTATAGTCTAACTGTATAAGACCCCCAAGAGCCTATTGCAATTTTGCATCCCCCCCCCCCACTATTATAAAATCTAGATTCATTGCAAATAAAACCATTACCATTTCTGCCCATGAAAAAATAATAGTTTATCCACTTTAGGGTACAGTAAACAGCTATTAATTGTGCTCTTCTCCAAATATCTTTTCAAATTTAAAAAAAAAACAATAAATAAACATCAGATGGATTCTTGAGAGTTTTATTTTCTTCTAGATATTCTGTTACGGAATCAGAAAGTAGAGCCTTTAAAAAATAGTTGTCTAAATGTTTCAGCTTTTCAGTTGTAATTCCTTCCCACATCTATACTATGATTTATCTGTTTGCATGATCTAGATTGATGCCAAGAAGGATCAGTTGGCTGATGCCAAAAGAGAATTAAAAAGCGCCAAAGCTGATGCCAAGATCCGAAGGGATGAGAAGTCTAAAAAGTAAGTCTGACTGCTCTGACGTTGCCACATTTACAAGCAGTTCCATATTTCATATTGACCCCAAATGAAATACCTTAAAATGTCTGTTACTTGAATATTTATTCAGCTTTTGAATGTGCTGTTTCAGATCTTGGCCTGTGATTTTGTGCCTATTGATCTGAGCAAGGAGTCTTCCTTCTGAATAAATTCATACAGGTTGCCATGCTCTTTTACATCTTTTCCCAGCACTGTGCATGTAAAAAGGGAGGGCGAGATATCAAGTAGAAGTCTGTAGTTAACTCTCATATTTTGCTTTTATCTTATAGATTCCTCCTACTCCCAAAAAGCTCCTAGTTGGTTTTTTTAAAATATATTTATGTTGGTATTGTTGCCTTCTGTATAGCAATGTTCAGTCCTTCCATTTCCTAAGATTTCTTATGTCCTCTATGTATCACATTTATTGAATTTGTGCATACATTGTCTTGAAACTTGAAAACTCCCCTGCAGAGGTGTTTTTTTCCACACACGGAGGAACACTGGAAAGTTAATGAACATCACCCTTTTGAAGGTTAGAAAGATTGCTAGTCTTCCAAACTATGAAATTTGCTAGCTTTCTGACCCTCTTTTTGGCAAACATCACCACTCTGAAGACTAGGATTTCCTAAGCTAGGAAAGCTAGTAAATGTGATTGTTATCACAATAATTTGGAAGGCCATTTCACCAAATCATGGGAAATCAAATCAAATCTTGCATTTTTAATCCTTGAGTAGTAGAGGAAATTTAAAAGACATAACTTCAGTTGGGAAATATTACAGAGTTTTATCCCTTCATCTGGCCACCCTAACCATGTGAAGAGCTTATTAAAGACAGCTTTGTCTTCATATGTGTAAAGGGCAATATTGTAAAGCAATGGGATGTGACAATGTTAAACTGCTAGAGAATAGGTTTTCTTCTTTCTTTATAGTTCTGAATGCAAGGGCAGTGAACATTCACATAGGACTGTTTAGATAAATACTTTGATACACAAGACATGAAAAGTTATCACTGGCAACTATCCTGCACATTTGAGCCAGCAGCATTTCAGCCTTCTTATACCAAGTAGAAAGATGTCCAGGTATGTCTGGAAAGATGCTTCAACTTGAGGGTATACTAGACACCTGACTTGTTGAGTCAATGTTTCAGAGATATTCCTTACCTAAACAGAAATAGAATGACCATGGGTGGGCAAAAAAATAAGTGACGGTGGTAGCTACCTCCAACTTCCCAATAGCTTGATCACTACTGACCAAAACTCTGGTGGCTGATGGTAGGATCAGTCTAACCAAGCTATGCAGGGCTAGGGTAGAATCAGTCTATTAAATCTTCAGATAGCAACATGGTAGTGCAGCAGCATTGAAGTGGCCACAAATTTGTCAAATTTCAAGTTATGGCTCCTGTATTTTGGACATAGAATTGTGGGTTAGCCCATTTGAGGTCCGTTGGTTCAAAACCTATTTCACCCAATTGAAGGTTATAGACATCAATTTTAGTAATATATAGATTTCTCATGTCTCCAAGAAATCTGTAATACACATTGCCCTCCCTGGACAGATTTCCCTCATATCTGTACTGTTCAAAAACATATATCAGAATTGGCTAATAAGATTATGAGTAACATTTTATCTATAGCAAGATAATTCATTATTCCTTGTTTTAGCTATCATATTAAGATCAGTTATACATATTCTCAGTTTAAAAAATCTATACAAAAGAACAAATTAAAGCAATAGCCATGGTCTTCCTGGTGTCTGCAGTTTAAGCATCCTGCAAAAGCTGGAACTTTAACATGGACATTAGTTGGAATAAAGCCCAGAAGGCCTTTGATTCAATTTCCTTCCCAACCAAGGTCTTTCTGGGCCACTTTGGATAAATCATCTTATCTGCCCATTGTATCTATATAAGGGATATGGTCCTGACCTACCGTAAACTTTGGAGATCATGGGAAATAAGCATTGTTAAGCATTTTACACTTCTAATACAGGGAAATGACGATAATCCCTTCTCAGATCTGCACAAGAGTAAACTTAACATGTGCTTAGCAGTCCACTTGAGGGATTTTTTTTCCTGCATGGATACCTAATTCCTCTTAATAAAATATATTTCAAAAAGTTAATGTTCTCACCTTTTATTTATTACTTTTCATCTTTTACAGGACTGTGGAAACTAAGAAGAAGGCTGTACAAAGGGTGGAGGAACAGCTGATGAAGCTGGAAGTTCAAGCAACAGACAGAGAGGAAAACAAGCAAATAGCCTTGGGTACCTCCAAACTAAATTATCTGGATCCTAGAATTTCTGTTGCTTGGTAAGTTCTTGTTTGAGAAAGGGGGATAATAAATTAGGCTTATGTTTCATGGGTTTGAAGGTCTTGTTTGCTTTTGTTCATATTTGGCTTTCCAAGACAGTTCAAAAGACTGATACAGATAAAATTCAATCTGTATGAAGCCTACATCTGGTAGGAGCAAAATAAGATTCTGGGAAGTAGAATTTGGGTGAACATTTTCTTCCAGGGACAAAAGAAGCATCTTAAAGCAAAGACTTTTAGTTGGTGGGATGTTTTTCATTGTGCCAAAATACTCAAAGAAGTGCTCTACGTCTAGTCAAAAATGGTGTATCAAACAAAATATCTTGTTTGCACAAAAGAATGCCATTAGTATTGCCTTAACAGTGGGAACCTTCTAAAATTCAAAATAAGTTCAGGAGAAAAGAAGGTGAGGTCAAGCAAGTGTATTTACTTATTCTGAAGAAAAAAAAAGTTTCATATTGTGGTATGAAAAGAAGGTAAGAATTGAATGATGCCCTTGATGTCTTGTTTTAGTCATAGACTGGGTGAAACTCATAATAGTCCACTAAGTAAGTAAGTTACTTCTTACTTAGAACTTACTTACAACTGGATTAAAGTTTTGTGTGCCCCAACACAAAGCCAAATTCCCAGTTTAAGAATATGATGTTGCCTAAACACCACTAGAAGATTGTTGGATGAATCTGTTTGTACTTCTTCACACATTTTAGGCAGCGTACATCCTTAAAACAGAAAAAATATAAATAAGTTACCTATAAATAACACCAGTTATTAACATCATCCATTATGTGGGTGATTCTTATGAAATTTTTAAAAATGGAAAATGCTACAGTGAGCATAAGGATAGGGATTTGGTCATACTTGCTTTCTAAATTTAATAGCCTTTTTCCTTGACTGCATTTGAACTAATTATACATGATAAATTTCCGGGAAATAATACATTGATGCTTTAACCTTGGATGGTAACAATATATGTTAGTGCTCTGCAAAACAATTCAGAACTGTAGAATACCTTCCATCAAGGCTGTGGATTGGTGACTCAGATTACTTTCAAGTGGGAGTCACTACAGTTACTTTGAGATCAAGACATCATTTGTAGAAATGCAATGCTTCTCTATATGTATGTGTGTGTGTGTGCATATGTATGTATGTGTATGTATATAATATATGTGTGTGTGTGGCAATTTATTATATGCAGGTTTATAAAATTTAAAATCACAATTATAGTAGGTTAGAGATGGGCATAGATACTTCTACAGGTATAGAAGTATCCTCTAGTGATCTACAGTTAATTACAGTTAATAATGAGAGGGTTTAGCAACAAGTCAAAAATTTGCCCATGTATATCTTAAATATTACAGTTTAAAGCATAATTAGAAGCTTTTGCTCCTACTCTCTATGAATGCCTATTTTACAGTGTTCCCTAAGATTTCAGGCAAGATTTTAAGAATTGGTACTAGACATGATCAAGTCACTCCATCATGTATATATTATTGATTTGGAAAGTTTATCTCTGAAATTTTGACTTGTTTGAGAGTACAGTACTTGTGTTTTGTTGTCATCAACTGTTTCTGATTTCCTTTTCTCTCTCTCTCTCTCCACCCCCCACCCCCTTTCCATTTTTAAGGTGCAAGAAATTTGGAATACCGATAGAGAAAATATATAATAAAACTCAGCGAGAGAAATTTGCCTGGGCAATTGACATGGCAGATGACGACTACGAGTTTTAATGTGATTTTAATGGGCTGGATTTTATGGAAGAAAGTAGCCTGATTTTAGGGAGATTGATAAACTGTGAGCCTTACTTGTTCTTTATATTGGGGGGCGGGAGGTGTCAGAGGGGAAAGTGAGTGATGAATTACCAAACATCTTTTGAGTAAAGATATGCCTGGAAATATTGTAGAGGAGCCAAGACAGTTGTCCTATGGACAACTTATTTAAATCTGTTTCAGAGACCTAAATTCTAGCTGTATGGTTGTGTTTTATCTCTGGAGTACAGTAAGGACAAGTGAATGGAGGAATTTGTTAAAGTTCTACCTGACAAATTTGCCATTACATTGAAGAGCTTGGAAATCATTATCTACTGTATACAGAATCCAATGAGATATTGATATGTTTTTACAGTTAGGGTTTTGCAATAACTTCTATATTTTAATAGAAAATGGACTCCTTAATTTCTCCCCACCCCACCCTCATTAATTTAACACAACTGAAGCCCTTAGCACACTGGTTTTGGCCACAATGGTCCTGGAAACACCCTGTTGTTTTCATTTTTACTTGTCACCATCATGGTAATGAAACCTAGAATTAAAAATGCAACATCTGTTCAAAGCAAAGCATGATGGGAAGATCCTTCCTGACTTGAGTGTTACTTTTTTTGTTAATGTGAATTTTTAGTACTTTTAATTATTTTAAAATATTTAAACTTTTTTTTTCTTGATCTTAAAGATCATGTAGATTTGCAGAAGATAGGAGGGAAAGGGCTGGGGAGGGCTAATAGATTATGAGTACAAACAAATTTGTGACAAAATGTATTCCCATCATACTTTGTTCTGAGTACATTATATATATGTATAGATATATATATGAGAAATATCCACATTTGTGGGTTTTGTTTTGTTTTTCCTATGGCAGATTTTTTTTCTCCCCTCCACTTTTTTTTTAAATAAAAAGCCTTTCTGCTCTCTTTTACTTGAAAGATTTTATTGTGTAAAAAGAACTTTCACAGGTCAATAAAATTTTGAGGGAAGTGAGCTTTGGTCCAGAAAAAAAATAAAAAAATCAAGATTTAGGGCTTTTATTTTTTTCTTTTGTAATTGTGTACAAAAAATAATAAAAAAAAAAATAAAGCAGAATTTTAATGTGAACCCTTTTTTGCTATAATCCATTAGTTTTAGAAGTATTGTTAGCTTAGTGTGATGCAAAGGCAAGTTTCCCCGCAGTCTCTCCTTGACAAGTATCTTCTATTTTTATCATGAATTCCCTTTTAATCAACTGTAGGTTATTTAAAATAAATTCCTACAACTTAACACAATGCCAGCATCCGTGTGTTCTTGTACCCAGAAGGCCACTGGTTGGCTGCAAACCAAGAGCTGCAAAATTCTTTGTGGGGAAGAGGTGTTCCAGAATGGATTGCCCCCAAATTTGTGTCAAGACTAAAAGTGGGGGATAAATTGGGTTAACTCATCTTTTTGTTTAAATTCTCCTAATTCTCTCTTAATCAAATAGTTTTCCTTCAGCATTTATATTTCTGTGAGTTTGGTGACAGTTTTCAAATTTTAAAAAGTGTGTATTAATTAAAAGTATCTTCAAAATACACTCTGAAATGAGGAAAATACTGTTTACTAAACATGCATACAAATGTTAGTGTTATTTGTGAACTGTTCAGAAATTGATGCTGAAATTGGATGTAATGAGTTTCATATAAGAAGATGAGAAACTGAAAGTAACAGATTTGCTCATTTAGTTGAGGTGTAGTCCAGTTTCCATTGGCTTTCAATATTATTTGCTTATTATCCCAACCAATATGGGCAGAGTTTGCCTGCAATACAGCACTTTAATCAATGTGCCACCAATAATAGGAAGGGTTTATCCTTAAATTAGATGTTCTTAATCTGAAGACTGCTTTTACATCTAATTGTACTTAAATCAAATCTTGACTATCAATTTTCTATTTAATAAATTAAAAAACAAATCTGCCTGCTAGCCTATGGCCATGATGCTTTGATTCATCTCAATTTGCATTTAGAAACCACATACTAAAATGACATTCTCAGTACTGTCAAGTAAATGATAAAAAAAAATCAGCAGGAGTCTACTACCAGGTTATTTCTGATTTTTTGCCATCATAGATTAATATGACTTTCCTACAATGAGTAGGATAAAGAAATACTTACATAGAAACAATTGCAATGGTAGGTTTACAAAGCAAACAAATGTGTTTTTGCTCCATTTCTCTCCAAAGTCACATTTATGTGAAAATAAGTCATTTCATATAAAGAACAACATGTTCTTAACATAGTACATTGTGTTGTTTAGTTTGATCTGTTTGTAGGAGTCAGAATTTCATTTAAAAAAATGCTGAATTATCAAAATGGACAAATGGGATTAGTATGAGGAAAGGAAACTAGACACTAAACAATGACGAAGACATCTGTATCCTTGAGTATTAGAAACTGCTTTTTCTATATATATAATGGCTTTCTTACTATTTTCAGCAGCTAAAAACACCTGAGAAATGTATGTGTACTATTACAGGCAGTCCTTATTTAGAGACTCTTATTTAACAACTGTTCATGCTAAAGATAGTGATGAAAAAGTAATTTCGTGACCAATTGTTACATTTTCAATCTTTGCAAGTACAAAAGCAAAAGAAAGCTGCACTAAGATCACAAACACAGTCTCAGTTTCACTTAGAAACTGCTTTGTTTAATGACCAAATTGCTAATTGCAACTGTGGTCACTAAATAGGATTACCATACAGTAATTGTGCACATGTAGGTAGGTAAGTTTCTTTTTCTGTTTTTATTCTTTTAGCTATTCAATTAATTCAATGTAGACACCAACCAATTCCAAAATGACTCTGAGAAGTTCACAAATGTTAGCCCTCCCAGGTAAACCAGACCAGAAGTCAGCCAAGAGGAATAGCTCTATATTAGAAGTTAACGTTAACAGAATCTTGCAAGTCTGAAAGTATTTCTTCCTTCCTCCTTTTGCTCTGCAAAGTAGGGAAGGTCCCTTCTGAAAAATTTCCCACAGTTATCTCCTTTTGGGGGCAGAGAGATACTTCAGATAATGGTTGTCTAGTCTATGACTCTGCTACTGGTTTCCCACATACCATTACAAATAATGAAATCAAAACCAAAATGGGATCACAATACACAGACAAAAGTAAGGAACACACCCAACAAGGGGCACCATCCAACACATACCAAAGTCTGGGGAAACAACTACGTAGCTCTTCAAAACTTTAAAGAATACAGGTAATCTTCAAGTTATAACAAAGTCTGGGAAAACAACTACGTAGCTCTTCAAAACTTTAAAGAATACAGGTAATCTTCAAGTTATAACAGTTCATTTAGTGACCATTCAAAGTTGCGGCACTGAAAAAAGTGATTTATGACTGTTATACGACCATTGCAGCAGCCCCATGGTCATATGATCAAAATTCTGATGCTTGGCAACTGGTTCATATTTATGGTAGTTGTGTCTTGCGGTCGTGATCACCTTTTGTGACCTGACAAGAAAAGTCAATAAGAAAGGCAAGTTCACTTAACCATGTTATTAACTTAACAACTGCAGTGATTCACTTAACTGTGGCAAGAAAGGTTGTAAAATGGGGCAAAATTCACTTAACAAATGTCTTGCTTAGATTCAGAAATGTTAGGCTCAATTGTGATCGTACATCAAGGACTATCTTTACCAGCAAGATGGGACCACACCAGCGGTGGGATTCACTTCCCTTCCCTACCGGTTTGCAAATGTGAGCCCATGCGACACGTCTGCACATGCACACCACCTTCTGTCCATGCGCAGTGCTTGCACATTATGTCAGGGTGGATGGGCAGATCATCCCGCAGCTGCCACTACTGGTTTCCCCGAACCAGAGAGAAATGGCTGAATACAACCTCTAGACCACATACATTTCAAAGTGAACTTATTCCAAAGGGCAGATACTGCAACAGAGGATGCACACTTCCTGGGTCCCAATAAATGACACTGTTTAATTGAAGAGACGTGGAGAGTTCCAATTCTGCCAGCACTTATTGGACAGACTAAAACCAAGGAAACTAGGCAATTGCTCACCCTGGCCCTGTGCTATGTAAGATTTTACAGCTAATAACCATCACTTTGAATCACACTTTGACTGGCAACTAGAGCAAGTTTTCACATTGGCATACCAAGACATGCCCATAACTGCCCGTGTCACTGCATTCTGGGCCAACTGAAGCTTCTTGCTGCCTTGCAAGAGCTTGTCTTGAGTACAATGTATTGCAGTACCCAAGTCTTAAGGTAGGACATGTGACAATTTGAAGGGCCTCCTAATTTAGAAAAGCATGCCACTGGCTCATTAAGAGTCAAGCAAAGCCCCCCCTTCCATTGACTACAACTGCCACCTGTTTAAGCAAAAGTTGTGAGTTGAAAAGATGGCACATCACTTCTAAGTATGGAACATCCAAGATTATGGATTGAAAATCTTGAGATGCAAGAGATCCTAATTTCCACGGGTACTTCATCTTGGTAAGATTGAGTTGGTTCCGTCCCATCCAGGCCTTCACAGCCTCCATTGGTCAGCCAGAGTTACACGGTACAACTGGGTATCATTAGCATATTGTATATACTGAACTTCAAACCAACAAGTGACCTCACCCGGAAGCTTCATGTAAATGTTAAAGAAGGGAAGATGGTGGTAAACCAGAAGAGTGGCCTAGGGCAGGGGTCTGCAATCATAAAAGAGAATCTCAAAAGAGCCATTTGGACCCATTTCCCACAGAAAAGAAACACGGGGAGCCACAAAACCTGGGTGAGCGTGGCCAACTTGATATCACACTCTCCCACCCAATCACATGACACACCTCAGGCACGTCTACCCATGTTTTGTGGAGCCAGAAAACGTTGCATACTGTATTTTTTGGAATATAAGACTCTGAAGTATAAGACTAGCTTTTGGGGAGGAAAACAAGGGGAAAAAAATCTGCCTCTGCCTCCCAGCAATTTGTTTCCTTGCAACAAACAGCAAACAGTACAGACAATATATACTGTTTGTAGTGTTACATTTCAGACTACTTGTACAGATGCTGTTAAAATTGATGTGGCTTTCTGGTAGTATAATTATTCTCTGTTGTTTAAAAGAAGATACAATAGCAGTGGGCCTCTTCAGGTCAAGCATTTATTTTAAAAAGCTTCATTTTGTTAAATTGTCTAGAACAATAATAAAGCAGTCTTTAAAAAATAAGTCTAATAATTTGAACAATCTATAGGCATTTATCGTTATTGATTTACTTCCTTGCAGCAAACAGCCTGATTAACACAAGGGGAAAAAAATCTTCCTCTGCCTCCCAGCAATTTGCAGCAAACAGCAAGTTTCACTTTCAATTTCAGCAGGGGCCTCCCCGATCATCAGCTATTTCAGGCTGCAGGAATTGCCATAGCCTATTGCGTCTCTGCAAGCCCCATTTTCTCCATTTGTTGCAAGGAGGTAAATTGCTGGAAGGCAGAGGTCAAAGAGTGGGTAGGTGGGGCTATATTCGGTGTATAAGACGCACTCAAATTTTCATCCTCTTGGGGGGGCAAATGCGTCTTATACTCTGAAAAATATGATAAATCTAATGTTCTATTCTTGCTTTATCACTGCTGTTTCAGCTTGTCATAACAGAATATTTGGGAACAATGGTGTAAATATATAAAATATGTCCCATGGTGGAATTAGGGATCAGACATTGATAAGAAACTTTGTAAGACTAATTAATAGTGTTCCAGGTTTCTGATGGAGCATGATATATTTCTACCACAGAATAAGTTTTTCTTGTTGCAAACTGTTATGTTGCTTGTTCAGAGCTCAAGCCGTGTTTGTGATCTCTCCAGAGATAACCTTCAGTTGGACTATTTTAAGCAGCATAATTTCCTGTGAAATTGATTTTATCTTGCCAATTCTAAGCACACATGCAGGCCCACTGGAGGTGAGGAACTTTATCTAATCTGTTTGGTACAGTACAGGTAATTTAGCAAGTGCAGCACAGTTCAGCATTTAGTCTTCAGAAAAGCATACTAGCGGATACATGAATTCCAATTTTTCTACCCAACTACAATCACCAGACTGATTTTAATTTTTTTAACCTCCTTAGTCTTACAACTGATGTTTCTGACTCTGTCTCAGTTTATTACAAATAGAAAATTTGTGGAGTTTCTAGATCATCTCAAGTTTCTGTTGTTCCAACACCCTTTTAGGCATCACATTTTCCTGCTGGAGAGCCATTTTGTCTTACCCTGCTTTTTGGCTCCAGTCAACCACTAGAAAGCAACTACAATGCAATTTATAACTATCTTGAGAATCAGCATCTTGTCGTAGTTTCCACTGTTTCTTACTGTATGTGTTATTTGAAATTTACTTCAGGTTTTCCCAGTTCAGCAACATACTATGTTCATAGTTGTTATGTAAAAGCATCCAGCTGGCATGTTATTGTGCTACTATTATAATTCACTAGACTGATGTTCTTTGTGACTAAGTATCATATCAGTCAGCTAAGGGTGTGAAACAAGGTTTAGAATGTTCTCTAGGAGTTCTTGACTCACAACGAAATGGCAATGCTGAATGCATTTCATTATTAGAATGATTTATGAATGGGACAATAATGGGTTGGTTTCTAGTTCCTAGATAAAGGATTGTAAGATGGAAAGGATGGTAAGGTATCTGGGCATTTTCATACAACCAGCTACAAAAAAGGACACTTTCCTTGACATAGTGGTCACAGCAGAAGCAGTAGAAGGAAGATATTATAAATTGCACTTAGCACTTGCACTGTGCTCTGTAGTGCTTTACAGCACTCTGTAAGCAGTTTACAAATGTCATCATATTGCTCCCAACAATCTGGGTCCTCATTTGACTGATCTCAGAAGGATGGAAGCCTGAGTCAACCTTGAGCTGGTCAGGATTGAGCTTCTGGCAGTAGGCAGTTAGTCTGCAATATTGCATTCTAACCACTGTGCCATCATGGCTCCTGTAAAAATGTAAAAAGTAAAAGAGTAAAAAGTGTGTAAATTCTAGTATTCTGTTAGGCACAGAAGCTAGCTGCTTACTTGACTAGTCGTTCTCTCAGCCCAGAATGAGAGACCAAAAAACCCATCTACCTAATAACCCATCCTAGATAAGTGACGTAACTACCACAATGAACATGGGATTTGGAAAGATGTTCCAAAGGTTTCTTTCATTTAATAATCAAAAACATAGTTGCCTTTTCTGAATTAGATTTGATTAGATAAAATGTTTTCTTTCATAAGATTGTGGAATGATTATTATCTTGTGGTTATTTTTGCAACAGCCAGGTTAACAATTACTGTATACATGACTGATGTCCTGTATTTGGACACACACCCTTGAATTTTTATGTTAAATGAAGACCTATTCTGGTGCAACCTGGGAGTGACCGAGTCTGGTGGGAATGATTTTGAGTTGGGAAAACAAAGAGAAGTGGGGTATTTTAAAAGGAATGGAGACAATCAGTCTCTGAAATGTTTATATTGTTCTTCCATACAGTGTGCCTCTTTCTTCTTACAAGTTTCTTTTTGTTCTAGTTCCAATGCTGTTTTGCAATGGGCTGGGCATTTTCCAATGCTACAAGAAAGGTGGTGTTTAATAAAATAAATCTCTCTTCCATCCCAAAATGATTGCTGATTTTTACATGATCCAGAGTGGAAACTTTGTTATTTTTAAATGAGGTTGTTAAAGGTTTATTTTAAGATACCATAGAGAAAAATGAATTTCTGCTTCTTGAACGTAAGATTCCTGTCTCACACCCGTTATCTGCCACATACTTGTTTTCTAAATTTGAATTTTTATCTCTGACTGACAAGCAGAAAGAACTTTAAAATGTTAAATTTGTGTAGGAAAAGAGGAAGGCTTAATTTGCTAATGGCTGCTCATGTATCCATTACCAATGGCTAGGAAATAGCACTAGGAGATGAACTGCACTCCTGTCCATCTGTGTACTACTTGAATGCATCTGGATGACAACTATGTAAAAATGTACAGTATTCTGAACTAGATGAGATTTTGGCATGATACAGTAGGACTGATTAACACATTTCACTGAACAGTAGTAAAAATTGATACTTCATGATACTCATTTTTAATTCATTTATACTTTAATTTTGGTTTTGACCTAAGCAGAAACTGAAATCATTGATGGAAGTTCAGGAGTTATTGTTTAATGCAGAGTTTATATGGCTTTGATATATCTGTAATATATAAGCATTTTGATAATTTCCACCTTAGGTCATCTGTACCAGAAACTGTCTTCAGTGTGTGGTTTCAGTGCACATATTGTAAAAATTACTGTACTGTACAGAAATGGAAAAGAATCCCACCTCTTTTATAACAGTGTAATCTCTCGGAGAGGCTGAGTAACAATTTAAAAACTAATTGTTTCTGTGTGTGTATTAATTGAACCATTGTTATTAATGGAAAGACATTTTCAAATTTGAAAGTTCATTGGAAATCTTATCTAGCATTTATTCAATTCTGTTGCAATATATTATGATCTTCATTCAAATTATACTTTCCCCCTTTCTTCTTAGTTTCAAAGACACATATTTAATTTCATTAATTCATGTTCTTTGCCATTTACTTCTCTTACATTCCAAGTTGAATTTTCCATGTGTCAGGATCATAATCTGGTATTGACCTCTGCTGCTCATCATGGCTTTAATCAATCAATCAATCAATCAATCATGTTTTTCACATTTGTTAGCAAAATGGATTAGGTGTTGACTATATTTCAATCCTTAGGTTATTTCTGTGCTATTGCATTTTCTGGAGACATCCAACCATAATTGTGCCAAAATAACAGTAATAAAGATAGGACTTACACTACTTCAGCAGCAGCTTGGTAATGTTAGGAAGTCTATCTAAGTCACTAATATGGAAATGGCCTTAACTGAACTCATGACACAAACAATATTCCTTGCTAACAATAAGGACCATTCAGTACCTGACATTTTTGTTAATTTTGAGAAGTATATTCAGAAGCTCAGCAAAGCCCAAACAAGCATTTAGAGAACTTCATCCAGCTAGAATCTTTCCTGCAAGCCAACATGCCATTGTTCATATTCCAACTACCAAGACATATATGCAATGAACACAAGAGGAAGAGAGGTGGGGTTCTGGCTTCTGTTACTGCTGGTTTGTTCAGGGACGCGCTTTGCACAGAAGCAAAAAACAAGATGCGCCACCAATAGAACCAGTTTGGGGGCACGGCCAGCCGAGTTACTACCTACTTGGCCGAATTGATAGGAACCAACTTCTGAAGAGGAATAGACCACAATCTCCTGTGTTCATACAACCTTATAGCATGGAAAGACAAAATAAGCATAACAATGAAGCAATGTTTTCAAATGGTGTATAATTTGGAATTCCTCTTTTCTTTTTGGTTTTGTACTAGGCTTATAGTATATATACTGTATATACTCGAGTATAAGCCTAGTTTTTCAGCCCACTTTTTGGGCTGAAAAAAGCCGCCTCGGCTTATACTCGAGTCAGTGAAAAATTTGCCCGAAATGGAGGAGAAAAAGGGGCGGGGCCATGCCGCTGGGTGACACTCGTGAATGGCCCAGTGCCCCTGTGAGTTTCCCCTCCCTCTGTGTCAGTTTGCCGCGCAGCGCGCACCACACCATCCCCCCTCCTCACGTTCTAATGTAATGCAGGGCTGTCTTACGATTCCCCTTCCTCCCCCTCCTGCCGCTCTGCAACGATGTCCCACCTCCTCCTTGTTATGGCAAGCAGCCACATAGCGATGTCCCACCTCCTCTGGTACAGTGATCCAATGATAGGAATCACTGTGCCATGTGTCATAGGAGGCGGGACATCGCTCCCGCGGCTGCACGGGACATCATCATCACAGCGGGACATCAGCATCATGAGGTGAGTGAAGTATTTCATTGAATACACCGCTAGTTTACTGTTTTTCTTTGAAATAAATATTCAAAAACATTATTGGTATCTATTTTTATTTTTGAAATTTACCGGTAGCTGCTGCATTTCCCACCCTAGGCTTATACTCGAGTCAATAACTTTTCCAGTTTTTTGTGGTAAAATTAGGTGCCTCGGCTTATATTCGGGTCGGCCTATACTTGAGTATATACGGGTATGTCATATTAATAGAAAAGCTAATCATGCCTATTCTATAGGATTTTATTAAAAATTGTTATAATTATTTGACATTCTGCTCATTAAATTCAGTGGCACAATCATGAAGGGCTTTCAATAACTTCACAAAAAAGACTTGCAAGGGCCCTGCACAATCTGCAGTTTACTTACCTTGATAATAGAGGTTCACAGCACATATATCACTTAATTAGGGGAACCTGTGGCCTTCTCACAGTATAACTCAGCATCCTCACCATTGAGCACTGTTGTTCACAAACATCACATAATGGGGAAAGGGGGCAGACACAAACAGAATTCTCTTCCCTGGATTCATCAGAAATTTATTTATTATATTTATTTATGTTTCATATTCCTTATCCCCCCCCCCCATATCTCTTGAAGAGAGGCTCTGGATGGTGAATACTTGTAATATTCTTTTAAAATGGATTGAAATCAGTTCCTGGAAAATTATTCCTTTGATTTTGTTTAGATGCTAATGTAGCAAATTTGGAACATGCCTCAGCATACTTCCAGTAACAAATAAGCAAGCATTCAGGCTGTGAAGTAAAATCTTTCCCTCATTAGTCATTATTATTGTCACCCTGGCAGAAATGGGAAATGCAGATCAAATGATTTGCACGCAAATCAACTTGAATGACACTGAATACAAGTGCCTTTTTGGGACATTTTTTTTTTGCACTCTGGTGATAAAGTAGATATTTGTTCATCTAAAAGGGATTAATTAAATTAATTTTAAAAGTCACTTGCACTTGAGAGCATGAAAGCCTTAAATAGGGACTGTGAAACATGGGGACTCTTCTATGCTTAAAAGTTCCCATCTATGACCTCAAGCCAGAAAACATTAAGGGGACAATGGGATATGCACAAAGGTGTCTTGAACAGGAACATCAAGCATGAATCACCACTGCTTCTTCCTCTTGTCTTTCTTCCAGCTCTTATGAGTGATGATCTTGTGACAAACCACTTCATCTTAAGCTGTTTATTCAAAGAATGCAAGGAAGACAATGAAGTTGACACATCACTATTAACCTATCTTTTACTGTCCCTAGGGCTGAAATGAAAGGAACTGCTGTATTGTTTGGAATAAACTTACTGCATTCAGTGTGGTGGTTGTGCTCCAATGGGATTTTGTAACTACATCTGTAGATTAATTCAGATTTCTCTATCAACAAATTGTAGACAATGAGAACATATTTTATTGCCTTCCATATTATTTTTATGAACATGTGAAAAATGCCAGCGCATACATACACCCAGAACTAAGGAGTGATGTGAAACAGCAGCTCTTTGGAGCAGGAAAAGGGGCAAACACAGAATTGCCTGGAAACTCCAGAAAACCGCTGCTTTGTAGGAATGGATGCAGTTTCTTCCCCACTTGTGTTCTGCCTAGTTCTTATTTGTGCGTCCCTAAAAGTTCAGTTGCTTCTGGCAACTGAGTGGACTCGCAGTTTTCTTGGCAAGATTTTTCAGAAGTGGCATGCCATTGCCTCCAGCTTTTTTTTTATTTATATACATACTAGTCACCCATCTCATATACATGACTCTGGGCAGCTTACCATAGAATGATTTATATATGAACCAAGTTTGTTGCTCTGCTTATTCAAACCCAGATTTATTCTCAGAACTTCGTATCAATTAGGGAAATGGGAGGAGTTGAGCTTTGCGTAAAAAGTACAATTTAGATTTTACAGCACTGCCGGTACTACTCCACTCCCTTGAATATAAAATTACAAAAAGTCTCAATTCTTTGCTGCCATTTAGTGGTCACCTGGGTTTTTGCAAGCCTGATATGGTAACCCAAGCCAACTATAATGTGGCTTATTTAGTTTTAGCTTAGCACAAAGTATGAACCAAATGACTGGTTTTTAAATCAACATTTTTAGCTTGGTATTATATGAAGACAGCCAAATGTGACCTCTGTAATATATCAATATTGCACCATGACTTAATGTGATGTGTGAACAGTCAGCACCATTTTTTCCCCCATTAAGACTGCCTCTTTGTTTGCAACGACTGGCCTCTGTTCTTAACATACACGCTGGGCCAATTGAAGCTTTGTTTTGTTGCAAACATTTAATTGTTCATTTTCTGCCTGACGTACACATATTAAAAGCAGACAAGTTTGTCTATAAAGGGGGAAAAGTTAAGCTACTTGCCTGAGTAGATGTCAGCATTAATAAAAGGCATCTAGGTATGTGTGCATGAAAGGAGGTTTGGGGAAAGTACCTGTTGTTACAGAAGTTCTCATTTCTCTCTATAATACATCTGATAGTAATCAATACCTTGTCTCTCAACTACCTAAAGCCTATGCATGCTTGGTCGGCAGTAAGGCTACTCTCTTTCAGTGGAATTCACTCCTAATAGATATAGACAGACAGCTAGATCAGTTGTTTAATAGGCTGGAAGTAAAATTTCTACATTAACAAAATTTATACTTAAACAACAGAATATAGAAGGAAAAAAATCATAGCAATAGTCTGAGCTATGCTTTTCTTCTTTAAATGGAAGTACTACGCATTTTAACCAGACATTAAGACTCATTGGTTTGGAATACTAGTATGGCTTGCACTGAACCTTGACAGTACTTATTTTCCAGTACTTAAAGAAAAGTTGGTTTTCCTTAAACCTGATCAATGGTGACCTGGGTATTTTCCATAATCGCTTCCTTTGATAATACTGGTAAGGAATTATGGAAACTGATATCTAACACTTATGGATATGCGAGATCAGATGAAACAGCACTTATATTTCTTCAAGGAGCTCAAACCATAAACCATGGTTTATAGCTCATAATTATTGCAGACATGCACAGAGGTGCTAGAATCCCTGCTCTCTACTCAAACATTCCATCAAAGGGGCCACCAGCTGTTGCTTGATATAACAGAAATTATTTAATAGATGGAAATAATGCTACCTACATTGAATTCATTTGTTCTTACATGAAAATATAAATAAAATGAAACACAGTTTACTATCTGCCTCATCTCTTTTTCTGCTCTTTTGAA
Organism: Thamnophis elegans; assembly: GCF_009769535.1. Lineage (NCBI taxonomy): Eukaryota > Metazoa > Chordata > Lepidosauria > Squamata > Natricidae > Thamnophis > Thamnophis elegans. Next base: position 73,492,889 of record NC_045545.1, read on the forward strand.
GTATAATCACTGGCCTGCCAAGACAGTGCAATCAGTGCTAAACCAAATACACCACAGCGACTGACTATATAATACATTAAGCCACAACCTAGCCAATTTGGTTTTAGTTTAATGTGTTGTGTAAACTAGCCAACGTACATCCTCCATAGCTCATTGTGCTGCTGGAACTCAAAAGAAAAAAAAAATCAAGAATAAACAGCCTGTGGTGTTTATATGCCCAATAAGAGCTGGAAGAGTGAGCTAACCCCCAATACCTCAGGACTGAGGCCATTAGGCTCCACTGAAGCAGTTTTCTGTTGCCCTTTCCCTTCTCGTGAGCACTTTATTCATCGACTCCAAAAGTCCCAAGCCTTGCTAGGATCTTTACATGACTCAGTTTGATGTCCTTCAGCTATCATCATTGGACATGTTGGTTGGTGATTTCCTGGAAGACTATGTATATGTGTATATGTGCTCCAATAGAAGATAACTTTTGAGCTGCATCACCTGCAAGTCCAGAATACCAATGACAAAAGGGCAGTAATCAAATATAATAGCAACAATAGCAAAATACATAAAATTGAGATGTTTGATAACAATTGTTCATTTGGATCGGTCTCTCTTGGGGACAAATGCCCAGAATGATCGTTATCAAATATCTCAGTGCTATGAGTCATTCAAGTATACTGAGTGCAGCCAAAAAAACCTTAAGTAACTACAAGCCATTCACAGTAGCTTTAATGGATTACTGTAACACGCTCTACATGGGGCTGCCCTTAAAGAGTGTTCGAAGACTTCAGTTAGTCCAGAATGCAGCCGCGCGAGCGATTGTGGGTGCACCTAGGTACACCCACGTCACACCTATCCTCCGCGAGCTGCACTGGCTACCCATTAGTCTCCGAACCCGCTTCAAGGTGCTGGTCGTAACCTATAAAGCCCTACATGGCATCGGACCTGGGTACCTGAGAGACCGCCTCCTGCCGATTATCTCCCTCAGACCGATAAGATCTCACAGGTTGTCTCCTCCGGATTCCATCTGCCAGCCAATGTGGGCTGGCGACTCCCCGGGGGAGAGCCTTCTCTGTTGCAGCTCCAGCCCTCTGGAATGACCTCCCCGTCGAGATCCAGACCCTTACTACCCTCCCGGCCTTCCACAAAGCCACCAAGTCCTGGCTGCTCCAGCAGGCCGGGGGGGGGGAGGGGGGGCTTGTGAAACATCCAGCCCCACGGATATTGTGAATGTTGTGTTTTTAAAGTGTTGTCTTTGTCTATTTATCCCCCTTCCCTTGTCTATTGTGAGCCGCCCGGAGTCCTTCGGGAGTGGGCGGCATACAAGACAAATAAATACAAATACAAATGGTCAGTCCACTGCCATCCTGTTAAGTATTCATTAATATTCATGATGCCAGCAACAGCCTCTTGCTTTCTGATTGGCTGAAAGCTGCAGAGGGTGTTGCCGGCCTAGAGTTACAGTTGATTGGCCGAGGGACTGACGTCAGCGGTTGCTGCCCAGTCCCCGGCCGGTGATTGGTTAAACTGTTCGTATAAATACCTTTGGCGCGCGTTCTGTTCTTCGAATCGCTGTCAGCTTAGAATAAACCAGTTGTTGTTTGAACCCTGGCTGCCGCGTCGTCCCTCCGTCGATATTTAAAACTGGCGACGAAGGTGGGATCGCGATTCCACGCAAGCCTAGGGTAGAGAGAGAGGTTCTATCAGCCAGCTGCCACAAGCCGCTACTCGCGCCGGCACCGAACGCTGAGGAAAAATTCCTGTCACGACCTCCTCTCCACAGCCTCCCACTCCTCAGCCTGTCACTAACTTCTAGCCAACATGAATCCTTTGCCGCCTTTCGCTCCATTCGGCTCCGCCGGTGAATCCTGGGAAGGGTTCATGGAGCGGTTTGAGACATACCTCATTGCTACAAAGAACCAGGCTCAAACCGATGAGGAGAAGTGTAGTTTCTTTTTATCCTGCTGCGAACCTTCTATGTTCGCCTCAGCCAGAGCTATGGCTGCTCCCAGACCAGCTTATAAATTAGGTTGGGACAACTTGATGGCTAAACTGAAGGGGCACTATGCCCCGACACCTTCCAAAATTGCCCGCAGCTTTGCGTTCCGCAGAAGAGTGCAAAAGCCGGGAGAGTCAATTAGTCAGTTCTTAGAAGCCCTGCGCACGGTAGCGTCCCAGTGTGATTTCTCAAATCTTGAGGAAAATTTAGTAGAGCAATTCGTGTGCGGAGTGCGGGACGTCCATCTAAGAAGCCGCATGTTCCGCTACCACGATATTACCCTCCTACAAGCGGTGGAAATCGCCAGAGCGGCCGAGCTCTCTGAGCAATCCACCGCTGATCTGGAGCGGCTACAACTATCATCACAAACTCCGGGACATGTTCCGTTCACTCCACCGGCCTCCCAAATCCATGACATTGACTTTGACGATTTTACGCCTTCCGAGGACCCGGAGCCCGACAACGTCGGCCAAGTACGGGCCCAACCTCGGCGAAGACAACCGGTTCCCTCAGCGGCCGCGCCGCAAACCTCCAAGGTTCCTTGCCTTAGTTGCGGAGGCCGCCACGACCGCCAGACCTGTCAATTCCGGAACTCCATCTGCCGCCGTTGCCAGAGGCAGGGGCACATTGCCCAAGTCTGCCGAGCATCTCTACCGGCCCCTGCCTTCTTCCAAGCCAACGAAAGACCCAAACCGCAGCCGCGCCGCCAGCCTCCGCGGCCAACGCGCAGAGGAGACGACTGCCACAATGTGTCCGCACCGCAGGAAGGGGAGAGTTCAATCAACCAGGCCTCCTCCGGATCCCGAAAAATAACAGCTAATGTCCACCTGGCAGGTCAGCCGTGCCAAATGGAGGTGGACTCCGGCTCCTCCCGTTCGTTGCTGTCCTGGGACATGTTCTCCCGCCTCTGCCCTGGGGTGCCCCAAACAAAGTTAGCCCCTACCCGTTTACTGTTGAGGGACTACCAGGGAAAATTGATTCCCGTCCTGGGGTCTTTCCCTATTCCTGTTAATTATGGCACTTTTAATGGGGAGCTGCCAATCATTATTGTAAAAAACGCCCTGCCGGCCCTTCTCGGCCTTGACTGGTTTCCAGCCCTGGGGTTGACCATTGGGGGGGTGCACCGGGTGGTTTCCTCTTCAGTGGAAGACGTCTTAAAGGAATTATCCGACGTTTTTGATGGCCAGCTCGGGTGCTACAAGGGAACCCCCATCTCCCTTAGTTTAGATCCCCAGATTGCTCCCATTAGGCTGAAAGCCCGCAGGGTGCCTTTTGCCTTAAGGGCCAAGGTTGACGCCGAACTTGACAAACTTCTGGCGCAGGGTGTCATCGAGCCAGTTGATCACGCTCCATGGGAGACCCCCATAGTCCTCCCAGTCAAGCCGGATGGCTCGGTGAGAATCTGCGCCGACTACAAGTCGACGATCAACTTGGCCCTTCAGGCAAACCCCTATCCAGTCCCTGTTGTGCAACACCTGCTCCACTCCTTGGGGCAGGGTTGCATATTTGCCAAACTGGATATGGCGCAGGCCTATCAACAGCTCCCGGTGGATGACGATGCGGCGGCTGCCCAGACCATCGTCACCCATCGTGGGGCTTTCCGTTGCCGCCGCCTGCAATTCGGCGTGTCCGTTGCCCCGGGGATCTTCCAGAGCCTCATGGAGCGTCTGCTCCATGGACTACCGGGGGTTGTGCCATATTTCGATGATGTTCTGATCGCTGCTGCCAGCCGCTCAGAACTCATCGAGGTATTGCGGAAGGTCCTCAGTCGTTTCAGGGGCGCGGGATTGAAATTGAAAAGCAGCAAATGCTCATTTGCTGTCCCTAGGGTAGAATTCTTGGGCTTCTTAATAGACGCCCAAGGCATTCACCCCACACCGTCAAAAATTGCCGCCATTAAGAACGCCCCTGCTCCCACCTCCAGGGCGGAGCTACAGGCGTTCCTAGGGCTGCTCAATTTCTACGCCCCCTTTATTCCTCACAAGGCGTCACTAGCCGAGCCGCTGCATCGGTTGCTCGACCGATCCGCGGCCTGGCGCTGGGGCAGCCGCGAAGCGCATGCGTTCGCGGCTGTCAAAGAGACGCTGACGTCATCGGCAGTCCTGATTCAGTATCATGACGGGATGCCTCTGACGTTGGCGTGTGACGCCTCCCCATTTGGTCTAGGGGCGGTCCTGAGCCATGTCCTCCCGAATGGCTCAGAGGCCCCTGTGGCCTTTTATTCCCGGACACTCTCCTCGGCGGAGCGAAACTACAGTCAGATCGACAAGGAGGCTCTGGCTGCAGTGTCCGGGATTAAGAGGTTCCATGACTACCTCTACGGTCGGCACTTTACTCTTGTCACCGACCATAAGCCACTCCTTGGGCTTTTGGCGGGCGACAAGCCGACCCCTGCCATTTTGTCCCCCCGAATGACCCGCTGGACGGAGTTCCTCGCAGCGTATTCTTATACGCTGCTCTACCGTCCTGGCAAACAGCTGGGGCATGCGGATGCCCTCAGCCGTTGCCCGCTACCGGAGACGGACACCGCCCCCGTCCCAGCCCTCTCCGTCCTCTCCATTGCTTCCTCCGGTTTTCCAATCTCCGCCACAGACGTGGCAGCCCACACGAAGGCCGATCCAATCCTCTCCCAGGTCGCTTCCTGGGTTTTGAGGGGATGGCCGTCAGACAAAGTGGCAGAGGGCTTTCGGCCCTTTAAAAATCGCCAGGCAGAAATCTCCCTCCACGGGGGATGTCTCGTCTGGGGGGATCGGGTGCTGATCCCCGCCGCGCTTCGGCCACAAGTTCTGGATCTGCTCCACAAGGACCACCCGGGCATAGCACGAATGAAGGCGTTGGCCCGTAGCTATGTCTGGTGGCCCTTGCTGGACACAGAGATAGCGGCCTATGTAGGCTGCTGCACGACTTGTCAAGTGTCCAGGCCCAACCCTCCTGCCGGGCCTGCTCGAGAGTGGGAGGCTCCGAGAGGCCCATGGTCCCGCCTCCACATCGATTTCGCTGGTCCCTTCCACGGCCAGAACTTCCTGGTTGTGGTGGACGCCTACTCTCGGTGGGTGGAGCTGGTCCTCATGGGCTCTACCACAGCCGAGAGTACGGTCAGGGCTTTACGGAAATTGTTCGCGACCCATGGGTTGCCGGATGTGATGGTTTCGGACAACGGGCCCCAGTTCACATCCACCACTTTCCAGGAATTCTTGGCCGAGCAAGGGATCCGGCACGCGCCCATAGCCCCGTACCACCCGGCCAGCAATGGCCGGGCAGAGCGGGCGGTCCGCTCAGCGAAGGAGGCGCTGGGCCGCATGGACCGGGGCGACTGGCAGGCAAGGGTGGCGGCTTACCTGCTAAGCCAACATTCCACCCCCTGCCCAACCACCAACAAAAGCCCCGCGGAGCTCTTGATGGGTCGGCGCCTGCGGACTCCCCTGGATAGGCTTCACCCGCTCTATTCAGGGGATCAGCCGAGCAATCTGGGGGTTCTCCCTCCCCGTTCATTTAAGTTAGGGGACTCCGTGTGGGCCCGTTCCTTTGCGGGGGAGCCGAGATGGGTTCCCGCTTCTATCGTTGCCCTGACCGGCCCATGTTCTTTTAGGATCCAATTGGCTGACGGATCCCAATGGAGACGCCACCTGGATCAGCTAAGGAGGCGTCTCCCGTTGCAGGCCGGCTCCCACGAATCCCCGATCGACAACACCGCAATACCGGGGTTGCCCTGGGAAGCCTTCGCCACTCCAGGCCTCAACCTGTGCCAACCACAAGATACTCAAGCCGAGAGACCGCAAACAAGGGCCTTCGCCACTCCAGGCCTCCACCTGTGTCAACCACAAAATACTCAAGCCGAGAGACCGCAAGCAAGGGCCTTCGCCACACCAGGCCCTACCTACCAAAGCGCCACCTGCAGGGACGCTGATCTAACATCTCAACCCGTCCTAGGAAACTTGCAGACATTCACTCACAACCCCGGGAACACTCTTCAGAAGGTTCCTCCTACGCCTGGTGACGCGCCCCCACGGCCAAGCCTACCTTTGCAGTTGAGCCCGCCTTCTGGGCCTTTTCAAAATGGCGTGCCTCGGAGCTCCACTCCCTTCGGGGAGGAGCTACCACGAGGAGGTCCTCCTCCGCCGACGACTGCCCCTGCAATGAGAAGATCTGGGCGGGTCCGGCACCGCCCAGCATACCTTCAGGACTACGCATGCTCCGTTTCGGGCATGCGCAGAACTGGGGGGAAGGGGTGTTAAGTATTCATTAATATTCATGATGCCAGCAACAGCCTCTTGCTTTCTGATTGGCTGAAAGCTGCAGAGGGTGTTGCCGGCCTAGAGTTACAGTTGATTGGCCGAGGGACTGACGTCAGCGGTTGCTGCCCAGTCCCCGGCCGGTGATTGGTTAAACTGTTCGTATAAATACCTTTGGCGCGCGTTCTGTTCTTCGAATCGCTGTCAGCTTAGAATAAACCAGTTGTTGTTTGAACCCTGGCTGCCGCGTCGTCCCTCCGTCGATATTTAAAACATCCTTTGCCTAACAGCAAAGCCGGCCAAGCCTGTAAATGCCCAGAAACGGGTGCAACTCAGCTGACCTTTTGTCTACATCTTTGCATTTGTCAGGCGCCCACCTTCCCATTCTTAAGCCTCCCCAAAAAAGAAGAAAATGAAATAAATCACAAGGCCCGCCGGAGGAGGGGGGCGTGACCCTATACGGGTGGAGGGTCGAATCGTTTTAAGAAACTAATCCCGCCTCTTACACGCACACACAGATACACACACACCATCTACTCCCGCTTTAATATAGTTTAGTAGAGCAAAGGGGCAGGGGCGGGGGAAGAGCTAAGTGGTGCGTGCTGGTATAAATCTCTCATTTTGTTGCGTGTGTCAAAGAGCAACCCCGAGGTCGTTTTCCGGCCTTCCGCCTGGGATCTTTTGTCTTCCTCTCCCAGGGTCCAGGGCGCCCCTGGAGTCGGCTGGCGTCGCTCCTGGGGCTCCACGCCGAGCTCTGCCACTCTGACGAGGTGCAAAGCGCACTTGTCCGAGAGCGAGCGAGCGAAAGCGAAGCAAATATATCTTGCTTTCGTTTCGGGCCGAGGCCATAGCGAGCGGGAGACCCAAAGAGCCTTCCCCGAGCGTGCCATTGGCTCTGTCGCAGGAGAGCTCGGCGGGGATTCTCGCTTCCAGAGCCGTGAAAAAAACTCGCCTCCCTCTCTTTCCCTGCAGCCGTTACTGGCCCAGCTTTGGGGAGAAAGAGGTTCAACTCGCCCGATTCGGATCAAAAGCTCCGTTTTTAGGGAAAGAAAGCCTGGAGGAGGAGGGGGGAGGAGGCTTTGGAAATAAAAGCTCCGCAAGAGAAAAGGGGAAAGGCGCGTTCTGGGTTCCGGCCTCCGAGCCTTCCCTGAGCCGGGAAGCCTTCCTCGTTCTCATTCTTCCTTCCCTTCCCACTCCTTGTTCCTCTCCCCCCCGGCTTCCTTTTACTTGAAGCTCCTTTCAGGATGGGAGGGAAAACCAAATAAAAAAACGGGAAGGAGGCAAGGGCAGAAAATGGTGTACGGCTGCAAAAGAGGAGGAGGGCATTTTTCAAGCCGCTTTCTGGGACTGAAAAGTTGAGGGGGCCCAAGGAAGCAGCAACCGGCCGGGACTAAGACGACCCCCTCGCTCCCACCCCTCACCATCCCGCGCCGCCTTCTTTTTTCCCTCTCCCCGCCCCCGCTCTTCTCTCTCCCGGGAAGAAGGGGACTAACCTTTAAAGAAAAAAAAAGCGCTGCCTCTGAGCAGAGAAAGGAGTAGCTGGGAAGGATGTTGCTACGGAGTTAAAACGACGAGAAAATTGCCCTTCCCCCGTTCCTCCCCCCCCTTTTTTTCCGCCACCAGTTTCTTTTGGCTTCGGCTCCGGTGCCAAAAGAGACAATTCTCTTTTGTTTGTGAAGTCCCCCTCCTTTTTTCTCTCTCGCCCAGCTGGAGAAAGGAGGAAAAGGCTGGGGAGTCACCATGGCGTCTCTCTTCACCAATGGACCCTGCATCCAAAGTGAAGCCGAAGTGGGTCACCTCTGCCGGAGCCTGGAAGTGGGTACGGTCATGACACTCTTTTACTCCAAGAAGTCCCAGAGACCCGAGAGAAAAACGTTCCAGGTCAAGCTGGAAACCAGGCAGATCATTTGGAGCAGGGGGTCGGACAAAATCGAAGGCGCAAGTAAGTGGCTTGGATTTAATCCTTGGTTAAGCACCCGAAAAAACGGGCGAGTAAAATTTGAGGTAATCCCTGCATGCGGACGGCCGGGATTTTTGGCCCGACCATCTCCAACCAAGCATGTTTATGGTTGTGCTGGCTCGTTTGAATGAACTTGGAGCTACGTTGAAGGTCTTCACGAGTTAATAAACGCCTTCCTTTCCCTTCGATAGGAGTAAACAGAAATGATGCTGAAGATAGTCCCACATCTTTGGCTGCTTATGCCTGTGGTAGACATTTGTGGTGTAACGCCGGCCTAAAAAAAGAAAACTGGGAGTTGTAGTCTAACTACCTGGTGTAGGCAACTTGCCAGTGGCTTGGCTGTACTTTGTAGATTTGTTGACATGTGGTAGAATTGTCTCCAAAGTACTCTGGCCCACTAGACTTTTTGACTAAGATTTGGGTTCAGATCTTTGGCTGATCTAGAATTGGTTGCTACCTCTCAACCTGGTCTAATATGAAAATACTGTTCGTCACACAAAACATAATTTGTAGAATTTGGAGGTGTGAGTTGCCTGTGATATTCATAGATTTAGCTGGCTCTAAAATTGGATCAGCCCCATTGGTGGAGGTGTGGACTATTGTTGGCTGCTATGTCCTGATAGAATCTCTTACTTTTTCCATTCGATGTTAAAATGGACTTTATAGCCTACCTAGGAGTTTCTGAGAAGTGCATGGTTGCCTTTTGTAGAATAAACTATGTGGACTACCAACCAGTTCTTTCAGTGTGGAACATCTCTATCATTAATAAACATTGTTTTGTGCTGTTTTGTCTGGTCCTGGTAAAATTATTTCCCCACAGTTCATTTTAGAGAACAGTTTGATATGTTTTAAAAATGTTATTTAATGTGGAACCTTTTAGTTTTGAATCTTCACTATACTCAGAATTCAAAATATTTTATCTATTATGCTTATTGATGATCAGTCAATGATGATTTAAATATCAGTTTCAGTCATTTGAGAATCCAAATATTCTGGTTCTCCCTCTTTTTCAAAACATCAAACTTATAATAGGAAAAGAGAATTGTGATGTTTCTGCGTATACAGAAAACTGGATATATATAGAAAAGCTCAAAATGGAGAAAGCATGTCCAAATACTTTAAAAATGGAAACTCTTTACATTTGGCCTAAAGGGCACAACTCATGATTTCTACAGGTAGGAAAAATGTTATCTGAAGACCTATGGTGTGCAAAAGTTGCTTTCAGGTTAGTAGATAAACAACTGTTACTTGTTTTGCTTTTGAGTGGGTCATAAGTGAATAAGCAGTGTGGAATAAGCAGTATTTGTGCATAAGCATCAGAGCTTATGCACAAATTTAATTATTAAGTTTATATGTTAATTATCCCTTAGTAAGTTTGCTTGATTTTTATGGACTTATTTTGAAAGATGAATTTCTCCATCAGTTGTATTATCTGTATGTCTCCTGATTTACAGTGCTTCACTAACAAAATTTTATTAATATGAACAAAAAGGATGCTGTGTTTTCTATGTGGTGTCATTCAAATCTGAAATTGTTTTATAACTGCGCTTTTTGACAAACATTGCTGCATCTGCCTTGGAAAGTAAAGACAAACAGAGTTGGAATTCTTTAATATATTTCTTCCTCCCTTTGTCCCTGCAGTGAGATCATCGATACAAAAAGCTCAGATAGCTGGATTATTGGATTCCCATGCCAAATAAAACTGAGAATTAAGCAGCCTTTTCTCCTTTTTGCTTTCCCAGAGTTAGAAACTCATTTACAAAGCAAATAGACTTGCAATATCTTGTGGTAGGCTGTCTTAGATCTTTGGAGGAAAGAAGTGATATAAATCTAATGAATGAATGATTAATACTTTCAATTCTAATGGATACATTGTGGTATAGTCTTTGTGGATTAAATTCTGCGTATAAAATGTATGAAGTATTTGGAGAGGGAAGAAATATAAATATTGGAATGAAAAGGTCATGAAATTTAAAACCACAGTAGATCTAGGTTACTTCTAGAGGTCCCAAATGTCATTTTTTTATTTTTTACATTTCCTGGTTTCTGGATCAGCTACTTTTTTGTGCATATGCATGCCTGTAAATGTAATTAAAATACATATATTCAGACATAATATGTCAGTTTACAGCATTTATTGTCAGCCCTGTTTCTATATTGGACTAACCGTGATAGCCTTTGAAATCTGAGCTGAGAAATGCAGATCTCTTAAATAGTCTATTAGCAACCAATTTATCAGCCTTGCAGATGTTTTCACAGCTGGATGATGGATTGATTAATTGTACTGTAATCCTTTTTCTATGTTCGTGAGATATGTTTTTAACACTTATAACTAATATATGTATTAAGTTTGGAGAGTCCAGGGAAACTTGGGTTCTCTGAGAAAGATGTTTAATTTGAGATAACTTTAGAAGCACTAAGATTCCTCTCTCCCTCCCTCCTGCTCTCTTCTCTCTCTCTCCCTCCCTCCCCCCTCCCTCTCTCTGACAGGTCTTATTCCTTTTTTCTTTTAGCAGTAAACGTAGTAGATAAAATAGTGTGAGATTTTGTGATTAGTGAGAAAATACTGTTCAGAAACATACATAATTGAATTTGTCACTGATATATGCTTTTCTGGAGATACCTTGAACAAGCACAAATTAAATTCAACCACTTTGAAGTCCATAAAAATATGTTTCCCAATTTATGTGTAGTTGAAGAGAGTTATAATGAATTAGTTGAGAGATACTTTAAGTAGCTCATAATTTCCAAAATAAAAGATGCTCTAGGGCTGTATTATTTGTTCTTACTGACTCACACATCACTTTAATATTTTTAATATTATCTGTTTTTGTGTGTGAGTATAATGCATAAAGCCTTGCAAAAAGAAACGTTGGTTTATAAATTGCACTGAAGGTTTTACATACATGCTAAGCAAATAGCATATTATAGCTCAATATGGTGTGACTCAGAAACCTTGTACTGCAGTCTTATAGTCAAATGGTGTCTCTCTAATACATTTAACTATATGCCCAGGACATTCATTTTTAAGTTGTTTGATTATTTCTTTTCTGGAAAGGGATTCCCTCTTGTCCAAGGTGAAGAATATATGCAATGATGTTTTTCAAATGTTGGCAATGTTTAAGATACTGGCTGGGGGATTTTGGGAGTTCATACATCTTATATTTGCCAGATTTGAAAAACACTGATCTAGAAAATGGCTTGCTGGTGAGAATTTGTTTTGGATTAAGGAAGGAAGGACGAATCCAGGAAACTAGTTTTGAAGCTAAGCTAGTTCCTTTGTGAATATAAAAGTTGATTTCATTAGAAAGTGATGGAAGTCATAGGAAAAGATACTCTTCCCTTCCTGCTGTCACAGTGTAGTATTGTGATCTGTGATGGCTGCTGATTAACACTCTGCACATCAATACTTGGTGGTATTATCTGTGAAAGAGGAAATAGTTTTACTAACTTTATCTGGATGAAGTGTTCAAGATAGGCAGGTCATCCTGAGATACAATGAGACTTAGCACTGGTTCTTGAGTTTTATTCAGTGTGAGGGTATTGTGTTCTAGATCTAAATGTGTTTGGGTTTTACAGTATATTTTATAAAACAAGGTCTCATCCTCTGTCTTGCTTCCTGTTTTTTTAATTGAAAGGTTGCTTTTCAGGTTGCCTACTCTTTCCGTAATTCAGATCTTGAGTTGAATAGACTTACAGTAGTATATGGAGACATGTACTATTATTTGGTTTATGGTCGCTTCATTTTCCTAATATGAAACACACACACAAACACACACACACACACACACACACACACACACATCCCCCAATAAATGTTGCCAATCTTGAAATTAAAGAAAAGAATGCCTGTGTTTTATAGTCTACACCCAATTAAACTAATATAATCTTGATGACATGAATAAAATAGATTCTCCTAGAAATAGTTTTGCTGCAGAAAATCAATAAATAGAATCCAACTATGGAAACCAAACTTTTGGATGTGATGTGATATGAAGAACGGCATAATGTCTCATGAACCTGGCGTCGCTGTTGTTCCAGGCCTTAATTCAGGTGTATTCAGATTACCATATATTATTCCTTAGAATCTCTCTAAAATGTCTAGCCTTATCAGCCTCACTGATTTTATGTGCAAATGTCTGAAGCAGAATGCAGTGCAGAAAAAACATCTAGATCAGTGGTAGTCAACCTGGTTCCTACCGCCCACTAGTAGGCGTTCCAGCTTTCATGGTGGGCGGTAGGGGTTTGCAGTAACTCTGCTTTATAAATTTTATAAAGTTACTTCCCTACTTATAAATCATCATTATTGTGGAGCCGGTGGGCGGTTAGAAATTTTTACTACTAACAGAGATACAAAAGTGGGTTGCCTATAAAAAGGTTGACTACCCCTGATCTACATGGTTCTAGTTCTAGATAGTATACTTGATTTTAGTAAAACCCTCAAATGCCAAGGATCAAAATTTTCCACTTTTTTCTCCAATAGGCTATTGAGGACTCAGTTCTAAGTGGCAGCCTAGTTAACACAGCTGCAATTGAATGATTATTTTTGTCCTATGAATCTCGGAAGGAACCTTTTTTGTGAGGAGATCCTCATTTTCTGTCTTTAATCATTTTTTAAAAATCTGACTGCATAAAAACATAACATGGCTTCTTGGCATGGATTTTGTTATTTCTTTGTAGGAAGTAGCTTTTGGATAAAGGCTGTGAAGTTTTTTAGAAAACATTTTCCCCTACCCTTAATGGCTATGTTGCTTTTGGCTAGAACAGGGGTGTCAAACTCAAGGCCCGGGGGCCAGATCCGGCACGTGTGTTGCTTAGATCTCGCCCGTGGGGTCGTCCTGGAAACAGCAAAAGACTGGCCTGCGGTGCTCTGCCAGCGAAAATGGGCTCCCGAGCTCCGTTTTCACTGGCAGAGGGTTGTAGGAGGCCATCGCAGCTGAAAACAGAGCTCATGAGCCCGTTTTCTCTGGCAGAGCGCTTGGGCCACCACAGCCTCCCCTGACACAAATTACATTGAGCTGGCCGTGCCCATCCTGGCCCCTCGAGGTCAAACACACCCTGATGTGGCCCTCAATGAAATCGAGCTTGACACCCCTGGGCTAGAGTAATGGGTATACTCTTTCTTTTTGTGGTGCATATAAACACAAATGTACCATCTCTCTTTTTACATCTATTCACTTACTGCCCCGCACTGACACAGAAATAGACACACAATGTCTGCTACAAAATAATTTTCTATGTAAAATTTGTTTTTTTCCATGTTGATATATAAAAATCATTCCCTCTGGAACAGTTTAGGGGTTTGGTTTAGTTGCATCAGTTTTTTTTTTAATGATGTTTTTCTGGAAAGTCTGGTATTCTTACATATCTGTTTTTGTCATTTATTTTTGAAGGATAAATATACGTTCATGTCATCAGTGATTTTCCAAATCCTTGAAAGCAATAGAATGTTTACTCCAGTACTGTATTTCTATTTAATTGAAACCTTATAGGATTTAAGTGTGCTCAAAGGTCAATCAGACTGATTTTATAGATCATCCATATAAGTTTAACATACATACATACATACATACATGCTGCAATGTACCACAATAAGAAAACAATAAAAGTGCAATTGTTTTGTGATCACATCCAGATGACTTTAGGAAAGTTGAACCAAACTCTGAACCTCGCTCTGTCCTCCTCAAGGATTTATTTGCTGTGTAAAATATTCATCAAATATGAAAAGAAAACTTTTTTCAAATTTTAGTCAGTATGTTATAGCACTTTAAAAGGGAGGAAAGTCAACATCTATCATAAAGCAAACTTTGCTTCCACAGTTAGTGCTGCCATTTCTTTCCACTATGCTTAGCTGTATTTTGTCGGGCAATTTAGTAGTATTGTTCTAGGAATCCAGAGGCCAGTGTGGTTATATTTATTTGAATGCTTTGCCAGATGCTCCCAGTATAGTTAAAGAAAGAAGATAGTGGAGTGTTTGGATTGTTTTATTAAATACATTATGCAAAACTTTTTAAAGTGTTGCTGTGACCTTTTGACCTGAAGGACAGTTCTACATTTATTATTCAAATCCATTGTAAATATTACACACACACACACACACACACACACACACACACACACACACACACACTGATTGCTCTTAAGAGTTTATTTCAGAGATGATCTATATGAAAGATGGAGCCCAAGCACTTAACTGAGAAAAATGTGCATGAGCAGAGGGCTAATAAATGGAGCTTCTCATCAATAAATTAATCAAAGCTTTGGTATGGATCTAGCCACAGAGCCTACCCGTCCTATAATGGTTATCATGCTTGACTGCAAGATTCTTTAAAGTCCTTCCTTCCTCTGGCAAGCTCTTCATCACTATAGCAACTGATGAAGAGCATTGACGTTGCCATAACAGGAACATTATTTTTTGACAGCATTGAAACCTCAGACACTGTATTTCTCTTGATCATATAGACTAACTTACCATCACATTCATATTTAAATGTTAGTCAGCTTAATGGCACCTGGAAGTTGGTGGGACATCTTGATATGCCCACTATAGAATCTACTGGGCATCTTCCTTCAATAATTGGGAAAGAAAATTGTATGAAGAATTGTCAGCTTCTCTTTGAAATATTCATATCAAATGGGTTTTTTTCTTTATGTAACTAAGGGGTGTCAAACTCAAGGCCAGGGTGCTTAGAACTGTCCCGTGGGGCTGCCCTGGAAACCGCAAAGGAGTGGCCCGCGGTGCCTTTGCCAGCAAAAATAGCTCACGAGAGCTGTGGGCAGAGGGTTGGAAGAGGCCGTTGCAGACGAAAACGGAGCTCGGGAGCCTGTTTTTGCTGGCAGAGTGCTGAGGCCACCACAGGAGCCCCGACATGAGTGATGTCGAGCTGGCCATGCCCACCCCAGCCATGCTCACCCCGGCCCCCCAAGGTCAAACACATCCCTGATGCGGCCCTCAATGAAATTGAGTTTGATATTCCTGATGTAGCTTAACAGAGATGGTGACCTGAGACATGGTGTAGTTGTAAAATTTGGACAAGTTTACTTTTGTATTTTCCTTTACAGTACTTGGTTGGGAGTGAAAAGAATAGAAATGCTTCTAACTTACAACAAAATGTGGCTGTTGTTTTAAAACTAAATTTAAGCCACAAAGAAGAGGAAAAAGGAACAAAGGTGACAATTGCTTTGTTTTTGAACCACTGTGTTGATTTTTTTTCTTCATTTATTCTGTCTGCTGACAGCAAGATTTGAGATAGAGTTACACTCCATTTGGCTAATGCATGTAATTGTCCAAAACTAAAAATTAAATATTCAATTGTTTAATACCACAATCCACACTTTATGTTCAGAGCACAGTATATTTTTTAATGTATAGAGTAGGTTTTCTGTATACAGTAGCATTTTTTAAATATCTCAAAATATATGCCATAATCTGAGGCCTTTAGCTTTTGCCTAGCAACTCTAAGAATTGCAGTTGTCTGCCTTTGAATCGTGTTTCCTGAGTAAAAAGGAATTTGGAGTGGAATACATTGGATTAAATCCCATTGGAAACAAGGCTGATTTGATTTAAATCAAATTGATTTAAATCACTAATAAAAGGCTTGATTTAAATCATAATTTTTAAAGATCAACTGTCATCTCTGTCCCGCAGCGGTTCCTCCTCTCACCCATTGTTGACTCACTGACAGTCCCATTCACTTTAATGGCGGGCAGCAAGTGAGTGGATGCCCGCTAACAGCGCTGCCATGATGGATCTGAAATGACAGGTGCTCTTTAAATGTAAGGACTCATTCTTGCTGGTAGTTAAAATTTTTAATATTATTATTTGCAAACAAAATGAAAGTTTTCTGTTTAGCTTGTAGAGCTTGGATTCATTGAATGAGTTTACAAAAAATGTAAATATTGCAGAATATACAACCTCGTGCTCTATAACTAAGCTCCATTTCATGCTGAATAAACTAAATTATTAATGTATCTTAAATAGAAAACAATCTTTAGATCAGTGTTTAAACAAAAACATTTTATTAAAATAAATTTGATAAAAATAAAAATAAATCCGATTTTAATTTTTTTTAATTTGAATTTTATCCACCCTGATTGGAAAGCATCAGATTGGATACCATAAATGTTTGGAGGTGCTCCAAGCGTTTTACTTTTTTTATGACCAAATCTCTGCCAAACACCTTATTTCTCCAGTTCTTCTACCAGCAACCTCATCAGGTTCGTTAGCCTCTAGTGAAAGACTGTATATGGCCTGAAGTCACCTAATGAGCTGATGATAGACTCAGTCTTGGCTTAGTCAAGTTACCTTAACCAATTACTTGCTAAATAATCACTACTCTTCCTAGTAGTGGCACAGTGGTACAAACTCTGCAGGACTATCAGAAAAATCTAACTTTACAGCAACAGTTGGGAGGAAAGTTGAGTCATACTAGTTGTGACATATTTGGTGTAGGCTTTTCTGCCTAAAGGAGGGAGTTGGACTAGAAGACCTGCAAGGCCCTTTTCAACTCTGGGATTCTATTCTATTCTATTCTATTTGTTGTAGAATTATTAAAGCCTGGCTGTAATATATTTTTGGGAATCTATAAATGGGAACACATTTATGCTCTTTTAATTGATTGAACTAAATCTAGGATAAATAAAATATTTTTTAAAAATATTATTTTATTAATGATCTTTACATCAATCTATAATTTTTTAAATTAACATCATCTGTTTTATAGCACTTTGGCATTTTGAATCTATAAATAAATATCATCCTTTTAAAATGATATGTAAAATACCTGCTGGCATTAAAAGACTTACAGTGACTACTGTATTTTTCAGAGTATAAGGCACACCTTTTTCCCTCAAAAAAAGAGGCTGAAAATCTGGGTGCATCTTATACACTGAATACAGCATTTTTTGCCTCCCAAAACCCTGTCCCCTTTACCAAAATGGCCGTGCAGAGCCTGTAGAAGGCTTTCAGAGAGCTCCTGGGGAATGGGGAAGGCAGAAATGAGTGGAAATGGCCCGTTTTTTGCTCAATTTTGCCCCCCCCCCAGCCCCCAGGAATACTCTATAAACCTATGCATGCAAATTTTCTTTGACAAAAAGGGCTTGTTTTTGCAAAAAAAACCAGGCCATTTTTTGCTCATTTTGGGGCGGTGTACCCCCTAGGAGCAACTCTGTAAGCCCCCTAAAGGCTATTCATGCCTTTTGGGGGGGGGAATGGGACCGTTTTTGCAAAAAATGAGCCGTTTTTGGGAGGTTTGCAGAGTGCAAAACCTTTTTTTAAATTTGCCTCTTCAAAACCTTGGTGCGTCTTATACTCCGGCACGTCTTATACTCTGAAAAATATGGTAGTTATAGTCTTTATTTTCTCTTGAATGTTGAGTTATAGTTTTTTTAGAGAACCAGTTTGGTCTACGGGTTAAAACAGATTAGAAACCAGGATAATGAGTTGTAGTCCCACTTTAGGCATGAAAGCCATCTGTGTGACTTTGGGCCACTTATTCTTTCTCATCCAGTGTTACAAGCCTGTGACTCAATTCATGTTGCAACCAAAGAATGAGCACTCAGTTGATCTGGAAAAAAGAGAGCCTGCACTTGCAGGGGAAATTGTTAGGAAAATTAAGAGTATTTCAATTTCTACTCCCAATCATAGAGGCCTCCTTTTATAAGAACTAGAAGTGTCATTTGAAAGCACTTAAATATTGCTTCATATTACATAGTCAGGAATCTTATAATTCAAGCAATTCTGTGATTAATGCACAAGATTAAATAGTATGTTTTATTATAAAATCTTGGACAGATTTTATTAGTGTGTTATTAATCCCACTGAGATTGCCTTTCTTTTAAAAACAGATAAAATTTTACAACTTTTTCCAATTATTTGGTTCCATTCTTCCTTTCCAACTATATGCATTTTCATTTGATGTCCCTGCCACATGTGAATACTTATTTTAGGACACTCAATATCCTCCTAATATCTTTATGGAGAAAATAAGAAATATCTATTACAGGAATTGTGTTTGGCTTCTTGTGAGATTATTAGAATTCTTACAAATCTTAGTTTACTTTCTTTCCCCAATGTATGGTCAATTTCCTTTGCAAATATATCCTTTAAGAATTATTAAAAATTTAAGAAACTGATGTGAAGATGGCAGAATTAGAGATGTCAAAATTAATTTATTTGTTTAGAGAAAAGAAAATTACTTCATTTATTCGTGACTGGAAACCCTTTATGGAGTTTTACTGAAAAAAGAAAAAAATAAACATGGGTTTGATTTTTAGAAAGATAGACTTTGGAAAGAAGGAAATTGTGTTGTAACTATTTGTAACCACTCTTAAGATTAGAAGCTGCTGCTTCATACACTTCCCTTTCCCTCTTTCTTTCTTTCTTTTTTTCTTTCTTTCATTCATTCATTCATTCATTCATTTACAACTTTCCTTTCCTTTTTTTTCTTTCAACATTTGTATTTGTTTTATTCTTTTACAATTTTCTTTAATAAAATTATGTATAAAAACAAGAATTGATGGAGTAATAAATATTTTAAAAGATGCCTTTGGACTTTTGTATCTCAGGGCAAAATGTTTAAAATAGAAATGTTGTAAAGTAAATATATTTCTACCAACTATTGCCTGACATCACCCTTTGTTTTACAAATGAACTGCAGAATATTTCGGTTGCATGACATGAAGAGGCTTGACTAGCCTCTCCTCCCACTATTAAACAGCTTGGCATAATATTTCAGATGTTTCTTGAAAGATTGGCTTTATATGCTCCAGCGCAACTGTCAGGCTCATGATACTTTATAAAGTTGACATAGAAACTATTTAATTATTAGAAAGAAGAGTTATTTGGGGAGATGGGGGGTTATACTATTTTTATTTATTTAATTTATATGCCACCGACCTCTTCAATAAAGCAATTCTTAAGTTTCACACTATCTTAAGCTTCAGATTTATTCACCACTGCCAAACCATGGTTGAATCCAGTTGTAGAAATTCCTAAAAAAGAAGCTTAAGAAATAGTGGATTCTATACACCATCTAGGTAAAAAGGAGGAATTGAAAGAAGAGACTAGCAAGCAAGTTTTCTGCGTTAATACAGTTTAACAGTTGCTGAGTATCTTTATAAAGCTTTAGGTCAGGCTTGTTCACTAATGAAACCATCATGTACTTTCCAATGTTGATGGTGGGAGTTCAGTTCTCTTCCAGTGAGCTGCCTCCTCTGAAAGGTAGATGCCTGTAGCAGCTGTGTTTAAAACAGCACTGGGAAGCTGGGTCTCATAATTTAACATCTGTACCAAGCCTACAGTGACTTAAGAGCATTGCGGGAAATCACAGAAATTGTTAATTTAAGTCACTTTGGAGTACCGGTAAGAGTAAGAGGGAGAATAATTGATGCCTTTTCAATCCAGAGTGATGTGAACTCTATTATTACAGTTCTGCTTTGAAAGACTGTTTTCTTTCTGCATTTACAGGTAGCTCTCATTTAGTGACTTCCTCATTTAGTGATGTAGTTATGATGGTGATGAAAAAAAAACTCCATGGCTATCCTCACATGTATGACCTTTGCAGGTTTGTAAAGCAAAAGATAGTAAGACCATACCGTATATACTCGAGTATAAGCCGAGTTTTTCAGCCCACTTTTTGGGCTGAAAAAAGCCGGCTCGGCTTATACTCGAGTCTACAACTGGATCCGGCAGTGCTGTTGCCTGTTGGAGGAGGAGGGGATTCCTTCCTGCGAGACCCCGTCCAGAAAAATGCGGGGAGCGGCATTTGTGGGAACTCCGGCCGCTGCCCACCCGTGGGGAGAGAGGGAAGAGCCCCGAGCGAGCCGCCTCGGTTTGGCAACCAAACCCATCCAGCCTTTTACCTCCCGTCCCCCCGCCCGCCCGCTCGCAGCCCCCTCCCCGGGCTGGCGCCAACTCCTCCCCGTGCCCGGCCTCCAGCCGAGGCAAGTCGGTGTCTCTTTAAGCTAGAGAGAGGATGGGAGGGAAGGCAGGGACCAGCCGGCTGACAATGGGCCGGAGCGGCTGAGTTGGAGCAAATTCCGCGGCGGAGGCGGCGTCCCAGCTCCAGCGGCTCCGAGGCAAGCGGCTTGGCCCTTCCGCTGGGCGCTCGGAGATGAAGGCGCGCTGGCGCTGAGTTGAGCGGCGAGCTTGCCGAGCGCGCGGCTCCGGGAAGCCCCCCTTCTCCTCCCTGCTGGAAGCCGAGCGAGCCCCGCCGCCCACAGACTCCCGCGGCCGCCCCAGGGATCCGGGAGGCAGGACCCGGAGGTAGCCCAGCCCTGCCGCCGCCCCGCGCCCTCCACCCGCTGCGCGAGAGGGGACCCCGCTTTCCCCTTGCCGGATGCGTCCCTGGCGGAGCTGAGCCATGCGGCGGAGGCTCCCGCTCTGGTTCCGGAGCTTGCTGTGCCTCTGGCTGGTCCTGGTGGGACCCGCGGCAGGTAAGAGGCGCCGTCGAGCGCCTCGTACAATGATTTATGTATGAGGTTTAAGTGACTGAGACACACTCCTGGCTACGCAGCAATGTTATTTCTGACTTAGTATACTATGAAATCCCCCAAATCCTCCCCACTCCAGGGGAAGGATACTATGAAATCCCCCAAATCCTCCCCACTCCAGGGTAGGATACTATGAAATCCCCCAAATCCTCCCCACTCCAGGGGTAGGATACTATGAAATCCCCCAAATCCTCCCCACTCCAGGGGTAGGATACTATGAAATCCCCCAAATCCTCCCCACTCCAGGGGTAGGATACTATGAAATCCCCCAAATCCTCCCCACTCCAGGGGTAGGATACTATGAAATCCCCCAAATCCTCCCCACTCCAGGGGTAGGATACTATGAAATCCCCCAAATCCTCCCCACTCCAGGGGTAGGATACTATGAAATCCCCCAAATCCTCCCCACTCCAGGGGTAGGATACTATGAAATCCCCCAAATCCTCCCCACTCCAGGGGTAGGATACTATGAAATCCCCAAATCCTCCCCACTCCAGGGGAAGGATACTATGAAATCCACATTTCCTCCCCACTCCAGGGGAAGGATACTATGAAATCCCCCAAATCCTCCCCACTCCAGGGGTAGGATACTATGAAATCCCCCAAATCCTCCCCACTCCAGGGGAAGGATACTATGAAATCCCCCAAATCCTCCCCACTCCAGGGGTAGGATACTATGAAATCCCCCAAATCCTCCCCACTCCAGGGGTAGGATACTATGAAATCCCCCAAATCCTCCCCACTCCAGGGGAAGGATACTATGAAATCCCCCAAATCCTCCCCACTCCAGGGGTAGGATACTATGAAATCCCCCAAATCCTCCCCACTCCAGGGGTAGGATACTATGAAATCCCCCAAATCCTCCCCACTCCAGGGGTAGGATACTATGAAATCCCCCAAATCCTCCCCACTCCAGGGGAAGGATACTATGAAATCCCCCAAATCCTCCCCACTCCAGGGATAGGATACTATGAAAGCCACATTCCCTCCCCACTACAGGGGTAGGATACTGCAAAATCCCCAATTCCTCCCCACTCCAGGGGAAGGATACTATGAAAGCCACATTCCCTCCCCACTCCAGGGGAGGAAATAAATATTCAAAAACATTATTGGTATCTATTTTTATTTTTGAAATTTACCGGTAGCTGCTGCATTTCCCACCCTAGGCTTATACTCGAGTCAATAACTTTTCCAGCTTTTTGGGGTAAAATTAGGTGCCTCGGCTTATATTCGGGTCGGCTTATACTCGAGTATATACGGTAAGTATAATTGCAGCTTCCCTTACCAACTGCTTCATTTAATGAGTTGCCAGTCTCATCTGTGGTCACTGAGGATTACCTGTATTGCTAAACCTTTATTCTTTTTTCTCTAGTGAACTGCAGATAACTTTGTATACCCATTTTATCCTTTACAAGATGTGTGAAGTATATTAAGAAATGCTCCATGGCCACAAATAACCCAGAGTTATGATTGTGCATCATGGCCAAGTGGAAATTTGTCCTCATTCTCAAGACCTAATGAGAGCTCACATATTTTTTATGAAATTTGACAATCTTGCTAAGATTTCAACCATTACACATACCAGTTGCATGGGTACCTTTTGGGACTGGGAGATATCACAGGTTTTGTCTTCCCATGTTTTCTCATGATGGGTAAATACTGGATAACAAAATACATGTGCAGAAAAATAAGGTTATGCTATTTCTTTGTTAAAAATTGCCCTAGAAAAACCTGACTTTGAAGAGTACCACACCATTAAAAAAATTAATATGGAAAGCAAAAGTAGGGCATAATTAATCTACTCAACAATACAGTATATATAGTTCCAAGATGGAGGAAAAGCTGTACCTATTAAGGCTATTTCTCACAAAATGATTTCAAGCAGTCACAATTATTCTTGAAAATTAGTTGTCTAAGGAGGGTCTCAGTCATCCAGGTCGTGGTTGTCCCAAAGATGCTTTTTCAAAAGTCAATTGGGCTTTCTTTGTTTTTCCTTGAAGACATTTTGCTTCTCATCCAAGAAGCTTTTTCAGTTCTTGAAAACTGATTCTTGTACAACACTCTCCAGCCATCATCTTGTTAGAATCTTTGTGAAATGTTGTCCATAAAAAAATGAAAATCCAAATGTTCTGGATTATAGGTCAAGCTGAAAATAGCAGATGTTCAGAAATCAGCACTAAGAAAATCTGATAGCCACCAAATATTTATAAAGGAAGGAATGAAGGCAAAAAGTTAGAGCGTGGATAGTATTAATAACATCCCTTTTTCTAGATGCTGCTTATGAAGATCCTGTAATAATACTGCGTCCTGTAATGGTATTTGCTCCTCTTGGCTTTTCTAGTCTACCAAACATTAAGTTAGTCCATTTGAAAAATGATTAGCTCTAGAGAGCAGATACAGCAGACTAGTTTTGAAAAATAGCATACCACTCTTTTCCTTCTCCCAAGTTTTTAAATATTTGTCAACGTGATAATAACCTAATGTTGTGCAAATATAACTTCTCCCTCTACAATGGAACTTGGATATCAGAATAATAAATGGGGGAAGAAAAGTGTAATTGAGAGAAATGGGAAAACCATTTTCAGTCTGTTAATATATTTTTTGATGGATGAAATTCATCGCCCCTTTTTAAAGTGAAGTTCCGTAACATTCTCTATATGATTGCCCTGGCTAGATAATTTAAAGTTCAGATATTAAAGCTACTGCATCGTATTAAAGTTTACTTTATGCTTTTCCCTTCCAAGTTATATAGATTTTGCCTGTTATCTTTGTGAAGACAAATGCTGTTGGCATAGTGCTTTAGTATAAAATAGTTACTCTATCGATACTTATGCTTGTTGGTGTGACTTCGTTTGCAAGAACCTTCTGGTTGTGTTAAAACACAGGTCTGTGTTGGTAATGGATGTTCCATGCAAAATACCTGAAGAGCACATGTTGGTGAAGTATTTCGCCACTCACCAGTATTATCAAGTTATTTCTGAAAGATCTTTTGTTTTAACTTTGCCTTCACAGTGAACAGGATTAGTGATTATGTTGAAATGGGATTGGTTCATTCAGGCATGATATCCTCTGTGGAGTAAATTCTTGGCCTTTCAATATACTAAATATATATTAAATTAAAATATTTTTACCATGCTACATATACTTTGTGAAAATCTGTTTTAAATTATTATTGTATCATACTGCTGAAAGCTTTAGAAAAGAAGCATGCCTTTATAGATAAAAGGGTATTTTCTCCTTGAAACAAATAGCAGGGATATTTGCACTTGATAAGAATAGAATAAGCAGTTGGGAACAAAAGAATTAGCATGTTGTGTTGTAAAGATAAAATGCCTTTGAAATTTAGTCTGAAGCTTAATTACTGTTTGGGGTAGACTTTTGTCTAGTGAATGTTTAACCCTTTATGATATTACAGGAGGGGCTTTCTTTTCTTTTCCTCCCCATCCATATTTCCCTTTGTCTTATCTCAGACTAGTTTTGTTTTTCAGTAGATTCGAGGGAGGGGCCACACATGGGATATTCCAAAAGCATGATTGGTCCAAAGACTGAGGGAAATTTCTTTTAACCTCCTCTTTTCCCTGTTGGCTCCCAGTTCCCCTCAGTCTTTGGTCCAAACAACTGCTTCGGTTCCCAGTGTTTCATTGAGAGAAATAGGTAAATTTTATATTTCTACCATTTGATCCATTGGACATTCTAAATTTCAAAAACAGCTGCTGCCTCGTAGAGACAGGGTCCTCCGTCTCGCAGCGCATTGAGGGAGAGCTAATTGGCCTTTCGCTCCCCCCTCGTGGCACTGGGAGCTCCGACCGATCCCTGGAACTACGGGGGTGTCGGGCTCCTTCTAGCAGTTCCATGGGCGAGACTTCAAAGCTGGTAGCACTGTTTGGGCTGGCCGCGGCTTCTTCTATCGTTCTCAGCCGCATACCTTTCAACCTAGGCGCGGCTATACTTCTATATCTACCCAAGGGGTCCAGGAGGATGCTGAGGATCCATTGGAAGGTTCCTCCAGGGGTTTTCTTCCTCATCAGGCCTTAGCTCCCCTAGAGCCACTGGCAGATCAATATGAGGATGAATTTGAGACTTTAGAATTATTGCCCAAGAGCATTAAGAGGCTATTTCCTCGGCCATATCGAAAGGGGTTACTTCAGCCCTCAACCAAAGGGAATGCTCCCCTCCGAGGGATAGGGCATCCCATTCCCTTCAGCAGCCAAGGGATTCTTCCTCTGCTCAGAGACAGGTTCCTGCTAGGCCTCCCTCCTCCTCGGTGGTTAGTGAGGGATCAGTGTTAGGCGAGGAACTTCGTCAAGACATGGGGTTTTCAGAGGACGAAGAGTCTGTTCTTCCTGATCCCCAAGCTTTCCCTAATCTAAGGTGGGGACTGGGGATCCAGCTGTCCCTCAACCCAGGGACCCTAACCTAGTCATGTTTTTCAATACCGCCACCAATAAGGAGGAGGTCCCTGCCCCTCCTCCATTTCTGGAAGTGGTAAAAAATCAGTGGGCCCGTCCTTCTACCTTTCCCAACCTAGGGAGCAACGACCGCCGCTTCTACAATATACAGCAGGTCTTCTCTCAAGCAATTCAATTGCCCACAGTGGATGCCCCTATGGCCTTTCTGGCCAATGCGTCTTCTGTTGTATCAGGGGATGTAGAAGATAAGCTAAAACCGGAGGACAAGTGCGTGGAACTTACCTTGTGTGAAAACTTCAACGCTTCCGCCTTGATAAAATCTGCAGCGGCAGCTCCTATTTCAGCCGCTCAGCGGTCATGTGGCTTCGCCAACTACAGGATCACATTCCCATCCATGATTAGCGACTTCAGCAGGATATCACCAAAATTATTGCGGCCACCCAGTTTTCTGCGGATGCCACCTCAGACGCCGTGAAATACTTGTCCCGAGCCCTTGCTACCTCGGTAACTTCTAGGCATCTACTATGGCTTTGCAACTGGCAAATGGTGAACAAGTCCAAGTGGAACTTGGCGGCTGCCCCTTATGCAGGGGCCAATCTCTTTGGTGAATCATTAGACCCAATTCTCATCGAGAATAAAGATAAAAAGAAGGTCCTGCCAACCAACTCCAAGAAGCCAGACAATCGGCTAGCTCCTTACTGCAAACTCTCATACAGGGCTCCTGAATCTGAGTACCAGCAAGCCAGGTATTTTCCTTATAGATCAGATAGGCAGCCCCATAGACAATACTATCAGGATAGGGGCAGGTACCAAGGGCAGTCCAAGTGACCCTTTTGCAGGGGAGAGGGCTTCTATAGAGGGAAATTACTCCAACCCAAGCATTCCCATAGGCAGCAGTCTGGCTCTGTTTGCAGATCAGTGGGATCAGATTACAACAGATGCCTGGGTACGAACCACGGTCAGACACGGCCTTCGTCTCGAATTTCTCTCCCTGACTCCGAACTTCTTCCGGGTGTTTCCCCCTTCCTGGGATTCAATTCATTCCTGACTGATGTCCAAAGCCATCCAACATCTGCTGGACATTCAGGCGATAGAACCTGTTACGGTGTCGGAACATGGGTTGGGACACTACTCCAATCTATTTGTAGTCCCAAAGAACTCAGGGGGATGGAGAGCCATTCTGGATCTCGAGCACCTGAACCAATTTGTAGTCTACAGGCACTTCA
The DNA here is from genome assembly GCF_009769535.1 of Thamnophis elegans. Classification (NCBI taxonomy): domain Eukaryota; kingdom Metazoa; phylum Chordata; class Lepidosauria; order Squamata; family Natricidae; genus Thamnophis; species Thamnophis elegans. Next base: position 73,519,195 of record NC_045545.1, read on the forward strand.
AAATGTCCTCCCTGGGATCTATCCTCCAGGGAATCAGGAAGGGCGATTACCTAGCATCAGTGGATCTAACAGAGGTATACCTTCACATTCTGATCTTCCCTGCCCATTGCAGTTACCTTTGGTTCTCCCGCAAATGTCGTCACTTCCAATACAGCGCTCTTCCCTTTGGCCTAGCCTCAGTGCCACACATGTTCACGAAAGTCTTGCAGTGTTGGCAGCTCGCCTCTGCTCTGTTCCGGTGAGGCTCAATTGCTACCTAGACGATGTGCTCGTGCAGACTGACTTGCATGCATAGGCAGTTCTCGACCTCCGCCTGGCCATCCAGACGTTGCAGACCCTGGGGTTTTCCATCAACTTCCCCCAAAGTCATCTCTCATCCTCAACAAAGATTCTTCATCTGGGGATGGTGGTAGACTCAGTGGCAGGCCTAATTCGACTCTCTCCAGAACGGCTCATCAGTGTCCAGTTGTTGGCACGGCAGATTCGTACAAGAAGGTGAGGTCCATCCTGACCTTGGCCATTTGCTGGGTAAGTTGGTGTCATGCATAGGGATTGTACCTTGGGCCCGCCTCCACTCCTGAGCTTTGCAGTGGGCCCTTATCCTGTTCCAACGGAGACACATTAGCAACTCTCTGCGACTCATCCATCTGCCAGCAGATCTACGCCTCTCAATGAAATAGTGGCTGTCTTTGACGTGGGTCCCATATTTGGGAACAGAATCACATCACCATCACCATGGACGTGAGCTTATTCGGTTGGAGGGCCCTGATGAACTCCAGGTTGGCGCAGGGGTGTTGGACAGTGTCAGACTTGTGCCACAATACAAATTGGCTGGAGCTGAAGGCGGTTCGGCTGGCCCTCCAACAGTTCAAGGACTCGATCATAGGCTGTCATGTTCTTCTTTTAACCAACAATGTGGCCACAAAAGCTCACGTAAACCGGCAGGGCAGGACTCACTCCAGAGCCCTCTGGCTGGAAGCACTGAAATTCGGCTCTTGGGCAGAGAGGCATTTGGTGTCACTAGTGTCGGAACACATTTCAGGCACAGCCAATCACCAGGCCGATTGGCTCAGCCATGTGACAATAGACCATGGGGAGTGGCAGATCCACTCCGACTAGTTTAGGAAAATTTGCCAACCATTGGTGGACTTGTTCGCAACTCCGGCAAACCTCAACTCCCAAGGTTCTTCTCCTGATTTCCAGCCCGGGCAGCAGAGGAAGTGGACACCCTTCGGTCCAGATGGCCTCTGGGTCTACTATACACCTTTCCCCCTCTCCCACTTATCCCGGGGACCTTGAGGAAGGTAGTGGTAGAGAGGGCGGACATCATCCTGATTGTGCCACATTGGGCAGACCTTGTCCAACTTTCCATAGCTCCCCCGTGGAGGATTCTTCCGGAGGAGATCTCCCTGTGCCAGAGGATCCTGATCCACCCGGAGCCTTAATGGCTCCACCTGACCGCCTGGCACTTGAGCAGAGCCTCCTGAGGAAAGCTGATCTGTCCTCCCGGGCCATAGGAACCATAGAGGCATCCAGGCGTCCTTCAACCACACAAATTTATATTTCCACGTGGTCGGCCTTCGTTAGATGGTGCGCCCCCCTTCAGCTCTCCCCTACCGAAGCTTCGGTCGCTCAGATCCTCAAATTCCTTCAAAAGGGATTAGATGGGAGTCTCCCATAACACCCTTAGGCGTCAGGTAGCGGCCTTTTCCTTGGTCATACCCGGCAAGGGTCATTTGTCTCTGGCACATCTTCCCTTAGTCAAGAGATTTTTAAGGGGAGACGCCAACTTGCGGCCTCCCTCCATACATAGGTTCCCCACGTGGGACCTACCATTGGTTCTCATGGCCTTGACAGGGGCTCCCTTTGAGCCACTGCACACAGTGCATCTTAGATTTCTGTCCATGAAGGTGGCCTTTCTGGTCGCCGTAACGTCTGCCAGGTGCATTTCTGAGTTGGGGGCCTTGCCTTCGAAGGATGACCCTTGCCAATTTCACCAGGACAGGGTGGTCCTCCACTTGAACTCCACCTTCCTCCCAAAAATCAATTCACCTACTGGGCACAGGAAGTTATTCTTCATAATTTTTGTCCTAATCCCTCCCATTAGTCTTTGGCACCGCTTAGACGTGTACCACGCTTTACGCATATATCTCCGATGCATGTTGCCTATTCGCCACTCTGAAGCCTTCTTCATTTCTTTCTAGCCTGGCTCCTTGGGGACCAGGGTATCATCTGCCATGATTGGCAGGTGGCTGCGTCAGGGCATCTCCACTGCCTGTAAGTCCTTGGGCCGGCTGGTCCCCTCAGGGATCACTGCCCATTCCACACAGAGTGTCACAGCCATGGCAGCATGGGCCACCAGGGCTCCATTCGAGGACATCTGTTGGGTGGCCACTTGGGCCCGTCCTCCTTTATCCGCCACTATCGGTTGGATGCTTTTGCATCTGCTGAGGCGTCCTTCGGGCGCAGGGTTCTACAGCAGGTGGTGACCGCCCCTTTCCCTGAGTCTTAGGTTACCTCTATGGGACTGAGCTTGGGTATGTCCCATGTGTGGCCCCTCCCTCAAGTCTACTGGAAAAAGAACATTGGTCCTTACCTGAACGTTTCTTTTCAGTAGACGAGAGGGAGGGGCCACTTCCCCCCAGTTATGTTAATTGATAGTTAGTGGGATGCAGGGCGGTCAGGTGGTTTGTTTTTCTTTTGTTTGTGTCTTTTTCTATACAGTTTACCTTTGGACATTTGCCTTCGAGGAACTGGGAGCCAACAGGGAAAAGAAGAGGTTAAAAGAAATTTCCCTCAGTCTTTGGACCAATCAGGCTTTTGGAATATCCCTCTCGTCTACTGAAAAGAAACATTCGTGTAAGGACCAATGTTCTTTCTCCGTTTTTTCCTGTTTTTTTTTTTCTACATACAAGCTACCCTTTTTTCTTTTGTGTTGTTTCTTTTCATAGGCAAGAGGACTCTGTTTATGTATTGTTATCTGTAGATTATCGGTTAACATAACTACTTTTTTGTCCTAGCCTGGTAAGACTTTTTTGAAGTATAGCATCTAGCAGATGTACTTCCATGTGTATATCATATATATAAGTCTCTCTTTTTCTCTTCCCTCACCTCTCTTCCTTACTTTTGGTGGAGATGGTAGAAATTTGTAGGCTTGGTTGCAACTAGCATTGACAATCTAATATTGATAAGGTAGAGATGTTGAATACGTACATAATTTTTGCCTATGTTTGTATTGCTTTTCTGCCTGCTTTTTGGGACAATACTTTTAAATATCTGGGTCATCTTTTTGTGGGGCAAATATGATTAGAGAGTTGTGTACTTAAATTGTATTTTCTTATTTGTATAATGGGTGCAGACTGCTCTTTTAAGGGAATTGTTCTCCATTTCTTAGGAAAAGAACTCAATCTAAGTTTTGAAAAATAGTTAATAACATAGGAACCCTGATCTTTCAAATGTGTCTTTGCCAAAAGACAGTTCTTTTCAGGAGTCTTGCCACCCCTATATTTATGTTTATTTAGAAATAAACTTCATTGATTTGCAGGATGCTTCCTCCCAAGGCTTATTTGCACTGAATTGTACTCTTGGTAATGGATATGCAAGTTTTCTTCTAGGGATTTGAATTGTTAAAACCAGAAATTGTTACACAGAAAAAACTCATATTTCTGGCAAATGTTAATTGAAAAGCTGGGTGCTAGCACACGTAGTTTGCAGCCCCATCAAAGTTCTTTTCTAATCTTTAAATCAGTCCTGCCATGAACCCCACACAGAAGCATCTTCATCCACCTTGTTTAGAGGTTCTTGGAAGGTCATGATTGGTGCTTTCTGGTGTTCTTTTTCCATGTCCCATTTGTCACTAATTGCCACTTTTGGCACTTATCCATCAATATACTTCCATTTCCCTAATGTGAGTTTAATAGAGAATGCTTTTCATAGCTTGGTAAGAATTTGTCTTCAATTCTATTCCTTTTGGAGATAATCTACCATGCTAGTATGGCAGCACAGTACTTTTCTTTTTCTACCTCACACAGGTCATTCTGTTATGTTCACAGCAGACAAATTTATTATTGAGATGATGTGGAGAAACAATAAATAACTAGCTTCTGTTTTTTTTCTTTGGGATTCTGGCTGAACAATCTCTTTACTTCTCAAACAGTGATCTGGGGAGAAGGAAGATAAAGAATTGTGTTGATTGGTTGATTTTGGATGAGTCATGCTGGCATCCACCCACTGGTTCTACCATGATTCTGTTTTGGATGTCAATAATTGCACAGATATATTCTATTAATTTATGAGCCAATAACTGGACCAAGTTGTGCTTCTGAGTATTTGACTGGAAGAAATGATAGACATTTGTGGTATGAAAAACTTACATTGAAAGAAGAAGAGAAGTTGCCTCTATACCTCCTACTCTGCCTCACCACCTTGCTAACTCTTAGGAAGTGACAAGTCCCCATCAATACAATACAATAGCAGAATTGGAAGGGACCTTGGAGGTCTTCTAGTCCAACCCCCTACCTAGGCAGGAAACCCTATACCATTCCAGACAAATTGGCTATTCAACATCTTCTTAAAGACTTCCAGTGTTGGGGCATTCACAACTTCTGGAGGCAAGCTCTTCCACTGATTAGCAATAGCAATAGCAGTAGACTTATATACCGCTTCATAGGGCTTTCAGCCCTCTCTAAGCGGTTTACAGAGAGTCAGCATATTGCCCCCAACAATCTGGGTCCTCATTTTACCCACTTCGGAAGGATGGAAGGCTGAGTCAACCCTGAGCCGGTGGGATTTGAACCGCTGAACTGCTGATCTAGCAGTAGCCTGCAGTGCTGCATTTAACCACTGCGCCACCTCGGCTGATTAATTGTTCTAACTGTCAGGAAATTTCTCCTCAGTTCTAAGTTGCTTCTCATTGATTAGTTCCCACCGATTGCTTCTTGTTCTACCCTCAGGTGCCTTGGAGAATAGTTTGACTCCCTCTTCTTTGTGGCAACCCTGAGATATTGGAACACTGCTATCATGTGTCCCCTGGTCCTTCTTTTCATTAAACTAGACTAATCAGTTTAATATTGTTATTTATTGCTCAGTAAGCGAATGTGCAAGTTATGAGTGCTCTGACAAATTTCATGGTTACCTATTACTCCTTATGCTTTAGATTTTTTAAGGTGTTTGGTGTTAAATATAGAAATACACAGTTAAAAACCAGAAAAGAAATGACTGACAGTGGTAGACTGACAGAAACTATTTAAATTATTTTCCTCCTGTTTATGTGGTGGGAATGGTACCAGTGATGAATAAAAACCCAAACTAATTTTTGTTGTTGGCTCTATATATATATACACAGGTGTCTGTATATAGTGGGCGTATGGCAAAGATAAAAAGAGTGCCAATCTTTGATATGTTTCATTAAACCTGGATTTTTATCATCTTTGATAATCTTTGGCCATTGATAAAGGTTTTTAAACTACTTGTCTTTTTGCCACTTTCAGATATGCATATTGTGCTGTCACCAATATTGCTGGTATTGGTAATTGTGCCACTCTAATAGCACAACTACTTCCTCCTCCTTTCAAGCATGTAGTAGAATTTGTTTCTGAGAAACACTGATGCAGCGATATCATGATCATCATTGACTGAAAATGTTTTCCTTCTTAAGTATACTTTCAGTTGGGATAGGGAGCTACAAGAACATTCCATATGCAGCTGGAACGTTTGAATGCTGGTTTGTATTCCTTAAATTCTTGTTTGTTTAGGAAATGTTATAATCACACTGAAAAAAAGTGACCTTTGACCAATTCTTGCATTTTCAACCTTTGCAGTATCCCCATGGTCATATGATCAAAATACAGACAGACACTTGGCAACTGGCATGTATTTATGATGGTTGTAGCATCCTGGGTCATATGATTGCCATTTTCAACCTTACCAGCCAGCTTCCGACAAGCAAGTCAAAGGGAGAAGCTGGATTCATTCAATAACTCTGTGATTCACTTAACAGCGGTAGTGATTTGTTTAACCATGGCCAAAAGTCATAAAATCAAGCACAACTCACTTAACCATCTTGCTTTACAAGAGAAATGCTGGTCCCAACTGTAGTTATAAGTCTAGGGCTACCCGTATACTTTTAATCTCAGTTTAATAGCCTGCTGGAACCTATTATATACATTAAAAAAAACAACTAAAGAAGAATATTGAAGCATTTTAAACATAAATGTCAGACTCTAAGTCGTTGGAGAGTGGCATTTTAAAAGAAAGAATCTTTGTATTAAGTGTAAGTAGGAATATTAATTGTGCAAGATGTAACTTTCTTTTGAAGTTTCCAAACAAACGTGGAAGGCCAAAGGGGCAAGTTTCAGAACATGGATATAGATATAGATATAGACATAGACATAGACAGACTTGGTTTTTCTGAATCTTAAGTTTTTATACTTTTCAAGGGTTAATTCCCATATGATTTCCATAAAATTTCTCCATATGTAACTATGTGCCAGATTATGTCTTTTATTGCTATTTTTTCTCTGTCTGTAAAATACGATACTTTCCATTTTCTTTCATCATTTCCTGTGTATTGATTTCATAGGCTATCAATGGGAATCATAAGAACTTCATAAGAGCCCGCCTGGAACAGACTGAGAGTCCATTTAGTCCAACATCCTGCTTCCTCTTACGATTAGCAAGATGTCCCTGGGAAGCCCACAAACAGAACATTAAAGGAATAGAGTCCTTCTGTCCTTGTCTTCGGCAAGGCATTCTCATGATGTATGGTTTAGGATTCCTTATAAACCTTGCTAATAACCTGTACTAGATTGTCCCTGAGTTGCATACTCTTAAAGTATGTGAAGTAGTAGCTACCAGTTAATATTGTGATTGTATAGTCTTGGAGGAAGTTAGCACCCTCCCCTTTCCTAGAAGAATGAAATATCCTAGAAATTATTAAATATTTCCCTGGATCAGAAATGGAGAAACATGTTTTTAGGCAGGAAACAGACTCACTGTTGATAGTCCCCACTTTTCTTGATGGGCCATTAAAATGCCCAAGTCAGTCTATTCTACATAACCAAGAGTTTCCCCCCTTCAGCTCCAGGGTCTTGGGATTAAGGCATGATAGTATTAGCCCTTTACCCATGTCACCACAGGGCACCTGGGAAAAAGCAGTGCTCAATCAAACTTGGACTCAAAACACAACCTAAAGAGTTGCCCCTGCATGGCCCCATGGGAGTCTGACAACCAGTCAGAATACATTTAATACACAGGAACAGGAAACAGAGAGGTGGGGCTGAACAGAGAAAATAAAGCCAGGAATTTTCAGCCCTTCTTTCTCTTTTCTTCTTCACCCAATATCTGGAAGCATGTGATCCCCCTTTTCTGCTCAGGAACTCAAGCCATGTGATCCTGTCCATCATTAAACCATCTTTCCAATAAGCCTCCATGTTTCCAGTGTCTTTTTCCCCACTTGAAGCTGAACCCAGAAGGACATTTCTTCCAAAAGTCTATTTATCAATTTTGGGCTGTATGAAGAAGTACTTCGTTTTAATTCCATTGTGTCTCTTTCAAACCATTTCAGTTGCATAAGCATGAAATTTAGTTTTTTGGGAGAAATGTAGATAATCTTTCCATGCCATGCTTCATTTTATGAACTCTATCATATACCTGCTGCCTTCATCTGTGTGCACATGTATACGCACACACAATAATTTTAATGCAGTTCAGTCCCTTGTTAATTAGCAGTTCAATGATGACTTCTTCCATCTGCCAGGCAAATAGGCTGGCAATGACATTTGGTTCCTTGTCTCAGATATGGATGCAGGACAACAACTGGTACGTTTTCTGGCATCAGCAGGACAGCATAACATACTTTGCTTTTCTTCAGCCCCTTCAGCACATGCCATGCCATACCACTTAAATTACTGTATTTTTCAGAGTATAAGACACACCAGAGAATAAGATGCATCAAGATTTTGAAGAGGCAAATTTAAAAGAAAAAGTTTTTTGCACTCTGCAGACCTCCCAAAAACGGGCCTGTTTTTTGTCAAAAATGGGCATGCATAGCCTTTGGGGGGCTTATAGAGTGCTCTTGGGGGCTGGGGTGGGCAAAAACAAGCAAAAATGGCCTGTTTTTCATTCATTTTTGCCCTCCCCAGCCCCCAGGAGCACTTTGGAAGCCTCCTAAAGGCTATGCATGGCCATTTTTGCAAAGGGGGCAGGGTTTCAGGAGGCCACAAATGCTGTATTCTTATATGTGTAAACGACGCACCCAGATATTTTCCTGTAGATATGGCGGGAGGGGCTACAGCTGGGTTTAGTTACAACCTGATTGGTCCAAAGACTGGGAAATTTCTTAAAGTATCCTTCCTTCCCTATTGGATCCCAGTTTCCTCTCAGTCTTTGGTTCAAGCAATAGCTTTGGCTCCATTGAGGTAAATTGTCTATTGCTATATATCAATAATTTGATTGATTGGATATTTCAAATTCCTAAATTTTCGACTACTGGCTATAGAGACTGATCTGTCAGCCTCAGAAGGTGGTAGGAGTGCCTTGGTCTCCTACCTTTGGGCCTGAGGGAGCCCTACCTAGTCTCTGGGTGTACAGGGTTGGCAGGCTCCTATATTTGCAGCCGAGAACATTGCAGAGGCTTCTGCGTGTGTGGCGGCTCAGCTTCAGTTCGGACCTCCTGCCTTTGGGATTAGCCTAAAGAGCGCCGTGACTTTAAAAACCTTGCTGCAGCTTCAAAAACTTGGTCGCAGCTTCAAAGGGCGCGCCACTAATTGGAATGCCGCAGCGGCTTCAAACAGCACACCACGGCTTGACTAACAGCCACGGCTTCAGAGCAGTACCGCGGCTTGTAAGCAAGCGCCGAAATTTGCATGTCTGGCCGGAGAGAGCAAGAGAAAGGGAATCGGCTCATCACGAGGCCCCTGCCTCAGAGTCATTTTACACCAGGTGGACTACTCTTCTTCCACGAGGCACGGTGACCATTTTGGGGTGACCTCATGGAAGCGGCCATTTTTCACAGCAGCGGCCTGCATCGTGGCCATAAATCGAGGCTGGCAGGTGACCTTTCTCCACTCTGCAGCCTGCAGCGCAGCCATAGATCGAGGCTGGCAGGTTCCTGAGCAGATTACCACCAGGCTCAAGCCACGTGAGTGAGGCATGGCCTCCACAGTTCCTGAGTCAGGGCAGGTACCTATGGGGATCCAAAGTGAGGTGGCGCAGGAAGGCCAGGGCAGACTGAGAACCAGGGCAGCAGCTTCCAGGCTATCTGCTGACCAGCGCTCTTCTACAGCTGCTGTGAGGGATGAGTTGAGGAGGCAGAAGGCCTTAGAAAAATGGCCAGGGCAGAGAAACAAGCACAGACTACTAGCCCCGAATCTCTCTGCAGATCCAGGTCCCCAGTGAGGCCCAGCTCTCATCATTCTGCTTCACCTCACAGAGGCTTTAGCCCTTCCTCTCCTTCTATATCCCCTGCTAGGCCTCACAGGCAGATGGCTTCTCCTTCCCCCCCATCTCCCTGAGATTGTATAGGGAGGGGAGGGGGGTCCGTTGGAAGGGGGGTCTCGGGGCTACCTTCCGGCTTCACATCTAGCCCCCCAGGGCCCCTCAACCCTTCGGATGAGGACCTAGAGGACCTCGAGCTCCTGCTTGAGAACATCAGGAGGCCCATTTCCTCTCCAATTACTAAGGGCATTGCTTCTGGCCTTTCCCAACTCTCTTCACAGGGGGTGGGAAGGCCTCATTCTGACTCCAGACACCCTAGATCTCCATCCTCTTCTCGTGGTCAGGTCCACCTACGCCCCCTTCTCCATCGGTGGTTAGCAAGGGCTCGGTACTGAGAGAGGGTGCACACCTGGACCTGGGGTTCTCCGAGGACGAGGACATTGTCCCTCCTGATCCCCCAGCCTTCCCCGGGCTCTTTGCGCCCCCAGCATTCAAACCTCTCCTGCACAAGGCGAAAAAGACCACTCAGATTGGTACTGGGGCTCCACACGTGTCCCAAACTAAGTATCCCAATCTGGCCATGTTTATAAATACCAACACGGATAAGGAGGAAGTCCCAGCTACACCATTGTTTCTGGAAGTGGTCAAAAACTAGTGGGCTCGGCCTTCCTCTTTGCCCAATCCTGGGAGCAATGATCGCCGCTTCTACATTATGGAGCAGGCATTCTCCCAGGCCCTTCAATTGCCAACGGTAGAAGCCCCCATTGCTTCTCTCGCCAAGGCTTCTACCGAGATCTCAGGAGATATGGCTGACAAACTAAAGCCCGAGGACAAGCATGCGGAGCTTACTTTACGTAAGAATTTCAACGCTTCCGCCTGGGCTATCAAATCAACTGCTGCTGCTTCCTATTTTAATCGCTCCACCGTTATGTGGCTCTGCCAGTTACAAGACCGCATCCCAATTCAGGATGAGCGTCTTCACCAAGACCTCACCCATATAATCTTGGCCACGCAGTTCTCTGCGGATGCCACTCTAATCTCTATTAAGTTTGCATCCCGGGTGTTGTCCACCTTGGTAACGTCCAGACGTCTTTTGTGGCTTTGCAACTGGCAAATGGACAACAAGTCCAAATGGAATTTAGCAGTGGCCCCTTACACTGGTTCCAATTTCTTTGGGGAATTGCTTGACCCGATTCTCGTTGAGAACAAAGAGAAGAAGAAGGTCCTACCCTCTAACACCAAGAAGCCGGAATCCCATTCAGCTCTTTACCGTAGACCTTCTTACAGTCTCCTGACCCGGACTATCGCCAACAGCAGTACTTCCCTTATAGGTCCGATGGACAGAGTCACCGTCCCTTTTATCAGGACAGGGGAAGGTACCAGGATTAGTCCAAGCGGCCCTTTCGCAGGGAGGGCGCCCCTTCTGCAGAGGGAAATGACCGCAACCCGAGTCAGTCCATCGGCGGGCGTCTAGCATCCTTCGCGGATCAGTGGGACCAGATAACATCAGATGCTTGGGTCAGGTCCACTATCAGGGACGGCCTCCATCTAGAATTTCTCTCCCTTCTCCTGACGCTCTTCAGGATCTTCCCTCCGTCCAAGGATCTGGAACGGCGCCGCCTAATGAGTCTGGCATTCCAACACCTGCTGGACATTTGGGCAGTAGAACTGGTCCCAACGGATGAGTACGGGTTGGGTCTATACTTCAACCTAATCATTGTCCCAAAGAGCTTGGGGGAATGGAGGGCAATTTTGGACCTGAAGTGCCTCAACTCTTACCTGGTCTACCTGTGTTTTAAAATGTCATCTCTCAGGTCCATACTCCTAGGGATACGTCGGGGCGACTTCATGGCATCTGTAGATTTGACGGAAGCGTGTCTGCATATTCTGATCCTATCGGCCTGTTGCAGATTCCTCTGTTTCTCCCACAAGGGGTGCCACTTCCAATACAGGGCTCTCCCATTCAGTCTGGCCTCTGCTCCGTGCACGTTCACGAACGTCCTGGCAGCATTGGTGGCTCACCTGCGATCCCACCCATTGAGACTCCAGTGCTACCTAGACGATGTGCTCATTCAGGCCCAAACACGCACGCAGGAAATTCACGACTTGAAGCTGACAATTCAGACGTTACAGTCCCTGGGGTTCTCTGTCAACTTCCCCAAGAGCCATCTTTCACCCACAAAGAGAATCCTTCATCTGGGTACAGTAATAGACTCTGTAGCAGGAGTTGTTCGACTTTCTTCAGAATGTCTCACAAATCTTCAAGTCTTAGCACGCCACGTCCGTGCAAGTCGATCAGTTTCCATCCTGATCTTGACCTGCTTGCTGGGCAAGATGGTGTCATGCATAGGGGTGGTGCCCTGGGCCCGTCTTCATTCTCAGCCACTTTAATGGACACTCATTCCATATCAGTGCCAGCGCTTGAGCAACTCGCTGCAGACAGTCACCCTATCACCGGGCCTCTGCTGGTCCCTAAGGTGGTGGTTATCGCTGGCCCTGCGATGCGGATTTGACATTTGGAAGCTGGATCGTATCACGATCATGATGGATGCAAGCCTTTATGGCTGAGGGGCCCTGATGGAATCCAAACTGGCGCAAGGTCATTGGACAATCTCAGACTTGCGCCACAATATAAATTGGCTAGAACTGAAGACAGCTCGCCTGGCCCTTCTTCATTTTCGGGACCCCATTCTCAATCACCACTTGCTACTTCTGACGGACAGTATAGCCACAAAGACACACATAAACTATCAGGGAGGGAACTCACTCCAAGTGCCTCTGGCTAGAAGCTCAGAAACTTGATTTCTGGGCAGAGAAGAACCTGGCGTCAATAACATCAGAGCACATCTCGGGCATAGCCAACCATCAGGCCAACTGCCTGAGTCGGGTGACAGTTGACCACGGCGAGTGGCAGCTGATTCCAGAAATGTTCCACAGGATTTGCTGCCACTTCGGCACCTCATTGGTGGACTTGTTCGCGAGCCCGGCCAATGTTCAACTGCCCCCGTTCTTCTCCTGCTTCTCAGCACACAACGTGGAGAGGACAGATGCCCTCAGAACTCCATGGCTTCCGGGCCTTCTTTATGCCTTTCCCCCTCTCCCTCTAATCCAGGGGATCCTGAGGATAGAGAGGGCACACATCATTCTGGTAGCCCCATATTGGTCAAGGCGACCTTGGTTTGCGGACCTTGTATCTCCCCCATGGAGAATTTCTCAGGAGGAGATCGCCCTGGGCTGGGAGTCCTATTCCACCCGTACTTGTACTTGTACTTGTACTTGACGCCTCTTCACCCATCATGGGTATAGGCGACTTCCATGGAAATTTGGCGCCACTGTTTTCGGTCCTGGGCTAGGGTTGTCAGGTGGTGCAGCCAGTCGCTATTATATGATTTTCGGCTAAGATTGAATGGGCGCATGACTATATCTTCGGCTTTCCGTTTGAAGTGACGCAGAGTGGTTAGACGAACACCTCCTTTTGGCCGTTTCCAGGTCGGACCAGGCTCTGCAAGCAGGGAAATTTTTGGGATTCGATTTTCTGGCATTCTCAATGTATGGCCTAGCCAGCGCCAGCGTCTAAGTTCTATAATGGCAGATACATTTTCATTGATATCACATCTTCGGCGGATTTCAGCATTGGATATTCTTTCAGAGTACTTGATTTTCGTAAGTCTAGGCAAGCAACGGTTTTGAAATAAGTCCAGTTTGTGTTGATGAGCAATTTTTATTGGCCAGGTTTCACAACCGTATAATAACGTTGGTAAGATAGCAGCCTTGTATATACGGACTTTGGTTTTCAGGCAAATGTCTTTCCTAGCCCAGAGTTTCTTGAGTGAGCTCCAGGCAATTGTTGCTTTTTGAATTCTAGCATTTATTTCTGAAGAAACATCTCCATTTCCCGTAATGTTGCTGCCAAGGTAGGTGAAATGATCAACAGCTTCAATTGGTTCATTTTGAATGTGGATGGTTTGGTCGTCTATGTGGTTGCAGCATATCATAAACTTGGACTTGTTGCTACTAAGGACTAAGCCTAGACTTGCAGCTTCTTTTGCCACTCTATCCACCATGCCTTGTAGTGAATCCAACGAATCTGCGATCAGGGCAATGTCATCGGCGAATGTTAAGTCGGTCAGTATAAAGTTATTTGGGTAGATAATGACTCCTCCCGGTTGATTATCAAGCACTTTCGACAATATGGCATCCATTCCGATGTTGAATAAAGTTGGTGACAAGATACCACCTTGCCTGACTCCAGAGTTTACAGTGAAAGCGTCACTTTCTTCATTATAGGCTTTTACTTTGCAGGATGTATGGCGATAAAGGGCTGTTATTATGCCACACAGCTTGTTTGGAATTCCGTCTTGATGTAATAACTTCCACAGACTTTCTCTATGAATGCTATCAAAAGCAGCGGTAAAGTCGAGAAAGGCAACGTAGGTTGGCTGCCTGTACTCGTGGCGCAGTTCTAGTAGGTGTCGTAGGGCACTAATTTGGTCAATACACCCTCTCCCTGACCTAAAACCCGCCTGATTTTCCCGGGTTCTTTGTTGTCGTCCATCTTTTATACGATTCAGTATTATGGCCTCAAGAATCTTATATGCCAAATTAATTAGTGAAATTCCTCGGTAGTTTTTGCACTCGGTTTTAGTACCTTTTTTGTATAAAGGTAGTAGCAATGCAGTTTCCCAATCCTTTGGAATTCGTTCTTCCTTCCAGATAAGACTGAAAACACTTTCCATTGCACTAATCACATGGATACCACCGGCTTTAAAAATTTCGGCGCTGAGACAGTCATCTCCAGGGGCCTTGTTATTTTTTAGCTTTTGAATGACTGTCGCAATTTCTAATCCAGATGGCGGCAAATCGTTGATATCATACGGCTGGTGATTTGGAGCATCTATATTATCTATTTCAGCAGTAACCGGTTCTGGTCGGTTCAGCAGGTCTTCAAAATATTCACACCACCTAGTCAATCTAGCTTCTACGTCGGTAATCTTGTGGCCATTTTTATCTGTGATACACTGGCTGACTGGGGTTTAATATTTCCCAGCAGTAACTCTGACCAATCTGAAGAACTTTCTGTAATCGCTGTGATGTTAAGCTGTTTCTAGTTCTGTGGCTAGCTGATTATAAAAGGTCTCTTTATCCTGCCTAGCACTTCTTTTAACTTCACGGGCAAGTTGGGCAGCTAATGGATGATTATTATTTGCAAGAGCTAGCTTCCTTTGTTGGGAAAGCTGGATAGTGGCATGTGAAATCCAGTCATTTTTCTGATGTTCATATGGTGGAATGCATTGGCTAACTGTAGCTTGCAATTGTTTTCGAAGGAGCGACCATGATTCATCGACTGATTGTGGCATTTTATCCGATTTTGATACTTCTTCCTCAAGAGATTTCATAAAGTGGTCTCTTATCTCGGGATCTTGAAGGCTGTGAGTATTCAGTCGTTTTGGAGCTGGTTTATGCATTCTGTTTTGGAATTTAAGATGGAATTTGGCAGCCACTAAGGCATGATCGGTTGCAACATCGAGTCCCCAAAAGGACCTGCAGTCAGTAACTGATTTGCTCCATTTCTGCTTGATTAAAATATAGTCTATTTGATTTCTAGTTGCTCCGTCAGGGCTTACCCACGTTTGAAGATGCCGCTTCTTATGGCAAAAGAACATGTTAGTAAGCATGAGCCCGTGGTGACTTGCTAGCTCAATGAGACGTTCGCCATTTTGACAGGTGTTGGTATGTGGAGGGTAACAGCCAGTTATTTTACCTTGTCTTCTGCTTCCACCAACTTGGGCGTTAAAGTCACCCGCTACGATCAGGAAATCCTTTCTGGGAATTAGTGATAGTTCGTCTTCCAGCTGATGATAGAATTCTTCAATTGTCGCCTGATCATTAGCATTTGTAGGTGCATAGACCGATAATAATGATACATTGAATGGACGGCTTTTGATACGAAGGTACGCTAATCGTGGATTTATCGGCTTCCAGGCTATGACTGCTTTTGCGGCTTTTTGACTGAGGGCAAAGCCGACACCAGAGAGCCCAGAACCGTTTGTTGGGCCGCTATAGAATAGTTGTATAGATCCCTTTTTGTGTGGGACTGATATTGTAGCAGTTCCATCATTTGGCATTCTCAATTCTGACACACAACATATATCAACGTCTCTATCGTAAATACTTTTAGCGAGAAGGGCCTGCTTCCCTGTTTGTAGCAATGTTTGCACATTGAGGCAACCGATATTGTTTAGCCCAAGAAAGGAATGGATACGGCGATCCATGGAAGCTGTTTCGGCTGGATATACCCAAGGGGACGCCAGTCCCAAGGGTCGACAGAGCCCGATTGGTGGGAACGGGGGGCACCACGTGAAGGCCGGGTTGTCGTTTGATAGTTGAGAGGCTTTGCAACAGGCGTTGCAATGTATATTTTGCGCATCAACTATCCTTGCCCGCCCTCAACTATCCTTGCCCGCCCTCAACTATCCTTGCCCGCCCGGAGCCCCAATGTTTCCATCTAACTGCCTGGTATGAGCGGCGCCTCCTGAGGGACGCTAATCTGCCAGCCAAGAAGCTTCCAGGCGCCCGTCGACCACACGGATTTATAACTCAAAGTGCTCGACTTTGGTTCTCTGGTGCAGGAGATTCAACCTTTCTCCGGCAAATGCTTTGGTCGCCCAAGTCCTTGAATTTTTACAGCATGGCTTAGACCAGGATCTTTCTAATAACACCTTACGGAGACAGGTTGCTGCACTGTCCTCCGTCCTGGTGTTTGAAGTTGTTGAAGTTGTTTGTTTGAAGTTATAGTGACACTGGAAAAAAAAGATTTATAACAATTTTTCACACTTACAGCCATTAGTGCACCCCCATGGTCATGAGATTAAAAAAACCTAGGTGCTTGGCAATTGAATCATATTTATGACAGTTGCAGTGTCCAGGGGTCCTGTGATCATCACCTTTTGTGACCTGATGAGCAAAGTCAATGTGGAAGCTACATTCACTTAACAATCATGTTACTAACTTAACAACTTAATGACTGTGGCAAGAAAGGTTGTAAAATGGAGCAAAACGCGTTTAACAACTGTCTCACTTAACAATAGAAATTTTTGGCTCAATTGTGGTCGTAACTCAAACATTACCAGTATTGCTTCATAGCTAATGATATTTTGTAGTTGTGTCATGACTCCTGTTACTTTCTTCTGATCATTTATTCTTTCAGTGTAAGCTACTTAAGATCTTGGGAGTGCTCTTGGTTGTCTATAGATTTTAGTAAAGAGGGCTTTATTACAGTCTATTTTAGACAAAATAAGACTGATAACACGAATTGATCTAGTTTGGTTTTCCAAAAATACCCCCCCCCCCCACTCCTTTGATTAAAAATAAATGTTACCTTTTGGAAATTAAGAGCATTGTAGGAAGGATTAGTGGGTGCAGTTTGCAGGTTTTTGAAGGATAACAGCATAATTAACAGGAAATAGTTCATGTTTATTGATATAGCTCTAAAATTAATGGCATAAAGAGGAAGCATTATGAGACCATATATTTTGTTTAACTGCTCTGTGAATAAAATAATGTTCCCAAAGCAGTGCTACCAATATGATGACAAAGTAGAGAGACGGGTGGGATGAAGCTTCTTTTCAGCAAATTATTTTATTGACCTCATAAGCTTTCAGTGGAAGTGATTTCCCCCTTAAAATAAATTGTGTGTTTTATTAAGCAATTTGTTTTTAATGTGCAAGGTACATTTTTCCTGATTTTTAGGAACTTCAATTCTACTCTGCATCTAAATTCTATAGAGCTAAAATGATCACTAAGACATAAGACTTAGGATCGCCCTGCAAATTCATTGTAAGAAGTAATGTATGCACTATCCACATAATTTTAAAAGGTGTTATTGTGGAAAACAGAAATAGAGAAAATGAAATATTATCAGTGTATATCAGGGATGGGCTGCTGCCGATCCAGACCGGTTCAGGAGAACTGGTACTTCCAAGCACCGGCTGGGCCCTTCCTCCCGCCCTAGTGGTATCCTGTCCTATATATCTCACTATCTGACTTGCTCACCCCACCCACGCAGCCCAGCTGATTTCTACACCGCAGCTGCCCGAGAAGGTGTGCTAGAAGCCGTGTATATGAAATTGACCGTTGGCTTACCTGAATGGTGGTTCTCTGGGCACTGCCGGAGAGTCCAAGCATGGGTAAAATTCAGTCTATTCACCCAAGGACTGAGTTGATTTTCTTAGCCACACCGCCTCTCCTCATTGAGGACCAGTTCAAAAATGAAGGCGTTGATCTGTGATGGACGTGTGCACAGTGTCTTCTCTGGACGTGTCAACAATGTCTTTGCTCCAGGCAGCCTGATGTGATCCAGTAGAGAGGAAATAAAACCCAGGGTGGGGTTGGATTCTCCTGCAGCGCCCAGAGAATGACAGTTCAGGTAAGCCAACGGTCATTCTCCTGTGCGCTGCTTGGAGAGTCCAAGCATGGGACATACCCAAGCTATGAGGTCCCAGAAACGTCCAGGGTACGTGGAGTAGCTACAACCCACTGTAACACTCTCCTCCCAAAAGAAGCCTCAGTTTCGGTGTAGAAGTCAATGCGATAGTGATAATAAATAAGGTTGGGGATGACCATGTGGCCGCCCTACAAATTCCCTCCATGGGAGCCTGCGTCATCCACACGGCCATGGTGGCGGCACTCCTCATAGAAAGAGCCGTGATTCTAAATGGTATTGCCCTGCCTTGCTGCTGGTAGACCAACTTAATGCAAGCCCTCAGCCAATAGTAGAAGGGGAGACTTTCCGTCCCATGGTGCCTGGCTGAAAGGAAACAAAGAGTGATTCGGAGCGGCGAAAACCCTCCATCCTCTTGATGTATCTGCGAACCATCCTCTTGATGTATCTGCGAACCATCCTCTTGATGTATCTGCGAACCATCCTCTTGATGTATCTGCGAACCATCCTCTTGATGTATCTGCGAACCATCCTCTGAACATCTAGCTTGTGCCAGGTTCATTCCTTGGGATGCTGAGGGTGAGGGCAGAAGTTAGGGAGTTCCACCTCTTGATTTCTGTGAAACATTGAGTTATTTTCGGCAGAAAGGCTGGATCTAAACGGAGGGTGATATGGTCAACATGAAAGATACACAAATCCTCACGGATCAAGAGAGCTGCCAGCTCCGACACCCTCCTGGCTGATGTAATAGTAATAAGAAAGACCATTTTCAAAGTCAGATGCCGAAGGCTGATGGAATCTACCGGCTCGAATGGAGTCTTGGTCAGGGTCCTCAGAACAAGGGGGAGGTCCCATGTGGGGAACCTGTGAACAGAGGGCGGATGTAGGTTGGAAGCCCCCTTGAGGAAGCTTTTCACCTGAGGATGCTGCCCCAAGGACACTGAAGAATGTCTAGTTAAGATGTGAACAGGGAAGCAACTTGACAGCGAAGGGTGTTGGGGGACGAACCCTTGTCCAACCCCTCCTGTAAGAATTCTAGCAACTGCAGAATGGTACCTGAGACTGTGACGATGTCATGAGTGGCACCAAGTAGCAAAGGCGGCCCAGAATGTGTCATAAATCTGTGTTGTGGTGGGTCGGCACGATGCTTGTATGGTACGAATGACCTTGTCAGAAAGATTGTCTTTCCTCAGGAATTCCTCCTCAAATGCCAGATGGCCAATTGGAGCCAGCTGGGATCTGGATGCACTATGGCCCCCTGACTGAGGGAGAGTAGCTCCTGAAGTATCCTCCATGGTCTGCAAATGGAGAGGCTGACAAGGTCCTCATACCAGGATCTCCTGGGCCAGTGAGGTGCTACAAAGAGAACCTCCACTTCCTCTGCTAGAATCTTCTGGACAACCTCGGGATGAGAGGCAGTGGCAAAAAGGCGTAAAAGAGGCCTCTTGGCCAGCGGCAGTGGAGGGCGTCAGTCCCTTCTGCTTGCAGAGTAGTGTACCTTGAGAATAACCTCAGGAGTTGGGAGTTGGCTGGACTGGCGAACAGATCGATCACCGGTAGGCCGAATGTGACTGTGAGATGATGGAAGGTTACTGGATGAAGACACCATTCTGTGTTGTCAACGGTCATCCGGCTCAGCCAGTCCGCCTTCACATTGTCCACTCCTGAGATGTGGTTCGCTCGTAAGGAGGTCAGATGACGTTCGGCCCACCTCCCCAGCGTCTCCCCTTCCACCATGTGGACTTGGACATGGTTCCCCCCCCCCCGGGCAGTTTATGTGGATCTTCATTGCTATGTTGTCTGTAAGCAACAACACATGGCAAGCCACAATGTCCCTCCGAAAATGGCGCAAAGCTAGCCTGGCCGCCTGTAACTTCTAACAAGTTTATGCTCTGTGCTGCCTCTCTCTGCGACCACTTGTTTGAGTCATTTGCTCCTGAAAGTGAGCACACCATCCTTGGAGACACCCATTGGTCGTAACTACCAGCCAGTCTGGCTCTCTGAAGAGGCAGCCCTTCATCACTGCTCATGATTCCCACCACTGAAGGGACTGTTTCACCTTCAGGAGTAGCTTGACACGCCTGGGAGAGTTGCTGGTCTTTGCCCTCTGGATGGGAAGGAGGAACCATTGTAATTCACGTATGTGCAGACGTGCCCAGGGAACTATGCTTATGCAAGAAATCATGAGTCCCAGAAGTTAAGACAGTGACACGATGGATGCAAGCTGGTTCACTCTCGCAGCCCGTGTGTGGGTTTTGAGATTGTGTCTGTGGTCTGGTGACAAGAACACTCGGCAACAATCTGAGTCTATCAGCTCTCCGAGATGCAAGATGCGGGTGGACGGTGTTAGCTGACTCTTCTCCCGGTTCATCGAGACCCCGTGATGTTGTAGAGTGGAGATGGTGAGTTGGACATCTCTGACGGCTTGTTCGGTGGACGCTGATTGAATCAAGATGTCGTCCAGGTAGCAGAGTAGCTGTATTGGATGCGAGTGCAGGTGGGCCGCTACAACTGTCAATATCTTTGTGAAAATCCTCGGTGCAGATGATAGGCCAAATGGCAGAGCCCTGTTCTGGTAGTGTCTGCCGTCGTAGTGCAACATGAGGAACTTCCTGTGAGATCTGCGGATGGTGATGTGCAGGTATGCTTCCTCCAGGTCTATAGAGGTCAACCTGTCCCCTCGTCTGATGCAACCTAGGATTGTCTGCAATGATTGCCTCTTGAAACACTTGTAGGCCAGATGCTGATTTAGAGCTTTGAGGTCCAAGATGGCCCTCCACCCCCTGGAGCTTTTGGGGACAAGGAATAGAATGGAGTAGAACCTCTTCTTTTCTTGCTCTACAGGAACTGGCTCTATGGCATTTATCTGTAGGAGATTTTGAATCTCCGCCTGCATGCGTTCCCTCTTGAGAAGGGATGAGGGGATGGGACACCGGAGAAAGGTCCTTGGGGGAAGGGATAAGAACTCTAGAGTCAGACCGTTCCTGACTGTGTTGAGGACTCACATGTCCGTGGAGATCAATTCCCATCAGGCGGTGTATAGTTGCAGATGACTGCCTATGGGATGATCCCATTGGTCACTTGGACTGGCGGTAGGTCGGTTGTTGGAACCACTGTGAAAGGGACGCCAAAAGGACTGCTGCTGCTGTCACCCCTTGTCCCTGAAGTTTGTTCTATCCTGTCCACGGTCATCGGTCTGGGGATAGGATCTCTGATAAGAGGAGTCAGTTCCCCAAAAGGGCTGCTTCCAAAAAAATGAGCTACACTTCCTATCTGCCTTCTTAGTGGTGGAAGGAAGTACCTCCCTCTTATCCTTGGTTTCAATTTGTCTAAGGGCTCCCCAAATAATTGGCTGCTTTTGAATGGGGCGGAGCCAACTTCCATTTGGACTTCATGTCCGCCTGGCAGTGACGGAGCCACAGCAGAAGGCATGAAGTCAAGTTGGAGGCTTATACCCGGGAGGCAAACTTGACCACATTGAGCGAAATGTCAGCTGAGTATTCTACAGCTGCAATGATTTTACTAAGGTCATGCCTCCATCTGGAGCCTGCCGAGGGGGGATTAGATCTCAATTGCCTCAGCCACAGCAGCGAAGCTCTGGTGAAAAACAATGCTGAGGTGGAAGCCCTGATAGACCAAGCGGCTGCCTGGTGGGCTTTTTCTGCCTTTTTGGCTTCAGCTTTAAGACCCTCAAGGAGGTCAGCCTGAAGGACAGAACCAGAAGTAAGAGATATGATTAGGGTATCCACCTGTGGAAGTTGCAACAAATCTTCCAAGTTGCTTTCCACCGAGTAAAGATTTTTATCCACTCCGCTAGGGTTAGTCATAGAACCCTGTTGTGCCCACTGGCGCTGAACCACATTGACAAACAGGTCTGGCACTGGAACTAGTTCCTGTGCCAGAGTGTTTTCCTTAAAGAATTCCTCCTTCGGATCCTGGGATCCAGAGGGGGAAGGGGTCCCATGGGTAGTAGTGCCCAATTGAGTAAGAGCTTTAGCCTTATGTAACTGACTTATGACTTAAATATAGAAGGCCGGAATAAGCCAGTGAAGGCAGGCTTATCAGGAGGAGGATTCTCATCCTCTGAAAATTCCTGCTCCTCTACATTGTCTTGCTCTAAGACAGATTCCTCCATGGCAATGGAGGTGCCTGGAGAAGGAGGATCCTGTACCTGATCCCCTTGGGCAGGTTTCTGGGCAGTCTTGGCAGAGGGACCTCTGGAGGCATGGAGCTTCTTACGAATACCAGCCTCGATGCCTCGCTCAATGGCCTGTTCAATTACCTTTTGCATCTCAGAGGACAAGTTGGGACCCTGATCCTCAAGGGGCCTTGATGTCCCTGACCTTCCCCTGCCAGTCTGTCGTGAGGAAACCAGGTCCTCCTCAGCAATTGAGCAGGCAAATGGACATATTTCTTCCTGGATGGAAGAAGACTCTGGATATCCCAGAGAGCTGCAGGCGAAGAAGCCTGAAATCCCTCATCCACTACTGGAGGAGAATTTTCCCCCCTTGGAGAGTCCTGGGGAAAGTCCTCCTGATGCTGTAAGGGACTAGGATCTCTAGATGGCTGTCCAGAGGAAAGGGACAGTCTTCGGGCCCTTTCAAAGGTCTTTTCTAGAGCCCTATGCCTGTGAGCCTCAGCCTTGGATAGCCACCTCTGGGGTTAGGAATCCCCTTCGGCTTGGTGCCCTTATTGCCCTCCTCCACCTCATGGAGGTCTGGCCTATTGCGTTTCAACGAGGGTTCTGGATGCTCTTCTGGTGTCCTCTTGCCTCTCTCAACTATGGTGTCTTCAGCTGGTGTCTTCAACGATGCAAACAGTAGGCCTGGCACCGGCCGGGTTGACAGGTGCTGTGCGCCTCACAGATGTGTCCTCCACACAGGAGTATGACCTGAGGGCCAAAGCTCTCCTAAGCCGCCCGTTTAACTCTTCTTGGGGAAGGAAGCTTGCCGGAGCCCCGAACGAAGGCTAAGAACTTCCTAGTGCCAATCTGCTGGCTAGGAGGGAAAAGTGTGGCAAGCAGTAATGGCCGGAATCCAAAGGGCATGAAAATGGCTTTAAAAATGGCCACTGCACTTCTTCGGGCGATAAGGGAGCTGCAATGTGCTCTACATGGGGCTGCCCTTGAAGAGCATCCGGCGACTTCAGCTAGTCCAGAATGCGGCCGCGCGAGTGATCGTGGGCGCACCACGGTTCGCCCACATAACACCGATCCTCCGTGAGCTGCGCTGGCTACCTGTTGATCTCCGGGTGCGCTTCAAGGTGCTACTTACCATCCATAAAGCCCTCCATGGTAGTGGATCTGACTATTTGAGAGACCGCCTTCTGCCAATTACCTCCCTCCGTCCCATCAGATCGCATAGAGTAGGCCTCCTCCGAATTCCATCCGCCAGTCAGTGCCGACTGGCGACTACGCGGAGGCGAGCCTTCTCAGTAGCAGCTCCGACGCTTTGGAACGATCTCCCCATGGAGATTCGTACCCTCACCACCGTCCAGACCTTCCGCACAGCCCTTAAGACCTGGCTATCCCGTCAGGCCTGGGGATAAGACTCTAATCTCGCCCCACCCGAATGCTGAATGAATGTTGTGTTTTATTGTTTTTATTTTATTATATTTCACATTTTCTTTTTGTGTTTTGTCTTGCACTCCCTTCCTATAAATTGTAAGCCGCCTTGAGTCCCCTCAGGGAAAAGGGCGGCCTATAAATGTCAAATAAAATGAAAATGAAATGAAATGTCAGATGCAATTTGAAGCCTCTGACAAGGTCTCCAGGTGAAAGAAAGTCAAACTGACAGCAGGGGGGGGGAGAAGGAAGCCTCCTGCCGCCCCCCATGCTCGCCAGCAGCCACTGGACAAGCACCCCGACGAAGCAAAGCTCCGTCAGTTATGAGGAGCCAAGTAGTCCCGAAGTCCTCCCAGCAATTCAACGGAGAGTCAAATGATGTTTAAAAGGGAACTTTTTCTCCTGACTACAAACTAATACAAAAATAATAAAGTCACTAACTAAGGGGAGTCCCAGTCTATTCACCCAAAAACTGAGGAACTCCCCAAAAATGCGTCCGAACTGTGCTGGACTGAGTTTTTGAAATCCGCAATGAGGAGAGGAGGCGTGGCTAAGAAAATCAACTCAGTCCTTGGGCAAATAGACTGAATTTAATCCATGCTTGGACTCTCCAAGGAGAACGCCATGTGTTTGAAGCTGTGCACAAGCGTGGAAGGCATGTGTGTGATGAAGAGTGTGTGCATGTGCTCACATTTTTGGTCCTGCACTAGGCGAACCGTGTTTTTAAATTATGTGAGGCCCACCTTTGGTGTATATGATTGTTCTGACTGCTGAAGACAAAGCACAATCATCAAAACTCCCTGGCCCCCATGGAACAATTTAAGCTGTTTTAAAGAATTTACCTCCTGAGGGTAGCTGGATAGAAAATGCTTTCCTTTCCTCTTTGTCAGATTCCACATGTCCAGCTGGGAGATGTGAAGGAAAACAGTTATGAGTCCAACCACTATTATTTGATTCAGTAAACTATGGTTAAGCACATCATGGCTTGTACATGATTCATGGACCCAAATACAGTCTTTAGATCCTACTTGAGAGGAAAAAAATTTTTGCTAGCAGGAATGAAAAAGGTATTGATGTAGTAATCCAAGCATATGAATCTGATGGCCTCCATGTTAGTTTGCTTGTTTTGGTCTGTTGCTATGATCCTACATTAGGTAAAGTAGTAAGGGATAATCGGAATTGTTCTGCAACGTATCAGAAAGTTTCCAAGTTAATAAAGTTGCAATAGCTGTTCGCTCTTGTCTGCTGTCATTCATGTCATTGGCTGTGGAATACTGTACTGACAGATAGGTGGATTTTAGTAATTCTGAGGCTAGAGTAAGCTGCTAAAAAATGATAAAATGTTATCATAGACTGCCGAGGGAGTGATTCTAGTTAGTTGATCTTTTCGATTTTATAGTATGGGCTGTTATAATTGGGTTTTTTTGTCTAAAAGTATTTGAAAACAGGAAACAAAATGGATTGTTCACATACAACAGATAGAACTGATATGGATCAAGAAAGACATGTGTCACAACCCCTGTGCTTGTGTTATGGTTGAGCCAAAATGCTTGTTAAATCAAGAAGCTACCAAAATCTCTTGAAGTAAAAGCCACAAAGAGTTTTATGGTATTGAAAGACTAGCAAATTAATTGGAACATTCTCTATTGTAGGTTAAAACCTGCTTCATTAGATGCATGATATAAATTCAGTGAGTTACATGTGCTGGAACAAATTTTATGTAAAACTATGTCAAATGCTAAAGTGCAAAGCCAAGTAAGCTTTTGTTGGAAGAATAACATAATTCTATTTGAATGTCTGTAATCTATTCCCAACTGATAATGGATTGGAGATCAAGTTCTACAGTGCACACCAGTACTTAAAAAAAAAATCAGTTCCTAAAATAAGATAAATATTCCATATGCATTGTAGCCCTCAAATGTTCAGATGGAGTGCCTTGGCAGTGCTAATGAAAAACCTGCAGAAAATCAGTATAACATCTTAATGTGAAAAGAAGGAAGTGGTGTTGAAAATACAGATAGTCTTTGTTTAACAATTGACTAATTTAGCGACCATTCACAGTTACAACAGTGATGAAAAGTAACAGCTCCCGAGGGACATAATTATATATTTCTCCACAAAAGAATCCAGAAATGCGATTATACAAAAGTTTTATAACAATAGGCTGCGAATCGATGGGCAGGATTTGATTGTCTTTAAAGAAATACCATCCCAGATGTAAAAGCAAGGAGAGACTACAGTCTCAATTCTGTTTCGGAAGCTCGAGATTTTTACTATAAGACTTTGAAGGCGGGACTTCCTGACCCATCCGGAAAAGAGGAAAGACAAGGTGAAAGAGAAGACAAGCAGCAGATCACTTGGTTGCAAGACGGAGGGTGTAGCTCTCCCCCTTCCGGAGAGGTAGAAGAGTGGAGTTTGAGGATTTAGTTATATCTCCAAAATATTTGTTAAAGCCTTGGTTTGAACGGGGGTTTGCGATCTCTCTCCGGTATAAAGAGTGGAACTGGATACTGATGGTGTAATAATGGGACTGAACGACGTGGAGCGGATGCTGAACACATACTTTACGGGACTTATATGTTTGAACTTTAATTTAAATTGTCCAGGACTTCAAAGTGAAGAGAGTGGAGATGGTAATCTCATTGAATTTTGGTTTGGGATGAAGTGAGCTGGGAAGCGCGGGGTAGGTGGAGGGGTAGCGAAAGCCTGATCAGATTACTTTGAGTTAAAAGGCAAACCGATTCTTGGGTAAATTATTATTTGAAAATAAGGTAAAGAAAAATTATTTGGAGTGTGTACAGGAAGTAGTGGTAAATATCAGAGAAGCAAGGGATGAGGATAAAATTCATGTGGAATGATCTACGTTGTTTAAATTCTACTAGAAGGGAAAGTTTGGTGAGATTATTTTGAGCTAGAATGCAAACTGATTTCTGTATAAATCTGTATAAATTATTATTTGAATATAAGGTTAAGGAAGATTAATTGGAGAGTCTACAGGAAGTTGGGGTATTAGAACGCAAACTGATTTCTGTATAAACTATTACTTGAATATAAGGTTAAGAAAGACTATTTGGAAAGTCCACAGGAAGTAGGGGTAAATATTAAAGAAGCAAGGGACGAAGATAAAATACATATGGATTGATTTACTCTGGTTAAACTCTAATAATGATGAGAGGCTGAGCATAATGTAAGGAGGTTTTTTTTTTCTTCTTTTTTTGTCTGTTTTTTTTTCTTTTCTTTCTTTTTTTTTTCTTTTTTATTTCTCGTGGGTTATGTTTATCTTTAATTTATTTGACTATAAGATATTCTAAAAGGTGTTTGATAGAGAATTGTGCCGGGTGTGGGACCTGGGAAGTCGGAGGGGATTAGGGAGGGGGGTTTATTGGGGGTGGGTGGGTGGGTGGAAATACAATTTCAATATATAGAATAAGAAGAATGCACTTGTATACTGCTGTTCCTTATCTTTTCTTTTTATTTTTCTCTCTTTTTTTCTTTTCTTTCTTCTTTTTTTTCTATTTTCTTTTTAGCTCAACTTTAGTAGATAAGAATTGAATGGATTAATGAATAGAGAAATGCACCAAAGTGAGAAGTAGAGGGAAAGAAGAGGGAGAAGTAAGGAGGGAGGAAGAGGGGAATGTAAGGAGGTTGAGAGGGGGAGGAAGGGGAGAAAGGAATGTAGGAGGGGAAAGGGAAGTAGGAGGGGTGAATGTTGGAGGGGAGAAATGAAAGTTGGAGGGGGAGAAGAAGGGGTGTATGGATGATGAAAGTGCTAGGTTGGTTTTATGAGTTGTGTTTAGGGGGTTCTTTTATGTCTTTTATTCTTTATTGCAAATACTCAGTATATAAGTGATTGTATGAAATTGAAAATGAAAATGAATAAAAACAAAAAAAACAAAAAAGTAACTCTTGAGACCAGTGCTTAAATTTTATGACCTTTGTAGGTCTGTAAAGCCAAAGAAAACGGAAGGTACCGTTTCAGTTAGTGACTGCTTCACTTTCTCTGTGTTGTGGGTCCCAATTGTGGTTGTTAAATGAGGACCTTTTCATAATGTCTTAGAAGTAAACTGCCTTACAGTTTTCATCTTGGGACCAGGTCATGCTTGAAGTGAACCACTTGTTTAGCTGGGCTTTATTTGCATTATTTTTATATGATTTATCCTTTTACGTTCACTGCACTGTACTGAAAATAATTACAACCTCAGGAGATACATGGAGGCTTATTAAATATTTAAAAGATGCCTAAGAACTTTTTGTGTTTGCTATAACAATCACATTCAGCTGATTTTTATGGAATTGAGTAAGATTTCCTCTTTTTTCTGCTTAGGACTCAGAGGAATAGTGCCACCCCTGTTTTGTGTTTGTGATACCTCGGCCTCTTGTCCTTTTATCACAGCTCAATTTTCCTTTCTTTCGTGTGATGCTCTCAGAAATTGTATTTGCACGAAATTGGAGAAATTAAGCTTTCCCTATGAATGAGAATGTGATTAGGAAAATATTAGAATGTGCAGAAATGAATAAATTAACACTTGGAATTAAAGAGAAGGAACAATCTGATTATTATACTGTATGGGAATTATTTTATCAATGATTAGAGAATAAATATGAAAAGTGGAAAAAAGCAGAAGAGTGAAATGGAGAAAATGTTTTAACAAAGTTAAATAAGAAGAGGATTGTTATAGTATTAAGTGTGGCATATATTAGTATTAAGGTAAGAATAAATAAATAAATAAATAAATAATAAATATGGCTGTAAATTGTAATTGTATAAAATATTTGCACAAAGTATATGTACCCAGATGACACTGCTTAATGGAAGATGATGTTTGAATTAAAGTAAAATTAAAAAAATATAAAAAAAGAAATTGACAGAAATGAAATTAATGTATTGATCACCATCAATCTCCGTATTGATGCTCATATTTCTTAGGAGGGAATATTGTTCGGTTGCCCATTCAATTCTATCATAGAGTGTCAGCTTTAAATGGATGTTCAGGTGTATCAGGTCCAGCAGCCCTTTTGCCTAGGGAAGCTGTCCTGACAGAAAGCCACCCAGCAGCAAAAGAGAGTCCATTCCCCAAATAAATAGAGGAATTATGTTGCCAAGTCCTTGAGTCAAGCTTAACGTATTGCAAGGACAATACAATTTATTTGGCCGCAGTGCAAAAGTAAAAATTCCATTGCTTTCTTCCAGGATATGTTAAGCTTCTTAGTCTAGCCTACAGCCCTGAACTTGCCTCCTATCCATGCTCTAACCAGGGCCAAACCTGCTTTCCTTCTAGCACTGTTTCAACCAGGCGCTCTTACTTGCTGCAGCTGCTGGCTTTTGCTGGGATTATTTGGCAGAGAAGGGTGAGGGAAGGAAATACTCTTCAAAGGCAGAAGTTAGGCACTCTACCCTCTATTGTGATGACTGTCTGTGTCCTTCAAAACAGGATTACTATCACAGATACCTGCTATTACTGACAATTTTAGAATTATGAGTGGAAATAGAAAAAGGGATTATTAAACAATAATACTTCGGCTATGTAGCTGTCTGCCAACTAAACATGCATTATGTGACAACTGAGACAACAGTGATGTAGACCCAGGAGTGTCACTTGAGAGGCTAATCCTGTCCCATCCTAACCATTATAATGTTCGTATAATGTTACAATGTGCTTTCCAGCCTTGACTCTGTGCCATTCTCTTGCTCTATATTTCTCGACATCTGCCACAGTCTTCCATCTCTTGCCCTTTGGGGCCGATTTCCAGTCTCTTTCCCCACCCATGGGAGCAAATAACCACCCCAGGCTACTCTTACACCCACCCATCTTGTTCCAGCTGCTCAAGTATCTTCCCACCCAGCTATGATTGCCTTGACAAGGGAGAATGAGTGTTTGTGTAACCAAACCCCAGTGCGTGGGATCGGTAGCCTCTGACCCTGGCTAAAGCAATCATTGTTTCTGAAACAAGAGAGGAGCTGTGCTTGAAACAAGTGGGTGTGCTGTCAGTCCTGGAGCCTAAAGGCGAGCTCTACTGAAGACGCTTCCTGTTTATCTTCGAAAGGTTGACTGCTATTGGCTGGGCTTTTGTGTTATTTGTGACTTGGAGAAACCTGAGAAATGGGGGAGGAAGAGCTAGAAAAATTGCATTGTTTCTATTGCAATCTCTGCTTTTGTGTCCTGAAGCACAAATAGACAGATGAAAAGGTATGCAGGATTTGATCTAAGGTGGAACACTCCCAGTAATCTTCTAAAAGGAGCTTGATTTAGAACAAGAGAAAAATGAATGTGTATTTTAAATTTTGATCTTTTCCCCCGAAACAATAATAGTAAATAGTAGTGTTGGAAGAAATGGGTTCGGCTCCAAGTGGGGAAAAAGACACTGGAGACATGGAGGCTGCTCGGAAAGATGGTTTAATGGTGTGTTGAAAGAAATGTCCTTCTGGGTTCAGCTCCAAGTGGGGAAGAAGACACTGGAGACATGGAGGCTGCTTGGAAAGATGGTTTATTGTTGGACAGGGCCACATGGCTTGAGCCCTGACCAGAAAAGGTGATCACATGTTTCAATGTTGATGGAGAAGAAGAGAAGGGCTGAGGAAGGGGCTTGCTAGGCTTTTATACCCTGTTCAGTCCCACCTCTCTGTTTCCTGTTCCTGTATAAGAAATGTATTCTGACTGGTTATCAGACTCCCATGGTGCCATGCAGGGGGCTACTCTCTAGGCTGTGATGAGTTCTCAGTTGCCTTGTGGTCAGTTGAGTAATATCCCTTCCCCCTACAGCTGCAGTGAGGAGAAGTCTTTATTATGTAAAGTGGGCTAGCTTGGCCATCTTAATGGCCCATTAGCTGAGGATGGGCAGAAAGCTATAGGCAACTATTCTGTCTTTTAAGACATGTTTCTTTTCACATCCAGAGAAATATTCTGCCTTTTCAATATTTCCTAGGATATTTCATTTTTCTGGGAGAGGGCTGGATGATAACTTCCCACAGGTGGACAGGACCACATGACTTGAGTCCTGAACAGAAAAGGTGGGTCACATGCTTCAATGTTGGTGGAGAAAAGAGAAGGGAGCCCTGAGATGCTGAGTCCCTGGTTTTATGCCCTATCTGGCCTTTGATCTTGAACTTGAATACTGATTGGTTGTCAGACTCCCATGGGGCCATGCAGGGGCAACTCTCTAGGCTGTGTTTTGAATCCAGGTTTGGTTGAGTTCTCAGATGCCATGTGGTGAGTTAGGTAAAGGGCCAATGTTATCATGCCTTAATCCCATCCTCCTGGAGCTGAAGGGGAGAACTCTTTATTATGTAAAGAGACTGGCTTGGGTTTCTTAATGGCCCGTTAACAAAGTGGGTGGAGGCAGGAAGCTGCAGGGAGCTATTCTGTCTTTATAAAACATGTTTCTTCCTTTTCACATCCAGAGAAATATTCTGCCTTTTCAATATTTCCTAGGATGTTTCATTTTTCTGGGAGAGGGCTGGGTGATAACTTCCTACAATAGTTAATCACATAATGCAAAAGGAGAAGTAGTAGCTTCCACTTTGAAAGAGGAAAGAAAGATTCAAAATAATGCAGACAGGTTGAAATGGACAAAAATTAAGTTTAAATGGGAGAAATAGGGAGTTTTTAGCAATGAACCTAACAACAACAACACCAAAACAACAACAACAACTCAGTTGACTGAGTTTCATGTTTAATATATAAAGTATAATAATAAATAAAAACAAAATATATAAAAATAAAACTAAATAAATAAAAATAAATAAATAAAAATAAAACAAGGTTGCATATTTTGGTATTATATATTATTATTGTTTATTGTTGTGTAAGTACACTGGGAGCTTTTGTGCCAGAGACAAATTCCTTGTGTGTCTAACCACACTTGGCCAAAGAAAATTATATTTTTTTTAAAAAAAAAGAGGGGGGAGGAAATGCACCAGGTAGGAGTTGACAGTTGAACAACTATCCTAATAGATCTGGATGTTCCAATAGAGTAAAAGTTTAACATAAGCAAATAGTATACAGTATAAAGAAGGCTCACAGTTCTGTCAGTAAACAGAACTGAATGGGACCAACATTGGTGTTGCAGGAAAAGCCGGCAAAAGGAAGATCAGAGGGGTATTGGATATGGTCAGGAGAATCAAACAAAGCCCTACCAGGGAACCCTATAGGAGAAGCAGTTTGAGCAATGATTTGAATCGTAAGTCTCCCCCCCCCCCCACACCTTTCTTTCTCTGAATATGTGATCCAGAGCAGGGTATTTGTTGATTGCTCTGACTTCCTGGTGCACACAAACACATGCTACTGAGGGGAGGAGGGAGGGTGTGTGTGTGTGTGGAGGAGAGCAGTAAAAAACTGACCTAGCATCTTACTTTGTTACCCAGAAGAAAATACAGATGTATCCTGTGGCTGCTGCTGGTAAATTGATTGGGAAGAATTCCAGCAGCCATGCTCCACATGCTTCCCTACTTTGTTTAGAGTTGAAACTGGAATCTAAATCAAAGTTGAAATGTCTCCCTTGGTTTTTATCCGAGAAGGGAGCAGTGAAAGAGTCAAGCTGACAGTACATTTACCGCTGACTACTGTAGTCTCCTAACAGGCATGGTGGGTGGCAGTGCCTTGAAGTGCCTTATTGCCGGAATAAGGATAATCCTATCATTGTTATGCAATGCGGATTACTGGGAAGAAGAATTGCTATCTGGATTCCTGAGAATCCCACATATTAAAAGGGAGCCCCCCCCCACTAAAAAAAAGTAAGGGGGAGAGGGAGGACATGGTTTTGGGGTTCTTTTCCCCAGTTTTATTCTGAATACCCTTAATCTTGCTGCTGCTGCTCTTCCTTTTCCTTTTCCTCTCCCAAATAGCAACATTTCTTTTATTTAGCATCCTTTGAATAGAATTGAGTTCGATTCCTCCTTTCCCAACTCCAAAATGAACAAAAGTTCAACAGTTCAGTAAAATGAAAATATCCCTCCCTCCAAATATTTTCCCACTGGGATTATTCAAAGAATTATAAGGTGAGTGCATAAATTCTTTGAACAGAATTTGTGCTTCTTTGCCATAGTTTTGGATTTTTTTAAAAAAAGAATAACTATATAAATGTATAACAGTATTTGGAGATAAATGACTATGTTCTAGTAAGATACATGTAAATACAGAAACAATATCCACTAAACTGGGAGCTGATAGGCTTCCTATGGTATTGACCTTCAGTAACTATTCCTACATTTACTTATATCCTGTCTATGTTATTTGTATAGATAATTTAAGGTGCGAGGTAACTCTTCCTGTTTTCCCCACAACTCAACCCTGAGAAGTGAGTTTGGCTGAGAAAAAGTGAACTGGCCCCAAATCCCTAGCCTGTTTTGATGCCTAAGGTGGGATTTGAACACACAAATTTTCCGGAGTGAGGGACAGGAGGCTCCAGTTGTGGTATAGTCATGCCCAATTGACCTCGAGACTGGGATGAAGCTGAAGCCACGCCTCTGTGCTCCACCCTTCTGACTCCAGTTTCATTTCAGTCCGGCCAGTGACGAGACACACAAATTTGGACTCTGTGATTATAGCACTTCTGGAACCTCCTCACCTTCCTTCAAGCCCCACTTCTCAGGTCCTTTCCTCCTTTTCTGTAAGTCCACTGAGGGTGCCTGTCTTGGCTGGCTACTAAGTGGGAGCAGGCTGCTGCTGGAGGCTCGGTGGCCATTTTGAGCCTCACTGACCATGTGGAGCTGGCTACAGCCGGCGAAGGTACTGGGAGGCTAAAGAGCTCGGGATTTCCAGCCCTGGGCCTCCCGAAGTGCTTTGAAGACAGCGGGCTGCATCAGTGGCTGGGATCGAGCTGCAGCATCCACAGGAGTGCTGCGAAGAGTGTGAAGAGCCTTTTTCGCGCCGGGGCAAGCCGCGGTGGCAGCAGGAAGGCCCAGATCAGCTGGGAGCCTGAATAAACGATTGCGATGGTCCGTATGGCAGCCGGCCCACAGCCATAGAGCGCACTCTTAGAGCGGCCACTGCTGGAAGAATCGGAAGCTGAGTTCCGGAGTTTGGAAGCCGGAGAAGAAGTTATGCTTGGATCGCAGCGGCAGCGGTGCCCTGGCCCTGCAGGGAGAGCTAGGCAGGGCATGGTGAGGCTGGGAGGCATGCGAACTGGGGGCAGAACAGGCGCTCATGCAACCACCCTCCCCAGCCGAGCAGAGCTCCATGCACTGACCTAGGGGGTATTCCAAATGTGCCAACTCATGGGAGCTGGGGGGGCGGGCAGACTGCCATGTGGCTTGGCATCTTAGGGAAACCCTCTAGGTCAGTGAACGTTGCTCTGCCGGCTGGAGAGGGGGTTTGCCGGGTGGCTGCTCGTGAGCATGGTCACCTCATGCCTGCTTCACACCTGAGGCTGTGCCCAGTTCTTTGGGAGCCTGCTCGCAATGGAGCAGCTGCCCGGCAACTCCCCTTTCCAGTCAGGCAGAACATCACTCCCCAACCTAGCGGTACCCCCTAAAGCACCAAGCAGCATGAGCGCCTCCCCCCTGGCTCCCGCGGCTTGGTACCTTCAGGATACCACTAGGTCGGTGAACGGTGCTCTGCCTGGCTGGAGGGGGGGGTTGTCCAGGAGGCTTATTTTCAGGGGGGGCTTATATTTTTGCCCACACGAAAAATGTGGCAAGGCACTAGTTTCAGGACAGGTCGTATTTTCGGGGAAACACAGTACACTTTCCTTATCTTCTGTTCTCTGCCTTTACAAATGAATTTCAAACTAACTAAAAAAGGACAAATGTTTTTTTTTAAGGCAATTAAAACATTCTTATTTTTTGAGTTGTGACCTAAAGATGCTACCTTTTAAGGATAAAGGGCCACAGGACAAAATCTTCAGAAACTAATTTTGAACCCCCTGGCCATATCCTCTGTAATGTTCAATTCATGTCAATCCTCACCTCCCAATACCAAAAACACCCTATGTAAATATTGCCATTCTGGCATGTGAAAAAAGAGACTTGAAATAGTCTGCATTTCTTCTAAAATTGAAAAATAAACAGCTAATTTTTCAGTGTTTAATGTTTTATTGGTTTTTCTATTTTTGCAATCTTTTTTTTCTATTATTTGTGTGTATGTGTTTGTGTGTGTATGGACTTAAAATATTTACATATTGTGACAAGTCACATTTCAAATAATTTTAGAATTATCTCAAGAGTTTCTGTACTTTTTGACACTTAAGTTCGAGATGTGTTCTTTTTGTTATTTCAGAAGACCCAATTCTGTAGCGCAGGGGTGTCAAACTCAAGGCCTGGGAGCCAGATCCAGCCCGCAGGGTGCTTAGATCTGGCCTTCGGATCCTCTCTGGAAACAGAATAGGACTGACCCACGGTGCCTCTGCCAGTAAAAACAAAACTTGGTAGGGCCGCCTGCAACCCTCACGAGCTCCGCTTTTGCTGGCAGAGGGTTGCAGGAGGCTATCGCAGCCGGAAATTGAGTTTGGGAGCCCGGTTTTTGCTGCCAGAGCGCTTGGGCCACCACAGGTGCTCCCAACACGAGTGACATTGAGCTGGCTATGCCCACCCTGGCCACACTGACTCCAGCCCCCCAAGGTCAAATGCAACCCTGATGTGGCCCTCAATGAAATCAAGTTTGACACCCCTCCTGTAGAGAAAATACATAATGCTAATTTGATTGCAGCATTTCTTTCTTTCTTTTTTTTAAGAAAAAAAGAGCATCCTTTCAGAATTTGAAATGGGTAGGTAGGTAAAAAAAATTTGGACACAATACATATTTAATAAATGCAGATAACAACATGAAATCACACCTGCCAGTTCTTTAGCTGTTGCTGGGCTTCACTTGAATCGAGTTTTTTCCAAGAACCTAGGATGATGTAGTATAGCTGTCAGGGTTCCAAATAGCATCCTCAATAAAATAAAAGTCTGGGGGTAGAAATTCCTCAAAGGTCCAATTTATTAGAAGAGCCATGTTGGGACATCTGGGAAAATCCAAATCTGAAAGCTTCCAGGTTTTCCCCACCCGGTTGAAAGTTCAAGACGCTGCCCCAGCACCCACATGTCCATCATATGATCCAATCAATCACCGTCCCAAAAGAAGTTTCCTCCTAATGACAGGGGCAGGGCAAGATGCTTTGAGTCTCTGAAAGGGAATGTTATTTGATTACAAAGCGTCCATTCTCCATACAATTCCCCCCTCTCACAGCAGAATATGTGGCAGGCTTGAGACCTACTTAAAAGATGGCTTCCAAGCCTGACAAGTAGCATATCCTGGCAGTGTGGCCTTTTATAATTGATATATGGAAATTTTATCAATGAATAGAATTTTCTAAGTGTTGTCCAAGGTTCTTCAGTATGACATCCAGTGTGCTAATAACCATAGAGACCATCATTGCCTGCATAATCTTTCATTTCTACTTTCAGATCTTGATACTTTATGATCACTGTCTTCTACTATTTCCTGGTATTGCAACATCAATTATTTGCACTTCTTTTCAACCACAATCAAATCTGGTGTATTATGCACCAAGATTTAACTGTCTGTATTTGGAAATCCCACAACATTTTAACCTGCTCATTTTTTATTACATTTTCAATGTAATATATATTCTCACCCACTTTTTATTACTGGCACATATTTTTTCATATATTCCAGTGAATCATTGGTAACTGTATTATGTTGTTTATATTTAGTTTGTGTGATCTTGCATGAGCTAAATGTATGATTACTGTTTTTTCTGCAGCTTTTTGTTGCATAATTTGCACTTTAAATCAATTCTGGCCTTGATTGCATTGGTTCAAATAGCGTGCTTTTGAGCAGCCAAAAGCAAGCCTTCAGTTTCTTTTTCTAATGTTCCAGTTGTAATCCAGTGACTGATTTAATTTTCATCCACTTTCCATGGATCTTTTGTAGAAATTGAGCTTGTAATGCTTTTTCTTGCCAGCATTTTGTTCAGGTTTTTGTTACATTAATTTAATATTCATGTTTTGTTTCCTGCACGTTCAGTAAGTTCCAATTTTTAATTTGCATTATTGCCTGTTCTTCGCTGTCTGATGTAATTGGCCAATGCACACTTTTCTTCTTTAACAGTTTGTTTGACTTGAAATAAACCTCTGCCTCCATTTCTGTGGTGTGGATATTACCTATCAATATCACTACCCATTTCCCTGAAAATAAGACCTCCCCGGATAATAAGCCCAATTGGGCTTTTGAGCGCATGGGCTAAAATAAGCCCGCCCAGAAAATATTGCAACATAGCAACAGCCATGAAGTGACCACGCTTGCCGCTCCTGCACCTCAAAAATAATAAGACCTCCCCCAAAATAAGGCCAAGTGCTTATTTGGGGGGGAGGTGTTTGTCAATAAAATAAGACCCTCTCTTCTTTTCGGGTAATGCACAGTGAATAATCGTGAGATATTTTTTTTTTCAGTCTAAACTGACCAGTTTAGGTTGTATTATTATTATTATACAATTGTATCACAGTGGCCAGTTGTTTCGCCGAATTTGGCATTGGTTACTAGTCGGGCCCCACCCAGGGGCCACGGACGTCGTAACGTATTTTCGTAATATGCATGCAGATCCAAGCAGTGTGGCTTTTTGCATTTGACTGATGGTGATTTTGTCAATTTTTAACTGTTTTAAATGTAATTCCAGTGCTTTTGGAATAGCACCCAGTGTGCCAATTACCACTGGAATTACCACTGCTGGTTTGTGCCATAGTTGTTGAATTTCGATTTTTAAGTCCTGGTATTTTGCGATTTTTTCATGTTCCTTCTCGGCGACCCTGCTATCACCTGGTATTGCGGTGTCTATGATTGTGACCTTATTTTTCTCAACCAGTGTGATGTCTGGTGTATTATGCGCCAGTATTTTGACCGTTTGTATACGGAAATCCCACAAGATCTTGACCATCTGATTTTCGGTGACTTTTTCAGGCTGATGTTTCCACCAGTTTGTTGCTGTTTTAATATTATAATTTTTGCACAAATTCCAATGGATCATTTGTGCTACTGAATTGTGCCGCAATTTATAATCAGTCTGCGTGATTTTTTTACAGCAGCTGAGTATGTGTTGAACAGTTTCATCAGCTTCTTTGCAAAGTCTGCATTTGGCATCATCAGAGGATTTTTCGATTTTGGCCTTAATGGCATTTGTGCGGATAGCTTGTTCTTGCGCAGCCAGGATTAGTGACTCTGTTTCTTTCTTTAATGTACCTGTTGTTAACCACAACCAAGTTTGTTCACTGTCCACTTTATCTTTTATTTTTTCCAGAAATTAGCCATGCAGTGCTTTGTTCTGCCAACTCTCCATTCTTGATTTTATCACATCTTTTCTGTATTCTTGTTTCGTCTGTTGGGCCTTTAGTAGATTTTTGTTTTTTAGTTCGATTAATAGATGTTCTTGACTTTCTTTTAAATAATCAGCCAGTGCATGTTTTTCTTCTTCAACTGTTTGCTTCACTTATAATAATCCTCTGCCACCTGATTTTGGGGCAGGTATAATCTATCAGTATCATCACGTGGATGTAAACTGTAGTGCATTGTCATTAGTTTCCTGGTTTTTCGGTCCAAAATGTCCAAATCAGCTTGTGTCCAGTTAACTATACCAGCTGTGTATCTTATAATTGGTATTGCCCAGGTACTTATGGCCTTGATTCTATTTCCACCATTCAATTTAGATTTCAAAATTTTCCTAACTCTGTTGGTGTACTCTCACCTAACGATAGTTTTTACTTCTCCATGCTTGATGTTATCCAACTGCAGAATGCCTAAATATTTGTAGGCTTCATTTTCGCTGCATTTAATTAGTTGGCCATTGGACGTTTCCACAGAATTTTATTTTATTTCTTTAAAAAAAAACACAAATATGTCATCATTTGTCAATCATTAAGACATTGAAGTACAATTTTTTTTGTGTGTGCCCCTCCCTCCCTCCACCCCCCCACCCCCCTCCTCCTTCCCCCCCCGACTTCCCAGAACCCGTACAGTATGGATTTTTAACTAACACAGTCTAAAATCTATTGAGAAAAAAGAAATAAAGAAATTAATGACATTCTAGATTGACCTTAGCTTCTTCTTACTGAACTAACTTTTAACAGTTTAAATCATTTCTGATCTTAAGCATAGGCTAACTGGAATTTCTTAGTCCCGTATTTATTTTGTATATAGTCAATCAATCCATTTTTTCCAGTCTCGTTTATATATCTCATTTGAATGATCTTTGAGATATGCCGATATTTTAGCCATCTCGGCTAAGTTTGTTACTTTCAATGTCCATTCTTGGATTGTAGGCAAGTCTTCCTTCTTCCAATATTGCGCCACCAACAGTCTTGCTGCAGTTATCAGGTGCAGAATCAAATTAGTCTCTACCACTGTAAAGTCAGTACATATACCTAGTAAAAATAACTGAGGAATAAACTTTATCCTTCTTTTAAAAATATTTTGCATGACCCACCATATTTTTATCCAAAATGCCTTAACCTTTAGGCAGGTCCACCATATATGATAATATGTAGCATCGAGAGAACCACACCTCCAACATTTAGGCTGTACATTCGGATACATAGAAGCCAACTTTTTAGGATCTAAATGCCATCTATAGAACATCTTGTAAAAATTTTCTCTCAGATTTTGAGCTTGTGTAAATTTCACATTTCTTACCCAGATTCTTTCCCATGTATCCAACATTATTGGTTCCTCAATATTTTGAGCCCATTTATCATACAATCTTTAACTAATTCTTT
Organism: Thamnophis elegans; assembly: GCF_009769535.1. NCBI lineage: Eukaryota > Metazoa > Chordata > Lepidosauria > Squamata > Natricidae > Thamnophis > Thamnophis elegans. Next base: position 73,558,336 of record NC_045545.1, read on the forward strand.
TTCCGAATCCATCTGTATTAATACATTATATATCCTCTTATATGCATTAAGCTTTGATCTCTTATTTGTTTAAACAGATTATCCTCAACTTGGATAAAACCAATTTTTTGATCTATTTTCCACCTAGCCTGTAATTGCCCATACTGGAACCTGCCATTGGACGTTTCAATTCCCTCACATGTAGTGATTTTGCCCCTTTTTATGGATACAGTGGCGCATTTTTCCATGCCAAACTGCATTGAATTATTATTATACAATTGTATCACAGCGGCCAGTTGTTTCGCCGGATTTGGCATTGGTTACTAGTCGGGCCCCACCCAGGGGCCTAGGACGTCGTAACGTATTTTCGTAATATGCGTGCAGATCCAAGCAGTGCGGCTTTTTGCATTTGACTGATGGTGATTTTGTCAATTTTTAGCTGTTTTAAATGTAATTCCAGTGCTTTTGGTATAGCACCCAGTGTGCCAATTACCACTGGAATTATCACTGCTGGTTTGTGCCATAGTCGTTGAATTTCGATTTTTAAGTCCTGGTATCTTGCGATTTTTTCATGTTCCTTCTCGGAGACCCTGCTATCACCTGGTATTGCGGTGTCTATGATTGTGACCTTATTTTTCTCAACCAGTGTGATGTCTGGTGTATTATGCGCCAGTATTTTGACCGTTTGTATACGGAAATCCCACAAGATCTTGACCATCTGATTTTTGGTGACTTTTTCAGGCTGATGTTCCCACCAGTTTGTTGCTGTTTTAATATTATAATTTTTGCACAAATTCCAATGGATCATTTGTGCTACTGAATTGTGCCGCAATTTATAATCAGTCTGCACGATTTTTTTACAGCAGCTGAGTATGTGATCAACAGTTTCATCAGCTTCTTTGCAAAGTCTGCATTTGGCATTATCAGAGGATTATTATTATTATTATTATTATTATTATTATTATTATTATTATTATTATTTCATAGAAACATATTATAAATTATAAAGGTTGGACTATCTAGGCCAGCCTCTTACCTAATGCCAGGAAGAGCCGTGGTGACACAGAGATTAGAATGCAGTATTGCAGCCCAATTCTGCTGACTTCCAGGAATTCAGTTTTCACCATCTCAAGATTAATTCAGCCTTTCATCCTTCTGAGGTTGGTAAAATGATGACCCAGGTTGTTGGGGGTAATATGCTGACTCTGTAAACTACTTAGAGTGGGCAGTAAAAGCACTATGAAGCGGTATATAAGTCTAAGTGCTATTGCTAGTTCAGGAATCTTGAGAAAGAGTCAATCGGGATAGATCAAGAAGAGCCCAAGTTACAGAAACAATCATTACCTGAATTGGTTTTTATTCACTGTTGTATAACTGATCTTATTGCTTGTGTCCTCCAAGCAAAGTGAAAGAGAGGAATTTCGTTGTACCCAGAAAAATAACTGATTCTACTTTAGGACACTGATTTTATTAACGCAACATGGTAAACCTTAAACCCTTCTTAACAAAACATATTTGCTAAGTTTACATATTTCAGTTTAATTGATTCATAAAACTTACTAAGATAATGGCTTGATTTCTATAACAGCTTATCCAGCCTCATTTTAGCCCAGTGTAGGTCGTGTGCAAACCCAGTAATTAAATCTAATTGCTGATGCACTAGCCATTAACTTCATGCTTGATTGTGATTGATTCAGTTATTTAAAGCAAAAGGATATGATCACCCACATTGATGTTCTTTTGTATGATTTATCTCAGTTAAAGTAAGTGGTGTTTGGAAGGAAGAGAAAAGGAAGTTGACAGTAGTGCTTATGTATTGATGCTAATTATCATTTTTATTATGACTGCCGGTATATAAGAAGACTCACAGCAATTGGTGTTCCCTTCACAAAAATATTATGAGATGACATTCTTGATGGAGAAAGCCAGTATAGTGGTTTTAGGAATAAACAGTCTTCCATTTCCCAGGCACTTGAAGCTCAGTAATTAGATCTTGTAAATAAGAGACATAACTGATTTTGTAGCTGAAATTCAAAATACTTTATTTACAGTACAGATGCTCACTTTCTGCTATGAAATGTAGAGAGGAAGTTTGAACCACACATGTGGCAGCAAGCAGAGCCCTATGCAGTTTAGTCTACCGCAGATGCACAGTTCAGAGAAGTGTCTGATTTTCTGCCACATCTGTGTGCAGAAGCTACTTTGAGAACCAGATGGGGAAAAGGAGCATTATTATCAGATAGGAATCCTTCCCTACTTCCTTAGTCCATCTTTCCTTCAAGATAGTCCGACTTTATTTGGTCACATTACCTTCTCCACTGGAAATATTATTTTGGAACAAGTTTAATTACTTGTATTTGGTTTCTCAATCTTAGTTAATCTCCACATATGTTGAGCGTGATTTCTAGAATTCCCAATTGGGGCTCCTGAATTCAGAAGCTGAAAAAACAAGTGAAAAAAGGAACATTTAATTAAAATCAAGCTAGTAACTTCGTGGGCATACAGTTTTCTTAGTAATGATATGAAAGTGGTTTAGCGTCGTCTTATATAAGATGTTTTCTGTTGGTTTATCTTCCACATATTAACCACATCAACTCTGCTTAACTTTTCAAGATTAGCCAGGGCTGATAAGGTGCTACAGCTTAGTTAAGTATACTGATGAAAAGAAGGAGAACATCTGGATTGGCTCAAGTTTTTTTTAAGAAACCAAAGAAAACCCTCATACTCTAAACTACAAAATAAATACTATGGTACACTTTTTTAGAAAAAGAAGTTATATTTATGCTCACAGTCTCTATAATATGCTAAAAAGATGTGTTAAACAAAAATTGTAAGTTACTTAAAACACTAATCTAAATTAAACTAAATGTATTGGTGTACTCTTATATATAAATGTTGAGGTCCTAGAATGAAATATTTCAACAAAAGATACATGAGGAGCCTAGTTCGAAGGCTTCTGTAGAGTACTTGGGAATCCTTTGAAGCTAAGTATGCAGAACTCTTAAAAATATACATGAAATACCATCAACCAGTTATCTGACAAGGAAAACAAGGGCTGAACTTACCCTTCACTTACTTCTGATCAGTCTCTTGACAGGAGTTCTACTTTAATTTTGTTGGTGGGTCAGTAAGGAGTCATATACTGAATGTTTTCTGGCTTTATTTGTTACCTTTAATTCTACAATGTAACTAGTCCAATGTTTTCTTATAGAGATATCAATAGCAATAGCACTTAAACTTATATACCGCTTCATGGTGCTTTACAGCCCTCTCTAAGTGGTTTACAGAATTAGCATATTGCCCCCCCCCCCAACAATCTAGGTCCTCATTTTACCCACCTTGGAAAGAAGGCTGAGTCAACCTTGAGCCTGGTGAGATTCGATCTACCAAACTACAGGCAGCCGGCAGTCAGCAGAAGTAGCCTGCAGGACTGCACTCTAACCACTGCACCACCGCAGCTCTTATATCCTGAACTGTCAAATGTCTCAGGTTGGCCTGGTCAGGCTTGGAGTGCCCTAATAAAACTACAAGGACCTAGCTAAATATTGGAATGTATTTTATCTACAATAACTCCCTGCAGATTCCTTTGGAACGTCCAAACAGATATAGTGGCATCCCCTACCATTCCCCTCAACAACCACACCAAGCAGTTGGTTTGAAAAAAGTGATTGGCCTAAAGTCACCCAATGAGCTTTTATGGCTCAGAATAGACTTGAACCTGTGTTTGCCTGGTGCCAGTCCAAGACCTTCATCACTACATAATTCTGCCCATATTCATGAAGAAAGACTACAATTCCAAGATAATTTATTCACCTGGAAAAGAGAGAAAGGAATGAGAATTTTCTTTTCAATCACCAGAAGAAAATTAGATTGCTTCTTCATTATTTCCTCTTGGTTAGATGGAGCCCATGGGATTGTGAGAAACAGATCCTGAAATTGTGAATTCCAATGAAAAGATGTATATAATCAGAGGAAAACAATACGGAGTCTTGAAACCTAACAAACCGTAAGGTTATTCTTAATCTGTACTCAACCTTGGAGGCAAGATACAAAGCAGGGGTCAGGGAGTTTCTGCATACTGAACATTTTTGAATGGTCATTGGAAACAAGCAAAAGAAAAATGTTAGCTTAATGAGATTAAAAAAAAAAACCCAGTCTGGATTAGAACAGAAAAAAAACGCTGCTTCTTAATACAGGCAGACCTCCATTACAACAGTTCATTTAGTGACCATTCGAAGTTACAATGGTCCTGAAAAAAGTGACTGATCATCATTTTTCACACTTATGACCATTGCAGCAGCTCCACAACCAGTGTGGTCAAAATTCAGACACTTGGCAATTGACTCATAGTTATTACAGTTGCAGTATCCCAGGGTCACGTGATCACCTTTTGCAACCCACTTACAAGCAAAGCCAATGGGAAAGACAGGTTCACATAACAACCATGTTACTAACTTAACTTCAGTGATTCACTTAACTGTGGCAAGAAAATGGGGCAAAACTCACTTAAATGTCTCACTTAACAACAGAAATCTTGGGTTCAATTGCTGTCGTAAGTTGAGTACTTCCTGTAATTTAGTTCTTGAGTTTCATTTTCCAGAAAAGATTGGTTTTCTACGTTATTCCAGAGGAAATAGCCAAGGTGTAAAGGTTCATTACAGTCCAGGAGATGAGATGGGGAATCTATTGATGGGGGGACATACTCAAGGGCTGTATTCTTCTTTAGGAAGGAAAAGGTGGTTAGCTTTTTCCATAGCAGAAAGGACACTGTGTTGTGTCTTTCATCAACTTTGGTTCCTCTTTCTTTCCTGCCTTTCACATTTTTTCCATACCATTCCTCAACTTTCATCATTAAGCTTTATCATGCTGGATTTAAGTAAATAGAATTAATTTTATTTAATCTTCTTGTTAACTGTGTTGAATGTAAATGCATGGAGTTGCAATAAAACAAGGGCCTTCATACTGGAATTTGGGATAGGAGGCCAAGGAAGACTTCATCTCTGGGCTAGGAATTGCATAGCCTATATGAGTGAGTTGCAATTACTTAAATGTTTAGATGTTCATTTAGTCTTAACAGCAAACATATAATCAACAATATCCATTGCGAGCAAAAGTGCTAACTTGCATTTCTTTGTTGAACTTGCATTTGTTCATATAGCAAACAGAGAAACCAAGCTTTCAGTTCTCTGTTTCTTTCATAAAACTAGTCCCCTCCGCCCCCCCTCCGTAGTTTTGTACCTAGGGGACTTTTTAAAAACTTTCTGCTCCAGTTTCCTTTCTGTTTTTTTTTTTTTTCTAGTGAGGATATTCTTTGCTATTAGTTTGGGATTTCCCATAGTGACCTCTAGTGGTCCCCGGACTGTTCATGTACAATTTTTTTCTTCCTAGCATTTTCCTACAAGTGCAGGCTCTGCTTTTTTCCAAAACAACATGAAAGCCGACTTTGGGTCAGTCACTGCCTCTCAGCCCCTGATGTTAATTGCTCATAGTGCCGTTTAGAGTTAGAATTACTTGGAGAGAATTATAATTCAGATAAGAATTTCACGATAGATTTTAGATTCAAGATAAGACCCCTCAGCAAACTAAATAGTTTGAGTATATGAATATACTTTCAAGTAATTCAAGGTGTTGGTTATTACCTTTAAAGCCCTACATGGCTTAGGGCCAGCGTACCTTCGAGACCGCCTACTGCCACATACCTCCCAGCGGCCAGTAAGATCCCACAGATTGGGCCTCATTCAGATGCTGTCAGCCAGACAGTGTCGGTTGGCGGGCCCCCGGAGGAGAGCCTTCTCTGTGGCTGCTCCAACTCTTTGGAATCAGCTACCCCAGAGATCCAGACCATACTCACTCTCATGGCCTTCAGGAAAGCTGTAAAAACCTGGCTGTTCCGGCAGGCCTGGGCCTGTTGACCTCATTGTTGAGGCCCAGCCCTGATTAGAATGAATGTATGTAGTGTTGTGATTTTAAACTGTCTTTTTTTTTTCTTTTTTCTTTTTTCCCCTCTTTTTTCTCTCTTTTTTGTAAGCCGCCCGGAGTCCTTCGGGATTGGGCGGCATATACATTTTGATAATAAATAAATAAATAAAAATAAATAAATATGTTGAATTGCATCAGCACTGTAATTTTAATTGGTTTGGCCAACGTTGTTTATACCTCATTCTTCTGGATAATTCTGCTTTTTCTTACACAGTGATATTTACTGTGATGACATCTGTATTCTTTGCTATGTCAGAAATTAAATTATCTACAGACCCCTCATATCCTGGAGATAAATTGTTTCAACTTTTATCCTCAAAACGACGCTATAGGGCACTGCACACCAGAACAATTAGACACAAGGACAGTTTTTCCCCGAATGCCATCACTCTGCTTAACAACTAATACCCACAACAGTCAATAATTTACTAAGAATGTATTACTATTATTCTTCTCTTCCTTCCTTGTATCTATCTCTTCCCACTTATGACTACAATCATGTTGCTGGTATCTTTCAATTTATATTGTTTTATTTGTTTCCTAGTACAATTTGATAGCTTATTAGTAACCTTGATTATCACTAAGTGTTGTATCTTTTTTATTCTTAATGAATGTATTTTATTCTCCTTATGTACACTGAGAACATATGCACCAAAGACAAATTCCTTGTGTGTCCAATCATACTTGATCAATAAAGAATTCTGTTCTATTCTAAATATATCTTAGAAATGTTTGCAAATCCTTCCTTGATTAGGTACTGTCAAGCCATTTGATTGAGTCTTAGTTGTCAGATAGATTTTCTCGATCATGATCCATGCCTAACTTGGTCTTCCAATTGTATACCCATCACCACTGTAGCCAAGTTCATCCACCTTGCTTTTAGCCATCCTCTTCTTCCCTTCCTTGTTACTTTTCCCAGATTAGAACCTTCTCCAAAAATCTAGATCTTTGCTTAATGTGTATGAAGTATGTGGTCATTTGCTCCTTGAATGACAAGTTCTAAGTTGATTTGGTGAACAATATATTTGATTGTTTACTTGGCTATCGACAGAATTCCCAGGAGTTTTCTCCAACAGCAAAGGTCAAAAGAGTTAATACTCTTTCTATCCTGCTTCTTTAAAGTCCGTTAAGGGTGTCATGCAAGCCCTTACTCCTACCCCAAAGTTCCTAAATTAATTAAACTTCTTAAATGTTGATCTTAGAACTCTAATGTATATGAATCTGGGAATGCTTGAAATGCTTTAACTGGAAAGCAGCATCTAATACACATATCTTTCAAAGAGAAAAGGTAATTCAGGCAGAGATCTCTCCAGCAAGGAAAAAGTTCCAGTACCTGTTGGTTTAGAGGTTAAGCAACAGTAAGCGTAATATTGCAAATAGAAGACCATATTTTGTAACTGCATGATATTGTCAGATAACATTTATCAGTGTTTATTAAGCTTTCAACTGCAAAGTACATTTGTTCTTAATTTTATTCTAATTTTATTTCCTATTATTATTTTAACAGTTGATATTCGTGAAATCCAAGAAATTCGTCAGGGAAAGAACTCCAGAGATTTTGACCGATACCAAGAAGATTCTTGTTTCCGCCCAGAACAGTCTCACTGCTTTGTCATCCTCTATGGCATGGAATTCAGACTGAAAACACTCAGTTTGCAAGGTTAGATGACTTTTACTTTGTCACTGACATGAGATTACAATCCAATTTTTGTTGCAGCTTTTTGAACACCAGCAACACCACTGCTATTCATCTACTTTTGTGTGTGTGTTCAAAACTTGGCTTAGAATAGTGAAGAGGAACAAATAATGAGACTAGAATTGCTAGCAGCTGCTAGAACTGATAGCCATTGCCATAGTCTTTGAGCACATGGACATTCTTGGTTAACTCTATGGCTAGCCGTGTTGCAAGTGTTGGCTCTTACAGCTTCAAAAGCTAAAAGTAGTCTTAAATGTCATTTTTCCCTCTCCAAATTCTAGAAAGTGCACAGGTGTGTTCCTGTATACTTTCTAAAATTTGAAATGGGGGAGTGTACTTCTCGTATGAAGTGCTTTCTAAGGTAAACTGATGGGAAGATAAAGAGAAATTCCATTGCTCAATACTGATCATGTTTTGCTCACTTCTCTTTGTTGATGGTAATTCTTCAAAAGGCATGAATCATAGGGCATGATTCTGGATTTGTGCAGAATCTGGTGTGCTCAAACTAGAATAGTGAATGTGGTATGAAGCAATTAAGCAAACATGTTACTATATGCCATATTCTGAATAAGAGCAATCAATCTGCATCCTTATTATGCTAAGATAATTATTTGAACTGGCTAATAGACATATCTTAAATGATTGTTAGCCTTGCACAGCATGGCACCGTTTGATGACATTAAGCTATGCTAAAGTAAGTTTTGGCATGCACATCTGTGACCTGAAAAGGATGAAAAAAAGATCTAACTTGATTACTGAAGTTCCCTGGAGATCCTTCTTTTTTGCCATGTGCGATTTGCCCCAAAAGATTAAAAAAAAGTTTCTTCCTTACTTAGTGAGCATAATGAGTTGAATGCTGAACATTGAAATGATGTGATTGTTCCTCCTTAAAGACTGGTTTTATGGCTATTATAATTTGTAAAAATCAAAATGGATGGGGTTAGTTTCCGTCTATTGGAAACCAGCTGCAAAGTGACTTCCTTCTTGGATATAAGGGTCAGTGCCTGTGTCATGTCTTGACAGGCTCAGTTTGTTCTTTATTTTCACAGCCACTTCCGAAGATGAAGTCAACATGTGGATCAAAGGGTTGAACTGGCTTGTGGCAGATACCCTAAAAGCTGCTACTCCATTGCAAATTGAAAGGTAAAACAAAAAATTGGAACAGAGGGACCATTTCAAGCAGGGGGCATACTATATATAGGCTTCACTGCCTCTCCTTCACTGCCAGCATCTTTCTATATGAATTTAAGATTATGTGGAATTTAAGATTATGTGTATTAAAATCCATGCTTCCTTTCATAGCAGTTCAAATTTATGTAATCTGTAGGATTTGGGGGATTCTTAAAGAGGAAGATTTTGTGATTCACTGACATATTTACAAATATTTGAAAACTATTTACTTTTAGGTGGCTTCGGAAACAGTTCTACTTTGTCGACCGCAACAGAGAGGATAGGTAAATAGAAAGTTATTGTTGTATATTATGAGATGTGGTGTATTTTAGTAACAAAAGGGGGCATACAAGTCTAAAAATTAGTTTTCTATTTAATTTTTATTAATCCAAAAATGAATTTGGATGATTAGAAAAGTATAATCAAAGTTGGAATAGTGTCTATTCTAAACAGGGAAAAGTAACACTTTAATTACCATATTTTTCGGACTATAAAACTCTTGGGATTATAAGATGCATCTAGCTTTTGGAAAGAAAACAAGAAAAAAATCTGCCTCTGCCTCCCAGCAATTTGCCTCCTTGCAGCAAACAGCCTGGTCAACTTCAGCACAGCCTGATTTAACACGAGCAGCTGATTGGCAGTTGGATCTCCCAGAATATTGCCTAGCAGTTGTTCCAGGCTGTGAGGATCGCCGCCACCCATTGCCACTGCTGCCTATTACCACCACGCAGCCCATTTTTGGCCTCTGCTGCCCCATTTTTTATCCATTCCAGGCAGTGGGGATAGGTGGCAACAGCAATCCCTGCCGCCTGCAATGGGGTGAAAATCGGGTGCACAGAGGCCAAAGATGGGGCACATGGAGGCCGAAAACAGGGCACGGGGAGGCAGCAATAGGCCACTGCTCATGCAATAGGCCACTGCTCATGCTAAATCAGGCTGTGCTGAAGCTGAGCAAGCTGTTTACTGTTTGCTGCAAGGAGGCAAATTGCTGGGAGGCAGAGGCCGAAGGGTGAGGACTGATGGGTGGGTGTAGCTTCGGCAGCATTCGCTGTATAAGACACACAGACATTTCATCCACTTTTTTTGGGTGGGGGGAGAATGGGAGGGGGGAAGTGTATCTTATACACCAAAAAATATGGTAAGTAAAATATGTCTCTTAATTAATAGGGAAGTAACATTTTCGTGTGTGTTTGTGTGTGTGTGTGTGTGTGTGTGTGTAAGTAAATAAATATAAGCGCTTGGGAAAAAAACCCTGCAGATAACAATAATTGTTTTTGAAAAATGCAAGAATGCTTCAAGTAAAATCATTTTGACTATAATAGGAAACTTAGAATCCCATTCTGATAATATTTTTCTCTGCATATAAATGTATGCAAGTTAATTGATAGATGAAGGGACCAATATTTGAATTAATAATTAATTAAATTTATTTAACTGTAACTCTGAGGTACTCTCTAATTTAATGCAAAGAGGATTTATCTTCCTGACATCCACATATTAGGATGAATGAGTTTGGACAGCAAAGGTGAATGTTGGAGACCTGATCTTTTTTCTTGCGCTCTCTTCAAGAAAGTGAAGGCAATTTGAAAGAGATATATATGAATATATTGATATATTCATTCAAATTGAATTTTTAAAATGCCTTTAACTAGAAGCAATAATAAAACAAAATATCTGCACACCATGAGAAACAAAATCCCTTGTCTTTTTCATAAGAACAAATCTCAATTTCCAACCTGGAGATCTATTAAGGAAGTTCAAAAGCTCCATATGAACTTATGCTTTGCCATTATGCTGAATAGAGATGGGCTATTCTGTATTGCCTTTCTCTCCCCCCTTGAAAATTATTATTTCAAAATGTATAATGTGAACTCTTTATTGTGGTTTCTCATATGTGTTCTTACAACTTGTTTGGGTGTGAGAAGATTTCACGTGAGCCTCCCCACTTGACAGTAGCACTTTTCTACAAAGTATTTTTAATAATTGCACAATTGCTGGCTGAGATTCAGAAACAAAGGGTTAAGTGCCGGAATTTCCCTTCAGGTTCTTTTGATGACTGGCAAAACCATTATGCGGAATAACAACCTCTGTTGTGTTTGCATGATTTACCTCCAAATGCATAGTGACTGAATATACTGTATAATAACTAGACAATCCTTGAAAAAGTAAAAGGAAGGAACTTAAACTTGGACTATTTGATCGAGGTTAAAACAGATATGTTGTTATCTCTTCCAACCCTTAATGGATTTCTGCTGACAAGCTTTTAAGGAATTATTTATAGATAAGAGATGGGATATGAGAAGAAAACATCATTTATTTTATTTTAACAGAGGGACAAAACGAAAGAAAGACTTGGTGTGATGAAATGATGTAGGGATTAGAGTATTAAAATTCTAGAGTACCATCTCCACTAGGGAAGTGCATTCAGTTACTATACAGCAACCCATAATGCAACACAGGAAAGACTAGGAGATTGCTAGCAATAACTTTCATCATTCACCTTTTTTCATTCCTTTGGACTAAACAAGTCATTCACCATCATTATTGGTCTTTAGCTATGAGAAATCACATTGGGGAGCACTGAGAACATTCATCAAGATTAATGCTTAAAAGCTTACATGGCAGTAGTGTAATCCAGCAGCTGATAAGTATTTCCCATGTGTTCTTTGCTCCAAAATCTAGTGTTGAACATGTGGCTGTGTATCTGACAGATTGATTCATAAAAATTAAAAGAGAGAATTCTGAGAAATGCAACATATTCCTGGAGCATTATATGCTGGGAACTGGTTTTTGATTATGAGCCATTAGGTCATAATCTAAGCACTTAGACAGCTTTTCCAGGATGATACATCCCCAGTCAGCTCTTCAGGCCTTTCAGTGGTATACCTGTCAGTGCTACAATTCTCTTTCCTTCCAAGTTTCATAGTATGATAAATAGCTAAAACTGAGAAGGTTCTGAGATGGAGAAAGTTGCTTAAGGTGGCCTTAAGTGAAGGCCAGCCTGAAGGGAAACCTAGCAATTAGATACCTGTGGCTGGAGTAGCCAAGGAGCATTCAAGAAATTTGAAAGGACCAGAAAATGAGGGGCTGGATCTAGGACCTCATTCTAGCCCTAGAGGGCTCTGTTCACCCTGTTCTATTTTGTGGTTTTTATTTTTAATGATTTCCTGCCCTGACAAGAGACTTTAGCTTGTTTGCAGAGTGTCTGAAAACCAAAACAGAGGCAGTCCATAACATTAATAGAACATGGAGCTATAAGCTTGATCAGAGAAGTTTTCAACAGATACACTAAGCTAGCCTGGTAGCTAATGAACCTTTGTCATTCTTTCTTATTTCTATGTGTTGTTAAAAAGATTCCAGTGAGTTTTCTTGTTCTCACTGTCCCCGGTCTGAGAGAGAAAAGACTAAGATGCAATTGACTTGCAAGCTTTAACAATGACCCTTTTCCAAGAAAACATTAATGGGCTTCTTTTTATAAAAAGAGAACAATTAAATTATGAACAATTTAACAGTAATAAAGTTTATTAAAAAGTAAAGGTTCCCCTTTCACATATGTGCTAGTCATTCCCAACTCTAGGGGGCGGTGCTCATCTCCATTTCAAAGCAGAAGAGCCAGTGCTGTCCAAAGACTTCTCTGTGGTCATATGGCCGAAATGACTAAATGCCAAAACGCATGGAACACTTAATCTTCCCACCGAAATGATCCCTATATTTCTACTTGCATTTTTATGTGCTTTCGAACTGCTAAATTGGCAGAAGCTGGGACAAGTAGCAGGAGTTCACTCCATTACACGGCACTAGGGATTCGAACCTCTGATCTGCCGACCTTTCTGATCGACAAACTGAGTGTCTTAGCCATTGAGCCACCTCATCGCTCTCTAAAAATTTTTTAGAGTTTATTTAGAGTTTAATAAACTCTAAAGTTTATTATAGGCTTTTAAATTCTGAATGGCACTTATCTTCTTTATGTGAATGTATCTGCTTTTTGGTTGAAAGTTTCAGCTAAAAAATCATCACTGGTCATTGAGATGTCTTAATGGTCTCCAACCTTTTTCTTCATATAGGCCACTGTATCATCATCAAAAGAGGATGTCATTGTCTAAGTAAGATGTTTAATAAGAAAACTTAACATAGCTTATGGCTTGTAAGCCATTCAGAGTTACCTGATCAAATTGGACAGCTATAGAAATTGAATGAATGAACACATCAGTCAATCAAAATGACAGTTGAAACTGTGTCTCACAAAATTATTACATTTTGCAACTATTTTCAATAGCATAATATGCTCACTCAAAGAAAATCTGGAAGCCTGGAAGCACCTTTTCTGATTAACAAATTTTATTAAAAGCCATAAGCGTTTGTGCGCTGCAGTTTATTATGTACAACTTAAATTGTGGTGAAGTGGGTGGAAAGGAAGAGGAAAATAGGTTAGTTATGCAGATACAACTTACCCATAAAACAGATTACAAGCAACTTATCGTTCATTATATTAACTTTATTAAAAGTTACAGTTAAAATAATACAACTACAGTAATGTAAATTAAATATGCAAATAAAATGCAGAAAATAAAAAGGAAGAAAATAAGTATATCTTACGCAAAAAGAGAGAAATATATAAATAAATGATTTCCCCCTATATCTCAACAAGTATAGATAATTTTAGTAATTTATCCCCTTTTAACATGGAACAAATTCTGCCATGATCATCTGCTCTACATTCAGCAGGGTTATCTTCAGCTCCCCATTTCTTCCCCGAAAGTCCCTGATAATCAATTAACCATATGAATTAACAATTGCAATGTGTTAAAATGCATTGGATTCATTGAGAATTCTGAGATAACTGAAGCCTTTTGATGTATATCAGTTCAATAGTATCTCAGCCTTGGTGAAGAAGAGAAACATTTGTAAATAAATCCTAACGTTTAAACATTTTTTTGACAATAGAACAGCTGTACATGTGTTTCCAAGGTCATCAAACTATTGAGAGACTTCTTGAGAGGGCAGCTGTAGTAAAATCTATAAAGTCCAGTTAAAATCTATGAGATTAATGTGTAACACATTTGGCAATGAAAATTCAAAGTATCCCTCAGAACAGATTAGAATGGCTCAATTTGACAATGTGTTTTTGCTTAAGTGCAGTGCTTTCTACTGCTGCCTGTTGGCGTCAGTCTCTCTTTGCTTCCAGCCAAAGAGGGAAGAGAGAAATTGTGCCCCAGGAATCAGATTAACAATTCATGCATATTTGACAGTGGGCTGCTAAAGCTTCCTTGCTATATTAAACCTACACACTAGGCATCTTTTAAGAAATACTGAAGATTGTGACTTTCAAATATGTGTATTACAAATATTAAGCTGAGAGCAATAGTTAGTCCTGAGCTGTTCTTCAATACGAGCACAACAGCTGAGAGTTGGCAATCTTAAGAGTGATGTCCTCATCATTAGATGAAGTATTATCATTTATTTTTCCCTATATGTTGAACAGATCACTTTTGGCATATTTGTGTTGGAGCAGTGTTTGAAGAGGGAACTACAACACTTGTTTTTTTCCCCAGAAAATCAACCCTGTTTAAACTCTTTCCAAAGATATTTTGCTAATATTGCTAATTTGTGAAATGTTGAAAATCAAAACTGGTTCAGTGACATGTGCCAGCTGGGTGACCTTCAGCCAGTCATTCTCTTTCAGCCCAACTCACCTCACAGGGTTATTGTTTTGGGGGAGATGGGAAGAAGGAGTATTATATTCAGTGCCTTGAATTGTTTATAAAAATAATATAGGAAATAAAATAAATATTGCAGAGGTAGAATGCCTTTGTGGGCTGAGGGGCTGTGGTTGGCATTTAAATGGCATTGTGGACTGCCCACTCCAGAAGTTTTATGGGGCAGGACCAAAAAGCAGGCAGAGCATGATGGAAAGGATTTCCATTTTTTTACTGGAATCATCAAATACTAAGCACTTTCCCTCCCTCCCTCCCTCTCTCTTCCTCCCCCCCTCCCCCTCCCTCCCTCCCTCCCTCTCTCTCTCTCTCTCTCTCTCTCTGTCTCGCTCTCTGTGGGTAGGTGTGTGTGTGTGTGTGTGTGTGGTGTAAATATGTATAAAACAGAGAAGATACTTTTTCTCACCCACTGAGATCTGGAAATCATAAATGGGTTGTAGCCAGTTCCATTTCCTGACCTAATGATTGAGCTAATCGTTGGACTGTAAGGTTATATGTCTGCAACATGCATTTCTCAGTAGTTCAGCTGAAGGGGGGGGGGTCCTCCTTCTTCAGTGGATTAATTCCAGCTATCTTGTTTTGCTCTGGAGAGAGTTTTATAGTCTCTGTTCCTGGGTGGAGGAGACCAGCATTTCTTGGATGCCAGGAATACATGAGTTATTTGCCAACAGTTCATCATCTGCAATAGATTTACTTGGATTTCACCAGTCATTGGTTGACTGACAAATTGCAATATATTATAAGAACTCAGCAGCAGACGTGCTCTGTGGGAAAGAACCCAGCCAGAGCAAGTGGTTCTGTACACAATAGCACCACATTCTGGGGCTTCCTGGTACCCTCAATCCAGAAAAAGTCATGCACCCCTGTTTCCATTGTTTCACAGTCACTGCAATATTTGGTTGTGGTTATGGGAGCACATATGAAACCTGCAGTTTTTCAGAAGAATGGTTTTGATTATTGTATTCCAGTATAACATTTGGGGAATTGGCTGATCAGAACGTAAAAGCGATGTGGTGGTATATTGAGTAGGAATGATAACCCTACTACTTTTATTGAATCTCGGTCAAACAATTGTGCAATTTAATTTTCAAGGAGCCTCTTATACATTGCTTTTATAAGAGTGGGTAGAGTCAGCAAGGCATGATTTCAATCTAACAGTTTTCAAACCACAGATCTTTAAAGAAATACTTTAAATCACTGTTAGATTGTATTCCTGCCACAAAAATGCAGTGATTCTAGACTGATTGGAGATGTTTTGTCTCATATTGTGGATGACTGCCTGGGTCTGCTTGATGACCCCTCATGAATAAACATGAGGGGTACTTAAGTGCTGCAAACTGCAAGGGAAGATCAATCATGGAAGATAACTGCTTTTCAGGGAAGTTTCTCCATTGTTAATGATTTTCTCATTGCTAAGCATAGATTGAACTTCAGAAGATCTTCCGCACAATTAAAATCCAAAAACATACCCTTTCTTGAAAAAATTAAACAATTTATTACAGTACAGTGGTAATGATGATGATGATAATGATGATTTGTTCACTTGACAATAATATCAATTATTGGCAACTCCATGGGCCAAATCTCTTTTCATCTTCTGATCTTGGACTGTTTTTTTGAGTTTTTCTATGCTCTGGCTGATGTCAAGCTTTGATAGTGTCCAGCTATCAAGCACTACAGCTCAAATGAGACAATTTTCTTTCTGTATTGCTTTTTAAAGGTCCATACAGTATAGTACATTTATGTTATTTGAAGGAGACTCATTTTTCAAGTAATATATGAATTTGAAAGAAAGCAAATCTCATTTTCAACAGTTATTGAGAAAAAAAAAAGGAAAAAATGCTTATTTTGAAATAATTTGAATTGTTTGGAAAAGAACCAGAACAATTATAGTGACTATTTCCTTTCAAGTAATACTATCTGAGACTGCTGGTTTTAATAACTACTCTAATATTTGTAATTTTGGCAATACTTCAAGATAATCTCTTCTGTTTGTCCAAGGATTGCTGATAGTTTTGTCCCATTATTTTTTCATTCACTGATTAGCTTGAAGTGTTTTTTGTCCATTTTTAAGGAAGAAATCATAGAATTTTGGAAAATGTAAGTATAATCAATTTAAACCTGACAATTGGAACATCAGAAAACTGGAAGAAAGCTTATAAAAAAATCCAGTTTCCATAGTGATCCCACAAAGCAAGTATCTATGGGAGAATAATAGGCAAGGTTAGGAGTTCATGCCTTACAAGAGGCGTCAACATTGGCTACTCTTAACAACAATTCTAAACACTGTCAGGAAGCTGACAGGTACAGCGTCTGAGGGGTGAAGTGGAGGAAATGCTTTTATCCTTCCATAATAATGCTTGGCTTGTTTTATTGTGCTTTCAATCTTTCAAGCAATTTTGCGAATTTTATAAATTGGCAATACATAAATATAGAAATATGCTCTCATCCATTTATTCTTTTTTTCTTTTCCCGCTAATCTAGGATTTCTGCAAAAGACTTAAAAAATATGCTATCTCAGGTCAACTACCGTGTTCCAAACATGAGATTTCTAAGAGAGAGATTATCAGTAAGTATTTGGATTTTTTCTCCCTGTTTATATGTGCAGAGTTTTGATACTCAATGATAAAAGTTGCAGCTTGACATGCTATTGTATTATATTATTATATATACTTTATTCATTAAATATGAAACTCAAGTCAACTGAACATTCAAAAATGCATCACAAATACCATTGACTGGTGCTAATGGTTAATACAGGTTGCTGCCAGCATCCTACCATGTTTCCCTGAAAATACGACAGGTTTTTATTTTCCTTTTACCTAAAAAATATGGCTTGGGCTTTATTATGTGGGGTTTATTGTTTTGGGGTTGCCGGCGGCTGCTCTCTTGCGAGCGGGCTCCCAAAGAGCCAGGGCACAGCCTCATGGGCGACGGCTGTGTGCGCTGTCGCAGCAGCGCAACATAACAGCCATGAAGCGACCATGCTCACAAGCAGCCACCCGGCAAACCCCCTTTGCAGCCGGGCACAGCGCCATTCACTGACCTGGGGGTATCGCCAAGCTGCGTGAGCACCTGTTCGCCGCCGCCCGGCTCCCCCAGCTTGGTGCCTTCCGAATGCCAGTGAATGACGCTCTGCACGGCTGGAGAGGGGGACTGCATGAGCGTCTGTTCCGCTCTCACTCACCGACGTCCCAGCCTCATGATGCATGGCCCAACTCTCATCAAGGAGCCAGAGCACTTCCGCCGCCGCCATCTGAGCCTGGCTTTTTCCGCGGTTTCCAACCCGAGTCTTTTGGCAGTGGCCCCCTCTATGGTTGTACGCTCTGCAGGCAGCTGGCCCACAACCATAGAGCATGCTGACTCATCTCATTTATCCCACAATTAACATACGAAGTAGGTATTGCTGAAAATATAACTGGTCCCTATACCTGGTGAACTTCCTTGGCCAAGGGAGGGCTTGAACCTAAACTTCATTGGTGATAATCCTTAAATAATACCTTAAATACCTTTTCTTCTTTTTATTACTAAATAAACCATTCTTTCCCAATCTGGAATTCTTCCCATATATGTTATCCTGAAATCCCAAATTGCTGAGCCCACATGGCCAAAGCAAGTTAAGGAAGATTGGGGAAAGATGGTAAGAGTCCTTGAAAATGCACCTCTGCTTTGTACATTTAAGATGCATTACTAAAGCACAAAAGTTCTTCCCTTCTTTTATAAAACGGTACAAGAAAAAAGCAGCAAGTGATTTATTTTCCACAAATGAGATAATTAATCACTCATGTATGACAGAACAGTAGCATATTTTAAGATTTTTGTTTGCTTGTTTTCTCTTTACAATCAGGATGTGGAACAGAGAAATGGGGATATCACGTACGGACAATTTGTTCAATTGTACCAGAGCTTGATGTACAATGCACAGAAAGGAGTAAGACGCTTCTGATCTTAATTCTGATGGCATGTTTGAAAAAGAACTAATAAATGTATTAGTCCACAGTCATTATTTTTTGTGTTTCAGCGATATTTTGTTAGAGTGGGTACTATCATGCACATTCACTCACATTCATACAGATTTTCGTGTGCATATGCAAAAATCCATATATGCAAATTAATCATAGTACATTAGGAGTCCCTGAAGGGTCTGTTCAAGACCTTTGTAAACTATATAGTGGAAAATGGCTTTATTATTTCTGTGAGAAGCAGCATTGCAGTTCCTCTATTGACATTTGAAGTAGGATGCTTAAATTTAGTAAGCACAATGACTGAATTTGTTTCTTCTATCTAGATGGCTGTTCCATTCTTAGAAAGGTAAACTGCTTTATTACCTATTGGGGCTAAGATGGAAATTAAAATGGCTTGTAACTATGAGAATATTACTGATAATCATTAGTTAATTAGTCAAAGCACATAGTGCTTTGCACTCATAAGTGTTCTGTTTTCTACTTCAGAGCACAGTATGGTGTGGTTGTGTATTGTTATGATCTGTTTTGGAAATATTATAAAATCTCAAATTCTGGGATAAGAGCTGCTTTTTCTAACATTTTGGTGCCAGCCATTACAAAATTATATCTGATAGCAAAATGCAACATTGATGCAAATTATTTCGCTTTTTTACCAATTGTTGTGATAGCAAAGTTCAGCTTTTCTTCAGTATTCTTGAAAGTTCTGTGCTCTGCTTAAATCAATTTTGCATTTGAAATCTGTTATTTATTGCTATCAAATATGTTGATACTGTCCGATAGCAATCCTATGTTCTTTGTCCCAATTTTCTCTGATAGAGTCAGTGTAAAGGAATTAACTCTTATCAATTACTTTCACTGCCATATTAATTTTGGCATTGGCATTGTTTGACAGTAATTCATAATGTGATTTATTTTTGGCATAACTTCATGTGCAAATTCACCATTGCATCTCCATGTTATGTATGAGAGTTATATGTAAATAGTCTCTATATATTAAACTTTTTTTTGAGAAGTGGCAGGTGCCTTCTAACCAACCTGTCTTATCTTGCACTTTATCTTAAAGCAATGGGGAGAGATCTGAATACAATAGAATTTCTGTGTCAGAGTTCCAGACGTTTTTGTTAGACTACCAAATGGTGAGTTCATATCATAAAAGGAACACACACATGGGGGAGGGGGGGGAGAGAGAGAGAGAGAGAAAGAAAGAACGAGAACTTATGCACCAATGTTGAGAAAGCGTAAGAACCAAAATTTGATGCAGATAAAGATTTGCTTAAGCTGAAATTGATATCTGGTAATTAATGTGAATATGCCTATATTGTTTTCTTAGCAATCACTAAGAAATGGTTTGTTGTCATTGCCTCTTTCAGGTGTTGCTCAACTACTCTGTGTAGTAGACTTAATGTTTTCTGGTAGTGTCTCATGCAACTAGTTCAACATTGTTCAGGTTTTTTGACATCGCCTAAGGTTAGCTAGGGAAGTAATGTAATATGGACTTAACTTAGATATCAGTCATAAAATTTAAAAAATATGATTGTGTGTATGTGTGTGCATGCGGGCATGTGTATTTATTTATTTATTAGTTAGTTAGTTATTCATTAGTTAGTTAGTATCCCGCTTTTATTATTTTAACAAATAAGATGGTGAACGTATCTAACACACCTTCTTCCTGATACGCTTTGTCAAATATTTCTCTATGTTCGTGGATTGGTCTAAAGTTATACAGTATACTTGCAAGTTAAGCATGGATGAAGATCATATTCATGTCATCATGATCTCTAGACAGAAGTCATCATAATGGAAATACTTTTTAAAGTAGTACAGCTTCAGATTTGAATTGATCAACCTAGCATTATTCTTGTCTGATCGGTTTTCCTTACACATGGCTGCCAGCCAATGATGATCTCTCATGTTTATTTTTGTTTTTATGAATACATTAATGGAGCAATTAATAGGGGTTCAAGATATATTTTAGGGAAAAATAACTTATCTCACTCATAGATGTAAGCATAGGCTTGTTTTGAATATGCACTGTGAGAACTTTTGGGTAGAATGAAGAAATGGGATACTGTTCTCTAATAGATAATTTCTGTATTCTGATATATTGATTAGATTTTCCTTTATAAATGTTTTAAAAGGCCTTAAAGAGAAGGCCTTAATATAGGAAACAAATTTCAGTCTTTCAGAAAAAGCTATTGTATATAGGTAATTAGAACAATGTGAGAGGATGGGAGCTTGTATAATGCTGTGCTTGAATAACTTGAGCTGGTAAGCACCCACTTTGAATCTTAATCTGGCATGACGCCGGTTAGGCAGAGGCACTTCATTATTTTGTTTTTTATATCAGTTTTGTTTCTCATAATACAAGCATTTCTTGACTCACAATCACAATAAGGACCAGAAAATTTTTCATTAAGCAGAGTGATTGTTAAGCAAGACATCAGATGACTGTGACTTGTGACCAGTGGTGGGATTCAAATAATTTAACAACCGATTCTCTGCCTAATGACCATCTGGGTAGGTGGGGCTCGGTGGTCATGTGACTGGGTGGGCGTGGCCAACTCAAGGTCACTTAGGTCGATGGACGCTTCGCCTTAGTTGTTACAATGTAATAAGGGTTAACCAGAGAGGCAGTTTCTGTAAGCAGGTCAATAAAGATTAGGCTAGAAACAACACTAAAATATTTCCTTCCTGCCTTCCTTAGGATTAGCTCTGTAAAGTGGGAAAAAACAAAGGAGATTTCTTCCAACAACCGGTTCTCTGAACTACTTAGAAAGTTACCAACCGGTTCTCCCGAATAGGTGCGAACTGGCTGAATCCTACCACTGCTTGTGACCTTCCCTCCCAGCTTCCTCATGAACTTGTCGGAAGTTGGGTGGGAAGGTCACAAATGGTAACCACGTGGCCACAGGTTGCTATGGCTGCATAACTGCAGGGATGCTGCAATGGTTAGAACTGTAAGGAAGCAGTAAGTCACTTTTATAAGGAGCATTGTAACTTCAAATGGTTGTAAGTGGAGGACTACCTGTATTTTGTTTGGTTCTGCCCACCAAACAAAGAAGATGAAGGATGCTGAGGAACTGGAAAGCGTGCAAAGGAGACGGATAAAAGTCGCCTTGCTTCTTGGAATCAGTACTGTATCACTGGAGGTTTTCAAGCAAAAGTTGGACAGCCATTTGTCTGAGATGGTATGAAGAGTCCTGCTATGGCCAGGAGGTTGGACTCCAAAGTCCCTTCCAGTTCTATCTCTAATCCCACGTAGCTTTCCACCAGCAATACAGGGATAATAATTACTTGCTACTTTTCAAGAATATTAGAAGGCTGGGAAGGGAATATTTACAAAATAGCTTGAACACTGTAATAAATATCTGGCTTCTCAAACCCCACCTTTCTCCACCCTCATTTACAGGAGCTTTGGGCTGCAGATATTTCCTTGGTGCAAGAGTTTATGTTTACTTTCTTGTCAGATCCATTGAGAGTAATTGAAGAACCTTAGTTTTCTTCAGATGAGGTAAGACTTCCAAGAATCTTACTGGGGAAAAAATAGAAGAATAATGATAGGGGCAGCTGGCTTTACAATCTCAAATCATTGATATCAGTGTTATGTGCTACACTGTAGTAGGTAATGCTGCAATGTAGTATAAAGGTCAATTCATATGTGGCAGGAAAGGAACATTGTAGCAAGTTATCCTTTTTTTTCTTCAGGTCTTTTCTTGCAATTTAAAATATTAAATAAGTTGCAACTTTGACTTTTCTAAGAAGAGAGAAAAGACTTCTCGTTGGTAATTGCTGGAATTATATTTAATTGGTTGTAATAATACTGGGCAATTATGTAGTCCTAGAAATTATAAGTAAGGATAATTAGTCTGAGGTGGAACATAGATAATTATATATAAAGCATGCAGTTGATTGGGAGAGGGGGTTGTTGTTTTCTAGACCTAGTAGAAAGTACTAGTGTTGGCATGGAATGTTATCTCAGAAACAATCTTATCTTGTCTAGAATAGTCTCCAAGGCAGATGTGAAGGATCTGTCTAGATAAGCCAAGGACTTCTTAGCAATTGGCCTTTTGCCAGCACAGTTTTGAGATTGAAACAAAGTAGTTGTTCCAGACTGTTTTTCAGTCACTGGTCAATTTGTTATCACCCTGAATGCTTACTCTCTCTCACCTTCTTTTTCTGAGGGAGACGGGCTGTTTAGAAATAGGAAGTATAAATAAAATAAAATAAATAAATATGAAACTGCTGGTTGAAGTCCTCTGCTAGTTTGAGGTTTGGTATTATCAGCATGCTGATATAATACCCAATTGTATCTTTTGACTTTGGACCAGAAAATGATTGTCAAGATTTTGTTCCAGAGCATGGAGGTTGTGTGGATTTGGATGGGGATAACCTCCAACTCATTACTACCAAGACCTAGTGACTATGGGTGTTTCAACCATCCAGATTTGGGTATATTCCCACTTTGACCTTGAATGGGGTTACACTTTTGTGTGTAGTTGAGTTTTTCCTGGACTCAAAGATCCTGCTTCAAAGCAGGGGTCAGTTTTGGCTACGAAGACATGTACATAATTTGGTCCAGTGAGCCAAGTTGTGTTCTTTCCTAAATTGGGAGGGGCTTTTCAGATAGTCACTCATGCTCTAGTCACTTCACAACTTGATTACTGTAGTGCTCTCTACATGGAACCGATCTTGAAGACCACCCAGAAACTTCAACTGGTCTATATCAAATTTTCTCAATCAGACTTCCTTCCAGCATTGTAATTTAGCGTGTTTCCAATTATGAGAGCTATAAATCCCAATGCATCTCGGGAGAGTCAGGTGGGGGAAGTCTGAAAAATACCTGAAATTTGGGGATTTTAGTGTTCCATCTTCACCTCCCAACCCTACCTCCATTTCCCCCCTCTTCTGTACAGTTTCTCACCTCCCTGTTTTCCAAAGAGAACAGCATCTGGAACTCGGAGTTTGATGCCATACGCCCAGAAGACATGAACACCCCTTGTCCCATTATTGGATCTCATCTTCTCATAACACGTAATGGAAAAAATTGGTTTCTCTTGCTAATAATTTTCTCCTGTTTGTAATTTGCTTTGAGAAGAGACATTTAATTGTGTGCAAAACTGTCTGAAAAGCACCTTCTGGGATAACAGTGCAATTCTTGGAATTACACTGTCGTACGTACTCTCCAAATCATGAGTTGCCTATTGAGTTTTGTTTTCCATTAATAGCAACAGGTCAACACAGGACTCAGTAATTTAGGGATCTCTAGGTGAAGAGAATCCTGATTTGCATAATTACCTAAAGATACCTCATTGTGTTATTTCAAACTTTTTGAAGGAGAGGAAATTTTGGATTGCAGCACAACTGGGGCTGGGATGAATATAAGCATCTAATGTTACCCTAGTGCAGGTAGTCCTCAACTTACGACCACAATTGGAGCCCAAAATATATTTGGCTAAGTGAGAAATTTGTTAAGTGAGTCTTGCCCCATTTTATGACTTTTCTTGCCACATTTGTTAAATGAATCCCTATAGTTGTTACATTAGTAACACTGCCGTTAAGTGAATCTAGTTTCCCATTGAATTTGCTTGTCAGAAGGTCTCAAAAGATGACCTGGGACAATGCAATCATCATAAATGTGAATCAGGTTGTCAAGCATCCGAATATAAACCACGTACGAATGGGATGCTGCAATGGTTATAAGTGTGAAAAAATGATCATAAGTCACTCTTTCTGTGCTGTTGTAACTTTGAGCAGTTACTAAGTGAACTGTTGTAAGTTGGGGACTACCTGAATACAGTGGAGGGAATCTTTGAGCAGTTGACGGAGAGAAATCTGATTGGATAGTATACATGAAAAAGGTGCTGATAAATTCTCTGTTGCATTTTAGCTTACTGCTTGTCTTTTTGATGTTGTGATAATCCAACCCAACGTGCTTTTTATGTCCATAACTGCCCCTTCATCATAGATACTTGACAGGAGATCAGTTCTCAAGTGAGTCTTCCTTGGAAGCCTATGCTAGTTGCCTGCGCATGGGATGCCGCTGTATTGAACGTGAGTGCTGGTCTCTTCCCATTTTCTTTCCTCATCTGCCTAGTAAGGATCAGGAAAGATTGATCTCATATTGAACGTAAAATAAATTGTACATGAGGGAAGGTCTAGATCAAGTGTATAGTGGAGTGTACACTCTACACACTGAATTCCAGATAAAAGGATCAGATTGCAAGAGATATGAAAGTGTCTACCTGGGATTTTATGAGATCCTACAAGTTAAATTGATTATATTGAACTAGATCAGGGGTGTCAAACTTAAGGCCCTCGGGCTGGAACTGCCCTTGGGGTGCTTAGATCTTGCCCACGAAGCTGCCCTGGAAACAGCGAAGGACTGGTCTGCGGTGCCTCTGCCAGCAAAAATGGAACTCAGGAGAACTGTGTGCGGCTCTCCCAGGCTGCGTATTTGGCCATAACAGCCACCTGCAACTTCCTGCCAGTGAAAATGGAGCCCAGGGAGGTTGCAGCCAAAACAGAGCGCGGACAGGCTGCACATGGCTTCCCCAAGCTCCTTTTTTGCTTGGAGAGGGTTGCAGGTGGCTGTTGCGGCTGAAAACGAAGCCTTGATGTGGTGATGTCGAGCTGGCCACGTCTAGTCCGGCCACCCAAGGTCAAACACAACTCTGATGCAGCCCTCAGTGAAATCGAGTTTGACACCCCTGAGCTAAATAGATAGTCAAAAATAAAGGCAGTTTCAAAATATACATATATAAACCTTGCCCAGAGTTCTTTGATGAGAGACCTCTGCAGGAGGATTTGCTTGTGACCTTGAAATGAAAGGTGCTCCTTTAATCCCATGGAACTATGGGTATTATCAATGCATTGTAGGTTACTTTCCCAAATCTGTTTTAAAATGTCTCCCTTTGTGGTATCACTTTCACTCCACAGAAATAAGGAAAACATTTTCATTGAAACTTGTTCTACCTGGATTGTTAGGTGACAAACAACTATTTATATTGTTTTTGGATGCAGCTTGATTTTATCTAAAACAATTAATCCCAGTGTTAACTTGTATTGATGAACTTTCAGTTACACTGGCTATCTTTTTTTCAGTTGATTGCTGGGATGGTCCTGATGGGATGCCTGTGATTTATCATGGACACACATTAACTACAAAATTAAGTTTTCTGATGTCCTTACCACCATCAAGGAGCATGCTTTTGTAACTTCTGAGTAAGTAAAACGTCAGTTGTAAAATCACGTTCTTTGGAAATTTGCTTTTTCCTAGCTTAGACACTTGAGCCCTAAAGGCCACGGGCCAGCAATGTGATACTGTGACTTTGACACCCGTACACTAGGTGGATTTCCTTAAGAAAAGACCCCTGTAACATACCTGTTGTGGCCCGCCAGTAGAGCTGGCAGCAGAGTCAGACAGTGAGGAGGTTGGGGAAGGCTCAGACAGGGGCTCTGCATTGGAGGCAGAGATGGGGCTGAGGCCGTCTGGCAGTGATTGGGTGTCTATGGAGCTAGACAGCAGTGAGGCAGGTGCAGAGCTGCCAGAAGAAAATAACAACTCAGAAATCAGAGTCGACTTGGGAGTAAAGTCACAGGTGGAAGGTTGCTAGGAATATAATTCTAACAGTTGGGTTGGCAATATATAAGCTGTACCTGTTTCTTTAAACCATGCTGTAAAATGTGATTGGTTGCTGTTTTCCTCAATCGGCCATAAGAGGGAGACAGAATGACTGTTAGCTCTCTGTTTGTTAGATGTTGGGCTGATCTGCTCTGTTTTGGAAGCTAGCTGTTAGAAAGTGCCGTGAGCTTATTTTAAGTTTTGCAACTGCTAGCAAACTTTGAGTACCAGACTGTTTGTATGATTATGGACTATGTTATTTGGATTATCCCTTAACTGAACGATATTGATGACTGACTGTTTTATCCGTGTATGACTTGGACTGTTTGATGGACTCTGATACCGCTATTTCCACGAAAGTAAAAGCCTAGTTAAACTGCAGTGTCTCTGTATGCTGGTTTGTGTGTTCTCCAACACAATTCTCACAATGCTTCTCTGAATGTACTCGCTCTCCCAACGGGGAGCTTACCTAACAAAGGTGATTGGCCCCTCCCATAGGAAATAAAAGAGGAACAAAGGGGGATGGGCTTTTGCAGGAAATCATTCATTCGTTCAGTCATTAGATTTGTTTCAGGAGTGTGAAAATCTGCCAATGAATCTCAGAGACTGAGTGCCCAGTCTTTCCTTGAACAGCACCTCATTTGGAAAATATTTACATGGCAGCTTTCCAAGATAGATAAGGTCTGTAGTCATAAATATTCATTTAAAAGACTGTTTGTCAGGCCTTGCTGAATGTGAATGAGAGGAATTCCCATTTGTTTAATGAAAGAGGTTTTGTTGGGACCAGGACTCTGCCTCATGCTTTTTGGGGAAGCCTAGGTCAGAACAATACCTTGCCTCTCTGCTCTGGTGAGTGCGGTAGATGTACCTGGGAAAAGACAGTCCTCCAACTAACCTGACCCCAGATCATTGAAGGCTTTAGAGGTGACAACCAACACCTGGAATTATTCTTAATGATTTTGTTTCTTTTAAGTTATCCTGTTATCCTATCCATTGAAGACCATTGCAGCATTGCCCAGCAGAGGAATATGGCTCAGAACTTTAAGAAGGTCTTTGGAGACATGCTGCTAACCAAACCGGTAGATATCTCTGCTGATGGTCTGCCATCTCCAAACCAGCTCAAGAGGAAGATTCTCATAAAGGTAAGGACTTTTTGTAGCCTTTGTGAATGGGGTCTATGTAAAAGGTGACCTAGGCATTGATGTTTCTTAACCTCCCACACCTTCCCACACAAATTACTGCAACTTATTTCAGAATACCTGGTCTTTAGGATCCAAACAATTATTAACCTGCAAGAAGAGGGATGCTATAAATCTTGGCTTTGCAGTAGACATTTTGTGATGTAGATGAGACCTACAAAACTGCTCTATACATCAATCAGTATTGCATTTTAACGATTATTTAGGTGAATATGACAAATTTATAACTCTCTTATTAGAATAACCCTATTCAAAAAAAACACAACACAACCTTTTATAATAATGCTTCCTGCATAGCGAGTGAAATCTAAAAATAATGGCTCCCTTAGTTTTTATTTTTAAGCCAACCTTTAACTTGGGGCTTTCAAGTTATTGGGACTGCTACTTAACTAAATCTTTTAAATATACAGGAGAAATTCTACCAAGTGCATCAGAAAATCCAAACGAAATTAAATATTATGACTCTCAGGAAAAAGTCTCTTAGAGAACAACATTTTTATAATTGTGCATGCCTTGTAGTTACACTAAAATGAAACGTAGTACCCACTTTTCAACCTGGAAACATGTTGCTAATTTTAGGTCTTCAGCATTCCCACATTTTACTTTCCATCTTACATTCCCATCTTTTACTTCATAAGGCCTTCCAAAGCCACTTCATTTTTTTCCTATTCAACATTTATCAGGGAAGTTTTCATTGCCTTTCAGCATATATTATTTTTTTGGAGAAATTTCATATGTATTTGCTATGAAAAAGCAGGCAGCTCTAAGAGCATTTCTATACTGCTGCTATTTCCACTGATCAATCTCTCAAATGGGGACTGATTCAAGTAGAAATGTTCACCATAATTACAAGCTTCAAAATGCTAAGAAATAGCAGAAGCCAATCAGTTCTTCTTGGCAGCTCTCTAATAAGAGAGCTCAGAAATAACAGGGACCGCCATCCTCTCTGCATTGTTGGTTCACCTAAGTGAACATTTGCCCAGAATCTTAAAAAGACGTGATTTGTAAGAGGGAAATGTGAAGCTACCTTCCTATGAAGGGGTAGATTCAAAGTTACCCCAGTGGCTGAATTGAGAGATTGACTTGACACCAGGAAAAAATGTCTAAATCAGAAAGAACTTGGCTCAGGTGGGAAATACAAATGACTTTAGGTAAAGGTAAAGGTTCCCCTCGCACATATGTGCTAGCCGTTGCCAACTGTAGGGGGTGGTGCTCATCTCCATTTCAAAGCCGAAGAGCCAGCCCTGTCCAAAGACGTCTCCGTGATCATGTGGCCGGCATGACTAAATCCGAAGGTGCACAGAACACTGTTACCTTCCCACCAAAGGTAGTTCCTATTTTTCTACTTGCATTTTTACATGCTGTTGAACTGCTAGTTTGGCAGAAGCTGGGGCATGTAACGGGAGCTCACTCCATTACGCGGTGCTAGGGATTCGAACCACCAAACTTTCTGATCGACAAGCTCAGCATCTTAGCCACTGAGACACTTTATAGGATCACAAAAGAGTATAGTTAATTTTGCAGTGGAGTACATGCCCTCTCCTAATTCCAATCTAGATTTTTACTATTTTGCTAAAATCACTTGACATTTATATTCTTGCTGTAGCACAAGAAACTGGCTGAGGGTAGTGCTTATGAAGAAGTACCATCATCTGCAGTGTATTCGGAGAATGACATCAGCAACTCAATAAAGAATGGAATTCTGTATCTGGAAGACCCAATCAACCATGTGGGTGTCTTTGTATTAGTTTACTGTTACTTGGAGCTGACTGATTTGTACAATTTTACATAAACTGTTGTTCTAGGGCCGTAATACACCCCTCCTAATCTGGACCTCAGTTCCCCAGAAATTGCCAAGCCTGGTTACAATTTACTTTATAATTTTAATACAGAGTGCGTAACCTTTCAAGGACTAGGTCTTATGAAATCTTTGCATATAGTCTCCAGAGTCACCAGTGTTAAAAATTGTAAAAAAAATATATGTGGCAGACAAGGCTGCACTTAACTTTTGGACAGTGGATCAATAGCATGCTGTTCCATATCTATGGCCTGGAAAAAAATTAACTCCTGCTTTAATTTAATATTTAATTAAATATATTGGATTTTTAAAATTATTTATATTATTGTTGTGACTTCAAATCAGTTTTGATTTCTGACTGGCTGCTTGCAGCTTTCTTGGCATCCTTTGTCTGAAATGGGTTACCAAGTGCTTCCTTCTAGGCTGTGAGTCGCTGGTCCAAGATCGCCCAGTAAGACAGGACTGAAACTCACAGTCCCCTACTTTTGACTCCTGCACCTTTAATATAGCAATAGCATTTAGTCAGCATATTGCCCCCAACAATTTGGGTCCTCATTTTATTGATCTTGGAAAGATGGAAGGCTGAGTCAACCTTGAGCCAGTGAGAGTCAAACTGCCGAACTATTGGCAATCAGCACTCAGAAGAATTAGCCTTGCTGACTGTGAATGAAAGGAATTCACAGTCCTGTAAATAAAAGGAGGTTTGCCAGGACCAAGACTCTGCTTCTTGCTTTTTAAGGTAGCCTGGATCAGAACAACAGGTTGCTACAGTAAAAATGTGTCCGGGATTAAAAACGCCCATAAACTTGCTTTTGAGAATGATATAAAGCTATTACAAAAAGTAGTCTATCAGTCTGAAAACAATTAGCTTAGATAGAAAATAGAAAAGGAGTATGCGATTATGACATTTACATATGTCTGGCTTGGTTATAAACCAGTCAAGCTTATTCTTTATGGTAGTTATTTGGACAAAAGGTTTGGGTGGGGAGCCCTACTCGGAGGAGATTTAAAAGAAACTTCACTACACTCCAATTTCTTGGCCCATTGTTAGAATTAAACAGTTTTGTATTTCCCGTAGCTTGCAGACTTGAAAATTTTATTTGAGGAAGGTGTCAAACAACTCTTAGTTTTAATATCAGCAAATCATTCTTTGGATTGAACATTCCATTTTTAACAACCATTGTTTAGAAGTTAATTCATGAGCATAACCCTTCTTTTGCTCCTATTGTCATACCACATCTTCGTAGTCCAGATTAGTGAATTTTATAAAGCTTTGTCCTTGAAGGAGACTATTCCAGGAACAACTTAATTACTGATGTATATTTCTACAGGACTGGAATCCTCATTATTTGTCTTGACTAGCAGCAAAATCTATTACTCTGGAGAGACAACCAGTGATTTAGGAAATGAAGAGGAGGAAGAGCAAAAGGAGGTATGTGAAAGAAGATATCCTGACTAGGCAAGCAAACATGGCTGAATTTTAATGGTAAAAACAGTTAAATAGTGGATTATTCTGCCTAGACCAGTGGTAGATACACCCTCTTTAAAGATTTTCAAGCAAGGGCAGGATGGTTTTCTGTACAGTATTTCTGCATTGAGCAAGGGGTTGGATTAAATTGCCCATAAGATCCCTTCCATTACATGTGTTCTCCATTTATATCATTTTATCACATAATGAGAAGGAGTTGGATATCTTCATTCCTATTAGTCTATGATGGGAAGAAATCTGGAAGAATCTACTTTTTCTTGAATTGGGAAGAGCTGTGTGTTTATCTTGATTTTCCTGTGGGAAGAATGTAGCTTTGTAATGATAATTCCACTTAACACTGATGAAGTTGAAAGCTAGCACTAACGTCAATCTGGAAAGGGTTAGAAGAAGGGCATGTTTATACTTTCCGCTTGCAATCATGAAAGGACTATGAAGAAGAGGGCTGGAGAAAATTGTCTGGCATACATGCGCTTTATAGAACTCTTTTGAGGCTTCAGGTTTGATTTGATTTGAAATAATTGTTCAGAACATGTAGAACAAAGGCAGCACTTGTCTGAGACTCATTAAAACAGCTTACCCTTGTCCCTAGCATACAGAAGACCTTCCATGGCAGTTATGCAATCCTAGAAACAAATACAGGTGCTTTTAATGAGTCATTAAATGCTGCGTTCACAATCCTGAATGTGAACCAGCTCTTCCCAATTGAATCCAAAACTTTGCCAAGTCCCAATACTTTGGATTTTGCTGGCTGGCTCACTAGTCACTCACGCTTGGAAATCTCATTATCCTTTTTTCTGGCAAATGTATTAGAGGAGGGTTGCTTATAGGGCTAAGAAAGAAGATCTTTGGTCCTTTGTTTCTGCTTTTGAAGAATGAAAGAAAAGAACTCTGGGTAGTGCGTACAGCCAGAAACAATTATGAGTTATAAACAAAAAAGGCTACTTTATACAACTTCCTAAAATGGTTTGTTATTTGCTTTAAGTGAATTGTTTTCTGAAATGTTAGCATTACATGTTGCCTGGAGGCAAGAGATACATGATTTGAGCCCTATCTGTTTGTTTATACTGTGGTACAATAACAGAATGAAGGTATTTGGGGAGACCCGGGAAAGTTTCCTGTTACGTTAAACCTTGGGTTTGGATGTCTATACTTGGAAAAGAGAGATTGCTCTTCTTCCAAACTAATATAATTGTGTCTTTCTACCTTCTCGTTCAGCCACTTTTGGTCTGTAGGCTACTAAATCAAGTGCTTGTTTTTCATTTCCATGGCAGACAAGCAACAGCACTGAACTCCATTCCACTGAAAAGTGGTTCCATGGCAAACTGGGAGCAGGGCGTGATGGTCGCCACATAGCAGAGAGGCTGTTAATGGAATATTGTGTAGACACTGGAGTCCCTGATGGTTCATTCCTGGTGCGAGAAAGTGAGACCTTTGTTGGTGATTACACACTTTCCTTCTGGTAAGTGTCCTTTGGGCATAGAATTGTTATCTAAACTGCTCACATTCAATAGGGGAATAATGCAATCATTAGTTCTGCATCTATGAGATCCAAAGAGTTTATGTCTGTTAAAGAAATCATACATTTGTGTATTTGTCCTGATTTAAGTGGGCAAAGGGACGCGGAGGCTCAGTGGCTAAGATGCTGAGCTTGTCAATCAGAAAGGTCGGCAGTTCGAATCCTAGCACCGCATCACAGAGTGAGCTCCCGTTACTTGTCCTACCTTCTGTCAACCTAGCGGTTCGAAAGCACGTAAAAAATGCAAGTAGAAAAATAGGGGCCACCTTTGGTGGGAAGGTAACAGCGTTCCGTGCGCCTTTGGTGTTTAGTCAAGCCAGCCACATGACCATGGAGACGTCTTTGGACAGCGCTGGCTCTTCGGCTTTGAAACGGAGATGAATACGCCCCCCCCCTAGAGTCGGGAACAACTAGCACATATGTGTGAGGGGAACCTTTACGTTACCTTTTCAAGTAAGAGTTGGAAAAGATGCCAAATAGAAGGATGCCATTCTCATTCTTGTTTCATTATCTGTAGTTCATGCAATATCTAAACTTATCCATTATCCAAGAAAAAATGACTGCAGTAGTAATTTGCAAACTTTTACATTACAAGATTGTTAATGAAAGATTTTGCAGACTACCATGAAATCAGCCATTTTAAACTAAAAGGCTTTATCATAGAGAAAGTAGAGGTGGTTGTTTTATTTAGCAAAAGAGTAAAGAATTTGCTTGTAGAGTTTCTGTTTTATAGGGTTCTTTAAAAAACTTCCTACACACTCACTTAGAGCAGCAGGAGGATTTGCTTCTTCAGAATCCTCGGGGGCTTTTCTATGGGACAAAAAAAACAGTAGGGTCAAAATAGGGAAAGTAAGAAGCAGAGAGCCTTGATCCAAAGAAGCCTGTTACGGTGACAGTGCCCTGCTTCTCCTGTGGAGAGATGACCAGCTCTGAGTCCACTAAGATTTATGAGTGGAAGAAGAACTTTTAAGATTTAAACCTTGGGGCTAATATGCATGGCTTCAGTCCTACTCTTTGCTCTTGTTGGTTTCCAGTATATTGGCTGTTTCTAATATTGGCAGTAAAACTAGCTTGCCAAGAGTTGTGTTCTTGAATCTCTGACTGCAGGTTTTCCGAATCAACAGTTGTCTGGGTAGAGCTTGACAAAACAGTAGAAGCTTTGGACTCCTCAGGCCCACTTGTAATACATGTGGCTACTTTATCCTCTTTGTTTGGGGAATATGAAATAGGTTTTCAGCATTGCACAAACACCTAAGAATGCCTTGAGAAACAAGGAGAAGAATTCACTGCAAGAAAGCAGAATAGGTCTGTCTTCCTCCCCCCACCCTGCCCACCATACACAGGCTGTTAAAGAAAGTAAGGTATTGGATTACCAAATATGCAGACCTCGGTCATTACCTGACTCATTCTCTCATATTTATTTTATGGCAGTATAATTAGTGGTGTTGGACGAACATAATCCATAATAAGATACTAAAAAAACCCAAACTTAGGCTGCCACTCTAAATATATCCACTGGAAAGTAAGGTGCACTGAATATTATGAGTTTATCTTTGGATAACCATGTCTAGGGCAACACAATTGATCCTTTTTTGTTTGTTTGTTTCTCCTACACAGGCGCAATGGGAAAGTGCAGCACTGCCGGATCCATTCTCGGCAAGATGCCGGCAGCCCCAAATTCTTCCTCACTGATAACCTGGTGTTCAATAGCCTCTATGATCTCATTACTCATTACCAGCAAGTGCCACTAAGATGCAATGAATTTGAAATGAGGTTGACAGAACCCGTGCCCCAGACAAATGCACATGAGAGCAAAGAGTAAGTCAATGAAGGAGTCAGGTTCTATCCTTGGTCTGTCTGTCTCTCTAAGTGGTGGGTTTTGAAAATTTTTGGAACCTACTCTGTGGGTGAGGCCTCCTTTGTGGGAGTGGCTCGCTGGCCATGTGACCTGGTAGGAGTGGTTTGCCAGCCATGTGTTCTCTCTCTCTCTCTCCCCTTCCTTTTGTCTCTCTGTCCCTTTTTTCTTTTTCTTTTTTTCTTTCTCTCTCACTCTTTTTCTTTTTTCTTTCTTTTTTCTTTCTTCCTCTCTCTCTCTCTCTCTCTCTCTCTCTCTCTCTCTCTCTCTCTCTCTCCTCTCTCTCTCTCTCTCTCTCTCTCTCTCTCTCTCTCTCTCTCTCTCTCTCTCTCTCTTTTGCTCTGTGTCAGTCTGTGTGTGGGGGGGGGGCAGTGGTGGGTTTCAAAAAATTTTGGAACCTCTTCCGTAGTGTGGCTTGCTTTCCGGTCCACTGGTAGAACCTCTTCTAACCAGTTTGGTAGATTGATGAACCGGTTCTACCGAATAGGTGCAAACTGGTAGGAACCCACCTCTGACTCTCTCTGTCTCTCTCTCTCTGCCCCCCTCCCCCCTTCTTCCCTCCCCCCCTCCCGTTTATAATCATCCTCAGAGTTCTCCGCAGATGACAAAATTACTTAGGACAGCCAGAATCTTTAAAATTCTTTAAAGGCAAAAAGAAATGTATAACAATAAAATGCCATGAAGAAACAACCAAAAGAAAAAAGATAAAAATAAACTCTGTCTGCTTAGTGTTGAAAGGATTTATGGTTGGTGCCAATCAAGTTTCTCTAGGAAAGAGATGCTATGGATGGAGGCTCACAATTGAGGAAACTTTGTTGCAGCCACTTCTCTTATTTCATTATTCTGAGAAACATTTTTAAAGTTTTATCAATACAGAAATTCAAGTACATGTTTTTTGTCCTTCAGTTCTAATAGAATGCTGACTGCAAATTTCTAGTATTAATTTGGAGTGCTGAAGTTTGGATTTAGCAGATTGGTGAAGATTTGGGGTTTAAATCAGCCCTTCATTGTTCTTTTATGCCACTGATTGCACTGCCCTCCAGCGTAGTATTTTAATCTGTTTTGCTACAGAAAGAAAATACATCTTTTTAATGCCATTTGACCTGTTATCAGCATGAACAATTCATTTCTTATTTTAAATTAAATAAATACCACTGGACTGCCTTTTCTCAGCACAAACATTTCATTTTCTATTCAAAAATATTTTTTTTAAACTTAAATATACAATAGGAGCATTCAGAGCATTTGTTACAACTGATCCAATAATTTTAATAAAATAAAGTCTTTAATAAAATCTTTCAATCAATTTGTAACAAGTTTGTCTCCTCTAGATAAGTACAGTGCCTATCCTCCTAATCAACTTAGGAAGGCTGAGTATGCCTTCTGGGTTGTATTTACTGAGATCAGATCCAATATAAAAGGAAACAAACTGATTTTTCTCATACAGAATCAGCTATTCTTGGCCTGTGCAGATATAACTCTTGTTACTTATTTGTAATTAAGAATAAGCCATAGAATCATGTGTTTTTTTCCTCCTTTTGGTGTCTTAATTATCTACCTCCTGACATCTCACACAATCATTAAGTAAGCTTGTGGTACTAAGTGTGCCAATTTGCAATACCTCCGTCAACATTTATACTATGTTTAATGTTGGGCAAAAATGTAACATTTTACAATCTCTTTGTTGAAGTAGAGTCATTAACTGATAATCCAGAGCTTGCAGGACAATTCATATATGACCTGCTTCTGAATTGTTAACCAAACAAGCTTTTGCATTTCTACCAGGGCTAAGAAAGGAAAAAGGCTTGGCTTGTAATATTGAATCCAATAATTTTGGGGCTCAATCATATTTCAAAACCTGCAAAGAAGCTGCCTAGTATCTACTTCTTTCTTTCTTTTTTCTTCTTGAAGCAACATTATTTTTAACATCCAAGTATTTATCGGGAATTGCTGCCTGGGGAAATAACCTACATTATTTTATTTTTGTTCCTAGATGGTACCATGCTAATCTCACCCGGAATTCAGCTGAGCGCATGCTAATGAGGGTGCCCCGGGATGGAGCCTTTTTGGTGCGCAAGAGGAGTGAGTCAAATTCCTATGCAATCTCTTTTCGGTGAGTGCATTTGCCAAGTGCTGTGGATTAACTCTTATATCTGCACAAGCTGAAATTATCTCCATTGTCTCATGGTTATTTAGAACAGGGGTCTCCAAACTTGGCAACTTTAAGACTTGTGGACTTCAACTCCACAAGAAGTTGCCAAGTTTGGAGACTCCTGATTTAGAAAATTAATTGCTGGGCTGGTCTTTTGTCTTCCAGGGCCGAAGGAAAGATCAAGCATTGCCGCGTGCAGCAGGAGGGTCAGACAATCATCTTGGGCAATTCAGAATTTGACAGCCTGGTGGATTTAATCAGCTATTATGAAAAACATCCATTGTACCGCAAAATGAAGTTAAGATATCCTATTAATGAAGAAACACTGGAGAAGATTGGAACAGCGGTGAGTATGGCTACACTGGGTGGAAGCCAATATCTTTCTTCTGGATTGAAGTTAGGACCAGTGGTGGGTTGTTCTTACCGTCACTACTGGTACACTGCTCACGGGGCCACACGTCCTGTTCGGACACGCGTGCACAATCTATCGCCCCTGTGATGCCCAGCTGCTGGTTGGGGCTCGCACAGGTGCCGCACACTGTGCGGACATGCGCAATTGGCCGGTTGCTGTAAAAACAGGTATAGAACGCGGGCAGCTGGGCCAAACGAGCCACCGTACCTGTACACTATCAGCTGCTCCTGGCTACTACTGGTGTGGCTGTACTGGACCATACCCGCAGGAACCCACCACTGGTTAGGACTATACGTGGTGTTTTTAGAGTTTCACTTCCTGAACTCTTTCACGTCCTTAATTAGAGGTTTTGTGGTACGGCTGGGTACCCAAAAGGCCTTAATTTTTTTCTCCTAATCTGATAACTGACCAAGTTCCTCTTTCTGCAGAGGGATTTTTAAAATTTATTTTATTTATGTATTTATTTATATCCTACCTTTATTATAAATAACTGAACACATGCAATACTCTTCCTTTCTCCTACAACAACTACTCTGAGGTGAATTGGCCTGAGAGAGAGTGACTGGCCCAAAGTCATCCAGCCGATTTTCATGCCATGGATTTATTTCTCCTGCATTCTGTTTTATCTCTTTAATGATTCTGCTACATTTTTAAACAGTTTTGTCTAAACAATTAGCAAATGAGAAGTGTAAAAGGATTGTATTGCATTTGTTTTTGTTAGGAACCAGATTATGGTGCACTATATGAAACGGAATCCGGTGGATTTTATGTGGAGGCCAACCCTATGCCAACCTTTAAGGTATTTTTCCTAACTCCTTGGTTGATATCTTGATTAGGCTAATAAGAGTTAGTGAATTTTCCTACCAGGCTTGCAAGTCTTTTTAAGATCTTTTGTAGAAACTATAAGAACAGTTTTGCTTTATATACCTGTATGTTCTCACTGTCAGACCTAATAGCAATAGAGTAGTTTGTGTTAAAAAGTTACAGGTGTGTGTAATAAACTCCCATTTTCAACAGTATAGTTTTGATTTGCATCGGGATTTTCTATGAATGTTGTCATAATTTTAAGAAGCACAATATCCTAATTCCAATCAGAGAATGATATGATTTTCTAATTCTAATTAGCACAGTGAAATTTACCAGCTGGCAGAAGCAGGAATGAATTTGAATTATGTGCTGTAATTTCCCTATTCTTGCGTACATTTTTACGAGGAAGGTTTTAAAAATGGATCAGGATGTTATTTTTCTACATGTTTCCTTTCTGCAAATGTTACTTTACTACATTGTACATATGCAGTCACACTTTTCGACCCCAGGGACACTAGCAAAACTATCTGGTTTGTGTATGTAATGGGGCTGGAGGGGACCTCTGAAGTAAACATTAAACCTGAGATGGAATCAGTTGCCAAAAATCAGTGAGGTAGGAAGTACATATATGAAAACTGTGATAAAAGTAGTAATAATTTTACCATAATTAACAAAAATACCTACCCCTACCCAAAATCCAAGAAAAACAATGCAAGATAGTTAGCTTGTCCGTATATGTATATGTCATAATCATGTTACAGATAGCCCTCGAGTCATGACTATAATGGAGCTGCCCATTAGGGTCTTAAGTAGTGATGATTGTAAAGCGGGCCATCGCCTGACCATCCTGATTTTAAAACCTTTTTTTGCAGTAGTTGTTTAGCGAATTCTCATGGTTGTTATGTGAATCATAGTTGTTAAGCAAGCCTATTGTTTGTTCGTGGGCGTTTTTCCTGAAAAGGGATAGTAAATACCAGCAAAAACATAGTAAATCATGGTCATGTGACTGCAGGGGGCTGCAAACAGCTGTAAAGGCAAGCTACTTGCCAAGGACCCCAAATGCAGTCAGGTGGCAGTTTTTGGAGCTTCAGGATTGGGTCACATGCTACCTTTTGGTGGTCCGTCATAAGTTTGTAAGTCAAGAACTACCTGTAATACCTTTGTTGACTTTCCTGATAGAGATCTTGACACATCCCTTTCCAAATGTAAATTCCCCCTGTTGAGGACTCGCAAAGTCCTCGACTTATGACCTGGCTGCTAGCAACAAGCCAGGCGGCGCCCTGATTGGCTGGGGCGTGGCGTCGCTTGTTGCTAGCCACTAGGGGCGCGCTCATTAGCTATCCCTGCTTGACAGCTCCGTTTAAATAGCTGTCAAGTAGGGAGAGTGCTGAATCGCCTGTAAATAGTTGCTTTTGAATAAACCTCTTGTTTGACAGTCCTGGCTCCCATCTCCTCCTTCCGTCGATCTTCAAAACCCCCCTCTTTCTCTCTCTCTCTCTCACACAAACACACATTCATCTTGTCAAAAGTAGATAGAAAAAGATATCTGGACAAGTGGATTCTTCTATAACTCCTTAGCAAAACTGCTTCACTTTCATGGATAGGTACACCCATCCCAGTTATTGCCATAGTTACCTTGCCACATTCTTGTGCCTTTCTTTTAGTGCGCCGTCAAAGCTTTGTTTGACTACAAAGCACAGCGAGAAGACGAGCTCACCTTCACAAAAAATGCAATCATCCAAAACGTAGAAAAACAAGAAGGAGGCTGGTGGGTATAGTATTGTTCTGAGATAATGAAATCTTTCTTAATGCTCCCCCAGAAAAGATTTGATGATTCCTTCATTTTTGATATTAGTTTAATGGAAGTTTGTTTCATTATGTGATTGAAGCACGTAAAACGAGTTTATATATTTGTATGCCTATGGCTAAAGACATGTTTATCAACATGAAGACGAGTCACGTGTGTGCAGCTGCTGGACTATTGACATATTACTAATTATTACTAAAAAGTACTTAGGAAAGAGTTAAATTGAGTAGGAAATAAGCTTTGTTATTTCTTATCCTACCACTTCTCCCTGAGATATTTTCTCTGCTGTGCACAGCATATTGTTTCCTCATTATATCTTAATATTTATCCTGATCCTGCTTTGAATTAAGCTTCAGGTTCATGGTCACTTTAATTTGATTTCAAACTACCATGTTTTTCCAAAAATAAGACAGGGTTTTATTTTCTTTTGACCCCCTGAAATAAGCGCTTGGCCTTATTTTCGGAGAAGTCTTATTTTTGAAGTGCAGGAGGTGGTGAGTATGGTCACCTCATGGCTGCTGCTGTGTTGCAATATTTTTGGGGAGGGCTTATTTTCAGGGGACAGCTTTTAGAGCATGCGCTTAAAAGCCCGATTGGGCTTATTATCTGGGGAGGTCTTATTTTCAGGGAAACAGAGTATTTAGATAAAATAATGATTTCCTACACACAATAGAAAGGGGCACTTCAGGATTTTTTCCCCTTCAGTTTGAGCATTTCATTCTTTAGAGAGCATGCTCCCTTCTTCTTCACTATTGATGTTTCCTCTGCTCAATTAGTTCAGTAACTTCTGCAATTAAGTTTAATGCCACCAATTTCAACTTTGATAACTGCATTTGGTATGTAATGTAACATTGCTGTAGAATGTGCACATATATGCATGAGCTTTGAATTTTTTTCAGGTGGAGAGGAGATTATGGGGGTAAGAAGCAACTGTGGTTTCCCTCTAATTATGTAGAAGAAATAACTAGTCCAACTGGCCTGGAGCCTGAGAGAGAGGTGAGTTCTCGTTTGGAAAAAGAACAGAGAACTATAACATTTCAAAGTCCCTTTTTAAAAAAAAAAGTCTGAATATAAGCAGTCCTCGACTTACAACAGTTCATTTAGTGACCATTTGAAGTTACAACGGCACTGAAAAAAGTGGCTTATGACCATTTTTCACACTTATGACCATTGAAGCTTCCCATGGTCACGTGAATAAAATTCGGATGTTTGGCAACTGAATTATATTTATGACGGTTGCAGTGTCCTGGAGTCATGTGATTCCCCTTTTGCAAACTTCTGTCAAGCAACGTCGATTGGGAAACCAGGTTCACTTAACAACCATATTAGTAATTTAACAACTGCAGTGATTCACTTAACAAATGTGGCAAGACAATTCGTAAAAT
The DNA here is from genome assembly GCF_009769535.1 of Thamnophis elegans. Classification (NCBI taxonomy): domain Eukaryota; kingdom Metazoa; phylum Chordata; class Lepidosauria; order Squamata; family Natricidae; genus Thamnophis; species Thamnophis elegans. Next base: position 73,598,880 of record NC_045545.1, read on the forward strand.
GGGGGCAAAACTCACTTAATAAATTTCTCACATAAATTTTGGGCTCAAGTGTGGTCATACGTTGAGGACTGCGTTGCATTGCCTTGAAAGAAGGTGACCTGAAAGACCCCATCCTTTTGTCTAAGGTTGTCCACCCATCTTATATGAGCAAACATGCCATCAGTAATGTAGCTATAGCTAGCTCAGTCTCTCTTGGTATGCTCTCCCTCCCCCTCCCTCCTCCTCCTCCATTTTGCCCATAGTTTTGTTTAGCTTTCTGTTCTTACTATCCTTAAGTGCTCATTTTATGTGTTAGGGTCTCACTCTGACCCTTGACTGGTTTATTCTTTTTACTGCATTATAACCCCTACTTCAGATGGATGCTTGCTGTGGCAAACAGAGTAGAGATGCCTTTAGGAATGAATAATGCATGTGTAGCTCATCTGCATGAATCATGTGCACAAAGGCTTTAAGCTAGAAGTGTTTTGCCCCTCTTGGTTGTTTACCTTCGTGTACCATCATTTAGAAACACAGTTTTTTTGCCAATGAAGGGCAGCTGTAACTAACTCTTTTCCCTTTAAACATCATAACGGTAATGTTCAAATTTATTTTGCTGGTGTTCAGCATTTAATATCTATTGATCTTTGCTACCCAGAAATTGCAGGGATGTAGGAAGATATGGAAACTGAATAGTTGCAGCTAGAAGCAGAAAAAGGAGAGAGAATGTCACGGGGAAATACAGTGGTAGCTAAGGCAAAGCAAAGCATTTTAATAGTTTCGTAATATGCTAGACTGATTTTTTTAATATGTGTGTTTTTAAAAATAAAATGCATTGATCTGAATAAACATTATGGATTGTCCTGAAATTTGTATGGCAGAGCAAACTACAAAATGTAAAATCTTTACAATATACTGTGATTTTGCTTCCAGCAACAGCTAGATGAAAACAGCCCTTTGGGAGATCTACTCAGAGGAGTACTGGATGTACCATCATGTCAGATTGGTAAGTTATGGAGGGAAAGGAGGGTAAAAAAAATCAACGTTATGCCCTCTTTCTGTAGAACTTCCTTCCTTGTTAGTAAGCCCTGTAGATGCAAAACCAGTTTGTTTTTTAAATAAGCAATTGTAAATCGATCAGTGACACAGTCTAGCATCCTTGTCTTCACCCAGACATGTGCAAAAATAGTGAGATAGATTTAGAACTAAAAGCTAGAGACAGTGAGAAAAGGACAACAGTACAGAGAATTTTAAAACAATTCCTGTTCCACAGAAGAACATTTAAATTAGGAGCTAGAGGCTGAGAAATTCAGAACTTTATGAAAACAGTCCAATGTGATATGTATAACAAGAAATGAGGCAAAATGTATGTTTTCTGTTCTTTATTTCAACTTCTAAATTTTATTACTGGGTGATGCTATTGAAACTATTTTTTTGACTGTAACCCTAATGATTGTAGTCATTTATTCATGTTGATGATTATGAAAAATCTATTGACAATCTCCTATATTTTTGTTCCTTGATATAGCTATCCGCCCTGAGGGGAAGAACAACCGTATGTTTGTGTTCTCCATTAGTATGGCATCTGTCTCACGTTGGTCGTTGGATGTTGCAGCTGATACTCATGAAGATCTGTTGGATTGGGTGAAGAAGATCCGTGAGGCAGCCCAAACTGCTGATGCCAGGGTAAAGGATGCTTGCTTTTAAAACCTTTTCAGAGTTTTTTTTTTAAAAAGTCCTTGTATGTACTTCATACAGGTAACAGTTTGATGAGTATAAAGCTTCTTTCTCACAGGTTGACCTTGAAAAAATTACCGTATTTTTTGGAGTATAAGATGCACTTTTTTCCCTCAAAAAAGAGGGTGAAAATCTGGGTCCATCTTATACAGCATTTTTTGCCTGCTGAAAACCCACCCCTTTTGCAAAAATGGATGTGCAGAGGGTTTGGGAGGCTTGCAAAGTGCTCCAGGGGGCTGGGGAGGGCAAGAACGAGCTCGTTTTTGCTCCCCCAGTTCCCAGGAGCTCTAAGAGCCTCCCAAAGCTCTGCATGCCCCCCCCTTTTTTTTTTTGCAAAAAAACGAGGCTTGCAGAGGGTTTGGGAAGCCTGCAGAGTGCAAAAACTTTTTTTTAATTTACCTCTTCAAAATCATGGTGCGTCTTATACTCTGGTGTGTCTTATAGTCCGAAACGTACGGTAACTTGTTTCATGGGCTGAATATAGCTTGGGGAAATTGCTTTATCATTTAGAAACTCCACTTTTCACAGTGAAGACCGGGTGGCAGGACTAAGAATCCTTATTAAAGCACCTATGGGAATGGCTCAATCTCCAATTTTATTCTTGGTTATGAATGTATTGATGAATGTTGCCGTTTCTCATAACCTATAATTGGGCAAATTGTGCAATCAACATTGTACTAATTCCAAAGCTATTCATCTTTATCATGAGCCCTGAAATCTGTTTTAACATTATTTTGGAAGCTCTCTGAAGGGAAGATGATGGAACGGAGGAAAAAGATAGCTTTGGAGCTTTCAGAGCTTGTAATCTACTGTCGTCCTGTTCCCTTTGATGAAGATAGTAAGTATTCATGACTCTGGACATACTTGTTTATCTATTTATTACATTTATATGCCACCCATTTTGCTATCCAGAGCAAAGGTGGCTAACATGCAATAAAAATAAATTACTGTACAAAAACAATTATATAGAAATAATTAACATTATAAAAATTAAATAGATTTTAAAATGTACATTATCCCAAAATTAGACTTTTAGATTATTATCACAAAATTAGATTATCCCTAATTAAAATCTAAGGATTGGTGAGCATTGTGATTTAATAATTAATTGTATCAGCAGGTTGATAGTGATTTCTTTTTGTCCCAATGTGATTAAGAAAACTCTTGTGTATTTTACTGCTATTGTGAAAAAATACAAAAAAATAATTCCAAAACTAAAATGAATGAGCTTTTTCAAGTTTATTTATTTTGAGATATTGTATACAAATCTTACAAATATTGTAAAATTGCATCATTATTCAGTACTTCGGGATTTGCTTTTGTTACTCTAATCTTCCTGACTATCCTTACTTAAAATATATAGCATAGTGAAGAAATATACATCTCATTTTTAAAAAAATCTTCTCATTCATTCTGTGAGGAATTAAGATTTTTTCAAATTAGTATCTCCCTATTCTCTACAGAAATCGGCACAGAGCGAGCCTGCTATAGAGATATGTCATCTTTTCCTGAAACCAAAGCAGAAAAGTATGTCAACAAGATCAAAGGGAAGAAATTTCTGCAGTATAACCGATTACAGCTTTCCCGCATATATCCCAAAGGACAGCGCCTGGACTCTTCCAATTATGATCCCCTTCCTATGTGGATCTGTGGCAGCCAGTTGGTGGCGCTCAACTTTCAAACACCAGGTGAGGCCAACTCTTTACTGAATATTTTATGGTGGTGACTGTGTAGAGGTGGGTTCCTACCAGTTCACACCTATTCGGTAGAACCAGTTCGTCAAATCTACCGAACCGGTTAGAAGAGGTTCCACCAGTGGACCCAGAAAGCAGGCCACACCTACAGAAGAGGTTCCAAAATTTTTTGAAACCCACCACTGGTCCTTGGATATGATTATTCTACACTATCATGCTCATATTTATAAAACTCAGTGCCCCTGTGAAAGGTAAGGATGACTACTGCATTTGTGGTGCAATCAGAACATTGTGTGTGTTGTAGTTGTTTTAACGCAAACCAAAGATGCCTTTTAAAAAACAAGTTTACATCATATTCTTATGCATGCCAGTGCTGTGTGTAATTTAAGGTGGTTCTGACAAGTGTTGTCGGCATCTTCATATCCGGTCACAGGAGCGGCAAGCCACTCCCATCCAGTCACATGGGTGACAAGCCACTCCAATACAGGAGGCCACACCCACAGAGTAGGTTCGAACAATTTTTGAAACCCACCACTGTGACTGTAGCAGGAATGGGCAATATGTGTTCCTCCAGATGTTGTTGAATTGGTGTCCTGGTAGTCTTCATGCTCATCGATGATGGATGCCAGGGGCTACAGTTCAGCCATACCTGGAAGCCCACACTTTTGACCATTTTGGCAAACATTACTGCATGAAAATGTTATTGCTTCAGATTTTAATGTTCTGAGTTCCAATCCTTCAAGACTGTTAACTATCACAGATCTTCTCCATTTGTGTCCACATTTTCTGGAATTGCATTTCCTCTTGAGTTCAAACAGTCTCAACTGCAGTATGTTTTCCAATAGTTATTAAAGCCCGGCTTTTTGAGAACAATTTGAATCTTTTTGCCACTTGCATACTGCTCAATGTTCATTATGTGGCTGTCTAATTTTGTTGTACATGATTGCATTGTATTTTTTCTATCTCTTTAAAAACCTTTTATTGTATTTGGAGTTGTTAACTACTCAATCATTTTCAGTTGGGGCAGCAATCTTAGCTGTATATATTAATACAACTAGAACATACTAAAACAATAAAAAACTTGCCCTCTGTTTTATAGGAACTGCATGTGCTTGAAGAAGAAAGTAAACGATAGACTCATAATTGGCTATAGTGGCGCATATGAGCCTCTTTCTTTCCTAGGACAATGTTGAATCAATAAGAAAGTCAAAGTAAAATAAGTTGTTCATCTTAAACTGCCAATAGTCTTAAAGAATAAGAGTGTTGGCTTCTTAAAAGTATTAATACTTTTTTCAGTTAAGATAAGCATTCTTTGAATAAAATGACTGCTACAAAGAAATATTGCATTTAAGATATTTTTCTCATGCTAAAAATTAATACTTCAGTGCATGGAGAATTGCATTCCAGATATATGAATTGTGCAGCAAACACTAAATTATAGGAAGAGCTTTATTCAGATATAAGGCACTATTATTATTTTACCAAACTGCAATATTGTTTTACTGATGTTGAGGTGTTTGTCATCGAAATGCCTATGTTTTTGCAGACAAGCCAATGCAAATGAATCAGGCTCTATTTGTGTCTGGAGGCCAAAGTGGCTTTGCGTTGCAACCAGCCAACATGCGGGATGATGTCTTTGATCCCTTTGACAAGAACACCCTTCGTGGAATGGTGCCACTTTCCATCTCCATTGAGGTTTGTATTTTATGATTATCCAAGTGCCCACTAGAATGAATTCTAATGTTGACTTTATAATGGTTGAATGTTGCTTGGAGCTTCAGAAGATTGCTACATTATACCCTGAAAAGATTTGTGTGGTGCATATACATCTACAGACATTTTTTGGTTCAAAAGATCCTTGTGATTTATCTAGCTTTCACTTTTTAAAACCACATATTTAATATGAAAAGATGTATGTGCTGCTAAATTTGTAACATCATTTTGAAATAGTAAGGCAATTTTTATCATAAGGAAAAGATGGTGACATCCGCTTCCTGGTTTAAACTACCAGTTGTTTCTTACTGTGTATAAATTCTGAATTTGGTTTAAACTGATTTAATGAAACATACCGCAACGCCTGAAGCCATGATTTATTGTTTACTTGTTTTTATAAATAATATTAATTTCTAGCTGCCATTACCAAGGTGCAGCAATTAACCAGAGTTTAAAAATAAATGCAAATGCTTTTGATCTCTTTAATTATGCTGGAGGTGAAGATTTGCAAGAGAAGATGTTGACTAATCTCAAGATTCATATAGATTCATTTTATTACCCTGAACATAGCATTACATCAAAAATGGCACCAGCTTCCAATTGTTTTTAGACACAGGATATTCATTGGCTTAAGCTAAACCTGATTTGAAAATACTTAAACTCTTAAGGACTTTAGAGCCACATGCCTGTTTAAAAAAAATTCTCAGTTTTTCTTCTAGGATTATTTTCTAAGAATACTTGGGGACACTAAAGCATGAGTCTAAAACAGTATTTCTCAATCGTGGCAACTTTAAGATGTGTGGTCTTCAATTTCCAGAATTCTTGCTGACTGGGGAATTCTGAAGTTGAAGTTCACACATCTAAAATTTGCCATGATCTAAATAACAATTCGAGCACACATGGCATTATTACTGTAACAAGCAAAAGTAAGATCTTACTATCTGGAGCTGATTTTAACCAGCAACCAATGCTGATGAAGATAGCATATGAGCAAATCTAGACATGTCAATAACTACCGTATTTTTCGCACTATAAAATGCACTCCGCCTCCCAAAAGTGGGTGCAAATGTCTGTGCGTCTTATAGAGCGAATATTGCAGGGGGATGGAGGTTGGTGCCACCGCATTCGCTGCCAGCAGGGAACACTGGAGCCTTCCCTGCTGAGCAGCTGATCGGTGGTTGGATCGGCGGAATACCGCCGATCAGCTGGGTTGCAGAGATCGCTGCCACCAATCACCACCAAATGGCAGTGGCGGCAATAGGCAGAGACAGTGATCCCCGTCGCCTAGAACAGCTGATCGGCAGTATTCCAGAAGGCCAATCCAACTGCCAATCAGTTGCTCTAGTGTTCCCTGGCAGCGGCAGCAGTTCAGTTCAGTTGACCAATGGTGGGTGCAATGGAGCAGAGCCCTGAAGAGCCATGTGCTGGGGCTGTGATAGCATACTGAAACTTTTACCCATCATGGTATTGGCTGATGCCTGAACTTTTACTTGTGTTTAGTTGTGTACACTGCTACCACTAATAGCTTGCAGTTCTAATTGAGTCAAGATCTTCTGGGCCATATTCCTTGCCCAGAAATCCTATTCTGATCTTCCTTTATCCCCACATCCTCTGAATTCTCTCAACTAAGATTGCTACTAAATTCCTTCCTTGCCACACTTTCAGCATCCTGGTAATCACCAGCTCTCTTTGCTGTCTCTTTGCTCTCTCTGTGTTCATCTTCTCCCCACCCACTTTTCCCCCACTGCTTTAACATTCAAGTCCGCATTTCTTTTCCTTAAAAATCAAACATTTCCAACTGTAGAAACATATGGCTCAACACACAAGTTGTATCTATCAGTCTTCCCCCTGATTTCCTGCAGTTTACCTACTACCCAAACTAAGCTTCCTATTAGCTGAATGAAGTTTCATTATAGGTTTGAGAGTTGTATGCAACGAAATTGCTTTTTAATGTATGCTGATGAGTGTACATTCAAAGTGACATAAGATTATTTTATGTCTTAAGGGTTTATTACTTGTTACGCCATAAAACCAGCCCTAATAAACAGGAAATCTGACTTCTCAAAGACAGACTAAAAGTGAACATATTGTACTACTTTCATGTTGTTGCTGTTATTGTTACCATTACTAATTATCATTTTATTTTTAGACTGTTCTTCATTTCAGAGGAGTTATTTATAAGAGAATAAGTGTAGTAGTGCTTTGAAACAAATCACAATAAAATGAACACTCTTCAAAGAATAAATGAAAATGTATTTCTTTTTTAAAAGCAAGCAGTTTGGTTGTAACTTAGCTTTTAGCACCTGGGTAAACAAGTTCATCTAAAATTGATTCCTGAAGGGAGATAGTCTGCTAGACTAGCTGAGCTTCACTTGGGAGGAAAAATCCATTGGTGACATGCTTTGGCTTTGTCAGCTTTGTTTACTTCAGCTCAAATAGACATACTGTAATACCCGAGTATAAGCCTAGTTTTTCAGCCCACTTTTTGGGCTGAAAAAAGCCGCCTCGGCTTATACTCGAGTCAGTGAAAAATTTGCCCGAAATGGAGGAGAAAAAGGGGCGGGGCCATGCCGCTGGGTGACACTCGTGAATGGCCCAGTGCCCCTGTGAGTTTCCCCTCCCTCTGTGTCAGTTTGCCGCGCGCGCGCACCGCACCATCCCCCCTCCTCACGTTCTAATGTAATGCAGGGCTGTCTTACGATTCCCCTTCCTCCCCCTCCTGCCGCTCTGCAACGATGTCCCACCTCCTCCTTGTTATGGCAAGCAGCCACATAGCGATGTCCCACCTCCTCTGGTACAGTGATCCAATGCTAGGAATCACTGTGCCGTGTGTCATAGGAGGCGGGACATCGCTCCCGCGGCTGCACGGGACATCATCATCACAGCGGGACATCAGCATCATGAGGTGAGTGAAGTATTTCATTGAATACACCGCTAGTTTACTGTTTTTCTTTGAAATAAATATTCAAAAACATTATTGGTATCTATTTTATTTTTGAAATTTACCGGTAGCTGCTGCATTTCCCACCCTAGGCTTATACTCGAGTCAATAACTTTTCCAGTTTTTTGTGGTAAAATTAGGTGCCTCGGCTTATATTCGGGTCGGCCTATACTCGAGTATATACGGTAAGTTTAATAATAGGCCATGCAAACACACACACACACCCTGAAAATATGATCTATTTTGAAGTAAACAGTCACATTCTGGAAGTTCTACGAAACCGTTTCAGGACAAGTGTGCTTTAGGTAAAGATAATGGTTCCTCTCACACGTATGTGCTAGTCGTTCCCGACTTTAGGGGGCGAAGCTCATCTACGTTTCGAAGCCAAAGAGCCAGCGCTGTAGGAAGACGTCTCCGTAGTCATGTGGCCGGTATAACTAAACACCAAAGGTACACAGAATGCTGTTACCTTCCCACCAAAGATGGTCCCTATTTTTTACTTGAATTTTTTACATGCTTTCGAACTGCTAGATTGGCAGAAGCTGGGACAAGTAACAGGAGCTCACTCCATTATGCGGCACTAGGGATTCGAACCGCCAAACTGCCAATCTTTCTGATCGACAAGCTCAGCGTCCCATGTGCCTTGCTTCATACCAGTTCTTCCCAACTCCTATCCTTCCTTTTGTTTATTGCCTCCTCTTAACTACTGCACCATCCATATTCACGCTTGCTAAAGCATCACCCCAATCTTGGCTTCTCCTGCTTTTACATTCCTACCCTGATTTCTATCAAGAACTATCTTGTTTTGCCCTATGTGGACCAAGATCCCTGAAAATGCATGTTTCGGATTAGGTCCACAATCACCTGTTCTCTGCATAGAGTACTGTGGCTGTTTGGTGTGGGCATTGAACCTTCTTAGGTCACTGTATTGAGCAATCCTCTAGTGATAGAAAACCAAAACCATAGTTGCTGCTTGGCCAAGTCTTCTCTTAACAAAAACCTAATGGAGATAAATAATAAATGAGCAAAACAATCATTGGAACTGCTAGTGATAAATCATTCTGTAATGGAGGCAGTTGACAACATACAATCTCCTACCCATAGGTGGCTCCCTTTGTTTAGAAATCCAGTTAGATTAATCTTGTTTAGGGATTTATTTGTGTGTGTGTGTGTCCAACTCGATGGATTCTAGCCATCTTGGAATGTAGAAGATGCAAACACTACACACTCCTCAGGCTATGTTTTGTTGTTGTTTTGATTGGGAATTGCCCTATTTATTGCAACGGACAACAATTTATGGCTCTTGCCGCTTGTAATTGGTCGTGTTGGCTGAAGATGATGGAAAATGAAGGCCAAACAGAATGCCTACCCCAGCCATTCTAGGATTATTAATCTAGGATTATTAAGAGAAAAATGGCAGCAAATATTAATATAGATAAAGGACTTACGAATCCTAGCCAGTGTGACTTGTAACAGTAAGGAATGAGAGCTAATTGTAAGAGGTAATTTAATTGTATTAAGTATCATTTCTATTCTGGAACCTAAGAGCTAATGTGTTCCAATTATTTCAATCTGGCAGTCTTAAGTAATTTTGTTTACTTAGAACGCTAAACATGATACTAGTTAATGTATTTTCTGGATTCCTATGACACTTTGAGCCATTAACTAACCACACTGGTTGGGTTTCCATAGGATCACTATGGCCATAGGACTTTTACAATTTGTTCTTAAAATTTTTAAATTGTATTGTTTCAACATTTTTGAACATCACTAACTTAAGCCCTGCACAGATTCTAATTGAAGACAGAAATGTTATTGGTGTTAGTTTGCTCAAGAGAAGAGCCTTCGGAAGCAGATTACTGCATCCGTTGACTGAAGACTCTGTAACCATTTGGCTCTGTAACAATTTGATAAATCAGAAATTTATCTAACAGTATTGGTTTTCTCCCTTCTGTGTCTTGTTCAGATTCTGGGGGCACGGCATCTTCCCAAAAATGGAAGGGGAATCGTTTGCCCATTTGTAGAAGTTGAGGTATCTGGAGCAGATTATGATAATACAAAACAGAAGACCGAGATGGTGGGTGAGTACCTGATCCTGCCATTTCAATTTCAGATTCCATTGCCAAAGATGTCAGTGTTATTTAATATCTCCTATATGATGATAACAATTGAGAACATGTTCTCCCTTCACTTTCAAAAAATCAGCTTCTTTGTCATCATCAGAAAGGTGTAGAGTTGATCTCACTCTGGGGCTTATGTCCTATTGCTCCTCCTCATCTCTTTTTCTCATGACTTTCTGGTTGAAGTGTGAAAAAGAAGCTTGCAATTGTTTGAGGAATCTGTGGGCAGTTATTTCAAATTTACTATGGGCCCTTGTTGTGGCGAGAAGTGTAGAAATGTTTCCTGTTCATTGAATGTCTGCAAATTGTTCCGGGCAGGTGGCGAGGAGTTACTTTCTATTTGACACTAACTCTGGAAGTGTAGGCAACTGCAGAGATAAACCTGTACAACTATAGATTACTTAACATGCATTAAATTAGAAAGAGAGAAAATGGATGTAATATATGTTTTGTTTTGAATTGTGCACTGTAGAATTGGAAGAAGCTATTTAAACTGGAGCAGATGTTTGAACTAAACTAAACTTCATATTAAAAGTTTTCAGAGTGTAAATTATTTATATGCGGAAAAATGCCAACTTTGGAACATAACCAAACAAGTGTCAGCTTTTCTGTAGTCAACATTCTCTCCCCTGCCAACCTCAGAACAAATTTTTAATGTGTAAATATTATTTAGTAACTGTAGTTACTCAAACTGCAGCGAATGGAAATACAGTTTGCATTTACTGTCGGTTTTAAGAGTTTGGATTCTTCACCTCTTGGGCTCCTTTATTATTATTATTTTTTAAATCTTGTCCTTTATTAATCCTGTACTTTGTACAATTGTCTAATCAACAATTGGAGAATTTTCCAGATTTGTAGAAAATTTCAATCATGAAGTGCCTAAAAGTTGATATACTGTTGTTGCTGTTATTTTTGTTGTTCTAAGTAGCACTTGTTCTTGGTTATGTGTGTTCCTTAGTTAAGATTTTACCTTCAGGAATCATCTGTTGGAGAGAGATACAAAGTCTGTGTGGGGGGGAAATATAGTTAGGATAGATTAGTAAAGGTAAGGGAATAAGAAATGATACTAAATTATGTCTGGGTTGGCGGAAATACCATCCCAAGGAAACATAAACTGAGATTTAAAATAGACACACCAACAACAATAGAAAAAGAAAGGGAGAGGGGAGGAAAGAATGAAAGGAAGATGGGGGAAAGAAGAAAGAGGTAAGGAGAGGAGGATGGAAAGGAGAGAAAGAGGAGGATAGAAAGGGGAAGAGAAGAGCAGGAGTAGGAGAAAGGTATGGGAAGAAGAAAGGGGAAGGAGAGGAGGAAGGAGGAAAGTAGAGAAGGGAGGGAGGGAGAAAGGAAAGGGAAAGGAAAGGAGGATGGAAGGGAGAGAAAAGGCAGGAGAGAGGGTAGGAAGGGAAAGAGGAAGAGCAGGAGCAAAGGAGAGGTAAGGGAAGAAGGAAGGGGAAGGAGAGGAGGAAGGAAGAAAGTAGAGAAGGGAGAGAGGGTGAAAAGAAAGAGGTAAGGAGAGGAGAATGGAAAGGAGAGAGAAAGAGGAGGAGAGAGGGTAGGAAGGGGAAGAGGAAGAGCAGGAGTAGGAGAAAGGTACAGGAAGAAGGAAGGGAAAAGAGAGGAGGAAGGAAGAAAGTAGAGAAGGGAGGGAGGGAGAAAAGAAAGGGAAAATAATGTGGTGTTACAACAGGAGGAAGAAATGGTAAACAAAGCAACCCAAACTCTATATTATAACCTATTAAATAAAACAATAAATGTATAAGAATGATAAATGTTAAAACACCTGTAACCAAACGACATGCTGTATGTGATGATAGTTTTTTTGTGTGTGTTTTTTTGTTTGTTTTGTTTTTTTATTGTTGTGTGTATGTGTTGTCTATGTAAAATATATATATATATATATATATATATATATATATATATATATATATATATATCTATATATATATATATAGGTCTCTAGTTGTTCGGGTTTTTCCCCGCGTAGAATTGGAGATGTCTTGGCGACGTTTCGACGAAGTCTCATTCGTCATCTTCAGGCGGCTTCAGACTACTTCAGGTTTGGTGTTTCCAGGAGTAGTGGAACTACCCACACTACTCCTGGAAACACCAAACCTGAAGTAGTCTGAAGCCGCCTGAAGATGACGAATGAGACTTAGTCGAAACGTCGCCAAGACATCTCCAATTCTACGCGGGAAAAAACCCGAACAACTAGAGACCTACATACTAACACCCCGCGAAAACCTCAGAAAACACACACACACACACACACACACACACACACACATATATATATATATATATGGAATCATCTGTTGCTAGGATATTGGCTTGCAATTACTAATTAGATTATGTAGTTCAAGGAATCTAAATATTTGTAGAGATTTTACAATATAAGCAAAAAGAGAAATATAGTATGATGACCAACAATTTGTTTCCATAGTGGTCAGCCACTGATGGTGGAATTCCAGAAGCAGGATATTATTTATTATTTTATTTTATTTATTTTCATATTCTAAACCACCCATCTCCCTCAGAAAGGGTCTTACAGTATTACAACAATACTATAGTATTTTCCTGCTTCTTCATCATAGTGAATGACACTGAGTGTGTCCAGCCTAGTGGTAAATATATATTGATTATAACTAGCAAGATTTTACTCTTTGTCTAAAACTTTTTTAAATTCCATGTTGGTGGCCACCAAAAATTTTGTGCTTGTAATATAAAATGTAGTATTTTTATTTGTTCAGTCTGCACTAAAAAAATGAAACATTTTCTCGGAATGAATTAAATTTCAAGATAACTTTTGGGGGGAAAATATAACCTAATACATTAAAGATAATGTGTAGCTTTTCTATTAGCTCATGTTTCTTGCCATTTTAGATTTGTCCTTTTTAAATTCCTAATGCCCACAAATCCGATTTCCTTAAAACTATGAATGCTTACTTCCATTTAAATCTGGATATGTCAGTGGAAAACCATTTTAACTCAGCCTGTTTTCTTTTATCCCAGAGGTGGGTGTTTCTATCTCAGGTGTTTTAAAACAATTATTTCCCTTTAGTTAATCTAGATGTTTAGGACTAGTATTTAGATACAGATTTAGACTGTATGCTTTGTAAGAATCCACAAGTTTAGGAATAAGCTTATATAGCCCTAGTGACATATAAAGAAATGAAATCTTTGTAACTGGTGTGTTTCTTTTAATAAGACAGTGGATGTCTTTAATTTCATCACTGAGAATGAGAAGTGAGATGAAGTATGTTGACAATAGCTGCAGTAAATGTGTCAACTCCTGCCTTTTCAACCTAGCCATATTTGGGAGCCAGTGTAGTTGCATCACATGGTATTTGGGCCTGCTCAGCCATGAGCAAAGTAGTAATCCTAACTTTGCTTTTCTACGTTTTGTGGTATATGAAGATCTGTTCAATAACCAGAACATCTTAGTTTGTGTAGTGTTAGGCAGCTGCATCCTTTCCTCCAATAAAAACAGCTTTAATGAGAGATAGAAACTTAATTTTAAAACTATCTCAGTCTCTAACACATATTCAGGGACTGGCTGGGAGTCTTCTCCCATTAGGAATTCTTATGCTTAAGACATAAGATCCAGCTGCATGTTTTCATTGGTTGCAATCCTCTAACCTCTAATGGAAGCTAGTGCAGGGATTTATCCCATTGTTTTGAATAATATAATAAATAGACAATTTGCTTAGGCCCAGGGAAGAATAACCAAACCAAAGGTTCTTATTACCAAAGCCTGTAATAATTTCTCATGATATTATTTGGAAAGATTATTATCCTCATTTTAGAAGGGATGTGCATTTGTTTTTTTACCTTTTCACATAATAAACCCATTGCTTCAATTATCACTTGAATAATACTGTCTGAATTCACCCCAATTTAACTTATTATGCTTATTAATCTTTTTCTCTTAAATATAATGACAACAGGCTTAGACTTATATACCGCTTCACAGTGCTTTTATGCCATCTCTAAGCAGTTTACAATTTGAGTCCTCATTTTACCATGCTCAGAAGGATGGAAGGCTGAATCAACCTTAAGCCAGTGAGAATCGAACTACTGGCAATGGCGGTCTGCATTCTAATCACTGCTCTTGGTACACTGGTTAGAATGCAGTATTGCAGGCTAGGTATAAGGGAGAATGTGTACTTGTCAGGTTCAGAAATGGTGCTTTAGATGTTAAATTCCAAAACACAATTTTGTGCTTTGCAGAGAAGATAAGTAATCAAAAAACATCTTGGTTGTAATTTAAATTCACTGCTGTTTAAAGCGTTATATTTCTTTGTATGCAAATAAATACAAAGACTTATTCTGTAAGCGGCCTTGAGTCGCCATTGGCGAATAGACGGCAATAAAACTAAATAAATAAATAAATAAATTCCACATATATCTGATGGTATCTTTTGTTTACTCTAGTGGACAACGGGACTGAATCCTGCTTGGACCCCAAAGACTTTTCAGTTCCATGTCAGTAATCCTGACTTTGCTTTCTGCGCTTCGTGGTATATGAAGAGGATATGTTCAGTGACCAGAACTTCTTAGCTCAGGCCACTTTCTTGGTTAAAGGCCTAAAGGCAGGTAAATGAGAAGAAAGGTCTTCTGTCAAGGATAGTTGTGTGATACAGAAGAGGTAGTCCTTGGTTAATGATTGCCTTGTTCAGCTCGTGGTCAGTTTTGTCAGTGCTGAAAAAATAAATTCCATAACTGGTCCTAAAACATACAGCTGTCATTATGTAGATCAGGGGTCTCCAACCTTGGCAACTTAAGACTTGTGGACTTCAACTCCCAGAGTTCCTCAGCCAGCAAAGCTGGCTGAGGAACTCTGGGAGTTTGAGTCCACAGGTCTTAAAGTTGCCAAGGTTGGAGGACCACTGATGTAGATGACCAGCACAGTAAGTGGCCAAAAAGAATCTCAATGTAGCATTAGATTTTTTTTTTTTAAAAAAAGGGCCTGATAAGACATAAATACCTTATTTAATGTTATATTTTTAAAAATTATAAATGCTCAACACGGCTGACTTGCTCCCTTCTCATAATTCATTTTGTTACCTTGAGGATACCGGGCTGTACCTTTGAAGAACAACTATAGTGAGGATCTGGAATTGGCCTCCTTGCTTGTTAAGATAGATAAAATTCCTCTCATGGTAAGTTGTTATTTTACAAATGAAGCTTGAATGCCACTATTTTGTAGTAACTAGAACAGGAGGACAAAGGTTATTCTAGCTTTAAGAATAAACTAGTTAATCAATCTGCTTTTAACTAAGAATGGCTAAGATTTGGGGGGTGGGGTACCAACAGTAGCCTTACGATATCATGTCTCTTGGGAACTTTGCATTTTTGTAGTTTCTGACATACTTTAGACAATGTGTTTTCTGCCCCCAGATCCTCTTTATCAAGGCTACACAAGGTGATGTCCCAGGGACACACATGGTCTTCAGAATTGCTGCTGAACTCTAATTATGATAAAAGCAGGAAGTTAGGAAATATACATTAAATGTGTTTCATTAAATGTATTTAAAGTAAACTCAATCAATCTTTTCTTTGCCTGCTCTTTAGAGTTCAGTCCACTTGGACCAAAAGGATAAGAATAGCAATAGCACTTAGCCTTATATACCACTTCACAGTGTTTTATAGCCTTCTCTAAATGGTTTACAAAGTCCTCATATTTCCCCCAACAATTTGGGTCCTCATTTTAGTGACCCTTGGAAGGATGGAAGGCTGAGTCAAACTTGAGCATGGTGAGAATCAAACTGCAGATAGTCAGCAGAATTAGCCTGCAGTACTACATTCTAACCACTGCAACATCACGGATCTTGTAGTAATATAATACAGTATTATCTATATTCTGATTTAGACCAAGGTTTGCTAAGATAGGAATTTAATAACTTTTAGTTCTTTTGCCCCTAGGATCTTCAAGCTAATTTACTTGCAGTGAAATGTATAGTGAAATGTCTTTCTTTTTTGTAAGAGTAAACATGCAAGCCAAATAAATTTGCTTATGTATGGTAACAAACACTTCTATTTTTTTTTAAAAAAAGAAAGAATTGTAGCTACTACATTCCCTGAGAAAGGGAGAAATGGGTGTTATTCAGTGGTTTTGTAATTTACCCATTGCTTTGAGTCTCATTAAAAAAAAAGTTCTCCAAACTTCCTGCTAACTTGGCCAGCAAAATGAAATTGGCTTTAAAACCTAAGTAAGGAGTTAAGCTAGCTTGTTGACTGATATTTTAATGAAATGATTGTGAAGAACTGGTTTAGTTTTCATTTTAGTAGGATAAAAAAAATAAGTGAGGATTTTAATAAAAAAACCTTACCTAAGTGATGACATTTTTTAAATATACATATTTAAATTTGTTTTGTCCTATTACACAAAATTTCACAAATTTATTTGCTGATGATACATGTGTGTATGCATACATGTACGTAATAACAAATTCCTTAAGTATTTCTATGATGTTGGATGGCGAGATCTGAGGAAGATCCAGTGAATTCCTGGCTGAATTGAATTTTCTTCCTCTCTAGAAATGAGATCAAAGGTTTTTAGTTGTTATTCTTTCTATCCTGGAACAGGAAAATGGTGAAACTAACCCCTTTGCAGCATCGCCTTTCCGAGAGAGGTCTGCTGATTCCCCAAATCAGCTCTTGGCAGGCAGAGCCAGAGAAGGTTCCTTGGAAGCACGATATCAGCAACCATTTGAAGATTTCAGGACGTCACAGGAGCAGCTATCAGACCATTTTGACAATCGCGATAGAAGGTAAGTGTGTAAAATTAAATTTACATATTTGGATGCTCTGCATAGTAGACCAATTTAATAAAGTAAATAAAGGTAAAGGTTTCACTGTCCAGTCTTGTCCAACTCTATGGTCAATGTTCAACTCTATTTGTTACCCAAGGGAGCCAATGTTGTCCAAAGACATTTCCATATGGCCAACATGATTATACCGATATCCCGAGGCTCATGGACTGCTGTTACCTTTCCACCAAAGTGGACCTATTGATCTACATTTGCATGTTTTCGAACTGCCAGGTGGGCAGGTAATGGGAGCTCACCCCATTATATGATGCTTGGGTCTCAAACTCCGGCTGTTCAGTTTTCCAGCTGACAAGCTCGGCATCTTTAATCACTGAGCCATCACACCCCACATAATAAAATAAAGTAAGTTTCTGGTATTTGTTTTCAAAGTTAGTTATTTTGACATTATATGGTACTGGGCTTGCGTTGGCTAACTCTGCTTGGCCCAAGATACCTTATTGTATATTCTAGAGCTAACTTATTCCATGATTGTTGACTTATATTTTCTCCCCAAAGATTTGCAACGAGGTCACAATAAGGGAGGGAAATTACTTTTATAAAGTTGTCATTGCAAAGAATCCAAATAAACATTAATCCAGATGGCTGAGATGGAATTTTCCTTTTTTTATTTTTGAAGGAAGAACATTATGTTGTGGAGTCAGCCTTCCATGTTACAAAGTACCTCCTACCCACTTGTCTTTTAATACTCCAAATGTCCCAAATGATGTTGCTTCTCTTTGGTACAAAATGTCACATTTCCAAACCTATCACCACCTCCACTGCCAAAAGTGGTCAATTCCGTCAGAATGGAGAACAATGTGGTGAACTATGAATATTTAATGCAAAAGCATCCTGCCTCTAGAGTATGAGGCCATACAAGTTTATTGGTTTTGGAAGAGGAACATCTAAGCTATCATTGGGACTCAGATGTGCCAGTGAAACTGCTGATGTCTTTTTTTCCCCCCTAGCATGCGATAATTTTTAATTTGGTTTCACTTTTGTATTTAGACCTTCTAAAGAGCTCAGGGCTTCACCATTTTATCTTCACAACAACTCAGTTGGATAGGCAATGAGTAAATGTCTACCTCTCTGTTGTGGCCCACCGGCGGCCAGCAGAACTGGCAGCAGAGTCAGACAGTGAGAATGGGGTGGATTGGGGCCAATCCTGGGGGCTGAGGAAAGATCAGAAGAGGGCTCTGTGTCGGAGGCAGAGAGGAAGCTAGACAACAGTGAGGCAGAGGAACAGCTGGAGCCTGTTCCCAATGTGGCATGTACAGAGCTGCCAGAAGACAAGAACAACTAAGAAAACAGGTTGACTTAGGAGTAAAGCCACACCTTGGCATTGATTGGCCCCTGCCATAGAGGAGCAAAAGAGGAGCGAACAGGGAGAGGGCTTTTGCAGAAAACAGTTCGTTCCTTCAGTCGTTTCAAGAGTGGAGAGTTTTGTTTGTGACTATAGGAGACTCTGCGCCAAGTGTTGCCTTGCCCTGTGGTTGGAAACTTGTTATCTGGCAGCTCAAGCGAGAGAAGGTTCGTGTTGATAAATATTCCTCTGAAAGACTGTTTGCCAAGCCTTGCTTACTGTGAATGAAAGGAATTCAGAGTCATGTAAATAAAAGAGGTTTTGCCAGGACCAAGACTCTGCTTCATACTTGTTAAGGAAACCTGGGTCAGAACACTCTTGGGGTGAACTTACCCAATCATCAGTTTCATTGCTATTGTACGGTTACTCCAACAAAATTCTAACCAATATTTGACTATTTTTAAAATGAGTTGAATTTGCAATTTCTTTCCCTGCAGGTTCCTGCGAAGGACACGGGTGAATGGGGATAACCGCCTCTAGCTCCAGTTTGCCTGCTGGAAAGCACTCCTCCGGTGCTTGTGATTCTCACGGATTGCTGTGAACTGGTTTCTATGGAAACGTCACATGCTTTGGCCTACTTTCAGGCAGCTTTTCCAGTTTCTGTTCTGAAGGATGTTCAAGTGGAAAACTTTTTTTTTTTTTTTTAGAAAAGAAACATCAAATCACACATCAATCACTTTATTGTTGAGGAGAAAAAGACCTTCAGAACCAAAACAGAGAGAAAAAGTACTGAATGTGTGTATCTTGTCAGTAGCTAAGGCTCAACACAAAATCCAGTCAGCAGTTTCCTTTTTCTGTGTCACTGAAGTTCCAGAGAGGATAATACCTCAGAGCTGCCAACAAAGCATCTTTCCTTTACTCAGCTGAGAAAACCTGATTTTTTTAAAAAAATTATTATTAATTTTATTACACTTCTTAATCACTGATGGTGCACAGAAAAAGATATTTCCATTTCAAGAGAAAGTACAATTATTCTCATGGTATTAGAGCACAAGCCCAATAGGGCATACTGGGCCCAGTCTTTGGGGCCATGTCAAGCTATGCAAGGTTTTAAATCTGTCAGTATTGAGCAGAGCTGCCAAGTTTCTTACTTTGGCAGATCTTGGGTTTCATTAGCTGGGGTTTAAGTGCAGAAGACCATCAGCAAAGCTGTCCAATAGCCTCCTTTTTATGTGACTCTTAATGACTAGTGTCAAGCAGAAACGGGCCACCCAGTAGAGAATGGATGACTTGAGATTTCGAGAGGCAACTTTGAAGAGGTAGGAACAGACGGAATACATGAGCCAAAGCCAGCTCTGCAAGACGTAGAGCTCTTGCCACTACTTATTTGTTGCCTCTGCTTCCATAATGCAGAGTTTCGGCCACTTGTGCTGGAGCAGAATAGTAATCTTGGGTCATGTGCCCTGCTGCAATAGTTCTCATGACCAGTATTGCTGAAGAGAGGCCCTACAATCTTTGTAGGGTTAACAAGCTAAGGAAGCATTTTTAGCTTCTCTTGAGTTTTCACCATTGCACCTCTTGTTTTGGAGGAGATGATTTTTTTTTTGTACAGGACCAGGCCATCTCCGCTTTTTAAGAAAGCTTTTCTCCATGTTCTTTAGGTCAGGCCATCCGAAGGCAGTTGTCATTGTCATGATGTGCCAGCGTGTCATAACATGTCTATTGCTACAGAAACAGTGAAAATTACATGCTGCTGTCTTTTGTCTACTAGCAAGGTGACAAAAACCCAAGAATAGTGCTCAGTGTTTCTATTTTACTTTGCTGAATAAAGGAGAGCAGATATATCCCAACCTCCAAAGGCAAGCTTCACCATACATGGTCGTGTGAACAATGCATTATTTGACTTTCTTAAGGAGGAGCTTAGATCCTCTAACTCCACCCGATGTATGGATAGAGATCTACCATTTGTTGGGATGATCAGGCTGCACAATAAAAGTTCTGAATTGATATACTGAGATCCAGCTGTGTATTTTGTAGAAGAGGAAACAAATTGGGATTCAAATAAAGCCACATGTGTTTGTAGCATTGCTTGAAACAACAAAAGGTTTGCTTCAAGGTAGAAAACCAGGTTAAAAATTAATCAGTAAAGATATGCTAGGCTCTTATAAATTTCATCCTAAGACAGCATGCCATCACAACAAATGTGTGTTGAGTAGGCATATGACAGGAGTAATGGGAAACCAGGTTACTTCCAAAGCATATATTGGCTGCCTTTAGATTGACAGATGGGTTATAAACCCAACTAATTTAAGCTAATGATGCTTTAGCTCTTCCCAGGCCAGGAAATGTATGTCATTTATTGAATGTACAGGTGTCTCCCATTCATTGTGCTGACTGTAGTGTTTATTTCTACCAAGTTAAATGCAAGATGGAATTAGTTGAAAAGCATGGGGTGGAATATAGATTACTTGTTACCAAGTCTGAATTTAAAGTATGTGCACAAAGTGTCTTGCCTAAGCAAAGCTGAAGCTAATAAGGACACACAGGAATGCTATGTGCCCATATAATTTACTTGTGTACATTTTGTACTAGTAGTCTTATTCATTCTGGAGGCCAGACTGTGGATCTCAGTCAGTCATTATCCTCCTATTCTCCTTCCCTACAACAAGCTGAAGCTTAAGACATTTATCAGCTTGGGCTACCATACCTGAAAGAGTGTCTTTTCTGTGTTGGCACAGAATTCCCAAACAGATGATATAAAAATACATTTTGTCTAATACATTCTTTTTTAGTTTTGTTTTTTTTAAAAAAAATTCATACCCTTGAAATATCTTTCAGTAAGTGTAACTAAGTGATTTAAGTGTAACAAAAAACTTAGGATGCTGGAACATGTGTTTACTTTAAATAAGAGCAATCCTGCAATTGTACCTAAAGCATGTTCTAATTATTGTTTTTGTCTATAGCAATAGCAATAGCAATAGCAGTAGACTTATATACCGCTTCATAGGCCTTCAGGCCTCTCTAAGCGGTTTACAGAGAGTCAGCATATTGCCCCCAACAATCTGGGTCCTCATTTTACCCACCTCCGGAAGGATGGAAGGCTGAGTCAACCCTGAGCCGGTGAGATTTGAACCGCTGAACTGCTGAACGCTGATCTAGCAGTAGCCTGCAGTGCTGCATTTAACCACTGCGCCACCTTGGTCTAGAATTAACATGTTAAGACAGTTGATCAGATATTTGATGAGGATGATTGAAGTCCACTTTTCTATGGTTCTATCTAGATTATCATCTCTATCAATCTGCTCTTTTTGATTTTGTTTTGTTTCCTGTTTTCAATCATTTATAAACTGTCCAGAGTTGTTGGCCGTAGGGTGGCATATAAATGTAAATTATTATTGTTGGTCACATAGTCAGCCAGATGTTTTACACTGGATTTGGCATTTTTATCTACCTACTGAGTCCTTCCCAAGGATTAGGATAGCATTTGTGGTTGTATTTTCCAAAAACACTTTCATGAATTACAATAATAAGCGTAGGCTAACACCAGCTAAAGAATTGGGAGCTTTCACATTGTTGTACATATAATAGTAATAATTGCAAGTTGTTTTTGAAAAACTAAGAGGAAAGAAGATCAACTTGAAGTAGTTTGTACTGATTTCAAAAAGGCATTTGATTCCCTGCCACAACTGGATAATCAAACTAAAAGACATCACTAAAACATCAGAAGCTTGTGCCAAAAAATAATGGCACAATAGAAGACACGGCGGCTAGTCAGTGGGGATAGACGGGAGAGGTTAACATCAAGAGGGGCATATTTCAAGCAGACTCAGTAGAGTTGACAACGAACTGAACTGTAGGTAGATGTGTAAGTTGCAAGTACACCAGACAGTTGAAAAAGAAGGAAGAATATCTGAAGGGCAGTACAAACATACACTAAAGTTAATGCACCATGAAAGTCCACTGAATAGCAAACTGATCCATAAGAAAGATAGCATTTAAATGCCCATTATTCCTTTGATGACAATATTAAAACCCCACAATCTACCAGTATGTTGCAATGAGAACTAGGGCTGATCATCTTTATATCGGTCCCATCTCTAATCTCTGGCAGCATGGTTCTTCCCCATGGAGTTTGGAAGCTGTGTATACAGGACAGTGGTCCACATTTTTCAAATCCACTTGTATATACATTGATGATAATGATGATTTTGTGACAGGCAACTCGAGGTAACCGTCCATTGAAAATGATTACCATTCATACCTCCCCCCCATCCAAAAAAACGAGAATGTGCAGAAAGCTGTTTATTTCTCAATTCTTTATTTAAGACAAAACCAATAAGGTCTCATTATTTCATCAAAATGTATAAGCAAGCTGTTCCCACCCTCATAGCCACATATACAAAATGAAGGGAAACTTGCTGCAGTTCACTTCGCAGAAGTGGCATCGTTGCTGAAAAAGAGCCAGCGCCATAGTTGCCAGGCACCAGTTCTCTCTTGCAGGAGAACTACATTAGCATTTACCCACATCAACAGCTTCAGTCTTTTCTTCAAAAAAGTTTTACCAAAAGTACAAAAATTAGTTGATTTTGTCATGGTTTGTAAATTAATCCTACTCCTATATAAACAGAAGTTTGTACTAGCCCAGCACTACTTACAATAGTTTTCCTATCATCAGCTTGGGAAGCTAAAGAGCTTAGCTAGTCTGCTTAGTGAGATAATTTTACAAAGGATGAAAAAAAGCTTATCCATCTGTCTTCAGAAAGCATCCTAAACAGATGGTATCTACAAGCTCTCCAAAAGCACCTGTAATAATCCTTATCCCGCTATTCTAATAGGTAACTTGTTGGGAAAATAGAGGGGGGATCTGTGTAAAATTGGATGGGGTGGGGAGAGAGAAAATTCAGTATCCTCCAATTTTGCTTTGGCATGAATACTTTTCACTTAAGTATTGTATCCTAAGAACAGAGCCTTCCTGCTCATTAACAACATCAGGACACCTGGTTTTAAAAAGGAATACAAGTTTTGAAAAGTGTTATAAGTAAAGCTGATCCTGGCACATATCTAGAGCTGTATTTTTGCTGGTCTTAGTAATATTCAAAAGGCATGTTGCAACTTTAGGGGAATTCAAGAGTGCTTAAGCATAAATTCAAAGCTCTAGTATTACAGTCACTCTTGTTTATGCCCCTCCCCCCATCTTGCAATATCTAAGGAAGAAATACATACTAGGCAGACATAACATATATCCAGTTCTTGGCATGTCTAAGCAACGGCAGTTTGCTGGATTTGTCCAAGGCTATAATTCCAGTTGATAAACTTGTCCTATTTAAAGGCAGCAGATACAGTATATTTAAAACCAGTCAGTCTTATGGGAATTCCATAGAAGAGTTGCACATGGACAATTACTGTAGACCATGTCCATCTGGCCCAGGTGTTCTGCTCAGGCTGGTCCTTTTGTAGCACCTATTAATGGATACCCTGGGGACCAATGGTGACTCTAATTGGAAGTTGGGTGCTCCCTCATCCCTCCTCCTCTATCTAAATCTCACCCAGTGTTGGAAAAGCTCCTAGCACTTCTGAGGCATGGTTCTTTGCAAACAGAATAACAGATGCCCTTGCAGACAGAGCTTATTCTGTAAACTTCATGCCACACCAGCTTGTGATTAAGCATTTACAATGTGCTATTTCTATTCCAAAAGGGTGGTTGAACTGAGTCTTAATTTAAAGCAAAACAAAATAAAAACCAGTCTCGGGAACAGATGAAATTAGCGATAAAAGTATGACTAATAAATACCACACGAAGAGACAATGTGCCGGCTGAACAAATTCCAACACCACCACCCCCTTTCTAAAACATTTGCATTCTGGTTCAGGATTTCCCCACAGCCTCACCATTTCATGTATTCCTGTGCCTGTTATTTAGAGAAGAAGAAAAATCACAAAGGGTGAAAAAAGAACCCCTTCGAGGTTTCAAACGATAGCAAAATGACATCTGGAAACTATATGGGTCTGATCTGCCCAATAGCAGCTTCAAATCAGAAATGGCCCACAATGAGACTGGGTGTAACACTAGACTATCGTATTTGAACTTTTGAAAAAAAAGAGACATATGGAATGTCACAGTGAGCCAATTTATATTGTGTAGTGCCTCACCTCACAGCTTGAGAAAGGCTGGGTAGGCCAGATAGTAGAAAAAAAGCAGAGGAAAACCCATCCAGTGATTTTCATGTCGTCTAAACTTTAAGCAACACACAGCTTTACTGTCTCTGTTGCATTCTCAAGTAGCAACCTAGTAGAAGCTCTTCCAAATGGTGGTGAAATGAATGCTCTCACCTGGCCTGGTGAAAATGACACCAGAATTATTGGAGTTACTAAGGCAGGCTTGCTTGGTCCAAGGTATGTCTTCGACTACGCTGGGCTGTGTTTTTTTTCCTGCTATATAACTCTTAAGCTGTCTGTGCTCCCTAACAATTTGCACTGCATAATTATGATATAAAATATTGCCAACACTCAATGAAGGTGGGTTCCCCCACCCCCCATTTAAAATGAATGAAAACCATGATGTAAAAGTCTGTATGAACCTTGCAGTTTCCGAATAACACTTTCGGCCCTTCTAAAATAAGAAGCAATGGGGCAACCACTGCCATGTCTCTGATATAGTCTTGTACGGCTTTGGATAATTAAATAATAAAATAAAAATAATAAAATAATAAAAATAATGAAATTATAAATGAAATAAAACAAAAATGGAAAATGAAATAAATAATAAATAACTCTAGATTGGAAAAAAAAACGCTCAATACAAATCAGATCAGAATGCCTCCCTCTTTTTAAGGTGATTGGATCACCAAGGCAATAATGGGAAATGTTACTAACATGGGATTCTGAAAATTCTTATAGCAGATTATTTTCTGGCAATATCTCTGGAGCACCTGTTCTTCTGCCATGAAACTGTTTTTGATTACCTACCTTTCCCTCATAAAATATGTTTTACTGAGAATGTTCTTATTATGTCTTATGTTTTAACTTATTATGCTAACAACAAATGGTTTTAATATTTTAAAATAAATACAAATAATTACATTTGAATGGCCAGGTTCATGAAGGATACCATAGTATAAAGGTTGTTCTGATTGAAACACTACTAGGAACTCCAGTGAGATTATCCAGGTGTGATTTATTTGCAAAGTCAGTAAATGGGCTTACTTTTAACGCCCACTCTGCACCTTCTCTATTTGTGAAATATGAGAGATAGAAACAGAGTGAAGGCGAAGGTTATTGCTTTTAGGAAATTTATAAGATTTAGCACAAGTCTTAATGGGATATCTATACTTTCTAAAATCTTACAGTGCTTTTAGCTAGAGATACATACATTTCTAACCAAAACATTTAATAGTCTTACAAAAATGGGGAAAAAATCTGGTTCTTGAAAAAGTATAACACCAGAACAAAACCAAAACAGATCAGACCAGAACAAAGTAAAACTAGATCAAAAGACAATCATCCTGTTCCCAAGTACTGGGAAAATAACCACATTTTTAGTGATTTTCTGAAAACTAAAAGGATGAGAGCAAATCTTCCTAAAATCTCTGGAAGGAAGATCATTCCAAAAAGATGCCTTTTTGGCCACAATTTCTATTTGTTCTAATTGATTTAATCAATTTAATGAATCAAATGAATAGAAAGATTCTTATTAATTCAGTATTAATATTAATTAGCACCAAATATTCAGGTTTTTTAATAATTAACTTTGTTTGACTGGATAGATCTACTGTTTTCATTTTCCATCCAAAATCATGTTCCCTTGAACTGGGAACTTATAAGTTAAATACAAACTAATTTAGCTCATTATTCTCTAAAAATATTATTACAACATGTCCTCCAGTTCTGTTGGCTCAGGACCATAAGAACTGTACTCTAGAACCGTTGGAAGGGCACAAGGTTGAGGGAGGCTGGCCAAATATCACTTGCAGTACTGTTCTGCTACTCTTTGACTTGCTACCACAATTTTGGTCGTAAGTCATTGTGGTTCTTAAGCAAATTCTGGGGCACTTGCACTAGGGGCCCTTGGACCCAATCTGCCTGTAAACACCCCTTAGTGCAAACACCGTGTGCCAAAATCCCATTTGGCTTTCAGTACGGACCTTTGCAGTCAGTATCTTTGAGAGCAATAGGGTTGCTTACCAAAGATACTCCACCCTGCATGGGGTGAAATCCATCTGGCAGGCAGCCCTTCCGGTCTCAAGAGGCTGGCTAAATAAGTCTGTCCCAACACGGGTCTTTGGACTTTTTTTTTCAGCCAACCCCTTAGGAACCAGAGGGAGTGGTGTCAGCAGCCAGCAGCAGCTTGCAACTGTCCCTGCTGTTTTTTCCATTGACTTTTCTGGGGAAGTTGGCAGGGAAAATTTCAAGTGTCAATCATAATTGTGGGACTCTTGGAATAAGTTCAGGCAGGTTTCCAAGAACCCAGATTGCAATCGTATGACTGCAGGGTGCTGTAATGGCTATAATTTCAGGCACTGGAAGTAAGCCCCTTTGTTCAGTGTTATCGTAAATGTGAACAGTTGCTGAATGGTTGTTAAGCAAGGACTAGCTATAATTATGTAGTGGCTTGGGTCATTCAACCCTTCTTAGGGAGTGACCTAAATATTCAAAATACAAACAATGACATCTACCTCTCTACCAGTCTCTTTATATACTTAAATCTAATTCAATTTTTGGTCTTGTCATGTACAGCCTATGCATTGTGTTGTTGCTTCCTGTGACAAGAAAGGCTGCTGCAAACCACTAAAGAGATCAAAATCTACCCTTAAAATTCTGCTTCAAAGTTCTGCACTTTTTGCTAGACAAAGAAACCAAGATGATGCATTTACCATAGATACTAATTTCCTATTAAATAATACACTCTTGCATATCTAAAGCCTGTTTGTTAAATTAATTTGAGCTGCATAGACTCCATCATGACATGGTAGTACAACTCCCCCTGAATTTAAGTTAGATAGATAGATTGATTGATCAATCAATAGATATGCTCACAATTAACTCAATGGATACATTTAACTGCAAGTGTATCACCTTTTAATACAGAAAAAGAGAAAGACTCCAGAAAGTGAAGGGAGGCTTCAGTATGGGCTTACTGGAATATACATGTCAGAAGTAAGTTATTGGTTCAACTAAATGTATCCTATCCATCATAATGTGTACATTTGTGTATTCAATGAATCCCAAGTTATCAGACTGCATTTCAATCTAGGGCAGTGCCACTGTTGGACTCTGCACTCTTTTAGGATCAAAACTGGTAGTTGCATATAAGCAAGGGGTTGTACTACAGATTTATTGCTTCCATTGGGTAGCAACTTTATCACAAACAAGCACATGACACATACTTCCCTCTGCCAGAAATACTTTGATACTTCCGTAAGACAGATATCCATCTCATTATGTTTGTTATCTTCACTATGATCTATTCTGCCCAACGTCAGGGCATAAATTTATGTCCTGCAATTCATGCACAGGGTAATTAAATTTGCCACAAACCCTGGCCCATTCTGATCCAACTAACATGAGGAATTGAGTTGCTCCCATATCAATGGCTTTTGTTTTCCAAATAAATCTGGCTGAGCACCATATTGCCCTCCTTGAATAAAATCTGGAGAGAGCGATTTTGAACATGCTTGCAATGCTTTTAAATGCATCCCAAACTCCAAGCTCTCCTCAAAGAGTTGAGTAGAGTTTCCAATTAAACAACCATCTGTATATATATCATGCTTATGTGGATGTTATGAATAAACTAATTGAATATACATATGCATATATTGAAAACAAATCAGCATGTTTGGAGAGAAAAAAGAGAACTGCTCCTCTATCAATTCCACTGAACTGACCAACATTGCTTTTTCCTTTGGGAACTCAAGCGCTGTTGTCATTCCGGTTGGGAGTGGCTGTAGTTCTCTGATGGCTTTCCTGT
Source organism: Thamnophis elegans (assembly GCF_009769535.1). Taxonomy (NCBI): domain Eukaryota; kingdom Metazoa; phylum Chordata; class Lepidosauria; order Squamata; family Natricidae; genus Thamnophis; species Thamnophis elegans. The sequence goes on from NC_045545.1 coordinate 73,627,140, forward strand.
AATACCCAACTGGATCCCACCTCCTACTATTCCAGCTCCTATCCATTACCAAGGGTAACTTTCTCTGAGCAAAGTCATTTTCAGACTCTACATGTAACATGTATTTTGAAAAAAGCCAATAGAAGTAGCAATAGCAATAGCACTTAGACTTATATACTGCTTCACAGTGCTTTTACAGCCCTTGCTAAGCGGTTTACAGAGTCAGCCTATTGCCCCAACAATCTGGGTCCTCATTTTACCACCTCAGAAGGATGGAAGGCTGAGTCAACCTTGAGCTGGTGAGATTTGAACTGCTGAATGGCAGCTAGCTATCAGCTGAAGTAGCCTGCAGTACTGCATCTAACCACTGCGCCACCTTGGCTCAGTGTAACAGGTAGATCTGGCACTTCTGCATTACAAGGAATCTGCTGGAGCCTTCTCACAGTGTTAGAAGCAGAATTCTTTGTTCTCAAAGATGTGCATGCTAGTTTGGTTCCCTCAAGGATAAATGGCAGATTGCACGTCTCCTTTGTAGAAAGACCTCTGTGAGCCATGAATAAGCTTTTAAACATGCTATGGAGGGGGAGCTACAATTATATTCTTCTTTCAGCATATGGATTTATCTACACAATTAAAGCCAAATTAAAATGCATTTGAGCAAACTGATTTTTTTTCCTTGAAAGGCAGATTGAGAGAATGACATCAAATATGAAAGAATACAAGTTTTTATACCTGAAAATGTACGTGCATAGCTACACACTTTCCGGTTTTACATTTTAAGTTGCAGCATCTATTGTGGCATTTTAAAACTTTTAAATAAGTTTTAGCATATTTATTTCCATCCTGATGGTCCCTTGCTAACTGAACTGAACTGGCCAATAATATATTGTACTGTGTTTCCCCGAAAATACCAACCTGTCCTGAAACTAACGCCTTGCCACATTTTTTGCCGTGGGCAAAAATATAAGCCCACCCCCAATGGTTGTGGGCTGCCTGCTGGAAGACTCTGTCCAGAAGACTCTCTGTCCGACAGCCAGCCCACAACCATAGAGCGCACTCCTAGAGCAGCCGCTGCTGGAAGACTCGGCAGCCGAGTTTGGAGTTTGGAAGCCAGAGAAGTTATGCTTGGAGCGTGACAATGGCGGAACAGACGCTCGCGCAACCCCCTTCTCCAGCCGGGCAGAGCTCCATGCACTGACCTACGGGGTATCCCGAATGTGCCAAGCCATGGGAGCTGGGGGGCATGCAGAGTGCCACGCCGCTTGGCACCTTAGGGATACCCCCTAGGTCAGTGAATGGCGCTCTGCATGGCTGGAGAGGGGGTTTGCTGGGCGGCTGCTCGTGAGCGTGGTCACCTCATGGTTGCTTCGCCCCTGAGGCTATGCCTGGCTCTTCGGGAGCCAGTTCACAAGGAGAAGCTGCCCGGCAACCGCAAAACAATAAGCCCTCCCTCTATAATAAGCCCAAGGCCCAATTTTGTTGGGCAAAGAAATAAGACCCTGTCTCATTTTCGGGAAACACGGTACACAAACACAGGTAGGTTTGCAGAACACATCTTGGATATTAATGCCATGAGGGGAGGTAAGGTTTCTTGACAAAAATCCTAAACAGGACAAATACAAGAACCTTTCCCCATCTGATGCCTTCAGAAAGGTTGGATTAGAAAGAACTGTCCTTTTCTCCAACCAATAGTACCGAACTGGGGGAAAATTATTCTAGACTCAAATAAGTTGATTACAACTCCAGGAATTCTCAACAATGATCATGCTGGCCAGGGATTCTTGAAAGTTGAACATATATTTGGAAGGTTTCCAGGGTTTGTATAAATTGATTAGGGCAAGTTAATTTTTGGGGTAAAACAGATAAGATTCAATCTGAAATACAACCCCAGCATGAGAGCTGGTATCTCTCACTGCCTTTAGAAGACCGCCAGGAGATGGCTCTGGCCAAAGCAGGTTTCCCAGGCTCTATCCTGTAGAACTTTGGGAAAATTTAATGCCACCAAATGAACTATCTAAAACATTTATTACCAACAGTAATTAGCCCCAGCATGTTATATTCTAACTTTCCACATTATTAAAATAATGCTGTAGTTAGTTACCTTTCCAAAACAAGACAAAAATACATGCCTACTACAAGTATATATATTTGAGTGTGTTATGAAGTTAGCAAAGCTTGAAGCTTTTCAGGTTTTTTCTAGCTTATGAATAGCTAGAAAAAGCAGTAAAAGTTAGAAATACAGACAGTGCATTCTTGTAAGTGCTGGAATCCAATACAATTCTGATCTGTATGTAAAGAAAGAAATTGTGTATACTGCAAACTAAATGCCTTCAGGATCACAACTATTTGAGAGCATTAGTTTCCTGTTACAGTATTGATAAAATTAGAAAATGTATTTGCAATTAATAACAAAACAGTCACAATTTAGCATTTACAACCTGAAAACTCAGCAAAGTTAATAATTAATTTGGGGATTAAGGGGTGCCTTTTCAAGTCTGAAATTCTTACAGGGCTCATGGTTAATGAACATCTGCTAATAGATAACATCCACAAGGGTATTTTTATTTTTATGATTTGTTATTTTCTCTCTTTTACACACAAACGACCTAAATTTTAACCCTTTTAGTTTCTGAAATGCATTAAAAGAAACATTCATTTGCTTCTGTGCACGTGAAATTTGGTGAAGATTGTTAATAGTTATCCAATTTCATTTTGTAATTTTATGCACAGAACTAGAAATATTATTCACCAGATCCTTCCCTACTTATATACTACTAAACTTTCACTGTGGTTATTTGTTAGCCCAAATGATGCATTATACAAGTTTTTAAATCAGGGTACCTAAATCTATTAACTTAAAGAAGTGTAAAATAATCCAGAGCCCATTACTCCAGTGCAATTGAAATTTCCATGATTTCAAACCATTTTAATCACAAAGTTCTGTTATTGCTGAATTACTCGCAGTCACATGATCATGATTTCTGTCTTTCTGCCAGCTTTCCATGAGCAAAGTCAATGGGGAAGATGGCAGGAAGTCAAAAGTTATTCCTGTTTTTTTGCCCTCCTGTGGTCATTAAGTCTATCTGTTTAGGTAAGTAAATATTGTTTTATTGAAGTTCATTTGTAATTACAATTATTTTTATATTTTCTTCTTAAATGACCATGTAGCCATCCCACATCGGGATAAAAAAAATATATGATCAAGCTAAAATTTAATACTTATTCTAGCCATACAAGTTTGTACTACCTTTCTCTCAAAGGATGACACAACAGGTCACATATTATCTAGTGACATATATAACCCCATTGTATGTAAGGAAGCTGCATTGATTTTTTTTTGGAAGGGGGGGTGTTTACGCTTGGGGAAGTGAGCATAGACTGCAACCTGTACAGCAAATCCTCAGTTCAATGGCTCTCAGTTTGATAAGTTTTAGATACAATGGAAAGTGGTTTTCAATCCTTGAGAATGGCAATTTTGCTGCAAGTGATTGCATTCACATCATTTCTAATATTGTAGATTACCTAAATGATAAATTAGGTACCAATGGCCACCATAAATGAAGTCAATTTAGGTATCAACAGCCACTGTTTTTGCTCAAAAGGCCTGTTAGAGCAAGGTTTCTACTGTACTTTCATAATCGGCAAAATCTAGAGATTAAAATATAAAGAGAATACAGTAAATGCCAAAGATGGAGCATTCAGAGAACAAACACTGAAAGTATTTAGAATATGTTGTACAAATGATAGCTCATTTCTAAGGGTGGAGGGAGAGAATGTTTAACAAATGTTTCAGATGCATGATCCAATGCAGAGAGAGGCTGGTTGCTGGCATTAACAAGCTGGTTCCATATGAATATGAAGTTCGAAAGACAGTGTCCACTAATTGGAGCCTCAAGGAGAATATCTGGCCAACACTCTTCTAAATCATAAAACAGAATACTAGATTTGTCCCAACCCGAACCTTACAGTTTTCTTTATTGACGTCTTCCCTGCGACCTCCAAATTCAAATTGTGCTTCACGAAAAGAAGATTTTGGCATTACAATCTTCAACAAAGATTCAGAATGACCCACAGCTGCTAGGTTCTTACAAAGTTGGCCGTCTGCTCGAACGAAGGCAGTGGTGGTTCAATCCATTTCTGAAAGCAACAAATACATGTGTCACAATGTGTTCTACAGTATTGGATGAATTAGCAAGCAAAGGGGCCAAGAGAGAAAAAGGAGGGGGAAGGGAGAGAAGTCACCATGACCTGAACTGCTCTGAGAAGAAGAGGGTTTATGGAAAATTGTGCTTTAAAACCAAGCCCTCATATTATGGAGGCGTTTGTCTAAAAAGTCTTTTTTTTTTCTCAGCTGGTGTTTCTGAACTTTTGTGTGAATGTGTGTGTTTGTGCATTTTAATCCCTGCTTGATTTTTGCTTCTCACTTTTCCCTCTCCAAATCCTAAAAATTGTAGTTTTCCTCACTAGTGGATCATTTCTACTCTGTCCATTTCAAATTCAGATCCTAAATTCTATACATTCTATAATTCTAGTCTTCTTTCTATCCAGCAAGATTTATCTCAAAACCCATCTTTGTTATTGCATCTCTAGCTGAATTCTCTAACTATTCAACTACTCCAGATTCTCTTTTTCTCCCCACTTTGTTGCCTCCCCTACAGTTGAAACTTCAATTGTTGTTCGAAAGTGCTATTATAAATTGTAATATACAAATTAAGGAGCACATGATCTACAGGCAGTATTTACTGATTTATAGTCTCTATTCAGACACTCCTCTCATATGAATAATCATATGGAAAGCTGAAACTAAACTCCAGAGTTTTCCTGACCCTCCCAAAAAACCATTCATGGTGGGAGATATAGAATAGGATTCTCCACGCTTTGGGAGGCCAGCAGATTACATTCCACATGTTGAAAGCATAATATGGACTCAAATAAAGTGCCTGTCACTGTGGATGTGATGAGTTACAGGCCACATTTTTTCAGAAGACAAACTGATGATTTTGTTGCCTGACATCCATTCTTCCCTTCCACAAGATACTCAAAAGTTTGCTTTTGTCTTTTTGGAAGAGAAGTTGGCACATTTCCAGGTTCTGGGCTGTTCTCACCAAACTTTTTTTCCATTTTCTAAAAAAGAGTAACGGGCATTTTTGAAAATAAAAATCACTAGAGGCAAGTGATTTGTTTTGTAGCATGGCAGCTTTTTCTTTTCTTCAAAAACAATGATTAAAAATTATTTTTTAGAGAGTCTAACGAGTGTTAAAAGGAAATGAGTATAACACAAAGGCACTAATGCAAAGCTCTTCTTCCCTGTGTCTCCTTGTTCACATGTTCGCATCACTGGCAAAATCTGCATACACATAACGAATACGCCTACAAATATTGCCTTACTAAACACACATTAAGCTAGGATGAAGGGATGGCTGGACCAGTGCAATTGTTAAATATGAGAAGGGAATGCCGGCATAGAACTTTAAATCTATCTAGGAAACAATGGGCAAACAGTCAAAATTGCTGTTTAGATTTCCATCCAAACTATAACCAGCCAAAATTAGTATCTCAATGGAACACAAATTACATTGTCACTCTTATAGGAATTGGATAACTTTGATTTCTCTTCATTCAGCATGACAGAAATAATCACAAACAATATAAAGAAATGTCTTCAGATAGGTTACGATCCTGTTCTCATTCCTCTTCCCTATTATTATTTTAAAAAAGAGCAGCAGATAATCTAATAATATATTTTTGTTCACTTCCCCATTGTTTTGTTTAAATACATTTCTTCTGCAGTAGTTTAACAAAAATAAGGCCAAGTTAACAGAAACGTTAACAAGAAATGCAAAACCACTCACCAGAATGCACTGCAGGCAGATGACTATCCATATCTCCAAATTCTGAGCTTCCATCTTGACCTCCAGGTTCCCAAGATTCACTGTTCTCAGAAACTTCAGAAAAGTATCAAAAGTTCCTTTCTGAGTATTGGCTGGATCACCAACACTTGGGGACTGACTATCGCTACTTGCATCAGATATTGCTTTGCTTTCTTCCCTAGCCTCTCAGCAAACCACAATTTAACCTGCGAAGTGGTCATCTGAGTTCTTTCACAGAGATCTTGGAGATCATCTTCAAACAGAACCTTGTTCTTTTGAAAATAGTCTTGGAGGACCTCCTGGCTGACCTCACAGGAAATCAATAGCTCTTTGGGGAAAATGCCTTTTTTGTAGTTTTCATACCACCTCAGATTTCCATTTTTAAATCCATAGCGGCTATCTCCAACCAGCGAATTACTTCAACTCTGGGAAGTCCAGTCTGACAACATATTTGGTCATACTGTTCATTAGTAGGACGCTGTGTCTTTACAAACAGCAGTTTAAGCAAATGCCTCTGCTGAGCAGTCTTTTTAAAGCAGAGCCTAGGTTTCTGTGCCCTGCTAGGAAAACTCTCTGTTGTTGCTTGGGCACTCGACGCGGCCAACTCACTTTTCCCCTCTGATTCTGTCACCTTAAAGTTTCTAAGGTTGATTTTTATTGGGGTCACTTTACGTTCACCTGGAAGTTGAGAACTTCCAGCTTCATCCAAGGAACCGTTTTCACTTGACACTCTGAAGTCATCCAAATCCTCCTCCTCTTCTACAGACTCATCCTCAGCATCTTCATCTGCTGGTTGTTTTTTTTCTTTCTCCACTTTTTTTTTCCTTTGCTCCGAGAACCAGCTGTCAATCTCTCTCCTTGTCATTTTAGTTTCGCTTCTCAGGCGGTCTACTTCCTCTTCTGAAGGGAAGGGGTTTTGTGCAAAGCTGCTTTCCAAAGCTCTGAGTGTTCTGGGGCCCTCTCCTTATATTTTGCAATGGAGAAATCAGGGGTCTGATGCCAGGATTGCCGACGTGCTGGTGTGTGAACAGGTGTTGCTGATGTGAAAGTTAACTCTGTGGTTGTTTTGGGTGAAGTGGTAAAAGTGATTTCGGGTACAGAGTCTATTATTATTGTGCTATCCCCACCAAGCACAGATTTGTTGCCTCTAATATTTTTCCAGTGATACCTCCTATCACTAAACCACTTCCGAACTTCCCTGGTACTAAGTCCTGTGATATTGTCAGACGCTCAACTTCAGTTTGGGCAGGGAACTGATTCCTACAAAAACTATCTTTCAGTGCAGACAACTGTTGGTAAGACTTCTTATTTTTTAATAAGTTAGGGTCCAAGAACGCTTGTGTAGAGATGTTTGGGCAAGCAGAAAGTTGTGACTGAGCAGCACTAACTACATTCACAGTTGATGCAATACTGGAAACTGACACAGTGGTTGGAGGTTTAGCTACCTGGGTCTTTGGAATGGAGGTTAAACCTATTGCATGAGATGAAGTTGCTCCCTGAAGTCCATTTGTTGTTATTGGTTGGGTTACCAGCATGCCACTTGCTCCTTCAGGCTTTCCAACTGAATGACCAGGCAAACTGGCCTGAATCAGATGCTGAACACTATTAGGGCTTGCAACTAAAGGTGTATTCAACACTGTAATAGTGGATTGGGGAACAGACTGAATCACAGTGTTAAACATTTTTTTCCGTGCATCTTCTATCTCCTCAGGTGACCAGCTAATACCCTGTTTCAACCTCTGGGCTGTAAACCAGATTTTCAGCTGCTCTTCTGGATACTTGGTCACCACAGTCAAGTAGCAAAGTTCAGCTTTGGTAGGGTAGGGAAACTTATGAAAAGAGTTCTTAAGAAAACTGTTAGAATCCATTGCTGCATTGTAAGTTGGAATACTACTCAAGGGAATCATTACCTTAGGGAGGGATTTTGATGTTGGTAGGTGCTGGTGAACTTGTGCTTGCTGTTGCAGTTGCACAAGTTGTGTTATGCCTGCTTGCAAAATAGGTACATTTCCAACTACTGACCCATTGACAATGGTGGTTGATTTGCCGGACTGGCTAACCAGCAGAGCTCCATTGGTAAATGACAGTTCACCTTTTGTCTCTACATCCTTGACTGACTTACTAGACATATTTTCTTTGATTGTATGGATTTTTTTAACTTCTGGTTTTGTTTTCATTATCTTCATAATGGGAGTTTTGGTAATAATAATTTCAGCTTGACTCTCCTGACTCTCCTCAGGAATATCCCCCAAGTGGTCCTGACTACCATTTCCAGTAGTCTGTTCCACAATCACGTGGTTAGCTTGTTTCACCACATTGCAGATTAAGTTCGTTTCTCCAACATGGTGCTCTGCATTGTGATGAGAAAGATCACCATGGCTCTTTACCAAGACATTACATTTCACACACAAAAAGGAAGGGTCTTTACTAAAGTCTATGTGCTCAGAATCAAGGTGACTAAGGAACTGATTAGTTTCTTGAGTAGTGAAATTGCAATCTATACATCTATAAGAAGTGCTGTCTATAATTCCATTGTGTCCATTGGACAAGGTCCCACTCCCGTGATTATCAACAGTGGTATCACAATTAGGCAGAGTACTGGGAACCAATGTTGATGAGTTCCTTCATGATTTACTCCAACAGAAGTGGATTTCTGTGGTGCCAACATTTTTGCTGGTATCATGCAAGGTGTTGTGGATTTCCTTTTGCTGGCCATTATTGCAACCAGTGAGTACAATCAAAGCTTAGGAGGCAAATATTATTTTTTGAATAAAGTTTGCAGAGTAAATTTGAGCAAATCCATGATCCCAGATATATGTAGGTCAAGAAATGGAACAACCTTTTGTGTCTGCCATTGAATCTAAAAAACAAAAGGAACAGTACGTTAACGAAAGACTATGAAATCCTTATACCAGTATAATCATAGAGCTTTTATTTCTCAGCTATATAAGAAGATATAGTATCAATTTGCTTTTCTAGAATTCAAATCAGAACGGAATACAAAATAAATTGCCGAACCACATGCAAATAATGATACCTTAGCATGTTGCTTGAGCAATACTCTAATTTGCAGGCACTGTTTATATGTTAGCATTATCAGTGATAATCTAACATCCAAATGGAAATTGATTTGTACCCACACTACACTTTAATAAAACAAGCATGACCCAATATGTTATCTTTAGAACATTGTACTGGTGGCTCTTCTAAGTGGAGCCCTGTTGTGGTGAAGTGGTCCAGACTGTCAGATGCATGTCCCATAGACCAAAGACTTCATCAAAGCACATTTCTGTGCCTCCAGCAGGATCCTCCTAATGGAGGATGCTTACCTTGGCACATAGCAAAAGGAGATTCCTTCAGCCCCAGCTCCCATCCCTTCGGTAGAAGAAAGATCTTGCCTTTACAATCCAAGAAATAAGCCATGTACCAGAGCTTTGAAACAGAACTAAGAAATATTAAACTAATTATGTTCTGATCTATACAAATCTGAAAGATCCAGAAAGGCAAGCAATAAATGTTCAAGATTCTGTTTATTTCCAAAGAATGGGCATTATGTTTGAGCTAGAAATGTTGCATAAGATTAATTTTAATTGGGAACACATATCTGTAAGTTTTATGTCTCCACTATCCCCGGTATGTATTTCCCTGATAGATGCTTAGCAATTGTGTGTCTTAGGTAATTGTCCAATAGTCTACTCAGAATTGTAGGTTTTTCCATTAGCAATTCTCTTGAGATCCTGTCTATGATTCTCACTGCCCTCTGAGATTGTTTTGCACATAACTAAAGTTTTTTTTAAAAAAGAATGTTAACTTTTTTGTTTTTCCTCAAAAATATAGTTAATTTTGTCAATATTTTATGAGATTGTTCATAAAAGAAAACAGGCTGATTTCCTCATGCCACAAGGTCAGAAGATGGCACTATAAAAATATTTCATTTTTGTTAGATTTTTTTTCTTCCTTTGCCAATAAGGCAAAGGTGAAGTATAGAGGTTGCTAGTTCTCAATTTATTTCAGATACCAGAAGAACAATGTAAAGCATCCCCCAGAAGATATGTGGTCGCAACAATAACTACAAAGCTATTAAAAGACACAAGTGGAATCAATGTGGGGTGCTCTGGCAATAGAGTAAGGTGACCAGACATAACGCTTTTGGCGGGACACCCCCGCTTTTTGATGCATTTTCCCGCGTCCCGCCCGCTTTTTTAAAAGGCACGCTTTTTTTTGGCGCTGGGCTGGCTCATCGTTCTGTTCTATGCTACCTACAAATTTAAGCCAGCCCAGCCTGCCGCTCACTGATTTGATTGGCTGGACTCCAGCCAATCAGTGAGCTGGCCAACCAGCTCACTGATTGGCTGGACTCCTTACCTGAGGACGCAGAGGAGTCTCCATTTTATTTTGTCTTTCTTGTTGGGGTTTCAGCTGCGCTTACTGGTGGTGAGTAAAATTAATCATGTTTTGTAAAAAATTTTACTTGGGAGTAAATTTTACTTACTCCCGAGTAAAAATTTTACTCGGGAGTAAAAATTTTACTCGGGAGTAAAAAGCGGCTGCCGGTCGCGCAGAGAACTTCCACGTGGTTCCATCCAGACTTGCCGCCCGTGCTGGCTGGGAACTCCGCAAAGCCAAAGGGGGAGAAGGCAGGGGGCTGTCTCCTCCTCCCAGCCCAGCAAACAGTCCTTTTTTCAGCTGTTCAGACAACTTCCACGTGGCTCTCGCAGCCTGGCAGAAGCATTTTTTCGGGGGAGGGCTCTGCCTTAAGCAAGAATTGCATTAAAGACCAGAGCAACAGGTATTTCCTTATTTGCCTGGAGAGACAAATAATTCCTAGGGATACTTGCCATGTTCTTTCATCACCATGACGATCTTATTTTTTTGAGCTAAATGTATTTTTCCAGTTTGAATTGGGCATAATCTTTTTTTATTGATCCACTGTCAGGAAGAGGGATTATAATTTAAAACAGATGATTTCAGTGGCATCTTTTTATTAATTTAAATTTCTTTCCGTTCTCCATACCCATCTTCTTGTATCAAATAATAGTTGTGGATTCATTGGTATTAAGAGTGTATATGTTTGAAGCAGTGCAGGAAATCTTGAAAACTTATGAATTTCTCTCCCCTCTGTGGCATTAGGCCTTAGTATCTGATTTGCTATATAACTTAGCAGTAGTTATTAGCACTCTTGGTGAATGATTCCCTTTTCTCAAATTATCTTGAACAATAGTTTGCAGTGTTTTCATATCTTGCACCCAGCTTTTTAAATTTATTATTAAATAATTTGTATTCTATCAGGGGCTTTCAGCAGTTTACAGCAACAAAAATGCCAAATAAAATTATATTATTATAAAATCATTGTAACAATTCCACAAAACAATAAAAGAAAATCCAGTGATAAAACCATATTAAATCCCAATGGCTCTAGAAGACAGAATAATTGTACAGCCTTCCTGAATGGACAGCAGGTTAGGGCTCCCTGCTCTTGGGGGAGGTTTCCAAAGGATGGGCACCAGCTGAAACCTTCCTCCTGAGAAAGCCCTACCTTTGTCATGAATGGGATTACAGGGCCTCCCCAGAAGATATTTAAAGCTCTGGTAAGATAGCTTTGAGGGGGGTGGTCTTTAAATATTTGGACTTTAAGCTGATTTTGGAACATCTGTAAATTTGAAAGCACAAAAAATGCTATTGGCTTGTTTCCAGATGAGTCATTTACTGTAAGGAGTATAGGCTCAATGTATTTTAAAATAATATTTTATTTATTGTGCATATGATTTTTTAAAATAGTGGTATTCTGTGTTGATTCTTTTTTTAAATTGTCTTAGACTATTTAAAAAAGATTCTATCCAAAATAAATTGAAACAAGCCATTTTTAAAATTTCTATGCACAATACTTTGAAATGGACTCAGGAGTCATGATTGACACTGAGTGAATTTGCACTTTTAATAATCAGGAAGATACAATGGCATTGAAAAAGTGACTGATGACCATTTTTCACACTTAGCGACCATTTTCACACTTAGCGACCGTTGTGGCATCCTCATGGTTACGCGATCAAAATGTTGATGTTTGGCAACGGATTCGTATTTCTGATGATAGTTTGAAATGGTGACAGTATAAATTATTGCTGGTGTAATACTTAACAATGGTTTTTAAGGATTTCTTTTATTTATAGAATACCTTTTTTATTATTTTGGGGGGATTTTTACTTTTAAATTGTTTATAAAATGTATTTACTACAAGAAATGTTCCTTTTTGCAAATGTGATCTTTGCAAATCTTTGTGATGCAATATGTTCAGACCAGGTTTATGTGTCTCAAAGTGGCTGCTATTCTATGGGCAGGCCAGGTGGTGCAAGGCAGCTTTGCCAGATTTGGTGTGTTTCACCCTCATTGAATTTTATATCGTATAAATAATGGAAGGAGGAAGGAAGAGAAAAAAGGAGGAAGGGAGTGAGTGAGGAAAGAAGAGGATGGAAGGAGGGAGGAAGGAAGGAAGAGAGGGAAAGAGCAGAAGACAGATAAGGTGAAGGTAGATAAGCAAGAGGAATGAAGGAAGAAGTGAGGAGTCTCGAGGAGGGGGAAAACATTTAGTGACCAAAGTTACAATGGCATTGAAAAAGTGACTGATGACCATTTTTCACACTTAGCGACCGTTTGCGACCATTTTTCACACTTAGCGACCGTTGCAACCATTTTTCACACTTAGCGACCGTTGCAGCATCCTCATGGTCACGTGATCAAATTTTTGTTTGGCAACAGATTCGTATTTATGCTGGTTTCAGTGTCCTGGGGTGACCTTTTGACAAAAAAAGTTTTTTTTAATCAAGCCCCCCCCCCCCCCCCCCCCCGTCAAGGGTGTCCCTCTTTTCCAATCTGAAATCTGGTCACCTTACAATAGAGGCTTAAAATTGTTTAATGACGCGCAATTAGGAAAGGGGAGATTGTAGACTGCGTGAAATGAACCACCCAGCAATCAAAATGAGTGGGAGCAGGAGAAAGGAAAAAGAGTCATAGAAGTTATAGAATAACAAAGTTGGAAGGGATCTTTGACGTCTTCTAGTTCAACCCTCTGTTCGAGCAGACCTTATTCTACTCTGTACAAATGGTTGTCCAATGTCTTCCTCAAAATCTCTAGTCATGGAGCGTCCACAACTTCTGGTGGCAAACTGCTTCACTGATTAATTGTTCTGTCTGGAAATTTCTCCTTAATTCTAGGCTGGATCTCTCTTTAATAATCTTCTATCCATTACCTCTTGTCCTGCTCCGGAGAATAGGTCGACTGCTGTCAGAGTTTGTTGCAAAAATAAAATCCAGAAAGCGCACACAGATAACTGATTCAGCAGGATTTAAATAAGAAACTTCTTTATATACAAGAATACACACACACACACACACACAGAGAGAGAGAGAGAGAGAGAGAGAGAGAGAGAGAGAGAGAGAGAGAGAGAGAGAGAGAGAGAACCAATAGCAGAGAACTTAGTTCAGATCAGCAGACAAGTCCAGACTAGTTTCGTTTCTCAGCACAGACTCAGAGCCACGCCCAAACTTCTTACTTAAGTTTCTGATTCCAAATAAGCTTCATTGGCTTTAACCATGCCTATTCATTGGCTGACCTTGTCATCATGTCTCTGCCAGTTCAAGAATATTCTGGCAACCTCCTCCTCTTTGTGGCAGTTCCTAATGGAAGACCACTATCACACCACCTCTAGACCTTCTCTTTGCTAGACTAGACATTCCTAGTTCCATTCATCATTCTGTTTAGCCTCCAGACTCCCAATCATCTTTGCACTGTTTTGAGTCTCAATATCCTTTTTGTATTAGTATGACCAGAACTGGATGCAGTATTCCAAGTATGGTCTTATTGGTGCAGTATAGGTAGGGTTGACTTACAACCATTCAATTAGTGACTGTTCAAAGTTACAACGGCAATAAAACAAGGGACTTGTTACTATTTCTCACATGACTGTTGTAGCACCCCCATGGTCACGATAAGCTCCTTTAAATTGAAATAAACACAGACACACACACCAAATAACCTATGACTAAACTTCAAGGGGGTCTACTCCTTATTGCTGGCAGACCATTTATTTATTTAATTTATTGGTCATCCACTTCCCAAACAACTTTGGGAGGCTTTTAAGAAACAGTCTCTCCCTCTCCCTCCCTCCCTGCCTATCAATCCTTTTATTGATACAAAAGATATAATGTCTCAGTGGAGCAGTGTAATGTCCTATTTAAAAAAGGCCTCAAATGCAAACAGGAAGGGTGTTGTTTTTTTTTAAAGAACAACTTCAATTATATATCTCATAAACTGGGATTACTGCTCCAATGAATGTTCCTTAAATTCATTAATCTTCTCAAAAAGAGTCTCACAATTAAAAGTAATGACAAGTATATCACCTATAGACCAAATACCAGGGAAACTCAAGTCTGATGCAGTTAAATTACTAGACAAGTTTAATCTGACATTTTTTAACTGCCTGACCTTATTCCCTCAGAGTTAATGTTTGCTAGGCCCTTGCATGTAAAGTTAGCTTGAACTGAAGCACAGCGGCCACATATCAAAGTATAATCGAAAGGACTGTTTGTACATTTCTGTTTCCCCTAGAACAGTTATACAATCGCAATCAAAAACCTGGCCCAGCAACTTGAGTTGTGTCCTGATCAGACCAATCATCACTGAATGTTTTTGATTAACAGGCAAATGGAGCTTCTGAATTTGCATAGTTGCAAGAGAACTATGCAATCTTACAGTTTCACAGCACAATAGACTACAGTTATTAAAACATAGGATTGATTTACTCTAACATGACAACATGAAGTGGCTATACAGCAATGGAGACTATTGGTTGATCTAACTTTAGTGTGATGAATCTGAGAAACATAGGGCTGGAAGAAACCACAATATTTCGTGATAGCAAACCTATGGCACGTGTGCCACAGGTGGCACATGAAGCCATATTTGTTGGCACGCCACCTGTCACCTCTGGCATGCATGTGTATACCGGCAAGATGATTTCCAGCCTTCTGGAGGGCCAGGGAATGCCGTTTTTGCCCTCCTCAGGCTTCAGGAAAGCCTCCGGAGGCCAGGGAGAGGTCGTGCACGCATATGCGGGAGGGGGAATCATGCTTACATGTGAAGGTGGGAGGGGAGGATTGATCTGGTGTAGGCACGCATGCGCAATAGCGCGCACAGACAATTTTGGCACGCCATAAAAAAAGGTTCGCCATCACTGTCCTAGTATAACGATTAGAATGTTGAATAAGAATTGCTCAAATCCGAGGTTCAAGTTGAACTCAGTCATGAAATTCAGTGGTTACCTTTGGCTGCATGTACACTATTTTAAATTATTTTTATTTGCTTTCCTTGGCAATTAAAAGCGTGCTTTAAAGCTGTCTAGCTTTAAATATTTTAAACAAAATGATTATGTTGTTTAATCTTTCAGTATACATATCTGTGCCAGATACATACAATATATACCATTTTGCAATATTCCCATATAAAACACACTATTCTTTAGCTTTATTTCAAGCAATGTAATATTGAAATTGAAAGTTACAGTAAAAGTTCCATTTAATGGTACATCTTTTTTAGCAGATGTTAATGATAATATTCATGTTTTAGGACTCAGGTTTCAGTACTTCTATCTTTATTTCTGTTCTGGAGAGGTTTAATCCTTGTCTCCAAGCACAGAGTAACCAAAGCCTGTTAAAAATAAGAGTCGATTTCAAATCAAAATAATGGATTTATTCAAGGGAATATCACATTCTACGTGTTACATTCATTAGGATGCCAACAGTGCAAGGATCAAGCAGTTGCTTTTGATTCCACTCAATTTGAACTTGCAAGAAAAAAATAATTATCATGTCTCCTAAGCTCCAGTTTCAGAAAATGTTTCATATAACCCTTTTTGAGATTTGTGATGCATTCATTGCTCTTGTTCTTTGTTTGTCTTTCAGAAAAGGGAAACGATTTAGATAAGTATATCTTCCTTCCTCACCCACTCCCCCTCCCCAAAAAGAATTAGGAACTACCTAACTGGAATTGTACTCTATATCAGGGATTCCCACCCCCAGTCTGTGGACTGGCATCAGTCCGTGGCATACCAGAAATTGGGCTGCGCAAACAAGCAAAGTCCCATTTGTGGGATGCAGGCAACATGTGAAATCATGCCCCTTCCATTCCATGCAAAATCCTCTCTCCAAGGAACTGCTCCCTGGTGCCCAAAAGGTTGGGGGCCTCTGCTTTATAATCATTATTCTATGTCATTTCAGGAGAATGCATATTTTATTATACTGATAAATTGCTGCATGCATGGCTGTGTTCACTGACAAATCCACTTAGGGGAGGCCACAGGTTTCTCAGCCTCTGATTTTTGTTTGTAATATGTGGTGGTAATAATACTATTTCTTACAGTATTATTTCTTATAGTAGCCATCCTGAACTTCAATGAACTTGAATATTTGTCAATGGAATTGAATATTCTTCTCACCTCTGGCCATTCTGGGAAAATGGCAAATCTACTCTAACAAATATGAGTGATATCATGAAGACACTACTAACCTGAATGCCTTCTAAATATTATTTAAATACATGGAAATAGTTTCTAGCACTAAAGAAAAATCCTTTGAAATCTCTATGCCAGCTAAAATGTGTTTACATGTGACTCCATTGTGCAAACTCTGTCCCCGAATCAATTTCAAATTAACACTGGTATCAGTGTTATCCTCATTTATTATCCAGTTGTGCTTTGTAGATGGCATCCAATTTTAAAAATGCTTAATTGGCTTATACTGAAAGAGAATACAGCATTCACGTTTATTTTTCAAATCGGTGTTGAATTGTATTTTATTTTTGTGCCTTCAAGTCAGTGTTGATGTCTGGTGACTTGACTGACAAGTCCCTGCAGTTTTCTCAGCAAGATATCAGAAGTGGCTTATTTGTTTCTTAGCGCCGAGAGAGAAGAATTGGCCCAAGAACATCCAATTGGCTTAGTGCCTACTAAGGTGGAATTAGAATTCAAGTGTCCTGATTTATAGCCTGGTGCCTTAAACTATACACCAAACTCACTTTCAAATGACCAGTTTGACTAAATCCATTTAACAGAGCTCTTTAGCAGTGTATTTTGTGTCTGAAATTTAGTTCTATCAGGCCTCAGGCCTCCCAACTATTCAAAAGCAAAAGTAACTTTTGCAAACATTTTTGATTGAGCCAGTTCTATAAAATGATGTTTTCTTTCTCTGCAATATAATCTGAGAGGTTATTTCAGCCTGGCTTATCCCATCCAACAAAGCCTACATATTAAACTGTGGAAGACACCCAGTTTGTAAGTTTAGTTGGTGACCTATTAATGTACTTTGAATTTGATTTTGAACACATGCACGATTTGCTGTTCCTCTATGCCACCAGTGGGTTGAAAATGTATCAAACCCAACGTAAGAAAAAACATTGAGCTGTCAAATGAAGGTAAACTTTCCTCTTTATTTTCCTTAGAGCCTTTTATCAAGTTTCCCCACCCCCTCCCACAACCTGCAGGTCCACAGCTATGTGTTCATTGAATCACTGAACTGGCTCATTCTTATAACAAAACAAACTGTACCACACTGAGAAAGGAGCTGGCAGAGCTTTAACAAAAGATTCTCTTTCTACTTTTGGCAATATTTCTAGAGCCAAGGATACAAAATGTCAAGGGAGGTCAAGTCAAGTCAAGCAGCAGGTATAAACTTCAAAAGGTAGTGAGCAGAGGTAAATGACAGCCCTCAATACACTTTTTGAACAATAAAACAGAAAGGAAATCTATGGTTTGTGGGCCTGAAACTTCCTGATTTGTGAATGGTTGTAGAAACCTCAGTTTTCTTCAAGTATTGGTAGGAATGAGAAGGGAAAATCATTTCTAATAACATGGACACATTGAGGTTGTCACAAAGACTTCTCATTTCATCATTTTTGACAGAATGATTCAGAAAACTCTTTCCTGCTAATGTGCTGTTACAACATCCCTAGAACTTATAAATTGTGGCAATTGAGTAATTTCAAGTCGGACTCTTCGAATATTGCAGAATTGCAGGTACTCCTCAACTTACAACAGTTCATTTAAAGTTAAAACGGCACTGAAAAAATTATGACCACTTTTCAGAGTTATGACTTTTGCAGCATCCTCATGATCATGTAATTAAAATTCAGATGCTTGGCAACTGGTTGATATTTCTGATCGCTGTTGTGTTCCATGGTCATGTGATCACTTTTGGCACATTTTGACAAGCAAAGTCAATGGGGAAGCCAGAATCACTTAAGAGCAGAGTTACTAACTAATCAGTTGCAGTGATCACTTAACAACTGTGGCAAGAAAGGTCATAAAATGGGGCAAAACTCATTTAACTAATGTCTCACTTAACAACAGAAATGTTGAGCTTAGTTGTGGTCATAAGTCAAAGACTATCTGTGCATCTTTCAAAATCCTTAGGAAGCTTAGAAAGAACCAAATTAAAAAAAGCTGGGTTTTCCCCAATTACTATCAGCAAAAATAAAGTCCATGCCCTGCCAATGTTTATAAGAAATATACTTAACTTCTATTTACTGAAACCTAAGAAAAGAAAGATGATCAGGACTACGCTATTTTTCTTCAGCATGTGAAACTCAGAAGAAACTCATTAGCTTCCTGATTTGTTCAAGAAAGAGCTTAAAAATTGGTCTTTTATCATAGTTATTTTTCTGACTCCTCCCCCAATCCCCTCTAAGGTTAGAATGCATCTACAAGGGGTTCTCCAAATGGTAAAAACACCCCCAGAAGGTGTACCTAAACAAATAAATATGCAAGTCAATAAGCGGGAAAAGAATCCGAAACTGCTTGACTAAAATATTATTTCTCAAAGTGAAACTTAAAAGTTCTCTTCATTAAACTCAGCAATGAGTCCCTATGGAGACTGGATGTATACAAATAAAGAAAATAAGAAATAGCTAAACAACAAACTCTACCGAATTCTTCATTTCTTGCTTTGTGGCTATCAGTTTCCATGCTGCTTTACATATTGTGCTATGATATGGTTCACTAAATAAGCCAAAGCTGACTGAATACACATCATTATTAGACAAACAATAATAAAAAATAATATAATAGAAAGATTATAGAAAGTTACCAGATAATATAATAGAAAGATTATAGAAAGTTACCAGATAATATAATAGAAAGATTATAGAAAGTTACCAATCAGGGACAGTTCATCAGGGGAAGGCATATATACCCAAACATGTAAGTTATTTCAATCTAAGTATATCTGTTTTAAAAGGCAGGAAATCTAAGTGGGATTTGAAGTTCATTTAGTTTTTGTTGAAAAATCTAAGGGAAATGGATGCTTATTAATTTTAAGCAAAAAGTTATTTTAATATAACATTTTATT
This sequence comes from Thamnophis elegans, assembly GCF_009769535.1. Lineage (NCBI taxonomy): Eukaryota > Metazoa > Chordata > Lepidosauria > Squamata > Natricidae > Thamnophis > Thamnophis elegans. Next base: position 73,646,381 of record NC_045545.1, read on the forward strand.
GTAAGAGTTTGGTAAAGTCTGCTTAATGTTAATTTTGTTGCTGATAACTATATGGACACATAATTTTCTTGGAAATAATAGAGACATATTTTGCTTTTGGCAGGTCAGTGGAAGTCAAATTAAGGGCTACTAACTTCTTTAACAAAGATTTACTGCATCTCTAAATCTTTTTTTTTAAATCCCTTCAAGAGAAAAAAACGGCTAAAACTCTTCCACTTTCTTCTATCACATTATTGTTCCATCTTACTACAATTGCAACAAGAACAATGGCAAAGCAAAACATCTCTCAGAATCTTGAGTTCAGAATAATGCACATGAAGTACTTACTATGCAGGTTATTAGCATTACAAGATAATGAATGAAAAGAGCATATATTTTTCTAGAACTGTGTCACTCAATCTTCACAACTTTAAAGTGTTGAGAACTTCAATTCACTGTTCCCTTCTTCATCGAATGCTTAAATGGGGACGTTTGAGTTCAATTGCTTAATTCACAGAATTTTGAAACAGGTACTATTGTTATTACTTAGGAATAATTTCCCCTAAATAGGAAGGTGCTTTACTAAGTCAGACCATTATATCAACATAACACTCTGTACTGTACACGCTAATAATGACTTTCTAGAGATTTGGGCAAGGATTTAAGCACGCCTGCCAGTGACGAAACCTATGAATGTAGGTTGTGTGCAAACATTCCATTGCGACTTAGTGATGGAGAGTTTTCTTCTCTAAAAAAAGATACTGTGCTTATTCAAACTGAAAAATCTCAGTTTAGAGCAAAGTAGCAAGAATGCTACAGTGAATAATTTCAGTCAAAGTTTTGTCAGTTTGTTGGTAAAGCACTGAACAATGCCAACATGTGGATTTTTATGGAACACTAAGAATAAACTAGCAAGATGGCAGAGGCAATACACTTGATGAGCAAGAGTGACACAGGCCTACCTGAATAGATATCAGGCTATTCAAGTGCCTACCTCGAGACAGAGGCTAAGGTGCCCTATTATTTCACCCCTATTTACCCTTAGTCTACGAAGGAATTAAAATTACCATGAGTATCTGCTGCTTGCTGGTTTCAACCGCTGCTTTTGATTTTGCCATTATCTTTATTAAGTTTTGTGATTTAAAGCTTTTTATATACCACCTTGGTTCTAAAAATATGCATTGGATAACTTAAATAAAGTACACAAGCAATGAAAAGTTTATAGGCTAAGAAGAAATGATGGCCCCTTTCAAAACAGAAAGTAGCAAGGATGCAGCATCTTGTGATCCAGAAACATTTTTTTTTAGTTCAATGCAATTGTCTCTCCGATGAATATGTGCAGAGATATATAGCCTCATTGCTAAAACGCCTACTGATGTTGAAAGAAAAGTGTCTGTAGTTGCTAACTAAAGAATAATGTTGGACTTTATCAGAAAGATAAGTCTAAAACTGTGGTAGAACTATTGACAAAAACCCTTTGAAGATACCAGTTTGGCTTTAAAAGGAGAGAAACAGCTAACAGATGTCACCTACTTAAATGTATTCTCCCCCTAGAGTCTTAATAGTGATTAAAGTGACATCAAGAATATCAGTATAATAATATTTTAACCAGCTAAGTATAAATAAATGAACAGGGAGAAATAGGAGAGTTTCTTCACTTATCAGTTTTTTTTAAATATATACATATAGTGAAATATAACGACATTTAAAAAAATCTACAAATAAAAGCTGAAATGCATTATACAATTATATACCATATACTGTATATATTTCTATCACAAAATTATGATGATCTTTTGAAGGAGAGAACAAAGCATCACATTAAAAAAAAACAGTAAAAGGAAAATGTGATACCTGAAAAAATAAATGATTTCTCAGTCTAATACTTTTCAAATTCTCTTTTTTTCCTTTTAGGCATCATAAGATCTTTTGTGTCTTGTCAGCTGCATTCCAAATTCAGCCCTGAAAACATTAAGAAACTTCATTTTAATATAGAAATTATTAGTACTATTTCAAAGTAAAGTAACAATTTATTTTTATTTAAAGTTAAACACCAGAGTTTATTGTATATGTATATGTTGTATATCAGAATTTATTGTATATGTATCTATAATTATCAATTTAAAATTAATTTAATCTTCCTCCCATTTTGATAAACATCATTGTATTTCTGTATTGGTTTTTAAAAAAAATGGCAAAGACTCAAAACATTTCTCCTCATAATCAGATTTATGTTAATCATTTTTATATCATACATTTTGATTCAAGCTTTCTTTGAATGTACTTTTTCTACACACTTCCTTAATATACATTTTTCTGAAATATATACAGAATGTATGTATCTTTATATACATATTCTCTGCTCTGAAAATATCATCTTAAAATTCAGAAAGGTTGGAATACAAGTTATTTATATTTTAGTTCATAAATTGACTGAGGTGATAATAGCTAGATAAATCTAAAAACTAAAATGTGACCCCAATTATTTTCTTTCTCATTTCTGTTTGAAATAAGCCATACCCCAGCATTGTTATAACTCCTTAATGAACTCTTCTGTGGGATAATTTGAAACACACAAATAACTTTCCTAGAAATATAACAGAGCATTCTGTCTTTATCTCGGAATTCATGAGGAGATAGAAACGAACCATCTTGATTCAAGGTAAGTTTTGAATAGTAATCCAGTAATGCTCTTTTTTGTATTGCTTACCTAGATGCCACTTTCCTTTTTATTTTTATTTACTTCCTTCCTCCTTTCTTTCTATTTTCTGCATCATTTTGCTATCAGGTTATTCTTCCCTACTCTGTTCCCAAACTATGGGAACTACAGATTAGTTTCCAAAGCATATATAGTATGGAAAGAACCACCTGCAAGTGACAAGCAGACATAGATGCAACAGCAGTTAATATAAAATCCATTGGACCTCTATTGAATTCCTATCATCTTGATACTTTGTAGATCTAATGACATCTTGTTCTTCTCCTGTGACTAAATTTTACCAAATGCTGAACAAATAGAAGAAGCTTTTTCATCTCTGACAGGACAGTGTGGGAATAGAAGGAATTCTGCAAGGGATATAAATCTTTCCATTCCCCACCATCCTGTCAGAACTGAAGAAGCTTCTTGGATGAGAAGCGCAACGTCTTCAAAAGAAAAAAACAAGGAAGTCTAGTTGCCTCCTGAAAAAGCACCTTTGGGACTATGGCTATCTGGTGAGTTAAAAATGTTGAAGTAGCTGTCATTTATTTAGTACATGGCATATCATACATGGACTAGCAATCTGTATTAACATTTCACCTAGATTAGTAAAACACAACAAAATATAAATGCTAAAAAGATCTATGTTCAAATGCCAATGTCTATCTAACCATTGAAGCACAGCATCATTTATATATTTTAAAAAATCAGATACAAGACCGGTATACGGACCGGTATATGCCCTCAGTTTACACAATATGATCTACAGCAGAGATCTTCAAACTTTGCAACTTTAAGACTGTGGACTTCAATTCCCAGAATTCTGGGAGTTGAAGTCCACAAGTCTTAAAGTTGCCAAGTTTGGGGACCCCGATCTACAGTTTGATGTGGGACCCCATAGCCAAACTACTCTATACTTTCCTGGCTCTCAAAATACATGGCAATGAAGCAGATGTTTTCACTATTCAGACCAAGATCAGATACATTCTAATTCCAAGAGATGCCAAGCAAATTTATCTTGGAGAGTTCCATGCAGGATACAAGTGTCAGGCTTTCTCACTCCACAAAGTGTGATAATCAGAAACAGTACCAGTGAATGTTCATGCTTAATTTCAATACCGTGACTAGATATTAGAGACTACTGGGTTGATTGAGAGGGGGGAGAGGGGACAGACTAAACTGGACAAGCATCAATTGTTTAAAAGCTACAAACCAGCTGCTGACCAGGTCATTTGCTTACTGAAATTCCAAACGCCACAATTCTAAACGGAATTGTTTAGATACAGCAAAAAAATAAATACAGCATACAGCAAAAAATAAAATAAAAATTATAAGCCTTTAGCTATAAATGTGCAGCTTCATTTTTATTCTGTGTTGTGTACTTCTTCTCTCCTTTTAAAATAGCAAATTAATGCTTTTGGGGGCTCTGAACAATGTTTTTTAAATATCAGTTTCTTGAGGCTAAATATTACAAGAGTACATATAAAGGAAAAAAACATTTCCTGATGATGAAAATGCAGAGGACTCAGATCATGATGATTTCATTTCTTGCAATATACATATTTGACATTTCTTAATGCAGATCATTGAGCAATATGTATTCATTGAGAGCTTCTCCTAAAGGTTTAAACTACAATTTCTAACTATAACAATTTTAAAACTAAAGTCCAGAGCACTAGGAGAAAAAGTTTGCAGAAAATAGGGGTGGAGGAAATATCATACCAGTTCCTATCATTAGTAATTAAAAGAATTGCAAGTGGCAAGTCAACCTGTCTGAAAGTTATTCTGATAACTTTCTGGGAATCCCAACAGAAACTCTATGGGCTAATAGCAGTTTTCTTAGGCAAAGACTAGTCCACCAGATGTGAGCCATCCATTGAATACATCCTGGCAAACACTCACAAGATAGAATACCGTTTTGAGATCGGTTCTGCTTTTGACTATGGCAAAGAGGGGATATTTTCCACATCCAAACCCCTCAAACAGAGACTCCTTGTAGTCCTTGTACTATCTATAATTTCTAAATTAAAGAGTAAGGAAGACAGTGTTGTTTCCTCCCAAATACAATTATCACTCTCTCATCATATTCAATATTCAAAGCTATGCTGTTTCTGATCATGGATGCATGGCCAGCCTTCCCCATGAATGTGACTGAAACCTTTTTAAAACTTTCAAGGAAGGCGTTTGGTTAGGGCAGTGAACTTTTTTATGATAATTACAGCCTGTGTAAGCACCTGCTTTTCAAGGCTGCACTGAATGTCTTATCAATCAGTTCACTGGAATATTTTAACTTCCATTAGTAGGAGTTAACAGGAAGCTGTGATTTTTGAACAGAGTAAGGGAAGGGAAAGGACAGCATGGCTGAAGATGTTTTACCTTTTTATAAACCACTACACATATTTATTCAGTTAAGCTTTTCTATATGCTGCTTTTCTACTCCACACAGAGGCTTAGCATTAATTTATTGGTTGGTGATACTTGAATTTGGGTTGAAAGAGATTTTATTATGAAGCATGTGAACAAAAAATAAGTGAACTAGCATATATTACACTGTAATATAACAGAGGAATAATAAAACAGATAGTCCATGGTAAATAAAGATAGCTCATGGTGTGTTTGCTATATTCCAGAAGATTGATTCAATACAATTCAAATGCCCCATCCATCTCTCTGCAGAAAAAGGATGGTAGCAGCAAAAGGAAAATACAAACAACACGTGAAAGAGGAACAAAAATATTAAAACCTCTGTCACAATATTAATGTTGCAGCTCAGTGTTTCTCAGACTTGGCAGCTTTAAGATCCATGGGCATACTGGCGTAGGAATTCTGGGAGTTGAAGTCCAAACAACTGCAATAGGGAAGCTTTAGCAAACTTTAATAATGGCCATTTTATTTTTCAGTCTCGTGGAATTTATCGTTCCCCATACCTTGGATCTGTAATGAAGTTTTATATCTTGGCCCCATAAACTAAGAAAATAAATGTTTTCTTGGTTGATCACCAATCCTCAGCTTCTATGCAAAATTAGAAGAAAACGTTCCAATGCCCAGCTCTTCACATTTATTTGTGTTAATTATACCTGGTATATTATCATCCAGTGACTCAGTTCTTAAACTCTTAAATCTGCTAAGTCTGTATAATTTGCTGTCATTTTAAAACTTGATACTCTTTAATCCACAGCAATTATAAATATATTTAAGTAAACAAGAATACCAATATAGAGCCTTACAAATTGTCATCCTTCACACTGTCTGTAAACTATACATTCTACTCTAGGTAAATTGCAAGCAATTAAAAATTAATGGGAAACCAAGTATTAGCAGGATTAGTACATCCACTGCAACTTACAGTAAATTCTGTTTCCATTATAATTTAAAAAAAAAAATCGTGACATTTCAGAATCCTCAACTAAATGTTGCAAGATATGGCCACATAGCCTCCCACTGAGATTAATAAAACTTGTGCAACATTTGGAAACTACTTGAAATTGAAGCCACTTTTAAATAATTGGTAGAGAATGCCCAAAAGCCTAAGCATTTTGTCAGCTGCTTATTCCAGATTCTGTTCTCTTAAGTCACAACTATGTTTACAGATGCTTTTAGTGAAGAACTTTGACAAATGTTTTTCACCAGTTCAAAATAAAATTGCTAGTACTAGACAACAATTTCCAAGAAAATTAACCCAAGATGATTTACTGCAGAATAAGCCTATTACACGAAAGTACAATATGCGTTAGTGCCTATCATGTAAAGCAATGTATTGAATGTAAGCAACACAAGTTTAAAGAAAAATATGCCACTTTTGGGAAGACAAAATATATAACAATAGGATAAGTTTTATACATTACTGTCTCTTGCCCACAAAAATAAAACAACAAAAAAGATAAGGTAAGATTTATAACAAACTCTCTTTTGTTTATTCTAATGCTGATAACATACTGTTTATACTTCAGATAAGAGTTGTTATTTGTCCTCCTTTCTTTATCAAATTTCCTTGCAATATTGCAAAAACAAAGTAGGGAAAGATTCATGGACTTGGAAAGTAATATATCCCTCATTAAGTGACTGGTTTATAGTGTTACACTCTGAAATAAAACTTGATCTCCAATACAAATTGCATGTCTGCCATGAATGGTACCTCAATTATGCTATGCATAGTCTCAATGCAATGGCTGCATACTTGGAAAAATAGGGCAAAAAATGAAATAGTCTATAGAAAAACAATTAAAATTCTATATTGTATGTAGTTTATAGAGATATGTACAAAGTTTGAAAATTCAGGAGAGTTATGTATAAATGCAAGATGATCATAGTAAAATGATATAATTTAAGCAGTGTTTCAACAGCTGTTGTTGCTTCAAATATCACTAAATCTGCTTCAGCCTAAATATATTTCCAACCATATTCACCAGCTTACTAGGTATCTAGTATACATTTTCAGTATATCTACAAACAATGTGTATGTACTGTATATAAAATGTGCTTTTCAACTTTTAGTCTCACGGGGTGTTCACTGCATAAAAGCAGGCTATACTGTAAATGTTTCTGCAGTCTTTGACATAATCACACGCTGACATTGCCATTTTCCATGCAACTGGTAAGCCAAATGGTACATCGTGCTTCTGGGGAACAATCCAGAAAATCATTGCCATGATTGCAGATTATGAACAAAAACAATCAGCCAAATGCTCAACTGACTCCACTCCCAAGATAATTATTATTCACCTTACCCCAAATCTTTCACATTTTGTTTAAACAAACTCACTTTTCCCAAATCAAGTCTAAATGACAGCTCAGTTGATTTGAAGCTCACCAGCTACTTACATCCCATCCTTGACTCCAGCCCCACCCCATGATCACGTGAATCACATTTGGGCACTTGGCAACTTGCTTGTTTACAACCAGTTGCAGTATTCAACAGTTACATGACTGTGACTTGCAATATTTATGTTTTCTACCAGAAAATAGAAAAGAACAGCCATTGGGTATGCTGGACTTCCTTAAAGACCATGTGGTTTGTTTCACAACCACATGATTCACTTAATGACCACAGTGATTTACTTTGCGGCTGATATTTAAAATGATCCTGAAATCGAGTATAGCCATGTGTGCCTCTACTTATGATGACGATGACTTTCAACTTAACTTCCAGGTTCCATTGTTGTCGTACATCAAGGACTATCAGTATTTCTTATTGTTACATGCAAACCACAAAATTTTCTTCTTCAAAATCTTTTTAAAGGTTTTTAACAAGTTTCCTGAGTGGTAATTGGTTTTGCTTGGCAAACAAAAGAAGCAGAATCACATATTTCACAGAGTTTTTCCATTTAAAAATGACATATTTGAGAGGAAAGGCTATCTTCCGTTGCTTTTTCAAGCTTTTTGAAAAGTAAATGAATCCAACCAGTGGTGGGATTCACTTACCTTTGCTACCAGTTTTCAAATGTGAGCACGCTCGCGCACATGCTCGCTTTGCTCACACGCACCACCTTCTGCACATGCGCAGAAGGTTGTGGATTACATCAGGGTGGGTGGGCGGAGCCTCCAGCAGCTGCTTCTGAATCCAACTATTTAGAAATCAGTGAAATAAAATGAATTAACATGAACAGAAATAGATGGATGCATGCATTTGTGTATTCTGATTTTCATTGGTTGGCAGAGAATCAGGTTTATGTATTACATTTATTATTCTTTCTTTTGTCATGGGATTACCTATTTATAGCTTTCCTAGAGCTTCAGTTTTATGATTAGGCTTATGTTTTGACTTCAATTTCTTCGTATTAAGTGATGACATTTATTATGACTAAACATGGCACAACAGAGAGATACTAATTTTTTTTTTTGCATTATTATATCACATCTTGGAAGACTCTCTTTATGAAATAAAAGAAACAAGCCCTAAACATTAGTGCGGTTTCTTTCCTCAAGCTCCCTTTACGTATCAATAGAACCCTCAGGAAGCTTTGATAACACTCAGTATCAAAGATATGCGAACACTCAGGAAAATCTGAATGGGTTCAATACTTTTCCATGGAACTCCCTTCCAGTGATCAAGCTTAAATTTCAGTCACATTAAATCACCCTGCTCTCAGGACTTACATTTTGCATCGACTGTACAATTAAAGAACTCTTAAATCACCCTGAGTAACACATATAAAAAACTTTGCAATAGCTATTTAGTGATGTCATTTAACAGTACACATCCAGACAATGCTGCTGACTAACTACTGAAGTGCATAATTGTAGGATTAATTCTTAGAAAGAGCAGTTTGCGCAAAACAGTCATTATAGGTCCTTTTTTTCTTGGAAAAATCCATACAGTTAACCATAAGAATTAGACCTAGGGCAGATTCTTATTACATCCTGTCTTACATACCAGTAGAAGAGCATGATAATTAATCATTCAAGTCTAAGCTCAACTGCAGATAGGAAGACAAACAAATAAATCTCTAAATTTCTACTGTTTGGAACTGTCCTCTAGACAATCAATGTTCATTCTGATCCCACCTACAAACAATGAAAATACAGGTAGCCCTCAACTTACCACTATTTATTTAGTGGCTGTTTGATATTACAACAGGACTGAAAAGAGTTACTTATAATCAGTCCTTCATTATGACCATCGCAGTACCCCCGTGATAGGGCTTTTGGCAACCAACATGTATTTACAGTCGTTGCAGTAGTCCAGGTTCATCTACATTTGAAACTTTCCAACAAGCAAAGTCAACATTTGAAACCTTCCAACAAGCAAAGTCAACAGAGGAAGCCAGGTTCACTGAAGGATTGCATGACTCAGGTAACTGCAATGATTTGCTGAACAATCATGGTTAAAAAAAACCTCATAAAATTTAGCACAACTCAAATACCCACCTTGCCTAACAATGTCTATGAGATTTTCAATCATCCAAGTCATGGTTGTACCAATGTTTCAAGTACCTTTTTCCAAAGAAAGACTTTCCAATATTTTTAAAAAAAATTGGGATCCAGGTCATCAAAAAATCAATGACCTGAATCAGTGTTCCCCATTCTTTCCAGATTGGTGGCCTGGTGCGGGGGGGAGGGGGAGGGGGAGAAGAAGGGATAATTTTGTGTGAGGGGTAGGTGTGCATGTGCGCATACATGCAGTTTTGCTTGTGTGAGCAGCAGGTGCACACACACACACCTCTTGCACAAGTGGGGTGGTGTGTTGGTGCCCATCACCCACGCAAATGAACCTGCATGCATGCGTATGTGCGCTAGCCCACCACTCACAGAACCTGGTTATGAATAGGCCACAGCCCAGTAATGTACTGCGGCCCATAGGCTGGGGAGGCTCCAACTCAACTCACAGGATGGTTGTTGTGGGGAAAATAGGAGGAGAAGGAGTGTGTGTTGGATGTGTTCTTTAAGTTATTTATAAAAATAATATAGGTGGGATATAAATAAATAAATGTGATTAAGTTATTATATTTAAAGATGTATATACTTGCAGTATTCCCTCACACAATGCATGCACATCAAATAGCTGTTCCTCCAGCAACTGTGAAATTTGATGCAACTCTTTAAAAAGTTAGATTACCAGATATTCAATGATAATTATAGATTTTGTAATTATTCTGAACATATTAAGTATCAATATATTATTCTGTGCGTGTGTGTGTGTGTGTGTGTGTGTGTGTGTGTGTATGTATGTGTATGTATGTATGTTTATGTGTAAGGAGGAGAACCTGTGGCCTAGTGGCTAATTATAGCTGCCTAATATGTAATACAGCCCAGGTTCGAAATATAATAAATGTAACAAAAAGGCAACAGTAAAAAATATTGGGTTTCTGTCTGGATGGTCTCTTGTGACGAGCCGAAGGACAGAGAATGGAAGTAGTGATCTTCCTCCCATATTTGGGCATACCAGGGGTTGTGACTTTAAATATATACCTTTCACCCTGGCTTGGCTGATAAGGAGTCGAGCTCTGTAGCTCAGTGGTTAACACATCTGCCTAAGAGGCAATACAGCACAGGCTCGATTCCCAGTAAGGGTATGGCTAGCTGATGAGAGCTAAATAGCTTGAAATAGATCTATACTAGTCTCCCTTTATTTATTTATCAGCACAAATATAACATATATATATATATATGTATATGTATGTGTGTGTGTATGTGTGTATATGTATGTATGCATATGCATATGCATATGCATATATATATATATATATATATAGATATATATATATATAGATATAGATATAGATATAGATATAGATATAGATATAGATATAGATATAGATATATTCGTAGATTTTCACGGGTGTAGATATGCTGGTCTTGTTGTATTCAGGTCTTTTCCCATGTAAAATTGAGATTGTCTTGGCAACGTTTCGGTGAGGTCTCACTCGCCATCTTCTTGAGCCCAAACCCACCCTGAAGATGGCGAGTGAGACCTTGCCGAAACGTTGCCAAGACAATCTCAATCTTACATGGGAAAAGACCCGAATACAAGCTAAAACACAAGGATATGCAGTCTTCTGCAAATAATGAATAAAAATACTGTAAACAAGCAGTGAAATCGTTCAGAAAAGAAATGAAATGTGGATTCTGATGACTGGGTGTTACACCACATATAGTTTAATGTTTGTAAGAACATTTATAACATACACATGATTTGTTACATAGTATAAATTGTAGGAAAAAGAAAGTTTTTCTCTCTTCCTCACTTTTATATGCACAGAGTAAGCTCAATTCCCAATTTCACTCTGTTTTACTTCCTCTGCAGACTTGCTGTGAAATATCTCCAATAAAATGAGATAACAACAGAAAGATCAAAGGTTAATCCCAGTTCAATAATCACAATATGTAGGAACTTTATAAACAGTTATTGAGAATTTCTTTGGGCCTAAGTCTAGCAAACATTGCAGTTACAAACAACACTAGGTAACAATTACTAATAAAGTAGAATAAAATATGGATTAAAAATATAAGAATGAAGACGTGGCATAAAAGGGACAGTTAGAAGCTTGCTTAAAGGAAATGTCATCAGCCTCTAACCACAAGATGTTCTAGCCAACGTCCCTATGTCAAAAGTCCAAACCATAAGGTTCAGATAAAGTTCATTAATGACACGTAGTCCATACCTATAACAAAAAGAGAAGTAAGACCCTCATCTACTTATAAGGCTTTTTCCCCAAAATAACCAATAAGAAATGAGTTAAGTATTTCCTTGTTGCAACGCTTTTAAGAATGTATAAGAACGCGTGCTTCGATAATGAAGGTTGTTCATAATTTGCAATGCTAGCCATGGGCTAGCTTTTTGAACCTGGCTGCCAAATAAACTTTTCCTGTATCCTGAGAAATCTAAAGCCTGTCATTTTCTGCATCACTACAGCATGGAGAACTTAGATCTTTCAGTTCTGCAAAGTATATTATAATAGCTTACATGTGACTCAGCCCGTTTCACTTGATCAGTGTTATCTTCTCTAGTACTTTAAAACCAAAAATGCCCCCTTACTTTAGACCTCTGTAAAAACAGCAAGAATAACATTATTCCTGTATCTTCCAACTAAACTCAGACTTGGAAGTCACTTCTACAATATTTATGCAGTGTTCCAATGCTATTTGGTAACTATAACAGCAGAATCAGGTTTGTGATGTCACAGCAAACCCTACATAATGTAGGTAGGTTTTCTGGACTCACTCAGACACCCCTAGTCAAATTGTTGATCAGAACTGAATAACAGAGGTGGAAGGATCTTGGAATCTAGTTCAACCCCCTACTTAGGCAGGAAACCCAACCCAAATGAAAATTCTGGAAGGTGAAATCAAGCACATCTGAAAGCCATAATGATGGAAGGGAAATTATGAGTGGTGATTTATTCAGAAAGCACTCCTACTCAAAGTTCCATAAAGTGAAAAATAAAGATAGGATAGAGAAGGCACCCAAACTATTTTAAACTTCCAACTAAAGTTCAATTTTTTAAAAAAAAAATTACAAAAGGATTTTTCTCTTTGGTGATTAAGATTTCAATGCATTTTGGAAAGAACCCAGTTTTGAACAACAAAGACCTTGACCTACAAAGTTACCAAGAAGTTTCAAGGAAAAATAAATAATGCGTAATAAAAGAGTAAGCTATGAAAAATGCTGAGCAGATGAGTCTTACTGTAAAAGCCTCTATAAAAGTTCTTCCACAGCATAAAATGTTCTAAACATTCTTCTAGGTGCTTATTGTTATATCTTACTCTGCAAATGGAATACAACTTTTAGAGTAGATTATATCGCCAATTTTCAAATCAACATAAATTCTGCACTTCATGTCCATTACTCCCGCCTTCTTAAAACATTTTTCTCTGTTTCCCCCTTTGTTCTCTTGAATCTCATGATGTGCTCCTCTTGGCACCCAAGTTTCATATAGACACTTCCCTTTCTCTCCTAGATGAAGAGAATTTTCAGTTGCTGTCTATTCTGGGGTGGATTGACCACACTTACTAGACAGGCCACATTCAATATTGCATCCAGTTCTGGGTCCAACATTTTAAGAAGGCTATTGAGAAAAAGGAACATGTCAAATGATATCAACCAGGAAGATAATGGGTGTAGAAAGAAAAAAAATAAGGAATGGTTGAAGGCTCTGCATATTTTAATCTGAAGAAAAGGGAAGTATGACAGCAGTCTACAAGCATCTGAAAGGCAGCCATGTTGGATAGAATTGTTTTGAGTTATTAGAGAAGATGGGACTAGAAACAATGTGCATAATTCACAAAACGAGATTTTGTTTGAACATCAGGAATTTTTTTTTCCAAATAGAAAGTATAGTCAGACAACTATGGGAGGGTCATGGAATCTCATTTTTCCTTTTCTAAACAAAGAAACGATGGCCATCTGGCAGGAATATTGTAATGATGGAATTCTGCAGTGAACAGGGGGTTCTGCAGGAGGAGGTTACATTCTATGATTTTACAATCCTGCTTGTTTGACCTTTCTTGGACTGAAGTACAGAACTTCAAGCTTCAAGTATCATTTCAAAAAAAAAATCCAATTTTTTTATTCAAATTCCTTCCAGTATTACACCCTTTGAAGCCTAACAGATTTGTACAAGAATAAGGATCTGCTATACGAAGCTCCCTTAGAAAAGAAGCTCACAGGATTTAGAAGCTACAAGACACATTGAAAAATGGAAAATACAGGAGGAATTGGAGAATTCTGAATATTTCCATTTTCCCGATCTTCCACATGCCCATTCGGGACTCTCAGATGCTTTTCTTTAAATAATTGTCAATAGGTTAAATAATATACTTGGTGGCATACTGCTGATTTTATTTCTAATTCTCATTCTGCTTCAAAAACTAGAAGTCACTATGCTTACCTGATGCCTATCTTATTTTTTTAGTTGTTATTCCTTCATTTTGCAAGTCACATTGTAAATCAGGCACCCAGATTAAAACTCAACAGAGTAACTATTTCAGCTAGGAAAAGGCAAACTTACAAATATAAATATCAGTCTGGGTAGCAAGTACCCCTGAAAGGTTTTAAGTATGTCTGGACAATAAGCATTGCTTTTTGTTTTCCTCACTTCTTGGTTACATCTTGGAGTCTTTTTCTAACCCTGATCCTAGCTAGAATTCTTATCAACCACTTAGCTTTAGATCAGGTTTCTTAAAATTAATATCCTGTATTTTTGGCTAGGCATAAAGATGAGTTTTATTACATTTGGAAGCCAAGGCAACTGTAGATAATTACAGTCTTACTAAAGGTGTTTGGGTAACACGCAAGAGTGGATTTATAGAAAAAGCAATTCATAACAAGCTCTTAAAACAGCTGACTTTTTATTTTCTTAATAAGAAATAGACACCTTGTTTGCTCTCTTATGTTGATCCTCCTTGGCATTAGCACAAAAGTTTTTTTTTAATCATTCCTTCACTTGAATTTTACTTATCTCAAAGACAATAGATTTAATCAACTACTGTTTTGATATTGGAGTCAATCAACCCTTTCTTATGCATAACCAGACAGGCATAGCAGAACATTGTCCGTCCATATTATTTGACTGTGCATACAGTATCCATAGCTGCTTATTCACACCTTTTATTTATCTCTCTTTACGACCAAATCTATTATCTGAATTTCACAACCATACAAGGCTGCCAAAATCTTAAATGTAATTTGCAGAGACTTTTGCAACAAAAGGAAAAATTATGAAATACGCAAGATGCTAATATATCCAATAAATTAATAAATATATTGAAATTTATCTGAGGTTTTTTTTCTTGGTCCCTTTATACTGCTCCGACTACTTTCTGGAGTATCATACAGTCCTAGCTTGCCATTCAAAAGTTGACTTCACTTCATGCCTAAGAACAAAATCAGATTGAACCTTTATTGAGGTTCAATAAGTTTCTTACATTACACTAAGCTTTTTTACAGTTTCCAAAGTGCTCCTCCCCAGGCAACAAGGTTGTTATTTGTCGTTATTTGTTTGAATGGGTGGTGGTTAACTTTAAGGGGCATACTAGAAATTGGGCCGGTTTTCTCATCTTGATAGAGTTAAATAGCAACATGATTTTCCAAAGTTCCAAGATCCATTTTGTCTTTTTAATCCCTTTAGCAAACACCCTCCCTTCCCCTCCTCTCCTCTCACAAATATATGACCTTGCCTGTTCCAATGAAATTATGGTTCCATAGAACAGTGGTGAAATTCAATATTTTTTTACTACCGGTTCTGTGGGCGTGGCTTGGTGGGCGTGGCAGGGGAAGGATACTGCAAAATCCTCATTCTCACTCCACTCCTGGGGCCAGTCAGAGGTGGTATTTGCCAGTTCTCTGAACTACTCAAAACTTCTGCTACCAGTTCTCCAGAACCTGTCAGAACCTGCTGAATTTTATCCCTGCCATAGACCCTGGAAAGCCAAAAAATTAAAGTGCAGCATCAAATGGCTGCTTAGTCCTGACTATACCAAATTCCGATAGAAGAGAATATTTGTAACTTAAATGTGTTGTTGACATTTGTAGATACCAATACACCTTATATCCTACTTGGATCCTACTATGTCCCCTTTGGGAGTCCAAGTAAGATTTGTAATACTTTACCATTAAATATACCTCACAGAAATATATGCAACGTCAAAGAAGCAGAGCACTAGCTTGAAGTAAAACCACAAAGGATCCCCTTGCATGAGTCGTGGAGCAACTTAACTATTTATCTTTGACTGACCAAAATGGTTTCTGAGGTTTCTCCATTTTATTTTAGGGTTGGGGAGCTGCCAGCCCAGCAGATCAGCTCTATTATCAATGCTTTACAAGGAAGAACACGCAGTCTGCTGCTGTGCAAAGCTAGCTGTCAAGGTGCAATATATCTATTTTGCACGTCTCATACTTATTTAATCAAAGTTAATATATCACACAAGCAGTGTTAATACATTTAATTCTGAAATCTCCAAAGCAACTTCTCCACATTAGAAATTTAAGAGAGAGATGGATATTCAAGCAATTTAAGAGATAGATGGGTATTCAAGTGGTTCATTACTATTTCTAGGAATCAAGGACCATGAACAAAAAGAACCCAATTATTATAGACAACTAAGACATATTTGGGAATAGCTAACTTTAGCAAATTTCAGTTAATAAAATAAGTGAGGCCAAGTGCTGACATTTGGACAAGTATCAAAATACAGTACATTATAATAGACCCACACAAAACTATGCCATCCCATTTGAAAACTGCTTATTCCTTGAGAGGAGGAAGTGCTAGTATACTTTCTAGAACTTGGATAAAATATAGCATTAGGAAGGTAAGTTGACTATTATACTCTTACAAGTACTTGAACTTCACATCAGCAGGACAAATATTTATTATTTATTTATTTATTAAATTTATAGGCCGCCCAATCCCGCAGGACTCCAATCATCTTCATTTCTGTCCGATCAAGAACACTGACAAGCAATTATGATAATGACTGCTCTGTTCCAAGCTACTGAAGCTTTTGCAACCATAACATTCCCTTCATCCCCCTTCTACAACAAAAGAGGAAAACATTTCTTTTAAACACAAGGATCTTAAAACCTTTCCTTTAACACAGTTTACTGGGAAGAAAGGGGGAAAACTGACTAATCCCTAGTCTGTTTCAGCCACACCCAACTTGTTTGGCCTTCTATAGTAAAGATGCAAAGCTGCCTGTCTAGCATTCCTTTTAGAAGATCAGGAGGACGGCTGAAGCTCAGATGTCATAAGATGTGGGATAGGAGCAATATGGTCCCTTAATGGAGGGTGAGGTACAAATTATGACTATGAGGGTAGAAGTTGTCAAAGTTTGTTGCAGAAAAATCAAATCCAGAAAACACAGAGATAACTGGTTCAGTAACTTCTTTATATACATAATAACATTTGAATAAATGTACAATACCAATGGTAGATTTTTACAACATGGCAGAAATTACAAGCAGAACACAAGCAGGAGAGAACAGTCAGTTTCATTTCAGAGTTCAGAGCAGAAAGAGTATAAGTTTCTTCTTCAATTCTTTGCAGAGACTCAGATAAGATTGCAGGCTAAACCACACCCTGGCCCCTAGCTTTTTCAGCTCCCATTGGCTGACCTTGTTGCTATGCCTATTCATTGGCTGATCTTGTTATCATGTCTCTCCCAGTCATGAATATTCTAACAAGTTATGGCTAGGAGGGTCTTTTCTCAATTTCAGCCAGTGTATTAGTTGCAGTCCAACATAGCACAGCATGCACCGAGAACAATCATTCATGCCTTTATAATTGTTTCTTCCATATAAGGCTGCCTTGGAAGAATATCTGGAAACGTAGCTGATCCAAAATGAAGCATCCTATAGGATTACTGTATAGTCTTGGCATTGCCATTGTGGGGGAAATGCACTGGTTACCTATTTTAGAGTGGAATTTAACTGCCTGGTCAGTACTTATGTGTTTCAGGGCCCAGGTACCTAAGAGACCATCTTTCCCACATAGATTGTCCTTGTTGAATCCAGATGATCGGGGAGTGTTTGCTAAAGGTTCTCTTCTACTACAAGATGAAACAGGACTGGGTCCAATGGTAAATATTCTCTTCCCTCTTTTGGAGAAAACTTGCAAAACAAATGTGACTCTTTCGGAACACCTTTGGGTATTGATCACTGGGGAGTCTGCAGTGCCAAGAAAATATTTATTATTAAAATGTGTTATCTCACATTATATCATATACTATCGTGTTTCCCCGAAAATAAGATATTATTTTCTTTTGGCCCCTGAAATAAGCGCTTGGCCTTATTTTCGAGGAGATCTTATTATTTTTGAGGTATTGGTCTTAACCTCAGCCTGTAGCCCACAGGTCAGCTGATCCTAAGAGGGCTGGAAGTTTTGTCTCTGTTTCTGAAACACACTTGCCAGCCCTAGCGTCGCTGAGCCTGCCACTCTTTTTGTGGCTGCTACTAAGAGAAGGGGCACAGTAGCTAGGGTTTGCGGGAACGGCCTCCGTGAGGCCATTCTATAGGAATGGCAGGTGCATGTGGGGCACATGGGCCATGTTCACCCCTTCTTCCCAGGAAATGACGGGGATCGGCTGCGCATGTGCTTAAATATTTTAGGGGATGGCTTAATTTAGCACATGCACTCAAAAGCCCGATTAGGCTTATTATCCAGGGAGGTCTTATTTTCAGAGAAACGATTCTTAATTTTAAAAAAATATTTGGATATTGTACTTTACCTGAATCCTAGTGGACTAAGGCAAATAAATTATCTTAAATGATAACAAATATAGGGATGGACAAAATTCACTAATTCAGAAACAGAACATTCTGGAGAACTCTGAAACACTCCTTTCCTCCTCCAGTCGATGACAAACCCTCCCCTTCATGGGATAATTTGGTGGTTTTCAAGAATAAATGTGATTTGAGGTGCCATAGAAGTAGTCTAAAATGGGTCTTGCTATAGCTATAACCCTAAAGCATTCAAGCTTTTCTTCTGGCCACAATACATGGAATTCCCGAGCATGATAAATGTAGTATACCATGTATTGATAACTAATATTTAATGGCCATAGGTTACACCATGTTCGCCATGAGCGTATGGTTTTACACATGCATAGTGGAAGCTCCCCATCAAAGTAATTTAATATTTATTTTAAAATCTAACACCGGTAATGGATATTCAAATAACTATTTGAAATCCTGTAAATTTCTGAACACCAGAATGCCTGCAAGATGAAGATCCTGAAACTCAGCTCAGAAAATGAAAAAAAAAAAAAAAGACAGCAACAAGGAGTTAAATAACTTTGCTACTGACAAGTCTATTATCATATAAGAATAAAAAGTAATCTGTAAATGGTTAATATCTTAGTTCTGAATTTAAGAACCAGATGGTTCAATATTAGCACACTAAGGCTGCAGCAAACACAGCTAGAACATCTGAGTCATCATTGATTCAGAAGGCAGTAAACCACTCCATGTAGTCTCTCTGTTTTCCGGTGATGATTTGATTTTTTTGAGAATTCTTCAGTCCTAATACTCAACTCACACCATCTTTCTCTTAGGAGACAAGCTACAAGTTAATGGGTGTTTTTTTAAAATCAAAGTTGTCCTCAGGAACAATTTATGAGCAGTGTTATTGTTAATATGGAAATATTTTGATGCTTGATTTTGAATCCTGAAATGTATTCAAAATGTATATCAAACTAGCATGTAGAAAGATAAAATATTACATCACTATAAAAACATAGTTAATTTCATGATCAAAGAGGGAAAATAAATCAGAATCTCTGCATTTAAGATTAATAGTATCTGTGTGGCTAGAAATGCCCCAAACACTGAGATTATGGGTGAATCTTAATATGCTACTATATGTTCAGGAACAAAGAAAAAAATTTAAAAGAGGACACTGCTTAACAAACTACTAGTCAAACACTTCAAATCCATGCAAGCATTCATGATTTCATTCAAAACAGATAACACAAATAAACATCAAGAATGAAGTATACTTCGATTTTTATGACTGTCTCTACACCAGGGCTGTCTTCCCTCCAACAACTTCACAATCCTACAGATTTTCAGGCCAGATTTTTCAGTGCTACCTGAAGAACATTTCTGTTCAAAACACCTGTGCCAACAATAAGCAACAGTCCTCCAAAAATGCCTTGGCTACCTTGCTAACCATGTTGCAAGAATGCTACAAACCTCTATGAAATAGAAAGGGCTAAATCAACACTTTACATATTAGTTTATATTTTTGAAGGATGACTCTCATAAAGTAGCCACAATCCACCAATAACTATGGTAGTGTTAAGAGGTCAAAAGCAATTTTTGATGGTAAAACTATAACCAAGAGACAGATGTCCAGGTTAAAGCTGCAAGGAAAAAAATAGCCAAAATGCAGAAAAAGCATTTATTCAACATGAACATTTTACAAAAATATGCATCTCATTCAACATTTTTTAAATGTATAAATTATAAGAACATGTAGATACCATATATTTATGCATCAAGGTTCAATATTGTATTTATTTGCTGCAGACTAAATTATTGGCCACAGAAGCATCACTCCCCTTTATAAAAGAGAAACATTATTTTAAAATACAACAATATCTAGGTTACAGTATCAAAATATCATTTTCCAGCCAAATTACTTTAACAGTTAAACTAAGCAACAGAGCTCAAATGAAATAAAGATGTTTTAATGCAATAAAAGCTCTGTTAAATACAATTTATTTTGCACTTCAGTACCTCACTGCTATAGATAGATAGATAGATAGATAGATAGATAGATAGATAGATAGATAGATAGATAGATGATAGACAGACAGACAGACAGACAGACAGACAGACAATTTATCAGCACAAATGCAACACACACACACACAGAGACATTTTCGTAGATTTTCACGGGTTCACACTTTAAGTCCAAAACCCAGCCTGAAGATGGCGAGTGAGACCTCACTGAAACGTTGCCAAGACAATCTAAAACTTACATGGGAAAAGACCCGAATACAACAAGACCAGCATACATACATACATACATACATACATACATACTGCTGTTTGTTCATCTCTCTCTGATATTGAAAGGAAATTGAGCTTATGTATATGTATATCATTCTAAGAAGTTCCAATTCATGAGGAAACCTTTGGCTCCTCTGTACCCATGAAGAATCCAACTTTCTTAGGACACCATGATCCTAATTAGGGACTAACAAAACACAAATTAATGGCACAGAAAAAACACTGAGTAAATCAATCTGAAATTAAAATTGCAGATGGAAAAGAATCAAACCTACAAAAATAAAGGGCTACCAATATTTATTCCCAAGATCTATAATTAGAAATTGGGGAGTGGGTGAAAGAAGACTTTTAAAGGAAAAGGAGACAAGATCAGGAAGAACTTAAGGCATTCAATTCTTAAATAAAAAGCTTTTCCTTTCCTAAAACCTGGAGTGTTTAAAGAACATGACAATCCCAACTAGTCATTTCCCAGAAATGTTAACCTTCCAAGTGAAAGTGACGCAAGATCCCAACACATGTTCCTTCCATCTGGCTTTGGCATCCCACTCAAACATTTCCAATTCCCAAAGCACTCTTTAACCACATGCAAAAAAGTGGTCCCTGAATCCAAAACTACCTTGGCTAACTTATGTTTTAAATGCAAGCCTTTACAAAACTGAATTACAGCACTTTTATACGTAAAAAATTAACCCCAGATTTAAGATTAGAATGAAAATTCTAGGGATTGTTTGGGATTCTTGCTGCTGCTGATTGCTGGATGACTGCGCCAATCTATTTCTCATCATTCTTGTAATGGGGATAAAAGTAGGAAAATAACTCATGTAGGATCTAAATACAATAAATTAGTAATTAAATACAGAAAAGTAGCATATAAATCTAAAGCAAGCTTGTCCAATATGCGACCGGTGGGTTGCATTCAGCCCTGGACAGCTAGGAATGTGGCCCCACAAGATTGTAAACTTTTAACATTATTATGTGATTTACGTACACTAACTATATTTTATATTACATATGTGGCCCAAGACAATTCCCTTTCACTCAGTGCAAGCCAAAAAGTTGGACGCCCATGAGTTATACTGCTGACATTTTATTTTAAAGTGAGAGTGTGACAATTAGGAGGATTAAAAGGGCAGATCCAAGTTTTATTTTATCCACACCAACTATTTTCCCAACTCAAAATTATTTCCAGTTGCTTTAACTGCTATAGGGGAAAACATACCTTGTTTGTCAGGTATGCTACCTATGATTGAGGAAATAACACACAACTATCAAAACTAGAAGCCAATCCTCTTTTAAAACAAGCTAAATTCTGTACTGCAACTGAATCAATAAAATGCCTTTACCTATCACTCTCTGTTTCTCAATCTTGGCAACATTAAGATGCGGGGATTTCAACTCCCAGAATTCAGCATGCTAGCTGGAGAATGCTAGGAGCTGAAGTCCTCACATCTTAAAGTTGTTATGGTTGAGAAACATTGCTCTTAAGTTAAAAATACAACAGTATATTCTTTCTTGTGAGAGCAGGAGAATAATCATCCTGATTTGCTCTTCTTTCTATATTTCTGTATTTTCAAGCTCAACATTTTTATGAAGAAAACTAATATGGTATCCCAAGTGAATATTTTTAAAATACTAGAAAAATGTGTTTGTGGCCTGAAGACATAGGAAGTCAGTCATATTGGTTGGAATGTGAACCCTAATATTTCAGTATGCAAGGTTGCTCTGAAAACAAACAAACAAACAACCACTTTAGTAAAATCCTTAATACTGATCACAACTTTTTTTTAAAAAAAACTTCTACCAGTTGAATTTTAAAAGAACAGGGAAAAAAGATATTGAAGCACGGATTATTATTCCAATCTAACAGTCAGTACTAACCGAAAGAAAACAAATTCTGTTATTGTATGCATCTAAGTTAAACAAAGTGAGATAAAATACTAATGTTTACTTTAATATACTCAACACAGTTGCCATGCTAGAACTCAGTGGAATGACGGAGTACTTTACAGATTAGATTGTGTTCTCAGTTTTTCATCAAGACATAGAATGGTAAGTGACACAAATTACATGGTTCACTATAAAATGGCCTCCACATGACATGATAAGACTTTCCAGTTCAACCATTGCAGTATGCTCTGGGGCTGCCTCTGAAGACCATTCAGAAAGTTCAGCTGGTGTGAAATGCAGCAGTACTAACAGTTACATGAGTTTCTGTATACGTTACCCCTTTCCTACGCAAGCTGCATGGGTTACCAGTTTGTTTCCTGGTCCTATTTAAGGTTGTTGACCTTTAAAGCAATACATGGCATGGGACCAGGTTAATTGAGAGACTACTTCTTTCTGATTTCATCTGCCTGTCCCACAAGATCCAACAGAATGGGCATTTTACGGGATCAACTGTATTGCAAGCTACATTTGATGAGTCCTGGGAGACGGGCCTTTGCTGCTGTGCCCCCTTTATTGTGGTATCTCCACACGAGAGAGGAGTTTGGCCTCATTACTCCTGAGCTTTTGAAGGTCCCTCAAGGCCCAGTTATGCCCACAGGCAAGGGACAGATTAACTCATAAGATGGCTCCATTATTAACATCCCTCCATTTTTTTCTTTAGTCTTGTTTTTATATTTTTAATATTTTAATGGTTATAGGTAACAATTGTTTTATGTTTATTATTTTACTGGATTGTTGTATGCAAACCTGAGTTACCCTCCATGAGATGGTTGGCCATATAAATTTGAAAAATAAATAAATGATGATCAAGCACCCTCTCCCAGAGTGAGGTAACTCTATTAATCTATGACACATACTTGTATCAAGTTAATGTAACTATCAAAGTCCCAAATAACTTAAATCCAAATTATTTGAAGGGCAGCCTTTTCTCAGGCAATCCTATCTGTTCCTACAGGTCTGTTATAGGGGTCTTTCCTGAAAAGTGCACATTGTAATCCTTCTCACTGCTGGCCTCCTCAACTCTGTGGAGTTCTTTTCCTATCTGCTTTTTCTTTTTTCTATATAATGCTCAGCACTAACCCTTTGAGCAGAGACTGTACTATCTTATATGGTTGTTACTTTGTCAAAGTTTAGTCATTCCACTTGATTTTTCTGTCAGGATATAAGGACACAATATTGAAAAGTATCAACATGCTTCAAGCACTCAAACTACTCTAACTGATGTTTGTTCATGAAATATGTACATCAACGCCAGACAGCTTTCAAGCTGTTCAGGCTTGTAGTATTTTAGGACCAAAAATTGAAATAAAGCCTCAAAAACTGAAATAAAAAAAGTTTCTGGTCTTTGTAGGGAAAAAGGAGAGAAGTACAGGGGAAGTAGCATGGTATTTTGGAGGAAAAAGATTCACACTTTCTGTAAAAAAATGAAATTAAAATAATTTGTAAAATATATTTCAAATAAACTATGGTTAATAACAGTCATACTTTATACAACAAAGTAAATATCTTCAAAAATTTGATGCAGCCCTGCCAATGCAGATTGATATGAAAACAGCTCACAAGTTTTCCTGCCCTACAATTGCTTTTCAATGGGATTTCCAAATGCATCACCTCACTCTCTGATGGTTTACAATGTCAGCATATTGCTCCTAACAATCTGGGTCCTCATTAACCTCGGAAGGATGGAAGGCTGAGTCAATCTTGGGCCCCTCAGGATCGAACTGCAGGCTGTGGGCAGAATTAGCCTGCTATACTGCATTCTAACCACTGCATCACCAGGGTTCTTCCTTCCTCCTTGGGGAAGCTGCATTCGCTTAAAACTCTGTGATACATTTAACAACTGCATGATCAGTGCAACGACTGTGGTAAAAATTGTAATGAACCAGTCAAGTGGTGACTCATTTAATCACTTAGAGACTGGTTGTAAGTTACATATAAACCAAGAGAATGTTGTGACGTTAAGATAAATAGATTTATTACAACATATATTTCATGGATTGTAGTCCATTTCATCAGACGAACAATATTTCTTCTACATTATTTGCATGAATTATGTATAGAGTATAAATTAAAAACTGTTATATACTTTATGTTTTGCATTTCATAACCATTTCATTTCACGCTTACCCATTTTTTCACTCACTCATGTCTACATCACTCTTACCTGCCAACTGTCATTTCATGCATTTGCTCTTGTGAATTCCACACCACTTAAATGTATTGAGCCATTAAGGATTTTTCATTGGTTTCACTCTTACATTTTAACCCAGTTCCAGCTACAGAAATTATTCTCTTAGGCAAACTAAATAGCTTGCAAAGATTTTTAGTAATTTGCTAGGCCAAAGTATGAACATCAGTTAAATTCTGATCTGAATCATCAAGTCAATTCGATTTAAGCTTTAAGTGGAAGTATTAACTCAAAGTGTTTCAATTCAGATTTCCAAATCAACAGCTGTTTCTGCATATGTAGAAATGTCCAAATGAATTCAGAGGCATTAAGTAAAATTTTCTAGTTCAAGTAGGAAACTCAATTTAATTCAACAATTCATTCAAGTATATTTCAAATCATATCGGTAAATTGAATATTTACATAATCCTGCAAAACAGGATTGTAGAAAAGCTGCCAGATGTAGGGGATAAAAGATGGAGGCAGTAAGACCGGGCAATAACCAAACAACTTGAAAATCAGGAGTCAGGAAGAGAAGCGTAAGATGACACCTTCAATGCTTTTGACTGCTCCAATTGCTTTCCATACACAGATCAGCTAAAATCTTTACAACAACCTTGTGGGGCCACTCCATATTATTTTTCCCATATAACATATATCCAGGCATTAAAAACAACATGAGTAAAGATAAGGAGACCAGGGATAAAATAAGAAATGTAAGTCTGTATGTGAATGAATCAAAAGTGGGGGGGGGGGGGACATAGAATAGTAACTGGGACTGAATAACTTTCCTAAGGGCCATTCAAGCATAAAAACCTATCCACAGTTAGTGTGCAAAGGTCTCTTCTTCCTTGCCATTTTTTTTTTTAGTAAAGAGGTTGAAGAACTTGTGGCTTTCAGAGACAGCTGAATGACAGTACAACTTCAAGCAGCCCCAGCCAGCGGGACAATTCCTGTGATGTTAGGATAGGGAACAGCCTGTACTGATGTCAAAACCATTTCTAGGGAATTGAGACGAAAAAGAAATGCCTTTTAGCAGATTAGAAGTTGTGGAGGGGGGGGGGGGAGAAAGAAAGAAAAGTTATGAAAAGTCCAGAGATAAGGGCCTTGTAGCCAAGGCCGGAAAAGGAGGGGATGGCTCGGAAGGGGAGAGGTCATAGATAGAAAGACTCACAAACTTACAGAGTTGAGGGAAACACAAGAGAAAGCAATGGAAGGAACTGCAAGTCAGCTGAACAGCGGGAAGGAGGCAGGGAGGAACAGCGGGGAAACCAGAGAGGAATCCTGTTCTCTTGTGCGGCTGAGAAAGAAGCCGTGTGGGCTGCTGGGGAGGACAGTGTGGCTGGAAGACAAAGGGAGATGGATGCGCTGGGGGAGCCAGCCTAGACTAAAGGGGTGGGGAGAAAAGATAGGAAGCCCATGGGGTGGGTGGGGTGGGGGAGAAAGAAAGAGAACTGGGTCAAGAGAAAAGAGCGCAACTCATTGGGAAAGAGCTTCCCGCCCGGGCGGCTCTGGGGAAAACCGACCAGAGAGGGGCCGCTTCCCAGGAGACCGTATGTTGGAGCGGAGCGGGAAAGGGTGTTGGGGAAGAAAGACGGAGCCGGGAAGCGGGGAGGGGGCATGGAAGGAATGACATAGGGTGTCTAGGGTGCCGGGTGGGAATCACGACGCGGGACCCACCTAGAGCAGCTCCAGGTGCGAGACCCGGAACTGGGGCGCCTCCAGCCCACTAAGCTCCCCATTCCCCAGCACTCACCTCCTCCAGCGTGGCTTCCTAGGCAGTTCCCGGTCGGAGAATCGGAGACACGTCCGGCCACCCAGCTGCCCAGGCCCGCACTGTGGCTCACTCCTTCGTGGAGGCGGCTGGGAGGGGGGGAGAGAAGGGGGGGCTGCCGAACCGACGCCACAGTACCGACGTAAGCCGAGGGGTGGGCTCAGTCACCAGGCTCGCCGGGCCAGGAGGCGGGGGGGGGGGGAGAGAGAGAGAGAGAGAGAGAGTGAGAAGAAGAAGAAAAAAACCAGCGCGGGCGAGCGCAGCAAACAAGGAAATCAGCACCCGGCTTGCAACACAGAATGACGAAATGAAGGGGGAGTCGAAGCCGAAGTGGGAGTGACGTAATCAGCCGTACGCATGCGCCCGGGTGTCAGGACAGGCTTGGGGAGTTTGTTCGACTGACGCTGACGAGGGTTTTTTTCTTTTTTTTAGTGTTCCCTTTTGATAAATTGTTTGTTTGTTTCTCTTTCTTTTCTCGGGCGGATTTTTCCTCTGTTGGCGCAGTTTTTGCGCGTTTATTCTCGCCACCTTTCCCCCCCAATTTCTCTATTCCTTATAATTAACAGAGCGCAAATATTAAACGGAGGGTTCGTGCTAAAGCAGGGGTCCCCAAACTTGGCAACTTTAATTCTCCAGCTGGCTGGAGAATTCTGGGAGTTGAAGTCCACAAGTCTTAAAGTTGCCAAGTTTGAAGACCTCTGTCCTAAAGGCATGCCCTTCCCAGGCGTGGCAGGAAGTGGGCAGAAATCGTAGAAGCAGCCCGGCAAGTACCGTACAAGTCTCCGTGGAGAAGGGCAGCGCTATCCAGTCGAGCTCCACTTGGCAAAACAATTCCGATTAAATTAAACCCGGCAATTCTCGTCCCCAAGATTTTAAAAGCAAAGCCTTTCGAGCTGCTATGTTTGCGCCTCTGAGATTAATAGCGATTTACTGAATGAATTTCAACAGCCGGGTTTGTATCACACATCAGCCATAGCCAGCCAAATTCTACTTTCGTTCTGTGTTACGCAAACCCTGTTAGGGGATGATGTAACCAGTAAGGCATATCCGTTCAATCTTCCTTCCTTCCTTCCTTCCTCCCTCCCTCCCTCCCTCCCTCCCTCCCTTCTTTCTATGGCTGTGTGTGTAGGTTCCAGCATAACTTTGGAACACCTCTAGCAATTTCAACCAAACTTGGTACACAGATGACTTACTCTCTGGAAACAAATACTGGAGGGGTAAAACACCCCTAAAACTCCTTGAGGTGTGTGCTCTGTTAAGATAGAGCCTGTTGTGCCTTAAAATGGCTTTTACTGTACTGCCGTAAAATGACTTCTACTGTACAGTGTAGTGGAGTTGTCATGGTAATGGCTTCACATTATTCCACAAGGGGGCTCCCTCTGGCAAGGGGAAAAATCCAACATTAGAAATTACATTTGGTCCGAATATTTTCCCCCTATAAATAAATACCCAGGCAACTCCCAGTTATAGTACTTTATAAAATAGCCATTTCAGATCTGAAGTGCCAAATGTGAACGACCATAAGATGACAGCAAAGAGACTTTTCATATTTTTTAGAATTCTAATTCCCAGAATTCCTACCCAGCAAGAAAAAGCTTTGGTCAATTTATCCAGAGGTTAGAGAAAGATGTGCTATTGATCAAAAGACACTACCTACGTAAGATCTTAAGCAGTTCTCTGCTGGATTGGAGCCCTGGCCCTTCAAAATCCATCAGTCTTTTCTCACAGTGACCAACAGTACAAGGAAGTCTCCTAGGAGATGGTTTTCACACTGCCATTAAGGTTAGCAGCCATTGTTCCCCATGATTTCCATAAATTGGTCCATGTGGGCTTAGTTGGGAATTGAAATCCACGTATCTCAGTGAGAATCGCCTTGGCGAGGTGAACAGCATAGAAGTTTAATAATAGATAAATAAATATTTTATACAATACAATAGCAGAGTTGGAAGGGACCTTGGAGGTCTTCTAGTCCAACCCCCTGCCTAGGCAGGAAACCCTACACCATTTCAAACAAATGGCTATCCAACATCGTTTTAAAGGCTTCCAGTGTTGGGGCATTCACAACTTCTGGAGGCAAGCTGTTCCACTGATTAATTGTTCTAACTGTCAGGAAATTTCTCCTCAGTTCTACCGTAAGTTGCTTCTCACCTTGATTAGTTTCCACCCATTGCTTCTTGTTCTGCCCTCAGGTGCTTTGGAGAGTAGTTTTGACTCCCTCTTCTTTGTGGCAACCCCTGAGATATTGGAACACTGCTACCATGTCTCCCCTAGTCCTTCTTTTCATTAAACTAGACATACCCAGTTCCTGCAACAGTTCCTCATATGTTAGCCTCCAGTCCCCTAATCATCTTGTTGCTCTTCTCTGCACTCATTCTAGAGTCTCCACATCTTTTTTACATCATGGCGACCAAAACTGAATGCAGTATTCCAAGTGTGGCCTTACCAAGGCATTATAAAGTGGTATTAACACTTCACATGATCTTGATTCTATCCCTCTGTTTATGCAGCCTAGAACTGTGTTGGCTTTTTTGGCAGCTGCTGCACACTGCTGGCTCATATTTAAATGGTTGTCCGCTAGGATTCCAAGATCCCTCTCACAGTTACTACTATTGAGCAAGGTACCACCTATATTGTACCTGTACATTTCATTTTTGTTGCCTACCGTAAATATAGAACCTTACTTTTTTCACCATTGAATTTCATTTTGTTAGATAGTGCCCAATGTTCAAGTTTGTCAAGATCCTTCTGTAACTTAAGCCTATCTTCTGGAGTGTTGGACTGCCGTGTTGGTGTCATCTCAAATTTGATGAGTTCCCCATTTATCCCCTCATCTAAATCATTGATGAAGATGTTGAAGAGTACTGGGCCTAAAACAGAGCCTTGGGATCTTAAAGTTGCCAAGGTTAGGAAGCACTGCCCCAGAAAAAACAAATATTGAAAAGTGTCTTGGAAGGGAAGGGTTAAAAACAGAAGGCTACACCATCTGCACCTCTTCATAATGTTTAGGAAACAGGGCATCTGCCTTGCCTGCAAGTCCTTCCACTAAAAATGCAGAGGAATGACTCGACTCTGGGTAAATTCTTCAATGTGTAATGATGCTTACTCTTTGATACATATGCATAGGTCTGCAGACTAAATTGGTTTTCATCAATTGGTTATGCCACATTAAGTAAATGAATTGCCAGCAAAACAAACTACCCACCCTGTTATTTATCTTGGGAACACTTTGGGGGAAAATCAATACATGTAGTCCTCAGAATATAATTGGGACTGGCAACTTCATCATTAACAATGCAGTCATATTGTGAAATGTCACATGACTGTGCTGGATTTATGACAGCAGCTCCCTGGAAATCACCTGTGGCTAAGCAAAATATCACATGACCATGACTTTTAGCTTCCTGCTGGCTTCCCCAACGTCTTTGCTTGTTGGAAGCTATGAAGAGCACAAATTGTGATCATATGACTCTGAGACACTGCCACCATCATAACACATCAATGCCCCTGGGGATGCTATAATGGTCTTCAGTAAGAACACTGGTTGTAAAGTTACTTTTTCAGTTCCATCATAATTTCGAACAATCACAGGGCAGTCATTAACCGAGCACAATCTGTAGTTTCAGAAAAGAGACAAGTGATTATAACTAGTAACATTGCCTATTAATGATGAAAGAAACATGTATTTATATGTATTTCTTTTTTTTTTTTATAGATTTTATTGGTAAAAAGAAAATACAACATCCATAACTTGTAACAAAACAATACAACTACATTTCGAGATATTCCCATACTATCAAATCATTATAAACATCAAAGGTTAGGTATCTTTCCCTCCCTCTTTTCTTCCCTCCCCCCTTACTTCCTTCTCCCCTGCCTTCCCTCCTTTCTTTTCTCCTTTTCTCCTTTCCTTCCCCCTCCTTTCCCTCCCTCGCTCCCCCCCTCCTTCACACATACCTTCCCTCCTTCCCTGCCTCTTTCCCTCCTCCTTCCTTTTCTCTTAATCTCCCTCCTTTCCTCCCTCCTTCCCTCCTTCCTTTCAACTCTCCTTCTCTCTTTCTTTCCCTCCCTCTTTCCCTCTTTACTACCCTCTCTTCTTCCCTCCCTCCTTCCTCCCCCAGTTTCTTCTCTTTCTTCTCTCCTTCTTTCTTCCCACCTTCTTTCCCTTCTCTTCTTTCTCTTCCTCCTCTTTCTTCCCCCCTTCTTCTGCCTTTCCTATTCCTCTCCTTTCTCCTCTCCATCCAGACTTCCCTACTATCCTCCTTCCCTCCCTTCTAACCTTTGTTACATTTGCGTATTTTCCTCTGCTGAGGACAATCTGGTTCTCTTTCCCTTTCCTTGCTTGAAGAGGCAAGGATTATACGTCTTCTCGCCTCATCTAAAATGAAGTTTGATCACTAATTTCATGCAGGTAATTATAGCGAATTTCCTATCAGCTTTTTAAAGTTTTCCCAGCATTGTAGCGTGACAAAATTGCTCGACGGTGGGTTCTCGCCCCTGATACATTTCTCCTTTCGTTTATCTCTCAGTTGTTGTATATTGTTCATTTGAGTTATTGGTTTAATCGTGATAGGTTAGTTAGCTATCTCTTTTTATGTCTAGGTCTTCACTGACTCATCAAGCCATTTGTATAGCTTCTCCCAGACTGTATAAAAGTCTGTGTCTTCTTTGTCATTAATTCGCATCGTCAGTCTGTTCATTTCTGCTAGTTCTAAAATTTTATTCATCACCATAGTGTTGGTGGGGGCATTTTCACTCTTCCAGCACTGTGCGTAAACAATCCTTGACGCTGTCAGAATATGGACTAGGAGGTATTGGTCAGATTTGCAAATTTTTTGATCTATTATTCCTAATAAGAAAGTTTCCGGCTTAAAGCATAGTTTAATTGACAGGATTCCATTCAGCCATCCTAGTATTTGCTTCCAATATGCTTTGGCTACCGGACACGTCCACCACATATGGTAGTACGTGCCCAGCACCGTTTTACATTTCCAGCATATGGCTGAAACTTTTGAAGACATTTTCGCCAGTCTTGTCGGTGGAAGATGCCAGCGGTAGAACATTTTATATATATTTTCTTTATAGGCCGTCGACTTTGTCAATTTTAGATTCCATTCCCAGACTCTTTCCCAGTCGTCTAGATCTATTGAGTGGCCGATGTTTTGGGCCCAGGTTACCATGACTTCTTTTACTCTTTCTGCTTCCGTTTTTCTAATCAGTAAGCAGTTGTATATTTTTGAAATTAATTTCTCATCTGGTCCAATTAAAATTTTATCTAATTCCTGGTTTTATCCACTATGTGGATAAAAGAATGGGTAATGTTAGCTAATAAAAGAATCTTAACAATAGAGGGCCACGACCTGCAATACGGGTGGCACAACTACTTATGGTGCGAGGGAAATAAAATCCACAATTATTTTAGTAGTCACCATTTAAGGGGGGTATTGATTAAGGACTGGCTCGAAATTAGAAGGAGATACTATACGCAACTACCTAAATGGATATCTCCGACGGAAGCCCTGATATACCCGAATTTGATAAACTTGGATAAAATTGTTACCTACCAACAGTTGCTAGACGACCAAAACAAACTAAACCCCAGGGAAAATTTGGCTGATAAGGGAATAAACATCGATTGGTGGCCATATCTTCAAATTCAAAACAAACATAAATTCGATCTAGCACAACCTGGCTTCCAGAACAAGAACCAGGAATTATTTATATGTATTTCTGAAGAGGTTTCATTGTAAGAGATTTTCAAATTACCCTCACTCCTACATTCTTTCAGAGTTTAGGCCAAAAGTACCTAAATTTGCTTCATGCATATGGGTGGAACTTCGTAAATAAATGTATGTGGGCCAACATGCTTCCTACATCCCTACTATTTCTACATCCCTGCTATTCAGGGAAATTTCCAAGCACAACCTGTTTAGTTAATGATATGTTTGTCCACACCCAGCTTTGGTCTTCTTCACCTTGTCTGACTCATTGGAAAGGATGCCACTGTTGGAATGACAGTACTTTACTGTCCATCCTGAAGATCTTCTTTAGATGATGGTGCAAACGGTGGTACGTGGTGCTGTACCCAAGTGGTAACCTCCTCTTGATAAACAAAGCAAAGGTGTCTATTTACCCCCTGCGTTTAGGAGACCTTGACTTTGCTTTTTAACATACATCACTCTAATTTACACTTGTCAAAATTGTATGTATAGATGACGTTTTCTTTGGTTTTGCAATGCACTTCACGTGTTTAAAACAAAAGTAAACATCAGGAGGAATGGCTTTCAAATGGTATTTGTTACAGAACACTTTTATACAAGGCACACTCGAGGAAAACCTGTAGAAAAGTATTTATTAAAATGAAATGGCACGTAAGCTTTAATTTTTAAAAAAATGCAGAATATTACTGAAGGAGGATGTTGAAAGTTAAATAAGCAAGATTTGGTCTTTTCTGTTAGAAATCTCTCTGACTTCTTAATTATTGCTATGATGAATGGTGGTCAGGTGATATGATATACACATTTACCTATGTGTTTTACATCAGGAAGCCAGTACTCTTGTAAAGTACACCAAACACCTTGATACCTCATAGCAAGTCATGCTTAATCATTATTTGTCTGTCCATGGCACATCAAATAAGATACAAATGGTTGGGTTTAGGCAAAACTGTATGTCAAAACCACACAAAGAGTATGATAGCCTGGCATTAGATTTTAGGCTATAAAGCAGTTATAATTTAAGCAGTTATAATTGAGTGAGATACGATACACAGATTTTTATAATTTAAAAATAGTATCTAATCTGGAGTATCCCTGAGGCCCAGAGAAAATAGCCTTTGATCAAATTTCTTACTTTGATCCTATGGTTGGGCTATATAAGTAGGAATCCTACATATTGCCTACACAAGTGCAGACAATTCATAGAGCTATAATGTATCAAAGTACAAATAAATATAAATTAGCAAATTTGTTGTTGCTATCTAGTAATGGTGTTATCTCAGTTTTGTTGCCTGGATGTGATAACTTTTTAATATGGGTATTAATTCTTTCCACATCTTCTCAACTTTTCCTCCCCAGATGTGCCAGATATAACTAACACACACACACACACACACACACACACACACACAAGATAACAAATATAAGCATAAACATGGACATGAACAGAGGAAATGGATACAAATAAATGGGGATAGTAGGACAGGGACAGTAGGCACGCTGGTGCACTTATGCATGACCCCTTACAGACCTCTTAGGTCTTATGCAAGAGTTCCTTCTCTCTGTCCACGTCATCTGGAGTTGATAAGATGTTTAGTACAACATCAGCGAAAGATTCAAATTCCACTTTGATACTACTGCTCTTGACCTACTCTGTTTTTCCCTGGGATGGGAAAATACTGGCTCATTGTTGCCTCTAGATGTTCCTCACCTCGGCTTAAGGCACTTTGTTTAGGGTTCCCCAGGTTTATCAAGACCCTTATGTCTCTCTGGTAGGGAAAGTTCTTATCTCTAACCAAATTCCCTCCCCAACATTTCAGAGAAAGCTATCAACAAACAGTAGTTTTTTCAGACAATCTCCAGAGAAGATTCTATGAGAAAACTGTATGTCAGCAAGCTGTCAGCGTTCCAAGTAATGGACCCATAGAAAGGAGAACTCTGAGGCAGGCAAGTTCCTCAAAGAACAGTTTATTGGAAACATCATATTGGCACAACCTCGTGAAAGCTGACTCTAAAGTTCCTGCGGCTTTCATCTAATTAAGAGTAAAAATTTTCCCTTCCCCCCAAGTCACTGGTCATGCTGTCCAATCCAGTTGCTGGTCGGTTGCTTGGTTACTTCACTCCTCTGGCCAGCCACCTGTTCAAATGTCCTTGATTCCCACAGGAAAGCTTGATTTCTTTTGCCTACAAAACCCTGTGTAACTATTTCTCCCCTCCCTCTGTTGTGTGATAACCCTAAAGCCCCCAAGATGGCTTCAGCCAGGTTCACTTCAGGGTTGACACAAGCAGTGAACTTTAGCATTCTGAAATTAATCACCCTTGTAAGGAAAAAATAAATAAATGATGGTTTATTATATAAACAAATGGTTTGGGCTTTGTTTTCCTGCATGAGAATTTACATTCTTGGAGAAAAAAATGATTTGGGGCTTCTGTTTTGTTTTCTCTTTGCTGAATCATCTCCTTAAAAATACCTCTTTGTTGAGCTCCTAAAAAATATAACAGCTCTTTTCAAAAAGCCAGCTGAGCACCCAAGACAGGAGAGAGTCCAGTTTATTTTGCTCTTTACTCCAATCTCTCTCGAGTTTAAAATAGTTCTGGCTGTCACAGGCCTCTGTGATCATGTGGTTATGACTTGGATGCTTAGTTACTTCTCCAGATTTACAAGAGTTGCAGTGTCCCATAGTCACGAAATCACTATTTGCAACCTTCCCTGCTGGCTTCCCACAAGCAAGTTAGTAGAGAAGTTTTTAGTCATGGTGATGTAAGCTCTTCATCTAAGAATTACATGGGATTTGCTTAATGAGAGAAATTGGGACTATTGGAACTGCTTTTGCTAAGTGGCATGATCATATGATGTCTTGCTTTTATTTGTTTTCTATTTTTTTTACATTTTTTGCACTTTTTACTTTTCTGCAACTTTCTATTTTTTAAGTTGAATTTATATTTATGTGAAGACTCCTGAATTATGGCTGAAAGACGAAAGAGGAAGCAGCATGCTCCATCCCATATTTGAATAGATCAGGTTGTCCTGATTTTTTTAAAAAACTTTTTTTTAATTTAATTTTTTATTTAGTTTTTATTTGTTTATCATTTTAATTGCAACTTTTAATAAACTTGCTATAAAAATGATGATCATTAAAGATAATCTAAATGAAGTATTTGTTGGTGAAATAAAGGAACAAAATCAAGATCAACCTCCAGCATTGAAATGACACTAAAATAGTGGTCGGTCTGCCTGCTAATATACTAGTTTTGGAGTAAAAGTAAAATTGTACTTCTTTCATGTTTGTGTGTGCACATACACATGCAAGAAAGGGATATTTATATTCTGCATGTGTGCTTGTGTACCATCTGCATGTGTAAAATTTATGAACATTTTATATTTTGTACATGCATAAGGGTACATTTCTGCTTCTGTATAACAGCTCTGTTCTCAAAAGAAATAAGAATTATCTGAAGTCTCTTCATTATGTGTTGTGAAGATTCTTCCCCCAATGTGGGTTTTTGTCCCTTTTTATTGTATGCAGACTGTATAAGTATCAGCTGTATTAGTATCCAGCTGAACAGCCATTCCTTAAAAAAAAAAAACCTAGGATTTTTAATCATGTTTAGTGCAGTATTTTTTAACTGGGATCTTTATAGTATAGAATACGGTGGGACTACATTGGGCCTCCAAGTGTTTCTCACAAGCTTTTTTTCCAGTCACATCATCTTGGACATGCTCCATTTTCCCAATGCATTTTCTAAAACACAATGCTCAGAACTAGATGCAATATTCTAAGCATGACTCACAGAGAACAGACAGGAACACTGAGCATTCACAAGTGTATTTTTGTTGTTACAGAATAGAATTGCAGGGTTTTGGTTTATTTGTAGCTCCATCTCACTGTTAGGTTGTGTTCCATCAATTTTATTCATTTTATTTTATTGTTTTGTATTTCGTCAATAGATAACATCCATTTTGAATGCATGACGTGGATATGAATAAAAAAGAACATTAGAACAGGGACCGTAGGCATGTTGGTGGGCTTATGCACGCCTTTTAAAGACCTTTTAGGGATGGGATGAGGTTGACAGTAGACAGCCTAAGGTTAAAGCTTTGGGGGTTTGTGGAAGAAACCACAGTCAGGTAGAGCATTCCTGGCATTGACCACTCTGTTGCTGAAGTTGTATTTTATGCAATCGAGTTTGGAGCAGTTTACCTTAAATTTGTATCTATTGTGTGCTCATGTATTGTTGACACGGTTTCACATGCATTGGAAAAATGGAGCATGTCCAAGATGATGAGACTGGAAAAAAAGCTTGTGAGAAACACTTGGAGGCTCTGGGTGTGATTAGCCCAGAGAATAGTAAACTATGCTATAGTATTTGAAGAGTATCAGATTCAGGTAGATGACATATTCAGAATTATTCCAGTAAATAATACGAGAAAGAATAGGTTTAGACTGCAAGAATGCCAATTGTTATTAAATATCAGGACAAATTTCCTAATGGTAAAAGCTGTTTGAATTTGGAACAGTCTTTTGAACAATGAAACAACCATTATCTCATTATAGTGAAAGAGGAATGGCCTTGAAAGAAAGGAGAAAGAGATGCTGCCAAGACAACAGACAGATAAAAGAGGACTGAATTCAGGGCAGAAATGTAACCTGAGAAAATGTTTCAGGTCCTCCCTAGTTCTGACAAAGATAAGAGGAGAAGTGCATTTAGACTTTCTAGATTTTTAAATATAGATTTATAATAAGCATACTGCTTTTCTACATGATTTTGTTTTTTTGTTTACTAAATGGATATCTGAAACCTTCTATTAACAAGATGCCTCTCTTCCCTAAAAATGATGTAATCTGATCCAAGAGGGCATTAGGGAGATCGTTTGCCTGGCATGGTTGGTGGATACCTCCACAGTAATAATTTATTCTTTCATCTTCCATATATTCTTATTGAAATATTTTTGACCGGTCTTTTGAGCTTATATTTCAGGATGTCAATATATATGTGCATTTAGTTCACATATTTCCTTTAAAATGTCACTCTTCTTTCCTTTTGTCTGATTTATTCCTTTTCAATGCATTATACTTTCAACATTCACATGCCAACCTTG
Organism: Thamnophis elegans; assembly: GCF_009769535.1. Lineage (NCBI taxonomy): Eukaryota > Metazoa > Chordata > Lepidosauria > Squamata > Natricidae > Thamnophis > Thamnophis elegans. The sequence continues at coordinate 73,683,711 of NC_045545.1, forward strand.
AATTTCATCCCACCAGGTTTCAGTAATATCTACTAAATCATATCGGCCTTCATGTTTTAGAATTTCTAGTTCTTCCTGTTGTTCCCCATAATCTTTGTACATATATAGTTGATGAAATCCCTGGATCATGCAATTTGACCTGTTTCTGATGGCAGTTATATGGTAATTGTTGGGTCGGTCTTCCTCATCCTTCCCAGTACAATATTTGATGTTCCATTATCATTTGGATTGTCTTCTTTCTTCCCTACCAGATTTAGTTGAAAGCTCAACAGATCAGATTCGCAAGGTGCCTTCCAAACATATTTTTATATTCTTGCTAGTTCTTGTGAAACACAACCCATCTCTTGCCAGGAGTCCTTCACTGTGAAAATACATCCATTATCAAACAATTCAAATAATTCTTGTGAGTATCATATACATAGTTACTCATTCCCCATTCTCTTTTCTCTCTTCCTGGGTAATGTTCTTTGACACAAAGGAGGGAATAAAGCAATAACTGGGTCTATAGTCTCCTATTCTGGGATTCATAACTAAAATGTCTTCAAGTCTCTGTCTAGCTGTGTCATTTGTTTTCAATAAATCTCAAATATCCATGAAAGTGATATTTGTCAGACTCTCGGCATCTTTCCATCACATCCTGAATGTGTACCCTGGAAAGTGCACATAAAGTATACTATATACCAGTGATGGCTAACCTTTTCGGTGCTGAGTGCCAAAAGCGCACATGCACACCCATAATGCAATGTGCATGCAACACCCCCACATGCAAACCCCTATGCATATGATCCACTGTGTGCAGCTCACCCCCACCTACATGCATATGCCCTAATGCATGTGCATGTGCCCCCATGCATGCATAGCAGAGGCCTGAAAACCAGCTGGCTGGTGGGAGACGCACGTCCATGCACAGCAGAGCTGAGCTGGGGTGACAGTTCATGTGCCCGCAGAGAGGGCTCTGCGTGCCACCTATGGCACATGTGCCATAGGTTCACTATCACGGCTATATACAGCATAGGTCTGTGATGATGAACACATAGCATGCGTGCCAGAGGTGGCACACAAAGTCCTCTCTGTGGGCATGCACACCGTTGCCAATTGCTCTTCTGGTTTCTGGTGCGTGCATGCACACCGACCACCTGGTCTTTATATATGCTGGAGCACCAGAAACCCAAAGACCAGCTGGCCGGTGTGCATGTGCAAAGTTCAGCTGTCTGGTATGCATGTGCAAAGTTCAGCTGTCTGGTATGCATGCACGTTCCAGGAACCCAAAGACCAGGTGGACAGCACACGCATGCGCAGTGGCCAGCTGGTCTTCTGGTTTCCAGCACCCTGGCACATGTATGCATGCATGCACGCACATGCGCATGTTGCAGTTTGGGCATTTGGTGCCAGAAAGGTTTGCCATCACTGGTATAAGCAGTCTGCCCACTGATGGTTCTTTCAGTCCCTCTTATTGGAAGTTTCCAATCATCACAACTTATTGCATCTTTGGACCATATGCAGGAATCCTTCCCTTCACAGAACCTGCAGTGTATTCTTTCTTAGTCTATGAGCCTTCCATGTCATCTCTTCTACCAAAGATACAGATACATCACCAACAGTTGTGCTCTGGAATCCTATACTGAAACGTTCTCTACCTCAATCCTTTCTGCTTGTCTTTCTTCTATCTTCTGGGAAGCTTCTTGGAAGTACTACCACACATTTTCCTATGTCTGATGTCGGGGTTCCAAATAACACCCCTAAAGAAAGAAGACTCCGAGGCTTGAGCTTCTTCAAAATTCCATTTTATTAGAGATGTCATATTGGCACATCATGGAAAAACCGAATCTGAAAGTTTCCAGGTTTTCCCCACCCAAAAGAAAGTTCAAGTCCCTGCCAGCACCCACATGGCCATCACATGGTCCAATCAGGCACCGTCAAAAACAGGAGATGCCTCCCAGTCATCTTATCACATCTGCCAGGCAAGGTGTCCTTGACTCTCTGAGAAAAGAATGTTATTTTGACTATATATCTCCCATACTCCATATAATCCCCTCTCCCGTTTTCCCAACTAGAAAAAAATGTGGTAGGACTGAAGGCCCAATGCAAAAGACGGCTTCCACGTATGACATCTGATTCAATAAATTCCCACCTTCCCTGATGAGCTAGGAAGAGGACATTATTTGCCTTAGTTCCTTCACTTTCTCTTCCAATAAGGCAGTCAGCTTACACTTGAATTATGTGTAGTCTGGGATGCTCAAGGAGAAAAACAAACATGGCACATCCCCTGCAAGTCAAGAAATCTATTCCCTCTATCACAATAGAGGGAATTTGTCCTTTGATGAACAAACAATGGCCTCCCCAAGGAAAACTTGTTTGTTTTTCCTGTTGGTCCATTTTTCTGAGAAACAAGTTTATGTCTCCTGAAGCTGATTCAACTAGGTCAGCAATCTCCCACAATGGGTAATCAGCAACTCTCAGGAAGCAACCAGTCAGCATTTTTTTTAATCCCCTTTCTCTTTCCTTCTTTCTCTTATGCATCTTCCCTGTCCTTAGTTGAACTCCCTGTCAAATTCCCGTTCACACTAGTTTTTAATGTTAGAAGCACAACTGCATAACAACTTCGTGTCTCTCCCTCCATAAAAATAACAGCATTAAAAATTACAATTCACATGATGTTCTTTTTTTTTTTTGTATTTATACGGAGAAGTTGGGAAAAGTTAGTAAAATATAAAATAATAAAATATACAAAATATTATTTTGTAATAATCTCCCATTGGTGATGATTAATGATGTCTATTATGTATCATCAAGGTTACTAAATTTTAGTATTGATGCTTTGCCTATAGAGTACAAAGAAGACCATTGGTTTAATGTTCAAAGTTTGTACTTTTCTCATCAGTTTTTGTTGTTGTTGTTGATAAATAGTATGAAAATAAATATTTGAGGCATCCTTCATGCTCTCTGAACTTTGTTTTCTTGCAGGAGTTTCATTACTCAAACTAACTAGCAACCTAGTTTCATTACTCAATGCTAGTTTGGGTAATGAAACATCTGCAAGAAAACAAGCAAGCTCAGTGAGCACCAAGGACCCCTCATTTCAACCCTGTGCTACAGATATTCTCCTTTATTGGTAAATAAATATTTTGTGGCACGACAAAACCGCGGTCCACTAAAGCGCGCCCGATTAAAGCGTGTTGCTGACGTCATCAGCAGCACGACAACAACGACCGCGGAGAAAAAAGGGCGCTTTAAAAAGCGCTTTTAAAACAAGCCGATTCACGTAAAGGTAAGGGTTAGGTTTAGGGTTAGGTTAAGGGTTAGGGTTAGGTTTAGGGTTACGTTAAGCGTTAGGGTTAGGTTTAGGGTTAGGTTAAGGGTTAGCGTTAGGTTTAGCGTTAGGTTAAGGGTTAGGTTTAGGGTTAGGTTTAGGGTTAGGTTAAGGGTTAGGTTTAGGGTTAGATTTAGGGTTAGGTTTGGGGGGGTTAGGTTTAGGTTTACGCGTTAATTTTAGCTTTACCGCTCACAGCGTGCTTTTTTCGTTGCGCTGTGATGACGTCAGGTACGCGGTTTCGTCGAGCGCGCTTTAGTCGACCGCGGTTTTGTGGTGGAACCAAATATTTACTAAAAGCCATGGAATTAAGTACATTTATCTTATTTTTCTTCTTTGTGATTAAAAAAATTAAACATTTACATAGGCCTTAGGCATTGTGCCTATTGGGCCTACAATAGTGGATAGATCAATCTAGACTTGAGGCAGAAAGATATTATATATTTGGGAATTAATACCTGAGAGTTAAGCAGAACCCTTGATGATTACATAGACGCTTGCTTGGCAACAGTACAGAATAATGTGCTGTTAATGGGATATTTGTAGCTCAGGGTTGAATTGTGGAGACAGTGATGCTCTCTGAGCTTTATTGTTTTCTTGTAGATGTTTCATTACTCAAGTAGATAAAACTTTCAGTTCACTGAAGTTCAACAACCAAAGTCAGAGAGCATCAAGGACTTCTTAGATATACTATTGCACGCTCCCTCTCTCTCACTCCTTCTCTCTCTCTCCCCCTCCCCTTCCCCCCTCTCTGTTTATACCCAGCCTTAGCCATAAAATTCAGTGGTAGACTTTAGACCAATCACCGTCTCAATCCAACTTTCTCACAAGGAGGTTATAGTGAAAAAAATTGTTGGAGCTTATAGTACACAGCTACCTTAAGTTTCTGGAAGAAAGGTGGAATATAAATCTAACAAATGATAAGTCATCTTTGTCTAATCTGTCTTGATGGTCTGGAATTATAGAAATTCAAGTTCAGACTTGAAGAAGGTTACTATAATACCCTTGTTTTTTTTGGCCTTTCTATTTGGAAGAAAAACAGGAACAGTCAGAAGAAAATGTGAGGTTAATCCAGATGATTACACATCAAGACACACCTCATAAATCACTTTAAATCCATCACCATCAAATGTGGTATTGTACTTGTTCAGAAACAAGGAGTGGATGTATGGAATGAGTTGGTTTATGCATCTGTACCTTGTTGTGTGACATGGTTGGCTCTTATAGTATTTCACTTTGAATGTTCTCTTTAAGATACCAGTAATAGGCATTATTCCATGGTCACCCAAATTCCAATCCTTTATTTATACATATGCATTTATTTTTTGGGATATGCAAATAGATGGGGGAGGTTTTAAAACGGACACTTGAAAATTATGAACAGATATGTCAATTAACATTAGGGAAGGCCTCTGTGTTTTTAGGGCAATATACCAGAGATGACATGGAGCGATGACTCAGACAAACACACTTCCATCCTCATATTATATTTAGGAAAAATTGGAATAAATTTAAGGGAGTCAAAAATATGGAAAAACATGGATCTTTGAATCCTGAAAATATCCATAAGCAGAAAATCATGAATATGTATTTTGAAGTCTTATCACAATAAGATATTAACTGGGATTGGCTACAACTGCTATTTGAAAGAGCAAGGTCCATGGTGAGCTTTGCGTTCAAATAGAAATTCATCATTGATTACATTTAGATGTGACAAAATGCAATCCTACGCTCCTTTCCATGAGAATAAATAGAACTGAGCTGAACTTGGCCCTCTGAGCAATATTGTAAATAAATTAGGAATGGTATAGAAAAATGTTTACTTTTACCTAATTTTATATTTGAATTGTATTACTCATTTGACAGTCACTTCCCGTATCCAGTAACTAATGGAACAGAGACATCCTTGTGAGGGAGAAATTTGAAAATTAATTCAGTGTATAAATATGGTTTTTGGGGAATGACTTACATTCCTCATATAATTAGCACCATTATTCAAAAAGCCGTAAAAAGTCTACATTTTGTCTATTGCCCTTCAAATTCAGTATGGTTTGTAACACTTAGCTTGCAGTTTAGACTTAGTTAATCTCATTTTATTCAATAAACCACGGTTAAGCTGTTACAATATTAACTTGCTCTATGAATACAGTCTTGATATTTTTCAGTTTGATTTATAAAGTGGTAAAGATCCAGCCAATATGCAAAAAAATATGATCACTAGTTAAGTTCACACAAATGCTAAGCCACAAACAACTCATCCTATGGCATACAATGAACTCACCCTATGTCTGTCTGCAGCATATTTATTTTATATTGAATCCATTTATCTGAGTGCGGAGATAGAGAACCTGGAACAAATAGGATTAACAAACTGAGCCAAGGAACTAAATACAGATGAGTGATTGCCATCTTGTGGCGAAAATCCTTTCTGTTTGGGGGCTAAATATTTTGCATCAATAGCAGCTGCTTTTTACTGCCGCAACTTAAACCTCTAAATCAAGGGTTCCTAACCAGCTGTGCTTGCACCCTCTGGGGCTGTAAGACAATATTCCAGGGGGTGCAAAACTTGGGTTTAGAAGTTTCAAAATTATCGTGCATATGCATATAATTATTTACTTTTGTAAGGGTTGCAAAAATATATCAGAAGCGTTCTAGGGGTATGGGATAGAGAAAAGATTGGGAACCCCTGCTCTAAATAGAAACAATTCTTGGCTCCATTTGTTGAGAAAAATGTAGTTTTATTAGAAGTCAAGTGCATTGCAGTAGTGAATAGCCAGAAAGGAGAATCCAGTGCCAAAAGCCCTAAATTCAACTTTTCCCTCTCTTAGCTCCCTCCCATCACTGTTTCTCCCCCCCACCCCTCTACCAACCAGGTTCAAGCAAGATGTTTTGAGAATGGACAGTTCAAACATAGATTGGTATGCGGCTGTGTTCTCTTCCCAGCCCGTGATCTTGATACAGCAAGCAGCGTCTGGGAGGGGAGGGTAATACAGCAGTTCCTCTCACTTTCCCCACACAGCAGTCACTTTTGCTTTCCTCCAAGCAACCCACCCTTCCATCCACCCTCCTCATAGTTCATGGCAAACTTTCACCACATGATAGAACTTTATAAAGTCTCCAGACCCCAGCAAGATACATCAATAGTCAAGCTGTACTTTGGTTCTGCTACACCCAGATTTTTTTTTCTCACAGCAAGAAAATCTGTTGGAAGAAACAGAATTTAAGCATATTAAAGACACAAAATACAACTGCGTAATGAATACGAAATAATCTGACTAGGAAAGAGCAATAAAATACCCAGATATGCTTTTTGTTTTCTTTATAGTAATGTTTCTCAACTTCAGCAACTTTAAGTTGCGTGAACTTCAATTCCCAGTATGCAATGCTGGCTGGGGAATTCTGGGAGTTGAAGTTCACACTTAAAGTTGCCAAGGTTTAGAAACACTGCTCTATAGCTTGCAAATCACTCTAGTTGCAGAGCCATTTTATGTGAAAAAAAATGTTTAAAGGAAGGAGGCATTTCATTGAGTAAACTGTGCTTGCTTTTGAATAAATATGACCAAAATGAATGTGCAATCCTTTAAAGGCATCATTTATTTTAAAATTCAGAATTTATTATTTATTATGCTTCACAGGAGATAGTCAAAGAAGTCAAGATGGCAGCCATGATGAAGCTCCATCTTCTGTATACAATGTGGTACATAGCATATTGGGGAAAAATTGCCAAATTATATGGTATATTGCACTGAAAAATAAATAAAATGTTAAATCCCAGATGTCAGGCATGATATCATTAAGTCCAACTCTTATGCTCACAATATTTAGAGGGATACTTCTACTACATACCCATATTCAGAAGTGGGAAACCTGCCCAAATAATACTGACTCCATGTTGGCTTGGGAATTCTAGAAGTTGAAGTCCACAAGTCTTAAACTTGCCAAGTTTGGAGATCCCTGCAAAAAAATATAGAAAATGTGCACCCACAGATAAATCAACCCACATTTTGGTCTGCTTTTCAGCAGATGAGCTGACTCACAAATTTATATGGGAAACATGGTATTTTAAAAAGTATATATTCATGGATAGGCTGTTTAGGTGCATTGTTGTATTTAACATTCTCAGCTTCTCTATGAGTATACATGGAAGCTTTTTTACTACACGACGAACACAACATATCCTACTAAACTTGTCCAAGGATCAGGAGTGAGAAGCAGTGTTTTTCAAGGTTCTCCTCCTTGAAGTTAGGGACAGCATTTAGGGCATGTCTGAAGGTTATACTTGGTGCCTATGTTGTGGTGTGTCCCAGACTCAACACCTAGCTCTCTTATTTAATAGCTGTATGACACTGCTAGGAGAGTTTATCCTCTAGCATGAAGTCAGGTAGTATCAGTATTTTGAATCTAGACCAGTGTTTCTCAACCTTGGTCACCTGAAGATGTGTGGACTTCAACTCCCAGGAATTCCATCTCCCCCCCCCCCCATGCTGGCTGGAGAATACTAGGAGCTGAAACCCAAATGCCTTAAAGTTCTCAAGGCTGAGAAACACTAATCTAGACTAAACAGGAGATGTGGTAAAGGGCATATCGCAACGCTATCCTGGCCATTTCTGCTTTTAAGCCAAGGTTTCTGGTTCAGCACACTGCTTTTTACAGCTGTAAACGTTCCAAAGATTTTAAAAAAAACTATAACTTTCATTTTTAATACTACACAAACATGATTCTTTCATTTCCCCACGTACAAACATGTCATACACAATATAATTCCCAAAAATTTAAACAGTTTTTTCCCTCAATACTTTGGCAACAACCCTGTCCTGTTTATAAGGAAGCTACTCCCACTGAACTCAAGTGAGAGTTGTTTTTAAAAGTAAATCTGAACAAATTGCACTTCCCCCCCCCCCCCCCAAAAGCAATTTTCAAGGCATCTAATGGTTAAAAGCCTATTTGCTATCACTGGTGAACTTATTTGTTTAGAAAAAAACCTGTTTCTTGAAACTGCATTGCTAAACCCATTACCAATCAATAGTCATTTGAACAATCCGGAATCCCTTCCTAACCAGTTCAGATCTGATCATTACCTTATGCATGAAAAGAGCAGAACAAAGTGAATTAAAGTGACAACAAGCTGAAACGTATGCAGTCAGATAGATTTATGATGAAAGAAAGCCTAAGTAGGTTTCTCACTATTCCAGAAGCTCTGATTGCAACACACTAGTGATGCTTGCAGTAGAGGCTCCTCCCACCTGCTCAGGTATGAGGAAAACAGGAAGCACCAGGCTGCAGTGGGTGGAGCAGTATCCGTACTTAGTTACCTGTTGAATTCAATCTCATGCTTCTTTCAAAGTCCACAAACTGCTGAGGTTGGGTTAACTACTCCAGGTAAGATGAGCTGAATGGCAAATACTGGGAGTGAGTTACTAAACTGTAACCATTTTAATACCTGTATCATTTGGTATCAATTGGGGAGTGTTACTGCTTATTTTTTATTTATTTACATTGCTAGCGATTGTTTTGGAAACAGGAACTTTTTAGTGAGGTGCATTAGCTGAGCAGCAAGACTTGTTTTAAAGAGAAAGCATTTCACTGTATTGTCTAAGTTGTGTTGTGAAAATAGTGCAGCTTGTGCATTCTTTTATTTGTTTGTATTCAATATATGTGAGCAAGTGCTACCTTGTTAGCCTTCTCTTACAAAATGTATAAGGTAAAGATTCCCCTCACACATATGTGCTAGTCGTTCCCAACTCTAGAGGGTGGTGCTCATCTCCGTTTCAAAGCCGAAGAGCCAGCGCTGTCTGAAGACGTCTCCATGGTCATGTGGCCGGCATGACTAAATGCCAAAGGTGCACGGAACACTGTACCTTCCCACCAGTGGTTCCTATTTTTCTACTTGCATTTTTACAGGCTTTCAAACTGCTAAGTTGGCAGAAGTTGGGACAAGTAACGGGAGCTCACTCCGTTATGCAGTGCTAGGGATTCAAATCACCGAACTGCTGACCTTTCTGATTGAGAAGCTGAGCGTCTTAGCCACTGAGCTACCGCATGTCCCTTTCACAAAATTTATAGTAAGCTAAAATTCAATGAGGCATGAGGTATTTTATAATTCATTATGGAAGACAATGCTTCACTATAAAAGAGACTGATGTAACTAATTAACTTCCCCAATAATTCAATTACTGCTTATTTGTAAATAGCAAGCTGGTAAAACCTGACTTTCTCAAGGTGTTCTAATGAGTTTGTTTTAACATAATAAAAGGGGGAATTATTAAATCCATGTAGAAGAGTTCTAATATACTTAATGTAATATCATGCTATTTAAATCTAGACAAAATCAGTTTTAATTTGTAGCTTACATCCAAACAAAATTTTCCCATATGGCTGAGTTTTTTTTTTTTCTTGCCTGCCTCTCTTCTTCATGCTACTTAAACGTCATGTATAATTCCTGGTCCGGCAAAGCTTGCATCCCTCTGTTCACCATGCATTACAACAGTGTTTCTCAACCTTGGCAACTTGAAGATGTCTTGACTTCAACTCCCAGAATTCCCCAGCCAGCCCTTCTTCCATCTTTCATTGTAAGATCTGCAAATTAGTGACCGACCCAAAGATTTGGGACCTTGGCCCTCAATTTTTCAACTTTAGCCAGTGATTGTGAGGATGAAGTGAGATGGTTAGATTATAGCTATGTTGTGTTCCTGACAGGATAAGTTTTATTAAAATATTTCATTTCATTTCATTTATTCGATTTATAGGCCGCCCAATCCCGGAGGACGCTGTCCTTTCACTGTCTCCTGCTAATCTTCTCTTTGTTTTTTAATTTATTTTTTTGTCCTAGTTTATATGTAATTATTACATAAATTTAAATAGTACCCCATGAAATAGGTTTGTTGCTCTTACCCCTTTCTTAGTTATACACCCTGGACTATTACACAGTTTTGGGGGAAATCTCAGTTGTGCTTTTATATCTAAACCTTGCTGAATTTTCTTGTTAGGGTTCTTTCCTGCCAAGTCTCATTTGTCTTGTTCTGGGTTGTCTTTCCCCATAAAATATTAATGTCAGTTTCAACTCAGTTATTATCTTTCTCTTTCCAGCTGTTCCCACTTTTCAATCTTAAATGACTGGATACGATGAGAGAATAGATTAGCAGTATAGGAGAAATGATGTTTTGATTGGATAAATGCATCCATCTTCCCCATATCTCTATTACAAATGGCCTCCAACATTCAGTATGATATGTATCTTATCCATCATCCAAAAAGGTTTCCCCAGTGGTAAGGAATATCCTTTCATGGCTGAAGAAAGGCAAGCTGTATCCTCGTGGTCTTGGTTGAAAAAAACCTGAGAATGCAAGTGGTGGAAACATAGATGTAATTACTAACTAAGGTATTTGATGACATGTATGTCAGGTTTCCATTCCATTTTCCAAGTGTTTCTTTGCATAGGAAAATATGCTTTGTATGTCACAGATATTTATTATCATTGTTGTTGTTGTTGTTGTTGTTATATAAACTTTTATTTATTAAACATGAAACTCAGTCAACTGAACATTAAAAAATGCATCACAAATACAATTGACTGGTACTGATGGTTGATATGGGTTGCTGCCAGCGTCCTAGGTATCAACCAATTACCTTCTTACGATGTATGATGTTCTGAGTAGCACAGTTTTTTTGCAGTTCCACTGGTGTTATTGCAGGAAGCTGCAATTTCTTGATGTATTTTATAAAATTCTTGGACATGGTACAAAGTGCCCTGATGACAATGAGTATCACTGTTACACGTTTCATCCATAATCGCATAGTTTCGATGGCCAGGTTGCGATATTTTGTGATTTTTTCCCCAGTTCTTTTTCTTTGACGCTGTCGTCTCCCGGTACTGCGATATCAATAAATTGTATGTTTCAGTTTTCGACAACTGTGATATCTGCCGTGTTGTGTTCCAAATGACTATCCATCTGTATTCAAAAATCCCACAAGATCTTCACCTTCTCATTTTCGATAATCTTTTCCACTTTATGTTCCCATGACTTTTTGGATACAGATAAATCATATTTCTTTACATAATGACCAGTGGATTAATTTAGCAACTAGGTCATGTCTAGCTTTGTAATCAGTTTGTGCAATTTTGCTACATTCACATATTAAATGTGAAACAGTTTCGACTTTGTCGTTGCAAAATCGGCAGTTTGGATTGTCAGTGGATTTTTGTACCTTCACTTTCATGGCATTATTATTATTATTATTATTTTATTAGTGTACTCTAAAAAGCCTACTTTTTAAATTTCCTGTATAGGAAATAAGTTGCTTTCCTTTGTTGATGAAGATGGAAACAATTTTTGTAAGGAATTCTTTAAGGAAATATCCTAAAAGAACTGTCATTGATGAATAAATGAGGATTTTCATGTTGAAATATTTCTGCAGGTTTGTGCTTTGTTAAAGAGAGGGCTATTTCCAACAGGCTGCTTTAATCTTTGAAAAAGAGGAGAGAGAGAGGGAGAGTAAGAAGGAGGGGGATAGAGAGAGAGAGAGAGGGAGAGAGAGGGAGAGAGAGGGAGAGAGAGAGAGAGAAAGAGAGAGAGAGAGAGCTTAAGCCTTCTAGAAAGTGTTTTTCTTTTCAAATGTAAATATATTCGCCTAGTTTTTGCAGTTCAAATATTGGACTTCTTTTGATACTTTCACAATTGAACTTTGATAACTGGGAAAGATTCTAAAGTCCAGTTAAGCTTCATAACTCTGAAACGAATAATGTATTAATATGAGATGATCTCACAGCTTGGGTAAAGTGGAAACTTACTTGATCCAAAAGTTGGATAGGGGAAGAATTACTATGCTATTACAACATATAAACCATAAAAAAGTTTAAGATAGCTTTATCCACTCATTCCAATGGAATCTGCTATTGTCCCCTCCTTTCACCTCCTATTTAGTATAGCAAGAAAGGCTAAACTTTTCATTCACTTATATGTTCTCTTCATGCTTTACTTTTCAGTCTTTTTGGAGAATGATCTATTATCTTTAACTTTTAATGAGGTATCCTGAAATCTGATCATCATCTCAATTTTTTTCAGGTCTGGGGAAATCTATGAACTATCCGTAGGTTTTATCTTTTCTACAACATTTTTATCTTTTAAAGCAGATGAATTTATCAGTAGGCGGATACCTTCAAACTGGGAGAAGTATGTCCTTTTTGCTGCATTTTGCTGCAAAGTTAGAGTCTCTCCTATGTTCAACATGGAGTAAAACATGATGGAAAAACTCAGAAATGCTGCTTGCATCAGTGGTGGGTTATGATCGGTACGCCCTGGTACGGGCATACTGATGCCTGCCGGGAGCATTGGGTACCATTCCTGTACGGTGTTCTGGAGGGCCCACCTGCCCGCCCGCACTCCTTACCTGTATTTGAGCTCTTCGGCGCTTATGCACAGGTGGGTGTCGCCCAGGGGTGAGTTGCTGTTGGCAACACTGCCAGTTTGTTGCATGCAAAAATTTTGTGCTCTGTGTGCACTTGCGCATTTGCACATAAATGGTCTGCACATGTGCAAAACATTAAAAAATGAAAATTTAAATTTGTACAGTGAAAATTGTTCTGCGCATGCGATTCGGGGGTGTGGGAGGCCTGGGTCACTGCCAGTTCCAGTGACCTAGGCAGCCAAACCACTACCGGTTCAGCTGAAACGGTCCGAACCAGTAGGAACCTACCACTGGCGTGGCCAGGGTGGGCATAGCCAGCATAATGACACTTACGTTGGGGGGCACCTGTGGTATCCCCAGTGCTCTGCCAGCAAAAACAGGATCCCGAGCTCCATTTTCAGCTGGGACGGCCTCCTGCAGCCCTGTGCCAGTGACAACGGAGCTCGGGAGGGCTGCATGCATCCCTTGCAATTTCTGTTTTCACTAGCAGAGGCACTGCAGGTCAGTTCTTTGCTATTTCCAGGGAGGCCTCGCGAACCAGATCTGAGCATCCAGTGGGCTGGATCTGGCCTCTGGGTCTTGAGTTTGATACCCCTGATCTAGGACTTCTTCGTTATTTTTGCAGTCCATGGGAAGTGTAATAGTGGCCTCCAGAACCACCGTTCAAAGGCATCCACCTTCTCCTATCTGCCTTTTTCAGAGGCCAAGTTTTGCAGCCATAAGTAGTAATTGGAAAAATTATTGTGTTAACTAATCTACATTTGGTTGTGAGGCTGATGTCTTTACTCTTCCAGATGTCATTCATGGCAGATATTGCAATTCTTTTAAGAGCTATATACCTTCTGATCTCAGGGCTGCAGTTATCACTTTGATCCATTTTAGAACCCAGGAATATGAATTCCTTTACTGTTTCAACAGTCTCATCTGCACTCTGACCTATGTGTTCTCTGAGGTTGTCATTATCCAATTTCTTCACTTTCATCTTTGACTCATGGCGTACAAAAATCAAAGATTTGTAGCTTCTTTCCCCATTGAATTCTGGAGTGGGAATCATGGCCTTTCTGGAATATTAAAACTCATAAGCATATCAGGTCCCAGACACTGGACAATAAAACCAGTCATTAATAGCATGATGAAGGCAGGTTTCTCTCTGTGGAAGAAGGCAAGCTGTCTTGGTCATACTGTGTGTGAAGAAACGTCCAACTTTTGACTATGATCCACAACAGCCAAAGCTTTGTGTTGTTGTACAATGCATGCCTATTTGTCACTGTAGGTCTGCAAGCATTTCCTATCCTTTCCAGTGCGTATATGCATTGCATTTTAAAGTATTGTGTATTCTCCAAATTTTTGAGTGTCTAGTTCCATTATAAATGAGGTATCTTTGAAAAATTAAATATTTTGATGCTATACATTTCTGTCTCTATAGTTGTACCAATTAGTCTACTTGTCACTGTAGCTAAATGTCTCTTTCAAGTTGAGTCATAGTACAGAGGTGGGTTCTGGCAAGCACTACTGCCAGTTCGCTCATGTGTGTGTGTGTGCTTGATGAGCACTGCATGCGCATGCACAGTGCAATAAAAATTGCTCTGTGCATGCACAGAAGCAAAAAAAAAAAAGATGGTGGTGCCTATGGTGGCACCTACAGTGGCACCTGCAGAACCGATTTGGGAGCATGGCAGGTCTGGGTCACTTCCGATTCCAGTAACCTAGCCTGCCAAACTACTACCAGTCCTGAACCAGTAGGAACCCACCACTGTCTTAGTAGCTATATAGATACATCCTTGTCACTTTCGTTGCAGCAACAATGCAAAAGATTGGTCATTGCTCCTCTTTGGGATGTTTTTCCAAGTTCTTTAGAACCTATGGATTTCCTGGATGGGGAGTGTCTCCTATTCAAGAACTAACCAAATACAGTAGAACCTCTGTTCACGAATGCTTCTGACCATGACCAAATTGGTTTTTTTGTAGGCACCAAATTTCTTGTTTGTTTACAAACAACAGCAACTCATGTATGGCTGTTGCATTAATTTTGCATTAATTTTGGTTAGGTTCGGATCACAACCAAATCCGGTTGTGACCAAAGTTATGGAATAATTTATGGTTGTGACCAGAGGTTCTACTGAATACAGCTAGTCTTTGAGATCCAGCCCCTGGGAGCTCCATTTTGGCCTACAATGGGCTGGGGGAGACCCATGGAGGGCCAAACGGGCCTCAGAGAGTTGGATCTGGTCCCTAGAAGCTACATTTCCACCAGCAATGGGCTGGGGGAGGTCTCTAGATGCCCAAATGGGGCTTCTGAGGGGTGTATCTGCTCTCAGAAGCTCCATTTAGGCTGGTAATGTGCAGGACAAATGTTGCAGAGCCTCTGCAATTGTACATAAGGGTGAACAACTGGTGTAGTGCTGCTAGATTCATAGTTTCGGGCCTTGTTTGCAAATGCTAGGGGATGCTTATCATGTAAATTTCAAACATTCACTAAGAGGATGCTCATAACCCAGAGATTACCTGTAAACCTTTCTGCTAAACTTTTCTAGTTACAATATTTAATGAAATTGGGGAAATTTCCATCACGGAATTTCTTAAAAATGGAAGCCAATTGGTTTTGTCTCTGTGTTTGTGTGTTAGGTACTGTTTAGCAGTAGCTACTGAATATGATGAAAGGCTGATCAGTTTATTGCAATTTGATTTTGGAATCTGCAACATTCCTTGTTTGGGTCACCCTCTTTTATACATGACGTATTGGTGATATTTTAAAATAGTATGGGATAATGTTGGAATGTCCTTAGATCACATCCTGTATTTCATAATCAACGTGCAGCTGACAATTGCAAACTAGTTTACACACAGGATATTGCGAAATATATGTGGTTATTTTCCATATTAAAAACGGTACAGGACAGAATCGAATCTTGAGATATTGCTTCCTTTTTAATGCTGTTTTTCTAGCAGTTACCTGAAGGCCAACTAGAAAAGATTTTAATTGTAGAAAATTGATGTGGCTGCCCATTTTATATACAAATTCTGAGCAGTTAAAAGCAATCAAATAAAAAAGTAAAAATGTTATCAATAAAGCAAAAAACAGAATTCAAATACAAATTGATCAAGGAGTCATAAAACAAGCCAGGCCTCCTTCAAAGTGGGAATCTTATAAAATGTTTAACCACCAAAGTGTTAAATAGTTAATGGATTGACAAATTAGAGATGCTTTAGATGGTTTTACTGAGCATTAATTCTTGAAAAATACCATTGATTTGGACTGTCTTTATTTAACTAGGTTGAGTGTTTTACTTTTGGTAGGGCAAATGTAATGGCAGATTTATTTGCTTTGTTGGAAGGCCAGGATCCAGATTCAAATGAAGAAGGTTGTTGTGTCATTAAAATATTAATAATATCTTTAAACTGACTCTTCCACATCCTTTAAAACAGCCTCTCCCAGTCTGATGTGATCTCCCAACCCATCAGAGTCACCTATGCTGAGGCTGTTGAGATGATAGATAGAAACAGTAGAATGACACAATCCCTCATCCCTACTCACCACCTAAAACAAATAAACAGATGAATGGAATGGGATGAGCATAAAGCCATGTTTTATTCTCACTGATAGTTTTTATAATTGTGAATGGTGATTGGATGCTGCTCTGTTACTCATCAGAATGATCAACCTCTCTGATTCCCTACTTCACTATTAAGTTGCTATTATGGACCATTAGTTAGAAGTTGGTTGTTTATCAAGTTATTTTCCTATTAATTGGCAGTGGTTTTGTTTTGCATCAGTTTTTTCTCTGTAATGGTTATCTTTGTATTGAATTCTATTCCTGCCATTGTTTGGTCATCCTCTCAGACTAACGGTACTTAACTACATCTATCTTCTCACAAAAGAAAAAAATATATATTAGATTTGCATTAGAGTTTCCTCTAGAACAGGGGTGTCAAATTCGATTTCATTGAGGGCCGCATCAGGGTTGTGTTTGACCTTGGGGAACCAGGTGGGCATTGGCCAGGGTCGGTATGGCCAACTTGACATCACTTATGTCAGGGATGCCTACAGTGGTCCAAATGCTCTGCCAGTGAAAATGGCGCTTGGTAGGGCTGCGTGTGTCCCTCCCAAGCTCCAATTTTCCTGGCAGAGGCACTGTTGGCCAGTACTTTGCTGTTTCCAGGACAGCCTGGATCTAAGCACCCTGCAGGTCGGATCTGGCCCTCAAGCCTTGAGTTTGACACCCCTGCTCTAGAAGATCAGATGCCTCAACAGCATTTCCTCTTCCAGTTTTATCTCTGCAACAGCCCTGTGTAGGGGATTAGGCTGATAGATATTGACTGGTCCAAAATCTGTCTTTGAGCTTTCATGACTTGAGGACCTGAAAATTGCTGTCCAGCAGCTTAATTCTTACTACATTAGATCCACACATGCATTTGCTTTTTGGGGGGAAGTAGAAAACTACATACCTGGACTTGAAGGTGGAATAGGGGTAGAAATGAACTGGACAATTCATATGATTATGTTGAGAGATACAGGAGGTATGCTGATATTCTAGATCAACTATGGACAATTAATTTCAGAGGCTCCAGTTTATCACTTCCAAGAATTGCCTGTGGCTGGGAAAATACTGTACTTGCTCTCACCATCAGTTGCTGAAGATAGGTTGACTGGTTATGTGCATCAAACTGGTGCTGATTTTAACCACATAGATACAGCTTCCCCAGGATGAGCTTCCTCCCAAATTGGCACCTCACATCTCCAATGGCTGTAATATCTGAGTCCATCCACCTTGCTGCTAGCCATCCTTTTCTTGTCTTCCATTCTACTTTTCCCAGCATTATGAACAAGGATATGGTCTTCACAATATATTTCTAAATTTAGATTTTTTAAAAAGATTTTATTCAGTTTTTATGCCGCTCTATTCCTGAGAGACTCAGGGCGGCTAACAATCAGAAAGGGAAGGGGGTACAGAATAAAAATAAAAAGACAAACAATTTAAAAACACACAACAGTCGTAACCTCAGCTGGGGCTGAAAGATTTAAGTGCCCCAAGCCTGCTGGAACAGCCAGGTCTTAGTGGCTTTGCGGAAAGCCGGAAGGGTGGTAAGGGTCCGGATCTCAGTGGGGAGATCATTCCAGAGGGCCAGAACAGCCACAGAGAAGGCCCTCCCCCGGGGAGTTGCCAGTCAACACTGGCCGGCAGATTGGATTCGGTGGAGGCCTAATCTGTGGGATCTGATAGGTCTTTGGGAGGTAATTTATGATAATTTGACTCTGGTAATTTGTACCTTGAATGAGACTCTCTATTGATTTATTTTTTGAGCCATTTCTTTGCTGTCTTAGGTACCCATATTGTGCTCAAGAGTTTTCTCCAACCCCAAAGTTCAAAGGCATTAAAACTACTTGAAAAATCAATCTTCCTTTTTTGTACAGGGAAGGGACAACCATTGTCTGCATGATTCTGATGGTTGTAGATATGTACTGGATAAGTGGCAGCTTCCACATACCTTTTCCAGAGCTTGCATTGCTTCCATACCAAATACTGCTATTTCTTGACTGCTAATCCTTTTACTCTTGATAGTTAATCCTAAAAGGCAAAGGCTATGCTACTACTTCAGTGTTTTAATTGTAATCTCTTAGGCTGGTTACTGAAATGTGTTGCCGTTACATCAATTTTGTCAACTGTGCTCCTTGACAGTACTAGACCTTGCAGATTATTTGCATTTTCACCTTTCAGAGTAATGTTTGTTTGTTTATTAAATGTATTGGTGATCCATCTTTCCACGCCCGGGGGGGAGGGGCTTTTGAACGGCTTGCAATATGAAAAAGATAAAACTATATAAATGAAAATACTACAAAAATAGAGAAATGCAAAATCTAATGCACAGCCCTAGCTAAAAGAGTAGGAGGCAGATGGGATCTGTTAGTGATCTATTAACCACTTCTAATATGAAGCCTCTCCTTTGGAGCCCCAAGCCAACTGGCAGAGTCAGGTCTTTAAACTCTTGCAGAAAGTCAGGAGAGTGGAAGTCGACTTCATTCTGCGGAGGGAGTGGGGCAAGATGTTCCAAAGGGCAGGAGTGATGGCAGAGAAGGCTCTTCTGGATCCCGCCATCCAGAATATCCTGGCCAATGGGACCTGCAGCTTGCCTCCTCTGCCAACACAGATAGGATGCCAATCCCTGTGGGTGATTAACTGCCAATCCCTGTGGGTGATTAACAATACCTTGAATTGCTCCTAGAACAGTAATGGTATCCTCTTATCTTCACTTCCAGTTCGGTCGCGGGACTGCAGGCATCTGAGCATGCACAGAACCTTCTGTATACACAGAAGGTCCATTATAACATCTGGGTGGGGGGGGCGGAGCCTCATGCTGCCACCATTACCAGTTCACCCGAACTGATGCAAACCGGCATACCACCTCCTCTGACCCAGAAGCAAACTAGCAGCCACTGCAGCTTGAAGAGCAGTGGTGTTACATAGGCCATCCTTTGGGCCCCAAAAACTTCTGGTGCTGCTGCATTTTGTACTCTGCAATGTTATCAGTATAGTCAGTTATTAATGCTGCTGCTTGTATTTTTAAAGCCATGCTATTTTTCTTCCAAACTTGTTCCCCCCAAAATATATTGAGCACATATTTCCCATGCTGACTGGAGAATTCTGAAAGTTAAAATCCATATATCTTAAAATTCCCAAGTTTGAAAAATGTTGATATACAGCCTTGTTTCCATCAGCACGGATTCACAGCTTTCCTCATTTGAATTTCTTTAGAACCACAGATAATAAAAGTGAAAGAGGTTTCTTCCTACATTGTTATCTATTTGATGGAGTATAAGTCTGGGACCGCTTTGAGTTTCTCTGTAAGAACAATGACTAAGTGTTCATTTGAATGTTTGCCTAAGTGCTGGCAGCCAAGAAATATCAATACCTTCTTGTAAAGAAGCCTTATAAATGCCTTGTCATTACTGATGTCTTTGTTACCAAGTTAAAAGCTTATCCCATAGCTAATTGAAATGAAAGCTAAGGCGATTCACGTGGATTTAATATATATTCCAACCCACCTCTTTGTTTTCTAAAGCATAGAGGTAAGTTTGTTCTGCCAACAGTACAAATTTATCTACCTCTCCTTTATTTGTCCTGTATTTGTTTATGTCAAATTTTATTTATCGTCTGTAATGAAAATTTATAATAATGAGGATTGTTCGGGGTAAAACACAAGTCCAGAAAGAAAAAAAAAACCCATGGCTAGATGTTTAGGATTAACCATGGTGTCCTTGGTGCTCTCTGACTTGGTTGTTTGATTGCAGATGTTTTGTTACCAATCACATAACATCTTCAGTGCTAGAAGGGAATGGGATTTGCTCTGTTTATGTACAGTAGCTTTCTCTATCAGTGTTGGTGTCCTTAATTAGGCTGTTGTATACTGTTGGACTGTTTGTCTGTTGTTGATCATGGTGTTTCTGTTTTCCGGATGTTGGTTGCAGGTAAGGAGTTATTTTTTGTGTTTGTCTTTTTGATTAAGCTTTTTTTATTGTCTTATCAAAGTTTCGATGTAAATATGCCTGTTGGTGGTTGAGCACATCCATGAATACCAACTTATAGTCAGAAGACCTGATAAAATATCTTTAATTACACAACAAACACATGGGCAGATTTAATCATGTTTTCAATTGTGGAAATGTGAGCATCCAAAACCAAGCTAAATCTGTAAATTCTAGGAAATTTCTGGCCATCAATCAATCAATCAACATCTAGATAAGTAAGAACTGACATCATGATTAGCATCATACAAACAAGCAGTATATAATGCTCTAATCAAAGAATAAGGACACCAACTCAGATAAACAAATAGTAAATAAAACCTAATTAAGGAACTACACACCTACCAACATTAATAGGCCAAACTACTGTACTTAAACAGGGGGCAAACTTCTGTCCCTTCTAGAATAGAGATGTTACCAGATATAGTAGCTGCAAGCAAGCAATTAAGCTCAGAGGACCCCCAAGGACTCAACAATTGAACTTTCAGCTACAGATACTCTTTTCTATTGTTTAGGATCTTAGAGTATAGAATAATAGGGTTGGAAAGGACATTGGAGGTTTTCTAGTCCAACCAATCTTGTTCTAGCAAGGCTCAATGTTTAGTGCCAAAAAAGCAGTTCAGCAATTGATTTTAATTAGTGCATTTCATTTTAGAGAAACAAAAGAAAGTTGACTTTGATGAGACCATAAGTTTTTTTTTAAAAAAAAAGATTTTATAAAAATATATTTATTTATATAGACTGAGGGTGACAAAACCAAAATTTTAAGATGCAACTCACAAATGTCTATACGCTAGAAAACAAACTGAACAAAATGTTCAGATTCTGATCCACCATGAGGAATTAGGATATTTATGATTTTGGCTCTCGGATTTGCACATGTGAAAACTTTACTAAAGATAAATGGCTTCTCTTCTACAATCTTTGCATTTTCTCCAACAGTCAGTCCTGGATGAATGGAAGCAGCCAAGCCAAGATGGGGATGCAGAGGGCTAAGATTGCTTATTTTCCATTTTAATTATTATTATCTCTAACAGGCTAGCCCAGGGGTCCTCAAACTTAGCAACTTTAAGACTTGTGGCCTTCAAGTTCCAGAATTCTAGGAGTTGAAGTCCCCAAGTCTTAAAGTTCCCAAGTTTGAGGACCCCTGGGCTAGAGGATAAAGGAAAAAAGACTAGGGCAGGCCCAGAACAGTGGTGGGTTCCTACTGGTTTGGACTGGTTTGGCTGAACTGACAGTAGCTTGGCGGCCTGGGTTGCTGGAACTGGCAGTGACCCAGGCCTGCCATGCCCCCAAACCGGTTTTCCCAGCGCTGCCATCTTGTTTTTGGCTT
Source organism: Thamnophis elegans (assembly GCF_009769535.1). Taxonomy (NCBI): domain Eukaryota; kingdom Metazoa; phylum Chordata; class Lepidosauria; order Squamata; family Natricidae; genus Thamnophis; species Thamnophis elegans. Next base: position 73,705,281 of record NC_045545.1, read on the forward strand.
CTGCGCATGCGCAGAGCAAATTTTGTTGTACTGTGCATGTGTGCGCGCACATAGAGCATCCCTGAGCAAACTGGCAGCAGCGGTTTCTGGAACCACTGGCCCAGAAGAACCTTGTGGGTGGGTGCGAGCAATGGAACGGAGGGGGGATGGACCTCATGTGTGGAAGACACAACCTGAGGTTGACTTTGGCATAGGACATGTGGAGAATTTTTTTTTGCTGTGGAATAATGTTGAAAACTTGCAAATTTGTGAGAGATGGGAGCATTTAGTGTTGCATTAATTTCCGTAAGGATACCATTTCTTAACCTCAGAAACTGTTGCTGGGTGATACCATCTAACCCTGTGACAACAGTTAATGTTTTATTGAAATAGGGTTTTCTTTGTTATTCTTTCTCCTCCTAGAGTCAGACAATGAACTATGTGGGCCAGATTGCTGAAACTGTGTTTGGCACGGTGAAGGAGCTGTACAGAGGTCTGAATCCAGCCACCCTCACGGGCTGCATTGATGTCATTGTGGTAAGGCAACCAGATGGGTCCTTGTGTTGTTCACCTTTCCATGTGCGCTTTGGGAAGCTCCGAGTTCTGCATTCCAGTGAGAAAGTGGTAAGTAGTTACAGATGTGTGGCAGCTGATGCTTTAATTTTCTGCAACTTAAACAGAATTCCTTCAGGTTCAGTGTGTTTGTGTGTGTGTGTGTGTGTGTGTGTGTTTATGTGTGTGTGTGTGTGTGTGTCTTAATTTGGCAGGATGCACATTAATAAGTAAAATAACCATGTTTTCAGGCCATTAAACTGGGACAAAGCAGGCTTACATCGGGAAAGTTGGCACTTTTATGAAATGTGGCCTTTTATGGAATGTTCTTTCAAAAATTGCTCCAGCTTTGGCTGCTCACTGGAACCAAGATGTATAGTAAGCCTCATTACATTATGCTTCTGATGCCCACCCACTCATTCTCTTTAGAGTAGAAAGTGGAAGCATATTATAGCCACTTGGCATGTTCACAAATCTTTATACTATGCATGATACAAAGATTTCATGAAAGAGTCTAATAATCATATCATGAAAGGATCTAATAACCATCCCAGTGTTTTGTGCTTCAGCCTTCAACCAGAATTTCTTTGACTGGCAATGATTATTTGCTTATTAAATGTATATGTTGTCCATCTCACTATTCAAAGGGAAATGAATGATTACTATCACTATCCAAAGTGATTATGAACTAACATATCTGGAAGGAGAAAAATATATCTCCTGTATTGTCAATTCATTTTTTTTCATTAGTCTCTGAAAATGCTCAATACATGTAAAAAAAGTTGGAATAGTCTCCATTCCTGTTTACTTTTTAGCACTGAAAAATTCAACATGCTTTGAAGCCTAAATCTATCTGCCTCATTTTATTGTTAACTATGCCACACATGGTATAAACAGCAGAATTATAAGATCGTTTTTATATAGCCTCAACTACCAAAGCCATATTTATTTATTGAATGTGTGTGGCACTCAATCGCAATCATTCTAGCCAGATTACTGAATTATAATACAAACAACAACATCCCATTTACCAATTACAGCATCAAAATCAGCAACCAAGAACAATGAAATTCTAGAGGGCTTGGCTAAAAAATACATTTCAAACTCTCTCCTCATCTGAATAAGGAGGGGCTAGCTTCAGATTCATAATGTAAGCCCTGTTATACTTAGAATAATAATTATTTGAATAATGGGAACTAATTGTTTACGCTAAATCAATCTGTAGCAAAGGGCTAGTTAAGTCATTTGAATCAGAAGGTAAGTATATTGCCTTCTGATATTTTTGGATTAGAGGCGAAGTCCTCTGTGTATCTGTTGAATGACGTACATTGCACAAAGTTGTCTCTCTGTGGAGCCATTGCAGCAACACACCAGTTGCTTTTAAACTGGTCTGTGTACTTTTAATCTTCTTGCCTATTTCCTGCTATGTTGAAATCTGTCATTCCTATGATAAAAAGAAGAAACCTCCACAGCAGAAAATGGAACAGGAAAGTGGCATTAATTAAACTGGAGATGGGGGAGTTGAAGGACATAGCCAGATCCAGGGAAGAGCTGAAGAAGCTTCTTGCATGACAAGTGAAATGTCTTCAAAGAAAAACCAGAAAGTCCAGTTGCCTCTTGAAAAAAGCACCTTTGGGGCAACCATAACCTGGATGAATGAGAATCTCCATAGACACTCAGTATTTATGCATGGAACATCAGATGGAAGACTCCTTGTTGGAGCAGCACTGCCTTTATTCTTTTTTTTTCTCTAAAGGTGACAATTCGGATCCAATTTGGATATTAGCAGTAATTGAGAAACAGGAAGAATGCTGCTGAATAAACTTAAATTTTGATCTCTTTATTCCTAAATGTTTGTGGACCGGATCTATTTTTTCACCCTCAATTTCTGATACAGGAAATGGTTGGAATTTGTTGAGAAATGGTTTCCTAGGCTTAAAATAATTTGACCTTTCCTTTTTTATTAGGTTGACATAGAAATCAATGGAGAGCCAGTCAATCTGCATATGAAGCTGGGTGACAATGGAGAAGCCTTTTTTGTCCAGGAGTCAGAAGAACAAAAGGTGGGCATATTTACATGGCATAAATATGCATCTGGCCATTTCTTTCCAGACATACTTCTTAGTAGGCCTGACTACTGATTCTCAACATTGGCAACTTCAAGATCTATAGAGTTCAACTCCTAGAATGCTGAGAGTTGAAGTCCATGCATCTTAAAATTGCTAAGGCTGAGAAACACCGGGTTACACCAAAGACATAGTATTCTTAAGCCCTGTTGTCTGTCTGTCTGTCTCTCTCTCTCTCTCTCTCTCTCACACACACACACACAAACACTCTCACACACACTCCCCCTTACCAAAATGAGATTTCTCATTGATTTCTCAGGTTTTGCTAGGAATTGCTCTTCACTGGGAAAACTTGAGAACATCACTGCAATCTTCCCCTCTGAAATATCCAAGTCCAAATAATATCCAAGGCATATGTTCATCATTGGAGGTCTAGATAGTTTAACTTTTTTTTTAAAAAAAGATGAAATTTCAAAAGAGTTGTTGATGAGACATTGTATGCTCTGCATTTTTTAATTTAATCCCAAGAAACAAATATTTTAAAATCTTTTTGAAGTGTTTGTTAATAATGTAAAAAAAAAAAAAAGGTTGATGGAGAAGATCCAGCTCTTGCAGCTGCTGCTTTTCCCTGACTAATTGAGTTGATTTTTCCCTGGTAGACATGGGGTGAAACTTATCCATAGTTTCCTGGACTTGTAAAATCAGAATATGTAGATCTTCTAGTCCAGGGGTCTCCAACCTTGGCAACTTTAAGACTTGTGGACGTCAACGCCCAGAATTCCTCAGCCAGCAGCTGACTGAGGAATCCCGGGAGTTGACGTCCACAAGTCTTAAAGTTACCAAGGTTGGAGACCCCTGTTCTAGTCTGCAGTCCTTGTTTTATGTTTGGTGCTGAGTTTGCCTAGAGTTATGGCTTAAACCTGACTCCATCCTGGCTGAGAAGCTGATTTGTGCTCTCTGTCTCCCAGGAGAGGATCCCAAGTTTCTTGTGCACATCTCCCATCCCCACTGAGAAAAGCATCGATGCTGTGGCCAAATCTGCCAAGTTATATGGGAACTCTGATGACCTGGGCTCCGATATAGCTGCTCGTAAGAAAAGACGGCGCAGGAAGAAGCCAAAGAAAAGAGAATCATCTGCAGATTCAACATCCGAAGAAGAAGGAACTGAGAGTGAGAGATCTCTGGAGGAGAAGCGAAAATTGTTGATTTCCAAGTAAGTGTGTATACCAAACTGGCAGTAGTACTGTCTTGTCTTCAAACATTTGCTGTTTGATTGTTTTTAATTGAGATGGCAGGTACTGAGTTTGGAATCTTTTTTATCTGAATTTATCCCCCTTTTCATTTAGCTGCTGATCTGCTAGACCCAGTATCCTTGTTTTACTTATACGGGTAGTCTTCTAGATACAACCATACTGAAGCCTGCACATCACGATAATAAGTCGTGATGGTCATAAAATAGGTTAACCCTTCGACTCACTCAATTTTGTTATCCTTTTTTGGTGGCGGTTAAGTCATTAATGGTTTGTTATGGTCCAGTTTTGCCAAAACCCAGAAGTAAATACTGGTTTTAGGCAAAAGGGTCAAAAAAGGTTATGGGAGCATGGGATGTTGCAAATGGCCGTAAATGCAGGCAAGTTGCCAAGTGGTCACATAACTGCAGGGCTGGGGCAGTCATCAGAACTTCAGAACTGGGTCATAAGTACCAAAGTATGCCGTAACATAGAACAATCACTAAGCAACCAGTTATAAGTCGAGGACTATCTATATTCAATATTCAAGCTGATATATTGAAAAAGCAAGTTAAGAGGGAAGGATGAAGCAGCTGTTAGTTCTGTGAAAAAAAAATGCCTAAATACACTGGCCTGCTAACTTCCAAGGGTTTGTTTATAATCTGAAATCAATAAATGAATGACAGATGTAAAGATAACCTACCAAAATAAATTATTCTAAAATTAGGGTTAGTTGTTCGCCCTAAAGACAGATAGAAATGTCTTCCATGATTTTAATTATGAAATTTGCATAGCTTTATTGGAAAGGAAATCCATGAAAAAAAAACATTGCACACTTGGTAATCTTTATAAGATGTGGATTTGGTATTCTAAAGCCTCTCTAATTTATGTTTGACCAAACTGAGTGTAATTAGTCCTCCATATACTGTGTTTCCCCGACAATAAGACAGAGTCTTAATTTCCTTTTGACCCTGAAATAAGCATTTGACCTTATTTTCAGGGAGGTCTTATTATTTTTGAGATGTTGGAGGCGGCGAGCGTGGTCACTTCATGACTGCTGCTGTGTTGCAATATTTTTGGGGAAGGCTTATTTTTGGGGAAGGACTTATTTTTAAGTGCATACGCTCAAGCCCGATTGGGCTTATTATCTGGGGAGGTTTTATTTTCAGGGAAACAGGGTATTATGATTCTTCACAGGCTTTATGAAAATCTTTTATTTTCTACCTATTCCGATCGGGGGAACAGGAAGATGGCTAAAACTGACAACTTGAAATAACTATCAGTTTGTATTTAATTTGGTGGATCAAACTTTCTCGAAATATATTACTGAATTTTAAGAGACCATTGGCAGATGTTCAGGTTTCAGATTACTTGATCTTGTCTAATGAGAATTTGTGTCATGGTTGATTGCCTTTTCTATATTTCAGAATAATGAGGCCCACTGGGAGAAAGGTTGCTGAACTTAAGACTTTTTAAGTCTGTAACACTTCAAAATCTTAATTTCTCCCACAGTGTTTATGCATTTGCAATTTAATATATTCTGCTGTAAGGTAATGAAATGTGCTTCGAGTCTCTGGGTGACAGAATGGCATTTCTCTAGCCTTCTTGTTTTCAAGTAGGATTTAAGTGAAATAATGTCTCAGCTTTTGTGTTTTTTTCCGAATGCAAATAAGAAGGCACACCCTCCCTATTCATGTCATTTTCCCAATACAAATGAATTCAGATGATGAAATTCTCAAGTTTACTCATGTACAACTTCTCAGGTGCGATCTTTGAATTTGCCGAGTGATCTTCTGAGACAAAAGACAAGAAGTGAGAACTGGCTCTGTAGCTTTTAGAAACAAGTCTGTTCAAATTTTCATAATAGTTTAAAGGTTCCAAAGATAGATGTTACTGTTCATGAGTGACATGGGAAAAAAAGATATAAAGTCAGATAACACTTGATATGTCCTAAGGATTTGCCTCACTAAATGAAAGCAATACTAAGCTAATGAAATATCAGCCTTGCAAATAAAGTTCCAATAGTTTTGGGTCTTTCTTTCTTTTTTTCTTTTTGCATTTCAAATGCAAAAGGAGGTGATGGGGAACGTGGCCTTTGGCTGCAGAATTCCTTCCCAGGAAAGCTTGCTTAGCATCTTCTTTGAAGCTATTATAATGGCAAGAGAAACCCTTTTAAAAAAAAAATTTCCAGGATTTTTTTCATTAACATAATATGTGCAGTTTTTGTTTGTTATACTGCTATATATGCAGTGAGCATTTTGTTTGTTATACTGCTATGTATTTATAATTTGAAATTAAAGTCTCAGGGAAACTTGTTAAAAATTGGATTGTAACTGCTTACAGTGAACGAATGAACAAGGTTGCAGTCATGAACCAGAATTTGATTAGCTGGCATGCTTGCCTGCCACATCTGTCAAGAAACATTTGAGCTTGGAGCCCAGTGAGACTACTGTATTCTGGCAATCAATTGATTGAAGAAATCACAGTAGCATAGTTGGCTAATTAAAGCTGAATTTATTTGTACATAAGCAGCATGTTCCATTCCCAAAACACACTGAGATATTTTGAGTGCTTGTGACAAAACTCCTTATTTGGATTATAAGAACCACCTGAAAAGTCTAGGTCAAAATCATTTGGGAGCAATACAAACGTGAATGCATTATTTTGCCTGGTCTTCGAGACATGTATCTTCTTCCCATCCCAGCCCTCCATGATGACAAAACATCAGAAACAAGCTGGTGCATGAATAACAGGGTTGCTTAAAATATTCTTATTTATACAAGATTATGGAAGCAATAGCAGCAGGATTAATTCAGCCTCTTATGAATTTCATGTGTGGTCCTATCCTTGTGCTTAGAAAAATGAGGTCTGTTGTACATATATATAAGATTCCCTTTCTCATTTTTCTGACTAGTTTCTCAGTTTTCCGTCTTTGCATTAGTTTACATTTTTTTAAAAAGATTCATATATATATTTTCATACCTTTTACTTTCAGGATATGGAATAATTGAATACATTCTTCTAATAAGCACATTGTGCATGCATGTTCTTGCAACATAATGCATTTTTATCTGTATTATTTTTGGGATATAACCATTTTTTTGTTCAGAAAGTTGCACTGAAAAATACAGATGCAAACAAATAATTGCAGCTTGCTTTGCTGTAGACTTCAGAAGAATAAAGTAGTTAAGCTTGCATTATAATGTGAATTGGAGGGATTTCTATTCATTCCATTCTTTTTTCTTCAACTGCAATTCACAGCAACCACAATTGGGCCTGGAATTTTGGTTGTTAGTTGTTGTGCCCAATTATAAGGGCCTGCATGCTGCCAAATGCCCAAATTTTGATCACATGACTGCAGCTGTAATTTCAGGCAGGGTTTGTAGATCCCTTCATTCAGAGTCATCATGACTTTGACAATCACTGAACAAACAGTCATAAGTGAAGGACTGCCTCTATTATTTTATTTCTGCCTCCTGCGTAGTCTGCAAATGGCCATTCTGCAACCATCATTTGGTTATTTACAAGTCTGATGTAACCCACAGAGCTTCCCAGCACTGCAGCTGTCACAAATCACTTGAAATATTTCTATGCAGTGCTCACAAGAGCCGTGGTGACGCAGTGATTAGAAGGCAGTATTGCAGGCTAATTCTGCTGACTGGCAGGAGTTTGATTCCAACCAGCTCAAAGTTGATTTAGCCTTCTATCCTTCTAAGGTTGGTAAAATGAGGACCCAGATTGTTGCAGGCAATATGCTGAGACTATAAACCACTTAGAGGGGGATGTAAAACTTTGTAAAGTGGCATATAAGTCTAAGTGCTATCACTAGTGCTAAGGCAGCCATGCAGGTAGCCAGCACTATAGTTTTTGGTCTATGCACATGAATATCACCTATCACTATAGAGGTGTCTTTGTACCTAACTTCATTCTATCTTTTCTCATTAGTAACACACTCTACTACTCCTTTGGAGATGTCCCACAACAAGAAGATGGGACTCTACAACTTCAAGAAGTACATCCGTACTCTGATGGAGAGCTAGCTCCCCTGCAGAGGTAAATATAGCAGAGATGCAAAGGAGCCAAACAGGTCTACTTGTCTGAATATGAGATATGACTCAGGAAATGCAATGGTTGTACCAATGGATCCAGGACTATCCCATCTGTATGCCATTTCTGACATGATGCATCTGCTTTTTTAAGAAAAGAAAAATTCCAGTTTCTATTGGGACATCCAAACTTTTTGGACATATTTGAAGAACTCTGGATCTTGGCTAGTATGGGAATATGGAGTCACCATGGTAGTATTAGAAGAGCTGAAATATAACAAGTTATTCAAACTTGGTATTCTCTGAAGAGGTTAATGACATCTAAGGGGTCTAACTCAATGGTGGGATACAACCGGTACGCCCCGAAACGGGCATACCGGTGTTTGCTGGGAGTATCAGGTACCGTTCCAGTACAATGCTCCAGAAGGCCCGCCCACCCACTTGTCCTCCTTACTGGTATTTGAGCTGATCAGGGCTTCCGTGCACAGAGTGTATGGCGCCTGCGCGATGCTCTGCCAAGCAGCTGGAGCGTTGCAGAGCATTGCAGGCAATAAGTACATATGCATGTGCTGCACATGTGCATGTGGTGGGTGCCAGGCCCCGTTGCACCGTACTGGTTGCAATGGGATCTGGAACCCACCACTGGTCTAACTGGACATTATGGTTGACATTTAACTAATATCTAGCATTTCTGGAGAGTAAATAGAGGAAGGCTATTGGACTGAGCTTTTGGGGAGCACAATGGTTGAAGAAGAAAAGTGATCTTGAATAATTCTCTTCCAGTTGCTTGTATGTCCATAGAAAAGGACATGTGGCCTCTTCAAGTGTCCCAGAAGCTAATACAGAAGAGGTGATGATACTATTTCTTTGAAGATAGTAGGATTGGATCAGTTTTGGCCAAAGTATTGATTGGGAATGAAGAGTTTCAAGTCATGTGAAATGGTGGAACTAAATGAAAGAAAAGGATAAGCACTCTTCCTTAGGAGAGACTAGATGACAGGAATAAAATAGCTAGATTCTTTTTCTAATCCTTCAATTGATTTTGCTCTCTGAAGTTACTGGTATTCCTAAACTCCTCTTTCCTGATCTATTACATCAACTCTTATGAGGATTTCTTGATTGTGCTGATTTCTATCATGCATTTACCAGCAATAGGTTAGGTCACCAGTATTTTCTGCTATCAATACTAAAAGGGTTCTGGTTTATCTCCTTTCCCCAGCCTTTCTCAAAGTTGTTCATCTGCTCCAAAAAGCGACTCTGAATTGGAGATCAGAAATCCTGAACTACCTCTTGGTCCTGAATCCCAGCTACAATGGTCCTGGGGAAGACTGCCAGAGGTGGGTATAGATAAAGGAAGGATCTCTGAGATGCATAGCTTCATGTCTTATATGAATAGATGTAACAATGTTTCCCATTATTATCATAATCATAAAAAAGAATACCTACATGTTTATATGTGTGACTCCCTTTTATAGTCTTTATAACAGGATGGTCTAAAATATACCTAATATTTCAGAGGGGTGAAGACAGAAACTGAAATACACAAATAAATGATATAAGGTAGGCAGGGATGTATCCCAGGGTTTTCGGTATTTTAGTATTTTCCTGGAGATGGATGGACGGATTTACTAGACTCTCATGCCATTTATACCAGATTTATACCAATCTGTAGTTGGGTTACAGACCTACCTGAAGGGTCTGAAGAAAGTACAGTTTTCTAGTTTTTAGTGATTGGGCAGAAACCACTAGAAATAAGTGGTTTCAATCAGTACTATGGTTATTTAAGGTTTATACTACAATTTTGAAATTGTCATTGCTTCAGAGTTGCAAAATTTTTCAGCAACTTCACTCAACAAGGATCAATGAGCCTAGAAGTCTGGAATCTACTTGTGACCTTAGATTGTGCTTTCTGATTTATATCAATATATCATAAATTGACAAATAATTGTAAGTGAAAATAATTTAAACCAAAGTGCGTGACTTTATGAAGACCCTTATCTCTTTTTTACAAAACAAGATACTTCAAAACATGTTATTTATATTTAATATTTTAATATTAAAAATCAAACTTAATTTTAAAATTAAATTAAAAATTGTTATTTCATTTATTTGCATTGTTTTAACATCCTGCAATCTTGGTTTGAATTACGGTAAAATTACTCATTTGGTAGTAGTATATTGTATACATGTGCATGCATGATGCAATAATAAACACATGTAGAGTTAGAGGGGAAAAAAACAATTGTGTCCCCAAAATCATTTTGTTTTATCTCTTTTGTGAGATGTTTCACAAGTCTTTTTCCTTTTAAAGATGAGCAAATTAGACCGTGTAGAAGCAACCAAACCTGTCTTAAATGTCTGTGAAACAGCAGCCAATGACCCAACTACTGTTATCCCTATGGACGAGACAACTCACTTTGTGGCTATTACAGCTGGCTCAGAAACAGTGGGAACAGTGGACTCTGATGATACAGCATCTTTTTCCATAATTAAGCCAACCCCTGTTTTTCCTTCTGGAAATGGACTTCTGGGAGATGAAGAGCCCCGTCCTTCCATTTGCATGGCTATAGATCAAGTGGGCCCTGATCATGGACTTCCAGGAGATACAGAAGTAACAGTACCAATTGCAGAAACTGACAGATCAAATTCTATCAAGGAGTCAGACGTGCAAGCTACATATCCAGATTTGGAAGTGCCTCCTTTGAAAAAACCTTTGTCAAACATAGAACCCTGCAGTGGTCCAGAGGTGAACCAGGAGAAGAGGAGGAGTAAGTGGAGATGAAAGCTATTACAATAGAGTTGAGCAATCTGTCAACAAAGTGTAATAGGCATCCTTAAACTTAAAGATAATTTTTTGCTATAAGAGCCTCGGTGGCGCAATGGTTAGAGTGTTGTACTGCTGACTGCCAGCTGCCTGAAATTTGGCAGTTCAACTCTCACCAGGCTCAAGGTTGACTCAGCCTTCCATCCTTCCTAGGTAGGTAAAATGAGGACCCAAATTGTTGAGGTTAATATGCTGCCTCTGTAAAGTGCTTAGAGAGGGCTGTAAAGCACTGTGAAGTGGTATATAAGTCTAAATGCTATTGCTATGTTGATCAACCTAGAATTGAGCCTTCCAAATGTACTTGGAACTCTCTGAAGAATCTTTTCCTATTCTCTTAAAAAATCTTGAACCTTATTTATAGTTTGAGGCAGTGGTGGGTTGCTCTTACTTTCACCGGTATGCTGATCACGTGCTTGCACGTTCTGTTCACGCACATGCCTGACTTGCGCTATGCACACATGTGCAATCCACCACCTCTGCGACAACCAGATGATTGTTGGGGCTCGCGCAGGCACCGCATGCTGTGTGCATGTGTGCACTTTGCATTTTGCCATAAAAACAGGCATAGAGCATGGGCAGGCAGGTGGGCCAAAAGGGCCACCGTACCAGTACACTCTCAGCTGCTCTGGGCCACTACCAGTATGCCCATACTGGGCCATACCCGCAGCAATCCATCTCTGGTTTGAGGATAGGGAAGCTGTTCCATTTTTAATCTTCTTCAACACATTTTGTCCCTCCCAACCTTTTTCCATACCCAACTGTAGAAACCACCGAGGCTCCTAAATCAAGTACAGGTAGTCCTTTACTTACAACCATTTATTTTAGCAACCATTCAAAATTAGAATGGCACTGACAAAAGTGACTTACAACCACTGCAGTATTCTCCCATGGTCACATGATCAAAATTCAGCAAATATTTGTGACAGTGACAGCATCTTGTGGGTCATGTGATCACCTTTGGTGGCATTCCCAGCTCTGTTTGTAACAAAAAAAGTCAACTGGAGAAGTCAGATTTGCTTAGCGATCATATGATGTGCTTAATAACTGCAGTGATTTGCCTAGGAACCATGGCAAAAAAGTAAAATTGGGCACAACTCATTTAACTATTGCCTTGCTTAGCAATAAAAATGCTGATCCCAATTGTGGTTGTAAGATGAGAACTATCTGTACTTTCCAAAGGTCTGTTTACATTCTGTTTCCCTAAGAAAGAGCCCTCCAAATGGAAATGCCGCTTTAGGATATTCAGTCTGAATTCAGAACTCTATTTTGCAGACAATGAGACAAATGAGTTTATAATGTCCATGTCCCTTATTATTAAATGAGGAAAGGGGATTAATTACATTAATATTGATGCAGTTTTCTTGTCAGACTCTATGCAACTTACAATATTCACAGTACTGAAACATATAATGAAATACCAAAGAAAACCAAATCAGTTGCTGACTTCTAGTTAAAAACATTTGTTCCTAAATGCTCTGTACAAGAGGACTGCTTTTACCCATTTTACAAAGGATAAAAGAGTGGGGAATTACCTGACTTTGGGCAATGTGTCATTACATACAATTCTGACCATTTTGTGTTATTCCAGTCATCAGAAATTGAAACCACCTGGATATCACCTTATTAACTAAATCCTTGGTATTCTATGAAATTGTTATAGGATTTTAAAAATAATAATTTATACAGTATATAGATATTCACTGAGATATTTTGTTGGGGGGTGTACTGTCTTCCTTATTAGGGTGAGTGATTACAGAAATGTCTATAGAAATACAGTTTCTTCATTCAATTATTTGGGCCATTGTAATCATTTCTTAATCTCTTTAAGGTTCCATAAAGAAAAACCCTCACTTGGGACCTAGTGATATTTATTTAGATGATCTTTCAAACCTGGATGCGGAGCAATTAGCACTTTATTTCCCCAAGAGGTATGGCTATTGTTTCTGATTTCTTTGGACAAACTATAGATGAGAAATTAAAATTATTGAATTCAAGTTACAGTAGGAAAAAGCATTGAATGACTTGACCAAAACAAAATGCAGGGATTTAATCATGACCAACGGCTACATAATCTTTGTTTAAAAGTATTCATCAAAAGGAAGCCCATGGTATACCAGAGTAGCAAGTTTCATTGTTTGACAAAGTTTTTTCTAAGCTTCAAGTTTAGACAGTTTGGTTTCTTAATATCTTATTACCACATTAGAGAGAAGGTGAAATTTGAATTCCATAAATCTATAATGCATGTATATGGCATTAAACTATGATTTATGTGCAAACTGTTTCAATAAATGTGAGACAACATGCCTATATTCAGGGTGGTTAATATTAGTCCAGTACAAGTAAGATGACATTTTAGATGTGTGTGTTTATAAATAAAGAAAGCAAAAATAAGGAAACGTGATTTCCCCCCCAAAAAAGTACTGGATTCCAATTTCTACCAGTCTAAGGGCTGTGAATAATGATTAGAGAGAAATTGGAGTTCAAAGGCTATAGGGTTTTTTTTAACCAGAATTTAAAAGAAAGAGTTATAATTTAAAAGATAAAGTCATAATTTAGTCTGAAGAACTTTCTTTAGTACACAAATTGCCTCTCCCAAATCTTATTGTAACAGATGATCCAGAGATGAGTATAATAGGGAAGTTTTCCACAAATAAGTAAAATATGTCATCATTTTTCTTGCCTTAAAGGAATATAGGGGTTCACGTGGTATATTGTTATTATTATTTAATAACCACAATAATAACATGTATAACATGCTATTGATGTTATTATTATTTGGTTTACAGTGATGCTGAACTGAATTCTCCACAAGCACAATCTGACCCTGGAATCTTCTCTGATTCCCCTGTGCTGAGTGGTGCAACAGGGGACAGCAATGCAGATAATCTGCTGGAATCTACAGAAAATAGCCCCATTTGCTTGTCTCTCTGTGGAGGTCTTGGAGATGATGGAGAATTAACTCATGGTATGTTTAGAGGGAAAGGAGGGAATGTGATTTGGTACTCTTAAGAGTTTTTATAAAGATCTGACTTTGAGTTAGCTTTCTAGGGTACTATCTGATAAAGTTATTCTAAAGGAGATATTTATTGGGTGGGAAAAATAGTATCCAGTTACTGAATGAATTAGGAGACAACTATCTATCAAATAGCTCCCCTTTGAGGGAGATGGGCAGTTTATAATGAAATATGAAATGTAAATGTAAATATATTGCCTTCCATTTTAGCAGAGAAGTTTATGAAGCATATAGTGTCCTATCAGGAGTTTGCAGAGAACCCAGCAATTCTTGAAGACCCAAACTTGGTAATACAGATCCAAAAGAAGTGAGTAGAAATGCCACTTTCATTTGTGGTGTTTGTGTTCCCCAAAAGAGCTTTGTGTAGCCATGTACATGCATGAGTGTGCGTGAGTGAATTCTAGTTGTATTCTGCGAGAAAAATATTAGTCCGGCCACTCCTTAAAGGCTGCTTTGCTGAGTTAGTGAATTTTGCATGAAGATGGAACTTACATTCCCCTCTTATGTATTCTGGCTCCCAATTATTCCCCAAAATGTTTTTTTTTAAAATATGTGAGAATAAAAGCTCATACACTTTCATAAACTGAGTTCAGCAACCATGACAGCAGAAAATATATTGTAGCTGAAATTGGCTTGTCATGCGCTGGACTGCAAATGTTATTACGGGCTAAGCCTTCCATCTAGAGCAGTGGTTCTCAACCTTCCCAATGCCGCGACCCTTTAATACAGTTCCTCATGTTGTGGTGACCCCCAACCATAAAATTATTTTCATTGCTACTTCATAACTGTAATTTTGCTACTGTTATGAATCGTAATATAAATATCTGATATGCAGGATGTATTTTTATTGTTATAAATTGAACATAATTAAAGCATAGTGATTAATCACAAAAACAATATGTAATTATATATTGTGAAATATTTATTCCTAATTACAAATAAATGAAATCTTGTCTGGGAAGTTTAAGAGCAGGCTCCCGGCTCTAAGTGGAAAGAGTGCCTTTCTTTTAAAAAGAAAAAAAGGAAAGAAAAAACAAAACAGCCACCAATTCTTCCTTTCTTTCTCTTTCTCTCTCCTTCTGTCTCTCTCTTTCTGTGTCTGTCTCTCTCTTTCTGTATGTGGCTCTTTGTCTCTCCCCTCCCTTCCTCCCTCTCTGTCTCTCTGTGTATCTCTCTGTCTCTCTCCTCCCTCCCCCATCTCTGTCTCTCTGTGCCTGTGTCTGTCTGTCTGTCTGTCTGTTTGTCTCTCTGTCTGTCTGTCTGTCTGTCTGTCTGTCTCTCTCTCTCTCTCTCTCTCACACACACACACATATACTGTGGTCACTTCACCTCCTGTTCTTCAGCAGCTGCACAAGCCGACATGGCGTGCACTGCCCTCTTCTGACAGTTGCCTTGTTTCCAATGGAGGGGGTGGGACAGATTATTTTGATTCCCCTCTCTAATTGCAGATACTACAATTGGGCAGTTGCAGCTCCTATGGTTCTCTCACTGCAGGCATTCCAAAAGAATCTTTCCAGAGTAAGTTAATATTAATTTGTGTTTAGTAATGAAGTATAATTTCTTAGGTTTTTATGTTTCAACATTTAAAAAGTGGTATAATATAGTTTCTTAATCTCTAGAATGGTAAATAATTTTTACCCTAATAAACTAATCGGTATTATCTCTCCAAATGTCCAGACTAATTTAATCAGGACTATTGAGAAGAAAACCTTTTACCCAAATTTTCAGGTTATCTTAATGCTTTTGAATGCTATTACAGCAATCATTTATCAAAACTGACTTCTTTCTGTACAGCTTTTATGAATTCTTTTTATCTCATTTCCAGAGAATGATAATCAGACTTATAAGATGAATTTTTAAAAATGACAATTCACTTGCCCATATAGGTACTTATATTTTATGGACATGATGTCAATTTTCTGTTCAAACATTAGATACTGGGATTGGCAGTTATATTCCATTTTCCATGTTCCATTTTTACAATCCAAATGTAACTACATATTGTGTACTCTCATAAATTCTTAAAACATTTAATAGGATACTATAGCTTACTATGAGATTATGATATTTAACAAAAGAAAACCATACATGAACTGTATACATCTTCAAAATTAATAATCATGGAAATAATAGAAGAAAGTGAGGAAAAGATTAATGGAGGGTGACCTAATAAAATTATTGATAAGTAGACCAGCTTCCCATAACTTGACGATAATGCTCAAATAACTTTTTTCTTGTTACTTGTTAACATATGACTTAGGTTTATTCTCCAATTAAAATATATTCATCATATATTTTTAAAAAGTAGGGCAGATTGCATAAACTAAGATGGTGAATAGCTGTTGGCTATCTGTAAAAACAAATGCTACAGAAGATAACTAAAGAAGTAAGATGCTCTACTGCAAATCTCCCATGGTTCAAAGTATGTTTGTATAATGAAGTAGCAAAACAAGTTAAACTTGATGTCATTGTAAATTACAAAGAAAGTATTACCACCTATATTACTGTTCATAGTTCTGCCTTCATCATTTTGCCATTTCTTGTATATTAACAATAGAAAACACTTTAACTTAGTAGTTAATAGTTAAGATGGGTTTTATAGATTAAAGTTTAATATTGCAAATTTCATTAAATTCCTATTGTGTAGATTACATTGAATACTTTTCCTTTCATTTATTGGAAGAAAAATACATAATTAAATTATATTTTTAAATTTTAAGCAACATAGTCTTATCATTAACCATTTCCACTTCAACTCTTAGCAGGCTGCCAATTTGGAAAACTTTGGCTTTTAAATTAGTACCCAATATGTCCAATTAAAAAAAAATCAACCTTGCTGTGACTTCAATGAGAGAAAATATCTAGCCTGTTAGCTTTCCACATAGAATTTAAGCAAGCCTTTTTACTTCAAAATATATGCCTCCGTACTTATTTCCACCACAGAATAGGGTCTTAAGCTACTGTATATAAACAAGGAACAAATCTCATACTTACTAGCACTGATATTTATCTTGTCTCTTAATGAAACATCTGCAAGCAAACCACCAAGCTGAGAAATCCCCACAGCCTCCACAGAATAGGCTTTGTAGTTCAGTGCCATCCTTCATCCACCTTGAAAGCTTGGAAACCTCTTCTGACTTTCCTTTTTTTTTTTTTTTTTGCTGTCTTGAACCAATTGCAGCAATACTCATATACGTCTATCTTATTCTTGGGAACATTGAAACTTGTGATCTGATTGATTCATTCTTGAATTAGATATTTGGTATTGATGACATGTTTGGAGGTTAGGGATTATCCAATAATTGTGGAACTGTTACAATCCTGCTTTTGGATTCAAACCAATTCACCATAATATTTCTTCATCTTTCTTGTGGTTTCAGAATGCTGTTGATAGACTAATGAAAGAGAAGATGCCCAAGAAAGTTGGAAGGTGGTGGTTTTCTTGGAGGCGAAAAGAGGTACATGTATTGCAATATGTAAAGGAAACATCCCTCTATAACATCTAAAACAAAATGTTGCAGTTGAAATGGACTTCTGTCAGGTGTACATAGGCCTAGTCAAATTAGGTACTAACACATCTCCCCTTTTATAGAGTTATGGACAAATCTGCGATCTTTGTAGCCAATCCTTTGTAGCAGAGATGAGTTCCTTAATTTAATGAAACATTCTGTAACATAGTAGGTTTCCCATTCTGACTGGGAAATCTGGGATGTGTGATCCCAACTTATCTACGTGACATCAAATGGAAGAAAGATGATTTACTGCTTGAAGGAATATTAACTGAAGGTAAATTTATGTATCTGTAGCATGAAATCAGTACCAGGAAGTCCAACAAAGTAGGCAAGAATCAGGAGGACACATCTCTTCAGAGGTAAGTTGTGATTTATTGATATTGCATTGAATTTGGCATATCTAAGGACATGGCTGTATTTTTGATAAATAATTATAGTGGACATTTAATAGTTTTGATTAAAATGTCTTAACTCAAAATGACAAATAATATTTATTACCATGTTTCCCCGAAAATAAGACAGATCTTATTTTCTTTTGACTCCCGAATTAAGCACTTGACCTTATTTTCAGGGAGGTCTTATTATTTATGAGGTGCAGGAGGCAGCGAGAGTGGTCACCTCATGGCTGCTGCTGTGTTGCAATATTTTCCAGGAGGGCTTATTTTGGGGGGGGCTTATTTTAGTGCATGCGCTCAAAAGCCCAATTGGGCTTATTAATCAGGGAGGTCTTATTTTCGAGGTAACAGGGTAGTACAAATCCACATTTAAAGCTTACCTTAAAAATTTGGAAAAAATAATTAGCCCTCTTTCCCCTCTCATCCCATTCCTTGACCAGAATTTTATTTTAAATACTATATTGGTTGTTTATATTTAATTTCAGCTGCCATTTATGTTATTTATTGATTTTTCTATTCTGTTTTTAAGCTAGCACTTGTTAGCAACCAAGAACTGTGTATCTGAGATGGGCAGCCTACAAATTAAAATGAGTCAATTCAAAAGGACCTTGTAGCACTTTTTCAGGATAATACATTTTATTAAAAGGTATATACACTTTTGGGACTGCAGCTTAGTTCATCAGATGCAAATGCAAGTTTTTCTTAAAAACCTTGGAAAACCTCAGAGGACATTTTGGGATTTAAGTTCAATTATCTGCTTTTAGACCTTTGTAACATAGAATTTCTTTCAAGTCTATTTGTCAGTCCTCAAGAATTAACAGGCTTCCAGGGAAGAAATAGTGAGTAGCAAACAGTCCAGTTCCTTGTAATTCCTTTCCAGAACAAAGGGAGGACTTGAGATCACCCACAAGTACTCCATGCAATTGCTTCTCATGGGGGGGCCACAAGAGGTGGTTCCCAGTGGGTTTAGAGCTTTGGGAGATAAGGGAATAGCCATCTTGCTCAAACTGCATTTGGTGCCATTAAAAAGGACACTGCATTTGCATACTTTCTTTTCTACTAACTTTTGGAAATTGCTTAAGTGTTTTTCAGCTGTTAGGTACCTTTGGTTCAACAGGTTTTACAGCACCATACGAGTTTCTTTCTATCTTTAACAAAAAAAAAAATTACATGCAAGCTTAAGGACTTAAACAATCTTTTGGAATAAACAGGAAAAAGTTTGATTACAACTTTGATTTTGGAAAATTATAAATAGACTAAGCCTCCAGATGGATTTGAAATAAGATTTTGGAGTTAATTATAAGAATCCTTCCCATAAGAAAATGCTTTTGTTTTAAATTCTCATAAAAATGATAGTATGAGACTTTGAAGGTTGGACACTAGAGGGAACTAGAAGGAACTAAAGATTATATTTAGAGAAGAAGAAAAAATGACTTCCTAAAACACAATGAAGCAAAATATTTAACATTGGACATACTGAAGGATATTTTTGAACAATGGACTCAGGTGTTAATTTTAAGAGTGTCTGTTTCTATATCCCCTGTTTCCCTGAAAATAAGACCTATCCAGAAAATAAGCCCTTGTAGGGTTTTTAATTCATGTGCCTAATATAAGCCTTACCCCCAAAATACCCATATTTGACCCATATTTCACCCATATTTCTTAGCCTTTACTCTCTTTTATGTTGACAATCTATTTTGGTCCTGTGAACCATAGGAGACAAAATGATTCCTCCAGTGATGAAGATGTTGTACCCTCCCATCAAGGAGACAGATCCATACCAGATGCTATTACACAGAAATTTCTTCCAACCTACAAGAAGTCCTTAAGACTCTCCTCTGATGAAATTGTATGTAGCTTTGAATTTTCTTTTCTATATATTCCTGTTTGATTCAGAAGAGAACTTTCTGTTCAGAGAATGGCTGCCAAAACAGACTACCCAATTGGCCTTCCTCTTAGGTGGACTTCATAGTTACTTTCAAACTTCTAAGTTATGTGTTGCATGTTGGGGGGGAAAACACCAGAGTTTAGCCCTTAAAATTAAGAAATGTTGGGGCAAAGTGGACATTTGGAAGTGTAGCTTAAAATATGAGTAGATGATGAAGTTTTGTGGGCCAAGTTTTTCCTCTGTTAACTGATCATAAATAATTATTTTCCAAAGTGGTGTACAGTAGTAGTATTTATTTATTCATAAAATATAAATTTCCTTTTTTTGATCCAAGAGCCTAAAGGAATGTTTGTAACTCTTTCTTCCAATTTTTCTCCATTCCTGGAAGTTGCTTAACTGGAGAGAAAGTGACTGGCCCAAAGTCAAGTCACCAATGAGCTTTCATGACTGAATCTCACTAGTTCTGCTCTAACTACTACATTGTATCACTTCTCTAGTAGGTAAAACATTGAACTGAAATCACTGAAATCCAGGTGCAAGTCCTCAATCAGGTATGGAGCTCATTGGGGACCTTTGCGCCAAATACTTTCTCTTAACCTAATGTGGCACTCCATTGCATCATGCAGATAAAATAAATGATAACTATGTAAGTCACTTTGAGATCTTACAGATCAGTGAAGCAAAGGCTAAAATTATTTAGGCGTATACAATTTGTGGCCATATCTGAATGGAAAGTTTGACTACAGCCTACAAAATAAGAGACAAGACCAAATCTGAATTTGCTTTAAATGGAATTAAAAATAATGCTTCTATACAAAAAGTCAATATTTCTTTTGTAAAACTCTGAAAGCTCCATTCAGTGCTTTGGAAACAGGACATGAGTGCTATAATACTTAGATTTGGAAGTGATTATACAGCTCTACTTTTTTTAAAAGTCGGACCAAAAGAAATGTCTATTTATATTTTAAAATTCAGAGTTTATTAAGAAGAGATAATATATAACCAAGTCTTTCTCAAGATGAATTTTGTTTAATTCATTTTCAGTGAAAAGTAGATAGTCACTAGTCAAATATAGTATGAGCATCAATTCCTGTTGTTCTTTTTATATGAGCATAAATTTCAATTGAGAATTATTTTAATATGCATTTAATTCTTTAACATCAAGATATTTTAAAATCCTAATTTCAATTAAATTGTGACTTTGTAAATTAAGTAATTGTTGAGCAACAAAGAAGACTCTTTGGTGTAGTAGCTTCACTTTTCCAAATAGTATAAACATTTGAGAGAAGCAATTTTGTGATTGACAGATGAGTTGCTATATTATGTCTGATTGCTTGTAGAGCAGAGAAAGAAGACCGATGTTATCCTTGTGTTCACATTTATTTGAAATCAAACAGTACTGAATTCTGTGGCACCTCTAAGTAGAAACAGAATTAGACATATAACTAACAAAACTGCTCTGAGAAATGCCATGCTCTAAATTTGCGATGATGAACCTATAGCACATGTGACACAGGTGGCACACAGAGCCTCATCTGAGGGCACATGAGGCATTGCCCTATGTCAATTGATTTTTGGTCTTCCGGAGGACGTGGTGGTGCCCTCCCCAGGCTCCAAGAAAGACATGTGCTTGTGTGTGTGTGGGCAGTGCACACATGTGCAGGTGGCAGAATGCAGGGGGAGATTTAATTATGCATGTGGGCACGCATGGACGAGCAATAGTGCACGCGAGTGCACATACTTTTGGCACCCGAGGGAAAAAAGCTTTGCCATCACTGCTCTAAATAAAGATACTGTAATTGCTTCTTTTTCCTCTTCTTTTGTTGTAGAAAAAGCTGAACCTGAGGGACGGCCCCAATGACGTTGTGTTCAGTGTGACCACTCAGTACCAGGGTACATGTCGTTGTGAAGCTAACATTTACTTATGGAATTGGTATGATAAGGTGGTGATCTCGGATATTGATGGCACCATCACCAGGTAGGTTCCCACTGGCAATAATGCTTCTTGTAATACTTGACGGTGGGCTCTTCCATGCCACCATTATTTCCTCTTACCATTTCCCCAAAGGGGTTTAAAAGTGATCTGTAGTTGTCTACACTTTTGCCAGCCTTGCCAAGCTTGTAGAGAATGTGCACACATTTCTCTGAGTTCACTAGTTACTTAATCTATGATCTAACTGAACTTCAGATGGTGATGAATTTTTTTAACCCCCCCCCCCCATTCCCCCAACTTCACAGTTTACAAAAGACATGTGAATGATTGCTTTCAGGGAAAGCTTTCTAGATATGATGCATGTTTTCCTTGAGTGTTTAACATTTGCTTTATGATGATGAAAGGCAGTGGTAGGTTGCAGGCGGTATGCCCCAGTATGGGCGTACCAGTGCCTGCCTGAAGCACTGTGTACAGTTCCGGTATGGTGCTTCGGAGGGCCCACTTGCCTGCCCGAGCTCCTTACCTGTATTTGAGCTCTTTGGTGCTTCTGCACATGTGCACGGAGCACACAGCGCCGGCCCATGCTCCGCCGAGCAGCTGAAGCATCGCGGAGGCTCACGGAGGCATTGCAAGAGATAAGGACGCATGTGCACACGTTCATGTGGTGGACGCTGGGCTCACTACTAGTGAAAGGATAGCATATTAGCAATTTTGCAACCAAGCATTTTTATCCCAGTAACTGTAAATGTGTTTGCAAGTTATTGCAATTGCTAGAATGGGAGAAAGGAGTAAATACATCTCACCAATGCCTGCAGAAAAACAACAGGAAGAGGATGCTGGAAATCTCAGCCAGTGTTGCTCATCCTTGACAACATGCTAGCTGGGAAATCCTGGAAGTTGAAGTCCATACATCTTAAAATTGCCAAGATTGAGAATTGCCGCTCTAGGCAGTGGAAGGAGAGATATAGCAATAGATGTCGTGAATGCTGCTGGGACATGGCAAGCATTGCAGAGAAAATTAGACTGGCATAGAGATTTATGCAAGTTAAACAAAATCAAAATCAAAGGGTCAACCTGTTTCTACTCAAAATACATAACTTATATGGACTAAAGAGTTTCATTGATCATTCTGGGGAAAAAACAGAAACAACCTGGCTTGCTTAAGCTCTTAGTGGGCTGAAACCAAAACAAAAAACATCCATTTTAGAATTGGTTATCTTGAAACATGTCACTGCATGTCCAGTTATGAACATTCTGCTTTCACTGTTGCGTCATATATAGAATAACTTGCAGTTACATTGTGTAGAGTTCATTATATACCTGTTTTTTTTTCCTCATCAGGTCTGATGCTCTAGGGCATATCTTGCCACATCTTGGGAAAGACTGGACTCATCAAGGCATTGCTAAGCTCTTCCATAAAATCCATCTGTAGGTATTGGTAGTTCAGTGATATGAAGATAACACTATAGTGTACAACAATAACTCTATTAACTTGCTGATCCTTTTAAAATATTAGATCCCAATTCCCACTTCCAAGGCAAGTCAAGCTAGCTCTCCTTTTTGTTACACATATGCCAGCAAGCAAAATATTTTTAGATAGGTTATTGTTATATAAGGTGACTGCTGATGATGTGTGATGCATAGAGAGCCGAGGTGGCGCAGTGGTTAAATGCAGCACTGCAGGCTACTTCAGCTGACTGCAGTTCTGCAGTTCGGCTGTTCAAATCTCACCGGCTCAGGGTTGACTCAGCCTTGCATCCTTCCGAGGTGGGTAAAATGAGGACCCGGATTGTTGTTGGGGGCAATATGCTGACTCTGTAAACCGCTTAGAGAGGGCTGAAAGCCCTATGAAGCAGTATATAAGTCTAACTGCTATTGCTATTTCTATATCTCATGAAGATTGAATCTTTTGTTATTTTTGAAAGATTAATAGCAATAGCAATAGCAGTAGACTTATATACCGCTTCATAGGCCTTTCAGGCCTCTCTAAGCGGTTTTTACAGAGAGTCAGCATATTGCCCCCAACAATCTGGGTCCTCATTTTACCCACTTCGGAAGGATGGAAGGCTGAGTCAACCCTGAGCCGGTGAGATTTGAACCACTGACCTGCTGATCTAGCAGTAGCCTGCAGTGCTGCATTTAACCACTGCGCCACCTTGGCTCTTAGCTTAATAATCTTAATAATTAACTTTATTATTGAAAGTTAAAAGAATCTTCTTGCATACTAGCCATTGAAAATCATGCATCTGCCTGACTTAATCAATTAGATAGTCTAAGTCAGAGTTCCCCAACCTTTCTGGCTTTGCGGACCAGCGGGGAGGGGGGGGGGTTCATTCCATGTGAGTGGCCAGCAAGCAAGCACAACTCCATTTGTGCAGGTGGCTTGCACACATGCCCACCGCCCACACAAATGGAGCACACATGTACCTGCACTCCCGCTGCTCACGCAAGAGGATTATTAAAATCTATTAAAAATGCATTTGTTGCTATTCAATTATTTAGGAAGCATTGTCTTGAAAATATTGCTTTTGGTATCAACTACAGATTAAAACCTAGCCAAATTGCAACATTTTGCTGATTTGAGCAAATCCCTCCCCCCCCCCACAAAAAAGCGAAGTAGGGTTGGACATGGTTAGTACTTGGTTGGGGTGCCAAAAGGAAATCCCAGGGCTAGGTTAGACTGGGAAGTCAGAAAAAAAGGATGATAATTATGACAAACCATTTCTATACAGCCCCAAGCTATATGTCCAAAAATTCTCCATGTGTTGAATTTAACTTGAAGGAATCATAGTAATTTCTTCATAGTAATTTATTCACCTTATTTGCCTATAGTGACACTGTGGTGGGAAATCAAATTTGATTGGCAACATTATATCTATTATAGGATCCCAGATTTATTTGGATTTTGCAGGGGGAAGGACGGTGGCCTAATGCAGACCATAAAAGAACACTGAAGTAGGAAAATATTCATTTGAAGAACAACTATACAGGTAGTCCTCAACTTACGACCACAATTGAGCCCAAAATTTCTATTGTTAAGTGAGACATTTCTTAAGGGAGTTTTGCCCCATTATATGACCTTTCTTGCCACAGTTGTTAAGTGAATCACTTGTAGTTGATAAGTTAGTAACATGACTGTTAAATGAATCTGGCTTCCCCATTGACTTTGCTTGTCAAAGGAGACCACATGATCTTGGGACACAGCAATGGTCATAAGTACGAACCAATTCCCAAGCATCTCAATTTTGATCACAATATCAACCTACAAAGTGAAAAATGGTCATAAGTCACTTTTTTCAGTGCTGTTGTAACTTTGAATTGTTACTAAATGAACTGCTGTAAGTCGAGGACTACCTGTATTTGATGTGGAGAGGTATTTTAGAAATACTCAGAGAATATTACTTTGTTCTATTGCTTTCAAATGTGTGTCCTTTTGACCCAGTTGTAAGAGCTGATCAGGAACAAAAGCAGTTGTACCATTCCTATTGGAGGGGGAGATCAGATGAGAGGGCTGTTAAGCAAAATGGCTTTATTCCATTTGGTATCATCTCCATTCTAGCAACGGATACAAGTTTCTCTATTGTTCAGCCAGAGCTATTGGCATGGCCCACATCACCAAAGGATATTTAGAATGTGTCAATGACCAAGGTTGGGTGCTCCCCAAAGGACCGATCCTGCTTGCACCTAGCAGCCTCTTCTCAGCATTTCACAGGTAAGTATTTCCATGTAATGAAAGAGGGTGGGTGTGTCTTACATTGAGTGAGCACTGTTTTACTGCTTTCTTCGGAGATCATAGAGATTCCTAGTAGTGGAAGGATGGGATGTTTGAGTAAGTATCACCTGGAATTCATTGATTATGATTCTACATAAGGAGGAAGATGAAAGCTGTAAATTAAAATTTTGGTTTGCATCTGGAATTACAACCTACCTTGGTGCTGGAAATTAGTACTTTACCATTACTTCCTCCTCTTTTTAAATTCGTAAGTACTTGACCAAGAAGAGGGAAAAGCAGTTCACCTTTCTAAACTATTTATCCATTGCTTTATAGGGAAGTAATTGAGAAGAAGCCAGAAGTGTTCAAAATTGCCTGTCTGACAGATATCCGAAATTTATTTGGTCCCAATAGCCGGCCTTTTCATGCTGCGTTTGGGAACAGACTAACTGTGAGTATCAACAGAATGAGGAACATGTGTAGTAAAGGGAATGTATAAAGGAAATATCTTACCTTTGATGATTATGATTATGAGGATTATTATTATTATTATTTTGACATATATGCTGCTTGTGATTTCTTCAACAGGATGTCTATGCTTACAAGGAAGTGGCATTGCCAGAATCCCGCATATTCACTGTAAATCCCAAAGGGGAATTGACCCAGGAACTCATAAAAATTACCAAGTCCACGTAAGTTTGCAAATCAGTCCATTCTTTCTCAGTGTGTAAAGGACCTTGAAGTTGTAAAGAACAATTTGCTTAAAACAAAACATGTAAATGGATAATATAGGCCAAAACTATGCAGTGAGAGGGTTTCTTTCTCTATCATGTGATTCAGCTGAAACATTCTTTCATCTCTACCAACATCATTCAATCATATACAGCACAGACATAAAGCTTTCTCCTAATTGTGCTGGATTTGAATGCAATCCTGTTGGATACATTCTAAAAGGTTTTCCCAGCATTCCATCCAAATCCAACACAATTGGGAGAAAACTTTAATAAAACCTGAACTTATAAAACCTAATCTACATTTAAATTACATCAATTTTATTTTTGCTCTGGCTATTTCTAAAAAGTAGAAATAGCAAGGGCAAAAATAAAATTTATCGAATTTAAACATATATTTTATAAGTTCAGGTTTTACTAAACTTAAACAGAGTACCATTTCCCTATTCTAATGTTTACAATTATTCTATAATTTTTACAACTTTTGAAGGCACTTTGGATGTAATTTCAAAGGCCACATGTAACCTGGGCCTTCAGACTGTGCATCAGCATGTATAGAGGAAATTATGGAAGCATTAATGGCAATGTCAGTGTATTATATGGCAAATGTTCCTAAAAATGATATCACAACCAAAAAAAGCTTATTATGGGTTACCACTATTACTGGAAATCTCTGTAATGGGTTTAATCGGAGATCCATAGTTCAGGAGTATGTGCATGGGATGGACATAAGAGTATAATTGCATTTATTAATATTAAAATAATAAATAAACAACATGAGTAAATACAGGTAGCCCTCAACTTATAAGTGTAATCGAACCCAACATTATAGTCATAGATAATGCTGGTCATTAAATGGGTCACCATGAGATCAATCTAATTTTATGAGGTTTTTTTGCAATAGTTATTAAATAAACTGATTATCTGCCATGAGTGGTAGTTGTTTTTTGTGTGTGCCAGAAACAGGAAATAAATGCCAGTTTCTGGCAAAAAAACGTAAATCATAATCATGTCTCTGTGAGATGATGCAAACAGCTATAAATGCGAGCCAATTGGCAAGCGCCCAAATTGTGATCATTTCAGAAGGGAGCCAGCCATCCTAACTTCAAATCCAGATCATAAGTGCCTGTTTTGGGGGGTCCTAGGAGTGGGCTGCTGGGGGTTTGCACATGTTCGGTCAAGCCTCTAGCTAGGATTCTGCCCAGTTCAGTGAACCCCCAAATACCATCCCTAGCTGGCCAAGCCCACCCTGCCATGCCCATTCCACCCTTCCCATCCCAAGAGTCTCCATGTGGCCCGTTCATCATACCAGCAAAGTGCAGGGCCCACACAGAGGCTCAAGAGGTGGGGGGGGGGAATGGGCCTACCAGAGGTTTCAGAAGTCCAGAAACAGGCCTGTTTCCAGCCTCTGGAGGGCATCCGGAGGCTGGGGAAAACAGTTTTCACCCTCCCGGAGGCTCAAAGAAAGCTCT
Organism: Thamnophis elegans; assembly: GCF_009769535.1. NCBI lineage: Eukaryota > Metazoa > Chordata > Lepidosauria > Squamata > Natricidae > Thamnophis > Thamnophis elegans. The sequence continues at coordinate 73,732,633 of NC_045545.1, forward strand.
GGAGCCTGGTGAGGGCACACCCCCCCCCTTGGTGCAGGAGGCCGACTAGGCCACATCCCCCATGGCCGCGCCCACCCAGCAATGGGGCAGCTAACCCATTCTTGCAATTTTTTAAACGGATCCTGCATAACTATGAAAAGTTGCTAAGCCACCAATTATACCAGGACTACCTGGATTTGCTTTCTTAATACAATTTAGGAAAGTTGGGTACGTTGAAACTATAAATGTGCAAGAAAAGATGCTTGTTCTCTTTAATTGTTTGTGTCCTCTTTCTTCTAGGTATGAGCGCCTGGGTGAAGTGGTAGAATTTCTCTTTCCACCTATTGGCAAAGATATGAATGCTTCCATGGCTTCTCCGGAGTTCAGCCAATTCTTTTACTGGAAACCACTCCTGCCTACCGTAGACTTTGAAGACTTTGTCTGATTCTTCAGATTCCGAAAGAATCCTTAACTTTTGGTCCTCCAATGTGATGGATGGGCAGCAAAATAAAGCTTGCTGTTTCTCATCCAGTATGCAACCTTCCTTAGCCTTTAAAAAAGATGTACATTTGTAGTAAGGAGCATCTCGTGTGGAAATGTGATCTTTCAACCCAAGATTTAACTTATATGCTGTATTTTCAAGAAATGTGTATTTGTGATGTTTTTAAGTGATTGTACTCTAGTCTTTATTCTTAGATTGCAAATAGGCTTCATGATGCTAATAAGGGCTGAAAGCATCCACGCCTTTCATCCCCCAGTGTTTGGGGGTCAACATAACTCAGGGGCTTGAAGATAAGCAGCTTATACAGAACATTATTCTTCTACTCACCAGCACAGTGCTTTAAAATCTAGTAAACCACATTTCACCTAGATGTTAGTATTCTACAAGAAATGATGCCCTTTTCATAATGCTTTCAATACTCTGCTGCTTTTGTTGATTACAGTATTATCTAATATGGGTAGAGCATTCTTTAAACATTACTTCTAAGTACTGTGACTTTTTAAAAAAATATTCTCTATTGCTGCTCTGAACTAGACCCCTGGTTTTACAGAGTCTCTTCTGAATCCTCAACTCTGTCTCTTGAATGTAGCAACAGGCATGAATACTGTGACTTGCTGCAATGGGATATTTTAATTCATGATGATAAAAGAAAAATGTAGTCTCTGACCTTATGGTAATTAATGGCCGCCAAACGCTTTTCTTTATGAACTATTATATATATTTTTATAATGACTTTGTTAGTGATATAGTCAAAACACCAAATGTCCATTAGCACGGTAGTTCTGAAAATAAAGATTATATATTCTTTATCACAAGAGCACCAATAATAAAGATGGAAAAAGTGCAATACAATAAGCAAAAATCACTCGTTTTGTAAGATTTGTGCAGATTCCCCCTCCTCCCCATTTATAGTTTTGTTGTGAATTTAATGAAAATTGAATTCAGAGGACCAGTTCTTGTTCTACTTCACACATGATTTCTTCCTTTGTTAAATGTAGATGGAGATACAATGAACAAAAGTGATACTTCACTCATATCTTATGAGCCATCTATTTGCAACACTCTATGAATTTCTTATGGTCTTCATTATACATACCTTGTTTTCTATCAAGAGGAGATGATTTCTCGTTATGAAATATATGCTAGATATGCTGGCATTCCAAAGTTTGGCATGAGTTTAAAGGATCATGTAGCAAATGACATAAAGAGTCTCAGCTCCAAACTCTGAAAAACTGCAGAAACTATTTTCATATGAAGAGAACACTAGGAAAAAGTGTTCTCTGTCATCCCTGTTGCTATGTGCTATCCTAAGCAACAATGACTTCCCATTCTTAATCCCAATACTCTATAAACCTCATTTAACATCCCATGTGATGTGAATAGTACATTAGTGCATACTTAACTTGAAGAATCCTGTACATTTGAAAACTTACTTGTAGCTACAGTTTCGTATTTGATAACTTAGTCTTTAATATGCTAAATTAGTGTGTAATAAGATTCAGAATGTTATCAGCACTTATTGAATTTGGATTTGAACATTATCGAGTTTATCAATCTGATTTGTACAAATGGATTGCGATTGGCCAGGTGTCCAGCATACTAAACCAGAATGTGATTTGTTTTTGGCCTTGCATTATAAATTAAATGATTAATATATCATTGAGCTGAACACAGTTCCTGGAGATTATAGGGGCACATCATTTTGGTTCCCCCCAAAAAACAAATATATAATTGAGATTTTGGGTTTGAAGACTGAAGAGCTAAATAAAAGAATCCTAACTCAAAACCAATTGCCATGCTGGATCTGTGCAGGCTGGAGGATCTAAGATATCATTTTCAAAACTGAAAGCTGATGTGTTCTACTTTAGGGGGAAAAAAGTCTCCTTTTGAAAGATTTGTCCAATCAAATCCTTAGTTTTTAAAAAAATCAAAGAATGGGGAGGATTTTAATTTCCACAGGGGGAGGGAGAAGCATCCCAAATACCTGGTCATGAGTTTGCCCATAATGAAGATATGTTTTTCTGTTTAAATTATAGTGATTGATTCCAAATGTGTACATATGAGCATTTTTTTTTTACAAACCTAGACTTCCTTTCAGTGGTGTAATTCCCTCTTGGTTTGGTAATGGCGTGATTTTGCAAATTGAAATGTTACTTCCGTAAAATATAAATTATAGCTATATCTACACATTTCTTCCATTTTTTTTTTACCAATGATCCAGAAAATAACATTGCTGGTCAGTTTTTTTTCCATTGTCTCAATATCTTAAATGTCTGTATAGTTTTCTGAGAATATATCTTTAGAAGATGTTACAGTAATACAATTCTGGAAAAAGTGAGAGTTTTCTCTCTTCCCCTACCCCCAATAGAAACAATTGTTCGGTTTTAACTATAAACAAATGTACATTAAAAAAAAAAACCAGACTAAACAAGGTTATCATTATTGTTACAATTATGGCCACAATCTACCAGAAACAACAAATAAATTTGAAACCTTCACAAGTTGACATAATGCCCTCTTTCTCAAAAACTTCAGGAAAAAAAAACCCTTAGTTTGTAAATTGGTGGTCTGAAAATGGATTAACTACAAGTTTGGAGTCTGGAATTGACAAATGGAAGGTATATTATGTTCTGTAATTCTTAATAGAGGTCACTCCAATAGCATGTGATAGAAACTAATGTAATAATACTTCCAAGAAAAAGGGAAGAGGTTATGCAATTGTCAAATTGGTCTATTCATTAATGATAAACCAAATGCAACCTCCACATTAGAACTGTAATATCTCCAATGCCTGGAAGTAAACAGGATGCAATTATAATTTCATAAGTGTCTCTAATTTTTTTTCATAGAGAGTAGAGACTTCAACTCAGAATGCTGAACTTATATTTCATGTTCAAAATACTAGATAACTTAAGCATAAGTTTAATTGAAACAGTTATAGTTACTTCTGGTAAATGTATATACAATAAGATCAATTGCCAGGCCAAAAACGTTGATTATGAAACCACTAATAAGTTCCAACCTCTTCACACCACCACCCGATGAGAATTTGTTGCACAAAAGAGAGGAGGAAAGAGTGAAACCAGTGCCCTCTTCACAGGGAGTGCAGAATGTTTCCGAAAAAGTGGATTGAGTTAGGATATCACTCATAACTAATGCCACCAAATTCAAACATAAGAGTGGAGAAGTTGTCAGGTCTATTTGAGGGGAGGCCCAGAACATACTGGTGTTGTTAATCTACTGGCCTGGGCCACAAGGCTTGCCAATTACTCTCATCTTATCACGACACTGTCATCTCTTCAGCATCCTAGATGGGTTGCCATAGTGACCTCACTCACCTACCACTTTCTGAATGTATTTTTGCTTAATTTTACAGGCTTTTAATGTATTATTTGGGTCTCGCATATGCTCCACAGCACTATCAAACTCAAGGCCCATGAGTCAGATGTGTCGAGTGCTGGCCATGCCCATACGTGGTTTAGCAAAGAGTGGGGGGAGTTGTGATACATCATGTGACACCACCGTGACATAGGTTTGACAGCCCTGCTCTACAGGGTTGCTGCTGTTGGAGGAAAGCTATTAGATGCCATATTGGGGCTTCTCAGAGCAAGGAACCAAGGCAACACTATGGAATTGCAGTCTCACCTTTATCTGAGGAGCCCTCAGAATGTAACACTGAGATAGCGGATTTCTCTTAGATTTGCATCAGGAGGGCATTGGATGAAGTCCTGAGATCAATATAATTAATTAATGCCCTGATCTGTTGCCCGAAGCAGCCATTGAATCTTTCTTGATAATAGGGCCATCCTGTTCTACTTGCAGAATAACACTTAATTGCTCTATTGGGGGGGCTTGGAATTTGAGGATAAATAACATAAAGGTTTCAAATCTTTTTCTGATGGGATAACTTTCAGTACATATGTTTATACTGTCTGACATAATGTGATATATTTTCTCAGTTTAATAAAAGCAACATTTACATAGCTGATTTCAAGTGTTTCAAAGCATTTCATGCACATTATCTTTACAACAACTCTGCAAGGTAAAAAAAGGGAAAGATGAATGGAATATACTCTGGTTTAGAGCAAAGGTTAGGCTGGAAAGATTTTTTTCCCCCTAATAAACCTAAATTCCTATAGAAAAATACAAGATGCACTAGGATAATTTGTTCGTTTTCATTAAGAGTATTAACTTTCTTCTTTGATTTTCAATTTTGCTCATTATTTCATTATTCAGAAGGGGCAGTTTTTGTGCACTTGAATAAAATTATCAATTTGGATTAATTTCTTGGGTACCATTCATCAGTAAGAGTAGATCATTCCTGATTGCCCATTGGGCTGCTAGACCAAAAAAGAAAAAGAAGAACAATAAAAGGAACTAGCAACTTAACTATGAAGCTACAGTACACTAGGAAAGCATCTCTTGATCCTCTTCTTTAGCAATTGATTAGGATAAAGGTTGCGAATTAGCTAAGAGAAGGGTTAGGAAATGAGCTGAAAAGGAAAAAATACATCTTGCTGCAATAACTATGTACAGTCTTGCTTACACTTCCATTTCTTCATATAAACACAAGCACAGTTTTCCATCCAGAATTGTCACCTGAGGCACAAATGACCAGGTTCAAATTATATTTCGGACATTTTATGCAAGGACTAGACCGCTTCAGAAATCTCTAATGCTGGGAGAGGTGGAAGGAAAGAGAACAACCTGCAATAAAGTGGGGGGACTTGATTATAGGAGTGATGGGTGAAAATCTTGAAGGACCGGGTCAGTGACATCCTTCAAGAATGTTAATTTATGTGTCTACTAACACTTGAGGTCAGCTTGATCGCACAAAATCAATCCACCAATATACATAGTTGTGTATTGTGTGAAGAAGGTACATGTAGGAACTAGCTCTTTTAGGAGTAGCAAGTAGAAGGGCAGATTTTTGGATCCAAAGGAGGAAGGGCCCTTCAGACCTAGTGTGGGCCGTATGAATTAAAATAGTCACAGTCACGGGTACTATTAGAAAACCCATGCTGGATCCAGAACACTTTCCTACTCTGAATCCAACGGCTCGTAACTATTACATGGGAGCCAATCTAATTTGTTCTTAATTACTGCATGGCAAGCCCTTCTATGAAACATATTCTCTAGCCAGTATGTAATGTTATGTAATATTGTGTGAATTTCCCAGTAATTTCATGTAGTCTTCATGTGGAAGCAAAAATGTAAAAATGGGTCCAATCATAGGAGAATAGTATAGAAGAGACTTTCAGCTGCAGAACAAAATTAACCTCAATAACCTCTTATTGAGGTTTATCTGAAGCTGAGTTCTTCTGACATTCTCTTGAGCATCAAGCGGTAGTCATACATAGCAATGGATTAATACATTAAGTTTGACTTTTCTTATTTCTCAGTCTTAAATTTGGTTCAACGTGATTCTTTTTCAGTTTGGGTCAAAACAAATTCCTTTTAAAGTTAAATATATTACATCAATATTGCTTATAATTTTTATATGACATTAAAATATATTTGTCTGATATTTCCACTAATGTATGTATTTTATGCATGTTTCCCACACACCCCTACAAACATAAACACTTTCTGTATTGCTGAATGGGGAATAATATGAATTTTGAAGAATATTTGCTTCTACATGTAGATTAATTGAAATGAAGTAAATGTGAACTAAACTAAATTGGATTGTTACATGCCATTGCTGTTACATTAGCTTAAGAGCAATTCCTTTGAAAGGAATCATTCTCAAAGGTTATCATTCTCAAAAATAAATAAATGAGAATAAATAGAAGAGGAATTGGTTGTTCAAGAGTGCCCAAGAAGAAATCAGATTAAAATACAATGGGTACAATAATAATTATCTTGTGCAACTGAACTTCTTCCATGTTTATACAAAAATAAGAAGCAACAGTATAGTAATGCTACAACACTATATTATGCATACTTTCTTTTCTTTTGTTCCTAGGATTGCAACAAGCTACCTATGGGATCTAAATCAGTGACCCGCATTTTACCATCCTTCATGCAAAGTCAGATTGCACAGTTTTTGAGAATATCAGCTTGAAAAATTCAGTTTGATTATTGTAGGACAATGCAAAAGGAAGGGAAAATATGTTCTATACAAGGGCATTGTTTTATCTTTTACATCATGCCACTGACCTACATGAATACCCCATAAGTTTGCATTAATTGATGCTATCATGAAGAATTCAAGCCCATATATTGGAGATTGGGGGGTATATAAAATGGGTAGAGAAAGTCTTACCTTAAATCAGAGCCTTCACATGACTCTAGGTTTATGGTGGCAAACCTATGGCACGCATGGCAGAAGTGGCACGCAGAGCCGTCTCTGTGAGCACACGTGCTGTTGCCAGCTGTTCTTCGTGGGCAGCAGAGCGCCTCAAAATGTCCTGAAAAATGGCCATGTTTCAGGCCCTTTTCAGGACATTTTTGCTCCAAAAATGATAGCAATAGCAATAGCAGTTAGACTTATATACCGTTTCATAGGGCTTTCAGCCCTCTCTAAGCGGTTTACAGAGTCAGCATATCGCCCCCATAATCTGGGTCCTCATTTTACCCACCTCGGAAGGATGGAAGGGTGAGTCAACCCTGAGCCGGTGAGATTTGAACAGCTGAACTGCAGATAACAGTCAACTGAAGTGGCTTGCAGTACTGCACTCTACCCACTGCACCACCTCGGCTCAGTCTGAAAACACTCCAAAAAAACCCTGAAAAACACCCCGAAAACAGCCTAAAAATCCCCAAACCTAAGCCATTTTGGGGCCATTTTCTGGGCCCTTTTCAAGCCCTTTTTGGCCTGACAAAACACCCTGAAAACTCCCTGAAAAACACCCCCAAAGCCAGGCCAAAAATCACCCTGAAAATGGCTCTGAAAAATGGCCTGAAAAAAATGGTCCAAAAACAGGTATGCATGTGCCAACACGTCACGGAAACCAGTATGCCGGCATGCCGGCCACCGGTTGGGCACTCAGTGCTGAAAAGGCTCACCATCACTGCTCTAGGTATTGTACTATGGCCTCTGAAAATATTTTTGCTTCCAGTAGATGAATACATTTGACAGATATTGGGTTTCTTTATTTCAATCCTTAAGTATTAAATTTTGATTTATTCCCAAAGCAAAGAAACCATTTTTAAAAAAGATCTGTCTCTGGTTTCCTCTTGAAATGAACTATGTATTGGAAATATAAGGTAAATATGACCTGAAATATGGGAAGGCACTTTGCTATGTAAGTACAGTTGGTAAATATCTGTAGAAAGAACAGTTAATGACAAAGATACTTAAATTGTAATTTAAAAAAACCATACCGAAGAAATCAGGGAAAGGACTATAGCAGCTTTTAAAGTTTAGTGACCTTCCCCCTCTTGAAAACCAAAATAAAACAAAAATCATGGTACCATCTCTTTGGAGTCTGTATGATATAAGTTAGGTATACTTTGGACCCAATATAAACTAATGTTGGTTGTTTTTCAGCTTGCCTTCTAGAAGACCAACATCTTCAGATAGTTCTGTAATTTTTGCTTGGCAATCCAACAAGTTATTCTTGAGCACCGTTATTTCCTCAGAGTGAGTAGCTAAAGTTTTGTTAATATGATTCATGTAACCCCACATACTTCCTGCATTGTTTTCCAGTTCATTTCTGATGTGTTCCAGGCTTCCTGTCACACTGCCCAATCGGCCACACGTATCTTCTATTTGGGCCACACGGTCATCAAATTGGAGCACTTCTTTCTGCAGGCTGAGAGCCAGACTTTTGCAGTTGCTCAAGTCATTGATGATCCTGGATCTCAACCTTTCAAGGTCTCCCTTTAGGTTCAAGACACGCTTGTTACTGAAGAAAAGCTGGGAATCTTGATTACTGATCATTTCTTGAAGTGAATGGACCTCATCTTCTATCTTACGCTCATGATCATCCAAGGATGAGTTAACATGCAGTACTGAGTCAGAGTACTGGGAAACAGAATCCTTCAGCCCAGTTAGAGATTTAGTCATGGTGTTCAAATTGATCTTTAATAATGTGATCTCACCTTGCAAGGTTCCAGCTGTTTCCTCCTCTATCCGTCTCTGCATCTCCAAGATAGTAATATTGAGTTTATGCAGCAGATCTGAGTTGCTGTCCATCCTTAGCAGTAAATCTTGATTCTTGTTTTGGCAGTCTTCTATCTCTGTACGGAAGATTTCTACATCTTTGGATTTGGAAGTACAACCCAACAAGCAAGTGGTCTCCAAGTTAGTCAGTTGGCTCTGTAGTACTTCCATCTTCTCTTCTGTTTCCCTTGTTATAGTAGCAAGCTCTCCTTCCAAGAATGGCATTACAGCTCCATCTAGCCCCACTGCAGAACTGACATTATTCACATCTCCTACAATAGTTATGAGCCTTTCCTCCAAGGTTGTAATTTTGTTTTCAAAAAGAGCTTTTGTGCCATCTAGCTCTGATCCCATCAAACCTCTCATGGTGTCTTCTACATTAGAACAACAACTTCCTATTTCCCTCTCTGTAAAATTCAGCCTAGCCTCAAGGTCCACAAAGCGTCCTTCAAAGATGATCCCCAACGTGTCGGGAGACAATTCATTATCTACCCTAGAATGTAGATTCTTCTGAGACTCAGAAATACTATGTAGGCCTTTTTCCAAAATATCCATCCGTTTGGTGAGGTAGTTCAAGTTGCTGCAGCAGTTTTCTACAACTGTCAGTCCATGGATCTGTGTTTCCAGTTGAGAAATGTCTTTTTTGATCTCTAGTTCTTTGCCATCCAAGATCTGTTGAAGTCGGAGGTTAGCTGCTTTCTCTTCCTCACACTGCTGTTTTACTTCCTTGATCTGGTAATCACAGGTACTCTGAATATTTATCAGTTTTTTCTCAAAGCCATCCAAAAGCTCCAATCTCAGGTTGCTAAGCCTGTTGTCTATATATTCTTCTAACATATCAATTGAAGTGAGTGGTGAAGGCCGAGCTGATTCCATTAAGTTTTTGATCTGCCCATCATGATCTAGGACCATGCCGTGCACTTCTTCAAGTAGGTTAGTCTTGATTTTCAGTGAATCGCTCATCTCAGTCACTTTGCCTAGAATCTCACCCACAGGTGGATAGGGGGAGAGCTCAGCTTTGTCTGCAGCATCAACAATTCCCTCAGGAATGATTCCGAATCCCATGGTTGAATCAGGAACAGTTGGACTATTCATGAGAGAGCCAATCATTTTACTCGTATCTTCCTGGATGGCAAGTCGCAGATGATCCCCCAAGCCACTCACCATATTGTATAAGGTATCATAAGACTGTGAGAGACGCCTGACCTCCTCTTCCAAGTGGTCCAGTCTCTCTCCAAACACATTAGGCATTTTTCGACCTAGGAACAAGATATAAACAGAAATAATGTGATTATTACCCTTTTGTAGGTACACTTAGATGGTAATTTTCTGGATTCAGGCCATGCTATCTATCAGGGGATGTTATTATTATAAATGTTATTGTTAATCTTAATTGGGTTTGTTTTTTGGATACTCTATCTAATTTTTTTTAACTTTTGTAATATGTGTTTTTTAATGTTGTACACCCCCCTGAGTCCTTGGGTGAAGGGCGGCATATAAATCCAATAAACCAAACCAAACCAAACCAAAAGCCACTGCAAATTGTGTCTTCTCAAACAAAGGATTAGGCCTATGTGTGTAATGGTATGTGAGAATGACCTTGGGAGACAGTAGAAGAACCACAAATTAGGCAAAGTGTTAAACAAGTGCCAGCAGTCTGCAGAAGAACTGGAGATATGCCAAACAACTGAGAAGGGACCCTCCCTAGCTTTTAGGACCATAATGATGGGAGAGGAGAGTTGTACTTTGAGACTTGCAAGATTCTGTTAATGTAACTTTATCATAATTTTAGAGCTAGTATTTCTGAGTGTGCTTCTTGCCTGGACTACCTCACAAGGCTGAAATGGGAATGTCAAATGGCATTTGCAATAGTCCAAAAAGGCTTCTGTGCACATGTCACATCCTTCTACCTTGCAGTGGTGCCAGAAGAGGTTGAAATGAATGAATATGCAACATGCCCACTTCGCTTTTAGAAGTAAGAGGGCACGGCTGCTTCACCAGCAGTTTTGGGGCTTCAAGTTTTTGTCAAAACAAGTCATCCATTTGCAGATCTGCCCAGCATCCAGGGAAGGGAAACAGCAGTCAGCCCATTGTTATCAAGAGCAAAAGCAGCTGAAATGACTCCTAGTAGCCTCTTGAACTTATTTAGAGGCAAGTGAATCTGGCAAGTTCAATTTATTTTACTTTTCCATTTTACTTTTGGTTTAATCCATTTCTGTTTTTGTTTATTTTGTAAAAAAAAATCACATCAAAATTGACTATATTTTCATTGACATTATTTCTAGTGAACACATTTAATAGCCTCATATATGCATCCTCCCATTTCACCACATTCAGCATTTTTGTATACGTTTCATTAATTCATCTAAAATTCATCTAAAACCAGAGGAGGGTTCCTACCAGTTCGCACCTATTCGGTAGAACCGGTTTGTCAAATCTACCAAACCGGTTAGAAGAGGTTCCACCAGTGGACCCGGAAAGCAGGCCATACCTACAGAAGAGGTTCCAAAATTTTTTGAAACCCACCACTGTGTAAAACTTTTCTGGAATTTACTATTACATTGCTGAACAGAGCAAAGTCTGTGTTTCAAAGAATCGCCCTTCTGTTTTCTTGTGACTGTGGGTCTATGTGTGCACAAGTGAGCCTTTGGTGCACTTCCCTCTCCAGGGGTTTAATCCGAGGAATTGAGATCCAAGCTTCAAAGCAGGAACTTTTCAAAGGTGCCTGTTTTTTTTAAACTACAGTTCCACTGAGTTCCACAGAGAACTACAGTAGCACACAAATACAGAAGGAATAGATCAGACATCCAGCCTTTGCTTATCAATGGAGCCTGAGTGGAGAAAGTGGCCAGCTTTATGTTTCTGGGTGTTATCTTAAAAGAGAACCTGACCTGGACAGTCACATTGCAGCAAAGGGCCCAGCAGAGATTATACTACCTGAGACTTCTCAGGAAACAACAACAGAATGAAAAACTGCTGGTGACCTTCTATCGCTGCACCATAGACAGTATTTTAACTTACTGCACTTGTGTATGGTTTGCCAATTGCACAGTGGCAGATAGGACAGCACTCCAGTGGGTTAACATCATTGCCCAGAGGCTCATTGGTTGCCCTCTCCCTTTTTTGCAAGAGCTTTATAGCTCCCCCTGCCTTAAGAAAGTTCAAAGTTCTTGAAGACCCATTTCATCCTGGGCAGCCTTTTTTGAACTATTACCATCTGGCAGACGGTACAGGATAATAAAAACAAGGCTGGAAAACAGCTTTTATCCCAGGGAAGTAACCATATTGAATTCTATGGTATAGTGCAATATCGAGTTTTCAATTTCAATTATATAGAATGTAAAGAACGCATGTTTGTGTTTTTATTTTAATAGTTATAATGTACACTGAAGACAGCATTTAATTTTGTTGTACCATGTGCAATGACACTAAACTAAGCTAAAGTAAGCTAAACTAAGCTAAACTAAACTAAACTAAACTAAACTCCCCATGCTGGATGGGCAGAAAATGATGCATTGTCTAATTTCCTTGCCTTCTTGGGGTGTCGAGGGTTGAATTCCCTGTTTTGCTTCTGGCTCTTGCCTTGTTCAGTGGCACCAATTGCTTTAAGGCAGGGAGTCCCAAAAGATTAAATCAGGCCTTCTGTCCTCCAATTGTGGGCCAGGGAACTAACATGTAACCGGACCTCTCTCCCCAGTCAGGAAGCTGAGATGCAGGTGAATGGAGGCTCTTGGCTTCTCCAGCCCCTTCTCCCTGCCCCACAGCCCCCAGTAATGCCAGGTGGTTTTTGGGAAGCGAGAGAAAGAGCTGTGCATGTGTAGCAACTGCTGCCCAACACAAATCAGCTGCTACTTGTATGTGTGAGGTGTGTGTGTGTGAGGGCTTATTTCATCTATTCTGGAAGTGCCTCCTGGCAACGTAGTTTCTATGGTTCACGTTTTGTCTGGTTTAAAAAAAAATCTTTTTAAAGACTTGTTTGAATTTTGCCCTTGTTCCTTTGTTGTCATTGTCTCAACCATGCTTTGGAATTTTGTTAATTCTGAGTGTAATTTGTTTCTGTGGGTCCAGAAAGAAAAAACAAAGAGAAAGTTATGTATTGTCTATGGTTCTATCTATGTATTTTCAAACCCACAGTAAAAGAGAAAAAAGAAAAAAAAGAATTGCATTTCAGTTTGTATAGTGATCTGAATATGTACTGAACAAATTTCTCCTCTGTTTCTATGTACTGAATAGTCTGACTGGGTTCATACCACACAATAAGTTATAATATAGCTTGTTTGGATTTTCAGGATGTGTGAAATATTTCCTTTTCTTCTTTCTCCCAACTGTGCTCAGGTTATTTTAGGGTTAGTAGCTTTCCACAAATAAATCTTTTATAAACGGAAAAAGGTTGTGATGTCCTGGATGTTATATCAACATGAAATATAACATTCATCTAATAATTCTAATCTTATATGAGATATGAACCCAGTTGTGGTTGATTCAATAAGCCATAATTAGGTTCCACCACAAATCCGCGCTCGACTAAACCGCGTCCGACTAAACCGCGTCGCTGATGTCATCAACAGGGCGACAACAGCGCGGAGAGAGAAGCACGCTGTAAACCCTAAACCTAAAATTAACCCCTAAACCTAAACCTAACCCCCCTAAACCTAATCATAAACCTAACCCTAAACCTAACCCTTAACCTAACCCTAAACCTAACCCTAAACCTAACCCTAAACCTAACCCTAAACCTAATCCTAATCTTAACCCTTAACCTAACCCTAAAGCTAACCCTAACCCTTAACCTAACCCTAAACCTAACCCTTACCTTAAGTTGAATCGGCTTGCTTTCAAAGCGCTATTTAAAGCACCCTTCTTTCTCCGCGCTGGCTGTTGTCGCCCTGTTGATGATGTCAGCGACGCGGTTTAATCGGGCGCGGCTTAGACAAGCGCGGTTTTGACGGGTCACGCCATAATTAAACCAAATCATGGTTTTGCACATTACAAGACATCATAAAGCTAATGGTTTTTATCAGTCAGGAGAACAGCCATTATCTGGGTACTAAATGTTCAGCAAAATTTGTCATTAATTAACTGTGTTTAGCACCTAGTCTTTATTCTGAGATTAACTTTAAATTATAGATAGCCTGTGATTATTTAGATGTAATGATTTGCTCCCCATTCCCGCTTTTTCCTTTGATGTTATCGGGTAATTTCTGCAAAAATTAAAAGTTCAGCATTATTTTGAGTCATATCAGTGGATGTTTTGAAAAAGTCACAAATATCCAAACATGTTTTTTTTAAGTTTTAACCACAAGTACGATTGCTTTTATAAAAATACAATATAAAGGTGTATGGGAACAATTAGGGGCACGATGGCTCAGCAGTTAAAGTGCTGGGCTTGCTGTATAGAAAGTCAACAGCCCAGGTTTGGGACTCGAGCGCCACACAATGGGGTGAGTTCCAGTTACTTGCCTCAGCTCCTGCCCACCTAGCAATAGCAATATAGCAATAGCAGTAGACTTATATACCGCTTCATAGGCCTTTCAGGCCTCTCTAAGCGGTTTACAGAGAGTCAGCATATTGCCCCCAACAATCTGGGTCCTCATTTTACCCACCTCGGAAGGATGGAAGGCTGAGTCAACCCTGAGCCGGTGGGATTTGAACCGCTGACCTGCTGATCTAGCAGTAGCCTGCAGTGCTGCATTTAACCACTGCGCCACCTTGGCTCTTTCTAGCAATGTGCAATGCAAATGCAAGTAGGTAAATAGGTACCACTTCGGTGGAAAAGTAACAGTGTTCTCTGTGCCTCAGAATACAATCATGCTGGCCACATGACCACATACTGTATCTTTGGACAATGCTGGTTCCCTCAGCTAAGAAATGGAGATGAATACTCTTCCTAGAGTTGGACATGACTGGACAGGGAGATTTTCACTTTTATATTTATGGGCACTATGGAGGCATCACAATGAATGAATTACTATGCATGGTAGGTATCCTGTCTTATTTTTTCCAGTAAGACAGACTTTAACTTAGGTAGGTAAGTATGAACATACAAATATGAGATGTGTTTCTGTTGTGGCCTCTCGGCTGCTGCCCCGCCCTCCCAGCAGCTGAATCAGAGGAAGACAAGGTGTGGAAATCAGGATCAGCATCAAGGCAACCTGAGAGCTCCGAGGAGGGAAGAGGGAGTGGAGCTGGCAAAGACAGAGAGACAGAGGCAGAGCCTGGGCCATCTGTCAGTCCTTAGTTGGACAATCAACAGCCCCAGGTCTGGAGGTGGCTGATGAAGAAGAGGAGGGACAGTGCCTGATAAGCAGACGCGCAGAAGGCAGAGAAGAGGAGAGAAGCAGGAATCTATGGGCTGGTCCTTGGGATGGAAGTGCTGCCGCTGCTAGTGAAGCCCCACCCTAGCTCTGAGGATAAAAGGCAGGGGGTGGAGATGAATAGATGTGGCAGACAACTATTCTTCTTCCAGCCGGCCAGACTTGTTAGCCTGCGGTGAGAGAGAAACTTTTTGCCGGGGATGCTGGCGCTCCTAATAAAGGAATCTTTGAGTTAACTTCAGAGGGCTTGTCGTGTTTGGGTCAGAACAGTTTCATTCAGAGGTTGAGCAACAAAAGTTGTAAGCCTGTGCTTGTTTTTGCACGTCCAACATATCTGGATAAAAAAGAACAAGAAACACTGGCAAGATCATAAAGATCTCTTTTGTGATCTTTTGTGTGACAAACTCAGATTTGGGTCCTCACCATAATTATTCTTTTTTGGTATAGGAAAGGAGTCCACAGGGATTTTGGGGTGAGGCGGAGCTCTGGGACCTGGAAATATCTTCTGAGTTGGAGGCATCTTGGGGCTGGGATGCTGGGATGGAATTCCTGCTTGATTAGTGGGATTATCGTGATGGCATCCTTCTCCCACGAGACCCGGGCAGCATTTCCATGCTATTTCAGTGACTGTCTTGTATCCAATCTTGTACCTGGGTCTGAAGAATGTGCGATACCTAATAGCCAGGAATAAAGAAAGATAGAGCAAAACTGTGAGTTAAAAATGTGGCTATCAATATCTGCAACGCAAGGGTCACAGAAATCCTTAAAGGAAATGATGATGGATTATGGACTCACATACAATTTTAGATTAAATTAAGATTATATGAAGTATTAGCCTTCCAAGGAGGATTTGCAATGAACTCACATACTGAACATTTGTGCAGTGTTTAGAATAGTTTTACAGTACATAGTTATGTCTTAGAACACTTGACAAACCTCTGACTGGAAACAAGTGAAATGATGAGGCACAAAGAATATAATAAAGATGGATACAAATAAAGAAATAAATCAGTCCCAACTATAATTGTAAGAAGAAATTAGGAACATTCTGAGGTTGCTTTTCCAAAAGGCACCTGGAATGTTTTGGGTTTTCCCCCCTGAAAATGTTTTGATTCTTCAGTTTCTTCAGTTCTCTTGGATGTTTGTTTCTTGGATGAGAAGCAAAATGTTTTCAAGGGAGAAAAACCCAAGAAAGTCCAGTTACCTTTTGGAAAAGCACCTTTAGGACAACCATGATCTGGATGACTGAGAATCTCCATACACCAAGTAGGAAAATCAAAATGAATAGTATTTTTTTTTTTACTATAACTTCAAAATGTATTTTAACACTAGAGGGCAGCAACTTCCATACATAAGAGTGTGCAACCTTGGTCAGCTTAAATTGCAATACAGGATCACAAATCACTGTATCAGGATTGTTAAACTATCTGTAACTCAAATTATTCCAGAATTTGAAAATAAAAAATAGTATAAAAAATAAAATACAGAATTTGAAAATAAAAAACAGATCAGGTGTTCAGACAGTGGATAGTGGCTATTTAAATGATCAGATGTTAAAATTAAAGCACCCTAATTGGTGGTACTTTGGCCACCTAATGAGGAGGAAGGACTCACCGGAGAAGAGCCTAATGCTGGGAAAGATTGAGGGCAAAACAAGAAGGGGACGACAGAGAATGGGGGAGCTGGATGAAGTCACTGAACCAGAAGGGGTTAGCTTAAATGGACTCCTGGGGATGATAGAGGACAGGGAGACCTTGAGGAAGGTTATCCAAGGGGTTGCGATGAGTCGGACACAACTTTGCAACTAACAACACAATTGGTGGCTAGCCAGCCTTTACTTGAGCACAGCAGGTAAAGAAGAACCCACCATCTTTCTGGATAACTGATTCAGTTTTTGAACTGCTTGTACTTTTGGAGTTTTTCCTAAACTTCAAACAGAACAAATGAATTCTGAAATGAACTCTATGTGGAAGTTATCCATGTTCCATATTACCTAATGAGCTTAATTAGATTGCACAGATAAACACTTCCAAATCACCTGACATGACTTCAGCAGCATCATATTTTCCTCTAGAGGCAGCTCATGCATTCTGCTGCCAGCCATTGGGTGAAAGATCCCCGATCACTAACAGCATAGACAATCCATAACAATTCCGCTCAGAAATTCTGATGTCACCAGTGAGACTTTAACAGAAATACTTAAAATTACTACACCGGTGAGTGATATGAATGTATAAACGCATCCTTGGAGATGCTCAAATCTTTACATTCATCTCAGGGGTGGGTTTCTCGCCCCGTTCCAACCGGTTCGGCAGCATCCTCGTGCATGCGCGTACTAGCATCTGTGCGATGCTCCAGCTGCTCCTGGAGGATCGCGCAGGTGCTGTATGCGTCCTGCGCATGCGTGGAAGCGCAGAACTCATCAAAACCGGGTAAGGAGTGCGGGCGGGCGGGTGCGCCCTTCGCCCTTCCCGGAAGTTACTTACTTCCGGGTTCGCCGACCAACCGGTTCGCAGGGACTGCCGCGAACCGGTTGAAACCCACCCCTGATTCATCTATTATAATCCATATAATGACATTGATTTTTGAAATCCTTCACATCGGTTGTAATAATACCATGTGCTGAGACCAATTATGGACTGTTCTGGTGAGGCATAGACATGCCGGTTGAACATCAGAGAGAAAGTCACAAGGCTTCGGAGTTGTGGGATTGTGTGAGCAGATGCCGCAATTCTCAATGCACAGCCTGATTATGCCATACTGTACCCCTTATTGTCATATATGCATACTTCATGCTATTAAGCTAATGTTCTACATATCTGCCAGGCTAAAGATAATCCTCAAGCAAATGCTATGGATTAGTTTCAGATGTAGCCCTGTTCTGAGGCATAGCCTGTCATTCTCTTCTGTAACTGAAAGTCTCCTGTTGTTTTACGAAATAGCTAAGAGCGTCATGGGTTGACTCCCGCTATTATATCTCATTGTCAGTCCTGTCATAAGACTCATTGGGCAGGCATCCTCTCTAATCGATGGGCTGTGTTAACACCAAATATAATGAGGTTCCTGTACGCATGTACCTCTGCTGAACAAATGTTTTTGGCAATTCCTCTGTTATTTTCTGGCATGGAGGATACTGGAAAAATCCTCAGCTTCTGGCAGCCTCTGCTTGGGATTCTGCCCTACGTCTGTGTGCTGTTGAACTTGCCATAAGCTTCTGTTTGCCTTTTATTTTGTTGAATGATATGTGGAAGATCGAAGAAAGTAAGGCCTTGGGGAGATTTGCTCCCCCAAAGGAATCTCTCGGTTGCTGTGATGAACCATTCTGGTGCGTGTGGCACATACAAACACACACACACCACAAAATAGGTTGGATGTAGAAAAAGCTGCTGTATTGGACCACTGCCAACTGTTTGCCTGGCACACAAACCATCACTCTGGCTCCCTGCAGACATCTGGGCCACTGCCTGGCTTTTTGTTCTGGCCAAAGGTCAGAGTTGTAAAAAGAGCAAATCATTTCACAGACCAGAGGAGGAAAACAGCTGGCATCAGATCTCTTCTAACAGGCTATGCTGCTATTTCCAATTACCGTAGAAGCGAGACTCTTCTTTTCAGGGGGGAAAAAGATGCATCTTCTCAAAGTGCAAAACACCTCCACTTCACGTGTCAATAACAGGAAGTATTTATGGCAGCTTAATAAACAGTTATCCGTGGCCCCCATGTTATTAAAAAAAAAAAAAAAGCTCCATCTACTTCTTAATTTCCCAAGCTATACAGAAATCGTGGTAGGATTGCTTTGGCTCAGAAAACATTCCCCTTTTTCTAGCCTGGAAAGATAAGACTGCTACTTCCTCATGAAACCATTGGATTATTAATTGAGAAGGTAACACTACTACCAAAGGGATGGGGTGGCTCAGTGGATAAGACGCTAAATCCCTAGCACCGCATGACAGAGGGAGCTCCTGTTACTTGTCCCAGCTTCTGCCAACCTAGCAGTTCGAAAGCATGTAAAAATGCAAGTAGAAAAATAGGGACCATCTTTGGTGGGAAGGTAACAGCGTTCCATGCGCCTTTGGCATTTGGTCATGTCAGTCACATGACCACGGAGACGTCTTTGGATAGCGCTGGCTCTTCGGCTTTGAAATGGAGATAAACACCGCCCCCTAGAGTCGGGAACAACTAGCACATATGTGCGAGGGGAACCTTTACCTTTACCTAACACTACTGAATTAAAAGTATCAACGGTAGCCAACTACAATGTCTAAATTCAACCAATGGCAGAATCGGGGGTGTCCTTGGAGGAGCTCAAAAAAAGTTGAGAAGACATCTGTGACCTCATGATTGAGGCTTGATCCCCTCAAACCCTGAGAGACTCCCGAGCATAGCCTCATTTAGTCTAGCCCTCTACCCTACCTGGAAGAAGATATTGTATTGGTCACACAGTCAGCCAAATGCTTAGACTGGATTTGACATCTTTGTCCATATATTGAGTCCTTCCCAAGGACTTGGGATAGGCAGCTGTTGTTTAATGGCATTAAATGTACTTTTGCAGGATGCATGAAGTTCCAGGTAGAGCTGACTTTTACAATTGAGTGATGGTGATTTTGTCAGTGCTGATGGTGTTCAAGTTGAGCTCCAGATGTTTTGGGATTGCACCCAAAATGGTATTGTCTTTGCTTTCTTTTGCCATTGGTGTTCTACTTCTATTTGAAGATCTTTGTGCTGCATGATCTTTTTGCCCAGTTCTTTCTCTTCTCTTCTGCTGTCTCCAGATACTGCAACATCTGTATCCTGACCTCCACCTCCTCCAAACTCAAGGATGTCCTCCCTATTATAGTCTCCCAAAGAACATCCCTGTGGGGTGGATTGGGCTGAGAGAATGATTAGCCAGCTTTCATTCCCAAGGGAGGCCCAGAACTCACTGTCCTCTGGTTTCTAGGCCAGTACTCTCACCCCTACACAAAACTAGTTTTCAGTAATAAACGTGAGATGGAAATTGGCTGATCCGGTTAACAGCACTGTTGTTTATTATTATTCTAATTGTCCAAAATGAACATCACAGTGTAATCAACTTGGTGCCGACACCATTGATTCAGGCACAGACTAAAGAATTATGGGGGTACTGCGATAATACGTGTGGCTTTTTCCAAATAAATGTTTGCAAATTGAGTGGTACGGCATAATAATTTCTAAATATTTGATGAACTAAAAGAGTCAATTATAATTGGTATGGTGATCATAATCTTTCAACCCAGATTGCAAATCACATTTTGTATTATTGCTGTTGTTGTTATTATTTATATACTGTACCGTTATCAAGATGCATAAACACAGAAAATCCACTATAGATACAAAATGTTGTCCAATAACATTAGTTGAGAATCATACAGTAACAATATTTAATACTAAAACACATCAAACACATATCTACCTAGAGGAGTAACCTATGATAGTGTCCATACATCTATAATATACATGCGTATAATAGTTTGTTTCTATATACTAGGACAGACTCACCAATTGGATTCAGTCATATTTAAAACAATGATTCATGGCATATTTACTTGGAATAAATCTTTTATATCTTTCTTCCAAAGAACTTTTTCAAGAGCCAAACAAACATACTGAGGAAGTCATTAGTGAAGCTGCTGACAATAGTAAAATGTGCAAAGTTGGGTCAGATCTCATCAAGTGGTCACAAAATTCTGGTTGAAATTGGAATCTAGTTATTTTTCTAAGAATACTGCCAGAAATAAATGCAGTCATCATAATTTGGGACATGCACTGCCTAGATATGTTAAAAGTAAAATGATTTATCATAAAGGTGTAATCAAGCCAGAGGTTACCTGGATTATAAAATCCATTAACAGAGGAAGTAAATCACCTGCTCTACCTCTCTCACTGAAATCTGTAAGATTTAGCAATAACACTTAGGCTTACCATATCACTTCATAGTGCTTTTCATCCCTCTCTAAAGGGTTTACATAGTCAGCATATTGCTCTCAACATTCAGGGTCCTCATTTTACTGACCCAGAAGAATGAAAGACTGTCAATCTTGAACCAGTCAGCATTGAACTCCTGGCTATGGGGAGAGTTAGCCTGCAATACTGCATTCTAACCACTGCGCCACCACAGTTCCTAACATTTATAACTGATTTTTCCCCCCTATTTCATCTGAACTTTTATACCACCTTAAGAATTCAATGGCTAGAGAGGCAATTTATAAAGATGTCAAATAAATTAATGAATAGCTATTCACTGCGGCAATAACAATAATTAAAACTAGTCAATTCCCTAACTTTCCAAAGCAACATAAGAATTGCCTTGTGGAAAATGGATCCTCTTCCACATCAGGATTTTGCTATGGTTGATAACCACTCCAAACCAGTGTGGTTGTATGCTGGGTATTCTTGAAAGCATTTTTTCCTGGATCCAAAATGGCTTATTTGAACCTAGAACAAAGCTACTGGTTTTATGCAATGGTGCAGCAGCAGTATAGTTTGTAAGCAATCAGTTTTTCCATTGGTCATAACTCTTGGCTCTGCCTAATTTTTGGCTCTTGAACTCAATCACTCTATTTTTACCCTCCAACTCTCCCCAATATACCACAGTGTTTAAATTTATTTTTTCTTTTGCATGGCAAGACTGTGATAGCTTAGAGGCCAGGGCTTTAACTCAATGTACAGAATCTCTTGCATTTTTCTCTTCCTCAGCTCAACTGGAACAAACACTCATGGTTTTTCATGGTGGTCACTGCATATTCTCAACATTTTGAGGTTGACTAAACTGATGACAATCACAACTTGTTTGCAAAGTGCTTTGCATGTTAAAGATTTGGAAATATAAACAGTAATAGGGAAGTAATGTTTAAACGATGCTTACATTTTTTTAAAGAAACCTAGCAGAAGATCAAAATAGGGCTGATATCCATGGCCAGGAAACTATTATATCCTACAAGAGCATGTTGACTGGCAATGTTCAAGTAAGCAAGCAGCAGTAGTCCCATAAGTGAACATTTGTCACAATCCATCTTTGTGTGAATGATGAAGGTCAAGATAAAATACCCCATCAAAGTAGGTTTTCTAATTTTTCCAGCCTATCAAATTAATACATAAGCTTGATTTTTAACCCAGTTTTTGCACTTCTGAACTTAGCAATACACTTCTGCTAAATTTCCAGTTATATGAGGCTGTTAGGGGCTGGATGGGAAAAACGGGTTGAAAGTAAACCCTTTCAAGACTGAGTGGTTCTGGGTTTGAGGTTTGTTGGCTTAAGGAGAATTGCCACCTTTGGTCTTGGATGCGGCAGCACTGTCCCAAACAGACCCTATGCATAATCTAGGGGTTTTCCTGAACTCACGACTCCTGCTTGAAGAGCAGGCCAGGAGGGCCTTTGCGCAACCGCGGATTGTGCACCAGTTACGTTCTTTCCTGGATCAACAGTCCCTACTCACAGTCATTCATGCCCTAGTCACTTTCCATATTGACTATTGCAATGCGCTTTACATGGGGCTGCCCTTGAAGAGCATCCGAAAGCTTCAGTTGGTGCAAAATGCAGTGGCCCGCATGGTTTTCTGCACACCTAGGTGTGCACTTGTAGTGGGAGCTACATTGGCTGCCAATTTGCTTCTGGGTGCAATTCAAGGTGCTAGTTGTCACCTTTAAAGCCTTTCATGGCTTGGGACCAGGCTATCTGAGGGACCAACTCTTGCCAGTCACATCTACCCGACCCATCAGGGTGGGGAAGTAGGGACTGTTGCAGGTCCCATTCCCAAGAGACGCAGAAGAGCCGTCTCCATGGTGGCTCCCTTTCTCTGGAACATCATTTGCTCAGAGATTAGAATGGTCCTCACTCTAATACTCTTCCACAAGGTGCCGAAGACCTGGTTCTGCCAGCGGGCCTGGGGAACCTGGAGCAGGATGGAACCCATTAAATGGCTCGTTTGATTTGCTGTTGCAGAGGTGGGATGTGGGGGAGGGGTGATTTTGTTATATTGTACTATACTAATTTATTTGATTCTTTTTGTTAGCTTTTATTGTTTTCAATGTGATTTTATATTCTGTAAGCCTCCTTGAGTCGCCATGGGTGAATAGGTGGCAATATAAATTCAATAAATAAATAAATACATATATGGGGGCACTAATTGTGGAAATAAGTTGGTTCCTCTCATCTTTATTTAGAAAAAAACACCACACCTCTGCAAATCAGCCATTCTGCTACCAGATTTCAGAAGCCCACTCTCAGGATGCTGGGTGATCCTGCATGGTCTCATATACAACCCACATAGTGACTTTATAGGCAATATGTCAACCCTGAAGTCATTTTGGCCACAGCTATGCTGGTTGGGGCTGTGGGAACAGGAGGAGGTGTATAGATAGAAATTATTCCTCCTGGGAATCAAGGACGTTCTCACCAGGTGCTGAGGAGGTGTGGACTGAAACCAACTGGAGTTGGGGATGTGACCGGATTGGATTGGATTGGTGTGATTGATATGTGGACTGGGGAAAGAA
Source organism: Thamnophis elegans (assembly GCF_009769535.1). Lineage (NCBI taxonomy): Eukaryota > Metazoa > Chordata > Lepidosauria > Squamata > Natricidae > Thamnophis > Thamnophis elegans. The sequence continues at coordinate 73,756,046 of NC_045545.1, forward strand.
CTTTGACTTTTTATTTGGGTGGGGAAAACTGCATGGCCTTCAGAGTTGGGTTTTCACCAGATGTGCCAATATGACATGCCTAATAAATCTGTACTTTGAGGAACACCTGGGCCTCAGAGGTTTGATTGCATTGAGTCTGTTACTTGGAACCCTGATACAAGACCCTTTTGATGATAGGTAACAGAACTAGATTTGAAATTTAGGGAATCACCATCTGTATACAAATAGGAAGAATGCACAAATTCTACTGATTTCAATTTTAAAAAAATTAAACACATATTTTCCCTGGCATAGATTGCCTGGATTATATCTCAAACTTGTCCATTCATTATTCCTGGTACACTTTTCTGCATAATCTTGGCTTGATCATCACCTTTGCCAGTATAACATTGCAGAATTCATTGATACTTTCTAGTATGTAAACTACAGCTCCCATCAGCCTCATGTAACCTCATACAGGTAGTCCCTGACTTACGACCACAATTGAACCCAAAATTTCTGTTAAGAGAGACAATTGTTAAATGAGTTTTGCTTCATTTTGCAACATTTCTTGTTCTTCTTTGTTAAGTGAATCACTGAAGTTGTTAAATTTAAATGAACCTGCTTTGACTTTGCTTGTCAGAAGATCTCAAAAGGGGATCACATGACCTTGGAACACAGCAATTGTCATAAGTATGAACCAGCTGCCAAGCATCTGAATTTTGATTACATGGCCATGGGGATGCTACAAAGGTTGAAACTGTGAAAAATGGACATAAATCCCTTTATTTAGTGCTGTTCAGGGGTGGGTTTCTGCTGGTTTGCCCTGGATTGGAGTGGTGGTGGCGGGAGGCTCCACCCACCCATCCGGATGCTTCTGTGCATGCAAACCGGTGCCTGGACGTGCACGAGCGAACTGGTAGCAAGATAATTGAAACCCACCACTGATGCTGTCGTAACCTTGAACGGTTATTAAATGAACTCTTGTAAGTCGAGGACTACCTGGACATCTGGAGAGAGGCTGCTTAGAAAAAGGTTCTCTCCTATAGTAACTTAACTTCCATATACATTTTAATCTTTCTTCCTTTTCCACATCTTTTTCCTGTTATCCTTCTTTCTAAACTGTAAACACACTTTCTATCTACATTTTCTCTTTGTTTCTGAAAATTGTGTATATGGACAATAGACAGCTCAGACCAGGGGTAGGTTGCTCCTGGCATTACTGCCAGTTTGATGCATGCAAAATTTTTGTTTGCATGCACATTTGCACAAAAATAGGTCTGCGCATGTGCAAAATGTTAAAAAAGAAATAAAATCAAATTTGTGCAATTACAATTGTTCTGCGCATACACAGAACTGAAAATCAAGATGGCGGCCCTGTATGAGAACCGGTTTGGGGATGTGGCAGGCCTGGGTTGTGGCCGGTTCCAGCGATCCAGGCCACCAAACCACTACCAGTTCTGCCGAACCGGTCCGAACTGGTAGGAGCCCACCTCTGGCTCAGACCTGATTCTGAGCATTCTGCCACTCGATGTCCCAGCTTCAATGAAATAAAGCACAGCATTGGAACCTGCCAGTACTGCCGGTTCGGCCGATCCAGGCCGAACCGGCAGCAACCCACCTCTGAGCAAGCAACAAGATCCTCATCTATCTCTGTACCATTTCAGTCCTGAAATCATAGAGTAACACTGAAGAAAATACAGAAAGCATCTACAAACATTTGGTTTTCTGGCTCGTAATGAAAGTAAAGCTACCTCCAAAAATGTTAGCCTGGCTACAGACTTTCTACTGACCAACTGCTATTGAACCCACCTCCACTAGCATCATATAAAAGGTCTATGAAAGCATCTATGGAATGGGGCTGACGGCTATTTTCATTTCACTTATTCTTTGGACCCAGTCCATAATACAAGATTTATGCTATATTTGGGTCAACTTCCAAGAAATACTGAGCAGTTATTGGACTCCTAGCTAGTATGAGCCTTTGTTGGAAGCAAGCAAGCATTACATCCATTCCAATTTTTAACTACCACAGCACTTCTGTCACTTAAAATATGATGTGGGAAAGCAAAGGAGGCATGGGAAACTCCTAAATGCCAAAATGGTCCTAACGTAAGCATCACATTCATATATGGAGAAAGTCTTATCTGTTTCTCTCTATTAAATGGTTTTCCATCAGAAAATCCCATTATTCTTAGAGACAGTATCTGGTGAGGCAATGAGAACAAATCCCCACATTTTTTTTGCAGGAGCATTAAGGTCAAATTTGGCAGCTGACAGTGGTGCAATTCAGCCAGTTCTATCCGGTTCAGGTGAACTGGTAGTGGTGGTGGCAGAAGGTTCCGCCCACCCACCCGGATGTCATCACATTCAGTTTTTGATGCTGTGCGCATGCGCAGAAGGTCCTGCGCATGCGCGGAGGTGGCACGTGCACTTACATTTGCAAAAAGTTGATTTCACCCCAGCAGCTGGATATACCAAAATTCTCTCTGGAAGAGAGAACTGGATATTGCCCACATGTCCTTTGGACAGCTGATTTTTGTCAGCAGACTGCAAAAACCATTGTTTTTACAGCCACTTGCAAACAATTGGAAGTCAAAGGTTTCATCATGCTTTGAGCCATAAATGCAGCCTTTCAGGATTTGGTTTGACCAAGCCTCATCTTTTTAATCATTTGGGAGTTTTACCTTTCTCGTTGTTTGTTTAAGACTGGAAAAACTTTCAGAATCACAGGACTCCTGGTCACTGGATGGGATTCTCTTCAATATATTTAAAAAGAAAGAATATCACATCTTTGTAGCTTTTTAAGATATTTTTTGTAACTTCTTGTAATATATAGCAAAGAGATGATTCCAGAGTGGTTTCTGGAAACCTTTGTGAAATTGATTTAAAGAAAGGTTCTGAAGTGAATTAGAAAGGGCTTCTTGTGTGTGAAAAATATACTGTATCTTGTTTACAAACAAGACTTTAAGATCAATTACTAGTGCACATGTTGGTTACTTTAAAGGAATTGTTTGATCTCTAGGCCTGTGAAGTGCTTGAACTCTATTGGAACAAACACCTCTAGTGAACAAACCCTTCCAGAGATAACTGAGGTGAATTCATAAGAAGTGAATTTATAAGAAGTAGATGTAAATATTCAATTTACAAATGCAGTTGGGATCGTTTAAAAATTGAAAAAGACATTATGGACTAACCTTTTAATAGGAAATATAAGATATATTTACTGAAGTTACTTCATGAAAATTACAAGTCGACTTGAAAGATGCTAAGAATTTTGAGTGAGGAGGAAAAGATTTAGAAGAAAACGGGAGTTGGAATTAAATTTATGAGACTTAGGATTGGCTGGGAGGAAGAAAGAAAAACCTAAAACTGGTTTATCTAACTATATTTAAAAGTTTTCTTATTTCTGGTGAGGCTTACTGGTTATCTGGATTGTATAGTTTTTCTTTTGGAAATGTCTAGTGGTGTAATTTTTAAACTTGGCAACTTTATGATATGTGGACTTCAGTTCCCAGAATTCTGTAATGGTCTAACCCAGTGGTTCCCAACCTTTTTTGGCCATGCCCCACCTAAGCATCTCTAAAATCCTGATGCTCCCCTCCCCGTCAATATAATTCTTATTTTACTCAAAAAGTGACTCTACTCTATTCTACTCTACTCACATGGAGAAAGCCTAAAAGGCCATTAACTTGGTTTAAACAAGGTTCAAATTGCCCCCATTAAAAATCAGATTGCCCCCCCTGTGGGCGTGGACCCCATGTTGGGAACCACTGGTCTAAGCAGTCACCGGCTGATTGCAAAGCAGTTTAACAACTGCAAGGAGATGAAATTGAAGATTGTTTAACATCTGACAAAATGTATCTGACAATGAGTGATCCAACAAAAGGGACAGAATCAGGCAACTACAAGCTAATTACCTGCTTACCAACAATTTTCAAATTGCAATGTGGTGTGATAGCTGATGCAGTCCAACAGCATCTAGTTAAAAACAAACTCTTTCCATCTGAGAAGAAAGGAAAGCGCCCAAATAGAATAGGAACATCATTGATTTATAATTGTTTATTTAACAACAATTTGAGGTTATAATGGCCTTGGAAAGAAGTGATTTATTAATTGTCCTCAAAGTTACAACCGTCACACAAACCCTGTGATCATGTGATCGCAATTCAGGCATTTGGCAATCAGCTCATATTTATGATGGTTGCAGCATCTTCCAGTTACATAATCATGATTTGCAATCTTCCCAGTTGGCTCCCAACAAGCAAAGTCAATTGGGGAAGCCAGATTTGCTACGGTGATTTACTTAATGACCATGGTAAATTGGTTATAAAATCAGATCTCATCACATCATTACTTGATTTATGACTTCACCAACTTACAAAGGAATTTTCAGTCCCTATTGCAGTTGTCCCAAATCACCTTGTCAATTGCAGACTACCTGCAATTGACAAGGTGATTTGGGAAAACTGGAAGACCAATTTGAGTGTAGTTTAGATTGATTGCAAGAAGACATTTGACTACCTGCTACATAAGTGACTAATCAAGAGCCTAGAAATAATAGAATTTATTAGAAATTTTAGAAGCTTTGTGCATGATCAATGGCATGTAGTCAATCAATGTAATCAATGTAGTCAATTGTGCCATAGAAGAATTTCTATTTACCGTATTTTTCAACCCAAAAGTGTCTTGGTAAGTGCTTCCAACACGAATGTAGAAGTAGTGTTCCACAGAGTAAGGGTGGATTGAAGACACCCTCACCCTCATTTTTCAACTTAGCCAGCTTAACCACACTTGCTCAGAAAACTAATAAGAAGATAAAATAAGGGATAATCAGGACTTTTGGTACTATCTGTGATAAAATCAATATTCAGGAGTGACTTTTCTCAGGTCAAAGAATGTTGAGCGATCTCTACACCTTTATCCCTGGCTATACTCACACGACTTTTCCAGGACACTTGGGTCCCCAGCTGCACTTGTGATACTCAGCTTTCACATAGCTCTCCACTCCATCTTGAAGAGTGCACGTGACATTCCTCTGCACCACATATGCACAATAGGTCCTGCATGAGAAGCAAAGTCAGATTTGGTTAAACATCTGACAACCAGATTTGATCTCCCAGCCCCTCTCAAACCTCCAGGCCAGACTTTGCAGTGTCCAGTTGGGCAAACAGCTAAAGGGTTCTCCTTTTGGTTTTTCATTAGCAGGGAATAATTAAATAGCTGAGACCACCAACCAGAAAGTTTCAGACAAAGACGATCTGATTTGGAGGGCCTCAACTATGAAAGTACAAACACTAGTTAGTTAAGTGCTGTCAGGGTGACCCAGTAAAAAGTTAAAGTTCAAATTCTACACCCCAATATTCAGATACTTTTTAGATGACTGCCATTTTTTTCATAGCAAAATCTATGTAGGAAAAAAGTACTCAGAGTTGGTCAGAAGTTGAAACCAAATAAGTAGTTAACACTTTGAGGTATGGGAATCATACATAAAGCTAAATCAGTAACACAACTATTACAGGGATAATTTCAATTGGAGCTTTTTCAGCAATGACAGCCTAACAGATGTCAGTATGTAAAAGGCATTTCTCTTCTAAAGCTGCATTTTAGCAACTCCACCAGAGGTAGTATTCAGCAGGTTCTGACCAGTTCTGGAGAACCAGTAGCAGAAATTTTGAGTAGTTCAGAGAACCGGTAAATATCCACTCTGGGTGCCCACCCCCATTTATTTCCTGCTTCCTGAGTCCCAGCTAATTGGGAGGGAACAGGGATTTTGCAGTAACCTTCCCTTGGAGTGGGGACGGAATAGAGATTTTACAGTATCCTTCCCCTGCCACACCCCACCAAGCCATGGCCACAGAATCAGTAGTAAAAAATTTGAATCCCACCACTGAACTCCATTCTGTAAGCTACTTGGTGACTAGATTGTCTATCCCACCCTTTTCCCCAACAATGTTGCACCCACAGCAGAAAAACCTCTACACACCTATTCTAAAAATACATAAATTGATGGATAATTTTCAAAATTAATTTACGTACAGTTCTTCTATATCTTAAGACCTCTGTCACTTTGCAACACAAGATCAATAAATGCAACAATAATAAATAATGAAAACCAACTGATGCCTATATACATTAATTCCCAGGAGTAACAACTACAACTGAAAGACTCTTTGGACCAATCCTGCTTTTACAATCTCTTTCTGATTGTCATCACATAGGCACACAAAGTCATTTATTACAGCCCTATTCAAATAACTGTAATGTGAACAATGTGAACAAGAGTGAGGTATGGTTTATTTGCAAGCACTGAGTCTTCTGCATACTTTAACATGCTAAAAGGTTCAGAATAGTTACTCCACTGTGAATCAAAGGCTGCCAGACTTAGATTAACATAGCTATTAGCCTTAATGTATCTTAAAGATGGCAGTCTTTGTCTGACTTTGTCTGAGTTTAGAAGCTAGGAGAGATCTGGTCCGGTTAATACTCAGATGAGAAAACTCCAGGGAATACTGTGACCATAGAACAGGGGTCTCCAATCTTGGCAACTTTAAGCCTGGAGAACTTCAACTCCCAGAAGCTGGCTGGGGAATTCTGGGAGTTGACATCCTCCGGGCTTAAAGTTGCCAAGGTTGGTGACCCCTGCCATAGAATGTGAAAAGTTGAACAACATTCCTGAAAAAGGCAAACCATTTCTATACTATTGCCAAGAAGTAGCATGGATGTATCTATGAAGTTACATAGTTTCTTGTGAAGTCAAGAGTTGAGATTGATGGAAAAAATCTGCAATGTACATATCTATTTTTTGATGTATTTAAAGTGACTGTAAGGAATAGAATGCAAAACTTTTTTAGGAATGGAAGGGCACTTTCCACTGTGTGTGTGTCCTGCAGCCTTTTTGACTCCTGGAAACTGACTGGGGAAGTTGCTGCAGGTTTTTTCTTACAAGTTTTTTCAGAAATGGTTTGCCATTATTCCTTCCTAGGACTGAGAAACAGTGGTTCGCCCAAGGTCAGCCAGCTGGCTTCATGTCTACAGTGGGACAAGAACTCAGCCTTCTGATTTCACCACTACACCAGAGGTGGGTTGCACCTGGTTCGGTCCAGTTTGGGGTACACTGGTAGTGGTAGCTGTGGGAGTCTCTGCCCACTCGCCCATATGCTTCTGCGCATGTCCACTTCTGCACTACATCAAAGTGGTTTCCCCAAAGGAAGCAAATCAGAGGTGGGTTGCTACCGGAACCGGTAGTGGCACTTGTGACTGGATCACCAAACCAGTAGGGATGGCAGGCTAGCCATGACCCTGAACTGATTCCCCAGTTGCCCATGCATGTATGTGAAGCGAACCGCAAAGCATGTGCAAAGAGAACCAGCAGCAACCCACCCCTGAAGCAAATACATCCCCTTTGTTATCCTTTTCCTCTGAATCTCCCCATTTTATCCACTACATACAAACAAAAGGCTATTGAAACTTTTGTTGTTGTTGTTGTTGTTGTTGTTGTTGTTGTTGTTCAGTCGCTAAGTCATGTCCGACTCTTTGCAACTCCATGAACAAGCTAGGCTCTCTTGTCCTCCATTGTCTCCAGGAGTTTGCTCAAATTCCGAAACTTACACTAAAATTTACATTATCCCTATTGTGTGTTAGCTTTGAAATACTATCCCCCCTCTCCTCTTTATTGGCATTCTAAGTCTTTTCTTTTCTTTTAATAAATGAACCTGAACATTCTTCTGAGTTAGGCTTTCCTTATATTCCTCACATCTAGCACATGCCAGGATATCATCTGCTATGCATGCCCTTGTTTCAGCAATGGTTGTGGCATTTTCCTGTCCATCAAGTGCAAAGGAATAAACTAACTGTCAGGTTCCGAGTAATGCATCCATCACAAATTGAACTCCGAGGCATTCCGTTCCCTCAAAGTATAAATGTATTTAGATATACCATCTTGGCGCTAACTGGTGAAAATCCAGAAAAAGCCAGTACGATTTTATTGCCTTGAAATTTGAGTAAAAGCTAGTCCTGTTTTTTGCCCATACCAGTTGTTTTTCTGGCATTAAAATCTGCAAGACATATTTGGATATTGAAAACCGACTCTTTGAGACAATTTCAGTTTCAGAATTTCTGGTATAGTAACTGATTTTGTTTTCTTTCTATGTTGAGTTCATGGAACAAAAATAGAGTAAATAGTTTATATCAGTTATATGGTTAATCAGTATTTTAAAACATTTCTGATGTTGCAGGGATGTTCAGATTGTTGAAATCTGCTGAATGGAAATATATTCAGTTAATATTGCATAATTTGGACCAGGCATATAAGAAGCATATGAAACCTCTCAAATATTATTATCACTAAGAGTTTTTGGATGATTCCAAGCCTACAATTTATTTTTAACAGACAAGTGAGCAGTTTTATAAAGACAGATATTAGTGAGTTGCAAGAAAAACAGAAATAAAAATTGGAATCTCCCTTTTTTTTTTAAAGTGGGTTAGGAGTTTAAAATTTCTATATGTTGCTTTAAGATGTACCTCTGCAATTCAACAACAAATCCCACATTGAATGATTTGGATTCTTCAGAGAATGTTTAGTAAGGGCTAGAAATCAATCTCAGTACAATCGTGGACCAGATATTGACACATGTGTTCTGGGCCTTTTCCAAAATTATTCCTTTTTGGTTTAAAATTTATAAACTTATAGTGCTGGCAAAAGAAATAAGATTTAAATATGTTGATGCAATGTTGATTTATATTCAAAAATGTGGGAGCTATTATTGCACTGAGTGCTCTGGATTTATTGTATGTGGATTATAGCTAATTAGACTGCTTTACCATGATGAAAAGACCCATACTTGACATTAAGATCTTGGAATTTATAATATGTTTATACAGTATTTTGAAGTTATAAAGTTGTGTTCCTCAAGCACAGTTTCTTTTAGGGGGAAAGAAAGACCAGTTCCCCTCTCCATGATCTATTATTAATGAGCTGTTTAAAAAACTGATTTTTTTCATGGATATTATTTATTTACCTACCTACCTTCCTACCTACTATACTTTAATATTATCACAGAGCCATGGTGTGTAATGGTTAGAACACAGTACTTACTGTACTGCAGGCTAACTTACTGCTCACACCAGGAGTTCGATTCTGAGCGGCTCAAGGTTGACTCAACCTTCCATCCTTCCGGTAAAATGAGGACTCAGATTGTTGGGGGCAATATGCTGACTTGGTAAACCGCTTAGAGAGGGCTGTAAAGCACTAAGAAGCAGTATATAAGTCTAAATGCTACTGCTATCATGTTCATTTTGATTCTGTTATCTTTGAGCTTTCCTTCTTTTTTGGCACTGCATGTTAAAAGCACTGTTTTTTTTCTTTTTAACAAACTGCACAGATGAGTGGAATTGAGAATAACTTACAACATCCTTATTATTTCCCATCAGTTGCTACCTCAAATCATATTGCCTCTGATCCTATAAATACACACAGAGCAATCACAGTATGGATAGTCTTAATAACTATGAATTTATTTAACTCCATTCTAAAGCTATTTGTTGGCTGTTACCATATCTTAAAATAATTATTTTCAACATTCAACCAGGCATCAAGTTCTTCCACAGTTTGTTATGAATTTCTCATAGAGATGGGCTGAAGATGAGAAGAAACAAAGCAGAAAACACAGTAGGAGTTGCTCCATTCCTCCTGTTTGTTTTAGATATTCCTTTCTAGCAACTGTTGTTAGTCCAGATCTAAATTCATTATTGATTTGTGTAAAGTATTTACAGTATTGACTGCTTTCAGTCTAGTTCCTAATAAAAGCCGGCATAGCATTCACCTTTTCATAGTTGCTCCCATATTTTAACTGATTCTCCGCTCCCATCTGTGATATTTTTTATGATGAATTTTTTTTATCATTTCCTTTTGCTCCCATCTATACTGAACTGCACTTGCCTTTCCCCCCTCATACATCTCTTTTGCTTTTTCCCACCCTGAATGATTTATTCGATCTCAAAATTTGGATATCTCATTGCTCAACTCTATCTTCTGATCATTTATAAATAAATTGAAAAGCAACTATTCCAGTTCCTTGGAGGACTGAGCAAAGGCCCACCCTACATCTGGAAGTGTTTATAGCTGGAACTGTTCATGAGAAACCAATAGCAGCTTTGAGAGGACTGTATACCTAGAAGATAAAACAGCCCTTTTCTCCTTTATTTGAAGGCTTCTGGAAATGGTGAAGAAGGGTCACCAAATCACAGAAGAAGAAATTCATTGCTCTACTTGCAGTTGATTATGGTTGACTTGCTGTTTGGGGTCAGTGTGAATACTTGGTCTATAGTAGCCTCCGCAACCATAAGAGAGTGAGAGTAGGTTACCATTAAATCATTTAATTGATAAAGAATGCCTATCTTTAAGGAAAGCTGTAGGAATCCTTACAGTTGCATAGCCCTAAAACTGATGGATCCAGATCAGGAATCTTGGACTGAAGATATAAAATATACAGAATATGTGGCGGAAAAGGGAAGGTAAATCAGATTAAGGGTAATGGGGACCATAAATGTCCACTACAAAACCACAATGATTTTTTTTAAAAAAGGGATGAAATGTGCATTTGAAAAGGAGGAGGGAGAACGCAGGAGGGCGGAGGAAGGTGGGGGAGTAGTAGCAGCAGGAGAGTCAGAAGATAGGTGACTGAAAAAGCAAGTTTCTCCATCAGACAACTCAGTGCTAAGGTCTGGCATCCCAGAACACCCCTCCCAAAGTCTGATTACAACAGCCAAGCCAAGCCTAATTCTGCCTTTCTAGACAAAATGCAAATGGCTAGGCATACAACACAATGAATAACGTCTTGCTGGTGAACTGAAGCAAGGAATACCAAGCACTTCCTGGAGAAAGTGAATGAGGGCCCAGCATTTCCAAAACAGTGACTTTTAGCCCGATCACGTGTTGCCAGAATCACTGGTAAGGCGTATGCCTGGATTACTGGGAGACTTGCTTAAAGTTGTTGTGAAAGGCAACAAGATGTTCTTTTATGCAACAAGAAATAAAGGAAGATGTTACAGATATTGTATCTGAGGTCAGTTAAATAGCAATGTAAATAATATAGTTATCAAAGCTGATATATATCACATCTGAAACTGATACTTTGAACAATGAACATTGAGAATTTGGCAGATAACGTCTTCTCCAAAATCCACTGCAGCACTAGCTGGAATTCTGAAATATGGCTGCATTAATTTGCAAGTGGAATGCCATCTGTTTGCAATTTGGTAATAATGAAAATCACTTAATACAAAAATAAAAAATAATAAAAAAGTGAATTTAAACACCCCAAACTTTTTGAACATCTCTCTGACATTACAAAGTGCTTAGACCTTTGACATGATGCACTAAGGCACACATTATAGTATCATCATCAAAAACTGAATTCCCTGAATTGAAAACAAAATACATCACAATGAAAAATCAACTATGGGGCTTGAAGATTACTTGTTGAGCTCTTTGGGTCATAACAGGCTCAAAGTTGAAGATTTAAGAGGATCAGCTTGCCTCCCACAGTTGTGGGGGAAGAGATTGGACAACCATTTATCCTGAATGGTACAGAGCAGGGGTACCCAATCCCCAGGCCGCGCCCCATTTCAGGGCCTTTAGAAGTGGCAGGAAACCATGCACATGCATGCCCACATATGCAAACAGTGGGTGAGCACGTGCCCCTGCGCTCCATTTGTACAAGTGGTGGACACGCCTGCTACCAGTGCAAATGGAGCTGCTCACATGCTTGCCTGTTGCTCGTGCAGAACCATCTCCTCCCCCACCACTGATCCGCAAAGCCAAAAAGGTTGGAGAAATCTGGTAGAGGTTCTCCTGCTTCAGCAGGTTATGGACTAGAAGACCTCCAAGGAGGTCCCTTTCAAATACGTTATTCTGTATTCTTTAACACTTAAATTTGGCTCCATCTCTGAAAGAAGTAATAATTTCCTTGAATTAGGTTTAACCCCTGGTGATTTTATGGACACCTCCATGGGGTTTTCGTGGTAATCATATAAAAATAGTACAATATGGTATTTCTGAGATGATTTTCCAATTTTCTAATGTAATCACTACTATGAAACTACTATACGATACTATCACTATTATATGAATCAGGGGTGGGTTTCTTTTACTGCTGCTTTGCTCAGGGATGCACTTCGAGCGTGCACTTGATGTGCGCTACGCACTCATGCACATTAGATGAAAAATTGCTTCTGTGCTCGATAGAACCGGTTCAGATGCGTGGGCGGCCGAGTTACTACCTATTCAGCTGAACCGGTAGGAACCCACCACTGATATGAATATGAGAATAGGTACACTGGTGATGGTGACTTAAAGACAGGAATGTAACAAGGGAGGAAGAGATGCAACGAAGAGCTGCTATGTATCCTCATTTCCAGTAGAAGAATTTCTGTTCAGAGTTTTGGGGTTTTCCTTGTACTTTTCGATGATATTCTGTTCTATTTCATTGTTCCATCCTGTATATTTTCTCCCCTCATTTTTTATCCAATCGACACTCATTGGGATTTTTTTGGCCAAGATCTTACTCCCTCGGAATTTCTAAAACATTTGGGATAGGTTGTTCTGATTCTTCTGAGATTCTTCATGCCCTTCGTTTCTCAGAGGTTCTATTCAACTCAACTACCCTGAGTTTGCCATTAGAAAGAGAAAGAGACAGAATACTGGAGAATTAGTGGGATGGGAGCATCTCTAAGCAGGTGATGAGACAGGATAGGCAGTCTCCTAGCCACTGCCCCTGAGCATCCTGACTAGTCCCTCTTTTGGACAGCCCCACAACTACTAGTTTTGTGATCCAGTAAGGTGGACACATACTAGGCCCGGTCAATCGTACAATGTGATCTCACAGGACCAGGAAGTCTGTCTACATGTATTCCTGCAGATCCTGCCTCCTGGAATGATTTCCCCCAGAGATCTGTATCAGTGGTAGGTTTCCATTTTTTAAACTACCAGTTCACTTGTGCGCACGATGCTTCTGCGCATGTGCAGAAGCGTCCGGGCGGGTGGGCGAAGCCTCTCGCCGCCGCCACTACCAGTTCACCTGATCTGGGCAGAACCGGGCGCAACCCACTTCTGATATGTATGAATCCAATCATGATGGCTTTTAGGAAATCATTAAGGACCTAATTGTACTTCTAGGACTTGGGGACAAGGTGATCATTATTTCAGTTATTTCAATTCTGGGAGGTTTATGGTTGATATTTTGCTCTTCCGGGCAGTACTTTAGTATATTGTAAACAAAAGGTTAAGCCATCCATGGTTGCATAGGAAGTCTCAAATTTAACAAACAAATAAATAAATGTGGTATGTGATTAATAATAGACTTTTTTGTTTAGTTTTTTATTCTAGGCAGCACCCAAGTCAGACAGACAGGCAGGCAGGCAGGCAGGCAGGCAGGCAGTCAAACAGACAGTCAGACCTGCTGCCCTTGAACATGGCAAGGTAAAATTGCCAATCCAGATGGCTCCTGGGGAAGAGAGATTGTTTTGTATTTTATTCAGGCAAAGAATTTATTCAGCTGGCTGATTTGGGCTTCCATGGAATGGCCTACACTATTCAGGCAAAACAGAGGTTTTATTCTGAAGAGTTCCCTTTGCTGCATTAATTTTGAATGAATTGGAAACATTCCAAATTGTAAGATGAGTTCCCATCGGCAGTCGGAGATGTACAGTTGCCTATTTCAGTGTATCCATGCATAATACATATTGGATATTTCCCTGAATCAGCCTGATGGATTGCCCGCGTTAACACAACCCGCTTAGTCTGGCTACTGAATTAATCAAATTTCTGGTTTTGCAGAATCCGCTGACCTATAAACAAACAAAACGGATTGAGTTTACACAGTGTGCTAAGCCGCAAAACAACAGAGTAAACGTAAAACTAACCAAGCTTCACTCATTATGCAAATGGAGCCGCTCAGCCTTTAACAGACCTGGTGAAGCATGTTCTGCAAATACAGCCAGCTTCCCTTTAATTCTGCCATGCGGTAGGTCTCCGGGATGCTTAATTTCCACCCTCTGGACGTTGGGAGCCTAAAATTCCCTCCAGATTATCAGTCAGTTATTCTATTCATCCATCCAAACAATCAGCCCAAGCACTGAAATCTCTCTCTGTGTTTACATATTCTCCCAGGAGAAAGAATAGCAGATTCTCACACTGTAGACATGGCGCCTGGCCCTTTCTTTTTGTGTGTTAATCCAAGCACTTTCAGCCGAAACAGCAGCTATGAAGAGAGGAGACGGAAGGGAGAGGAGAGAGAATGAATGGACCTGTGTCCTACATCCCTGTACCTAAATAGATCCTTTGCCTTTTTGGTATGAGTTAAGCAGCTGCATTACTTTGAATGGATGTAGTAAAACATGCTGCAGAACTCACCTTCTGTCTATCAAGGAGAAAGAAGATACATAGCAATGTTCAGTACAGGTAGTTCTCGGTTTATGACCGGCTGCTCATCAACAGCTCAAAGTTACAACGGACTCTCAAAAGGTACTTATGATTCAGTTCTGAAGTTATGACATCAGCCCTCCCCCTGGTCATGTGACCACATTTGGGGAATTCCGCCGCCAGCCTGCATTTATATTCATTTGCAATGTCCTGCAGTCACATGATCATGATTTAAGGTGTTTTTGCCAGAAACCGACATTTATTTCAGCCCCATAGCCAACCAAGAGTTTAACGTCTGCAGCATCCATTCTGCAACTGCGTTCACTTTATAACCACATCATTTGTGGAATGGCCACTGCAAAAAAAGGTAATAAAAATCAGGTCTGGTTATGTAATCATTTGCTTTACAACCATCACAACTTACGACTCTAATTGCCAGGCTCAATTATAGTCATACGTTGAGGACTACCTATAAGCAAGAATGACGATTGGGTCAGTGCTTACTTTCATGCATTGTGTGTGTGTGTTCACTATCCTCAAACTTTATATCCCCCCCCAAGTAACATGCCTATTTATGTTAATATTAATTCTAAAGGCCAAATAATCTCATAAAAGGTCAGCAGATGACTTAGAAAACTGCAAATGTTAATCTCCGTTGCATCTATAAAAAAACATATGTTTCTCATCCTGTTTTTCATAGTAGCTAACCAGATGCCACTATAAAACTTGTGCAGAATATGGAACAGTTATAACCAGCCTCTGCTGTTCCTTTCATTTATTGCCTTTAGGGACAAGAAACCCTCAAATCTTGTCTTTTATCTGTGAGGAAATTCCCAAATATTGAGCTGGAGCAAGTTGGGAAAAAGCAAACCTTTGGGGATTGTTCTGATATGTTTCTAAAGTCTTCTATGCCAAGGCCAGAGAATTCCCCTGGCAATGAAGGGGACAGCCAAAGGATGAATGGTTGAATGACCAGCTCTTTTAAAGAATGGCTTTTATTTAAGAAATAATATTTTTAAACTCTCCTACAAGAAGTTTGGCTACGAAAAGCACATACAATGTCCTTTTCATGGACTGAAAAAATACCCCCTGTGTAACTCATCAGTAGCATTTGGCATGACCTAAAAAAAAGAAAAGAAACCTGATTAAACAAAATGATTAGGCAAATGTTTGCAAGAAGCTTGGTAGATTTCATGTAGGTGCAAACCAGGTTGAGCTGAAATACTTAGACTGGAATACATGCATGACAATATAGAGTCTTGCATAATGCACAATAATTATTAATCCTTCAGATCAGGGCTGGGTTCCAACAGCCACTACTGCCGGTTCACTCATGGTTGTGCAATGTGTGCACATGCGCAACACAATAAAGTTTGTTCTGCGCATGCGCAGAAGCAAAAAACAAGATAGCGCCACCACCGCCAGGAGAACCTGTTCGGGGGCATGGCAGGCCTGGGTCACTGCCAGTTCCAGCAACCCAGGCTGCCAAACCACTACTGGTTCGGCCGAACCGGTCCAAACCGGTAGGAACCCACCACTGCTTGAGATCCTGAAGAAGAGGCTTGTGAGGCTCTGCATTTGATTCCTTCTTAAAAGCTTTCAAAACTGTTCTATTAGTTTACTTCAACCACCACTTCTCTCAGCCCAGGCCCGAGAATCTTTAGATGAAAGCAAATGCTTGAAATATCAGAGGTTTTAACCTTATTTGTGTCAGAAGCAAGAGCAGGCTGCAACATGCCTGCGGGCCTCTCCTGTGGCACCTGCCAAGTTCCATACCCCACCTGACTCCACCTGGTTTGATTTCACTCAATCTGTGTCACTCTTGCCCACGAAGAACCAGTTGTTCTCTCTCAGTCCAGCCTATCTCGAAGAACATAACATGAATGGGGATTCCAAACTACTTCCAGCTCCAGAGGGAAAATAGATTATAAATCTAATAAAAAGCAGTGTGTCACCATCCCAGTAATATTCTTAAAATTCCAAATGAGCCCACCAGTTGACACATGTTGCCTGTCTTTTCTTTCTCTGCTTTAGTCTGTTTTTTTTTTTTTTTTTGGAAATGCCCCATAACTCAGCAGGAGGACGCAGCCTTCAATTTTCATCCAGTGGATCTCTCAAGAGCATAGGAAACACACATTCCAGATGCTCTTACTAGCATCTGCATAGGATATGCTATTTTGTGTTTCATTAAAAATCTGTGCTTTCTATTCAGCCTCATGCACTCTGAGTTGTGCTAAGAAACAGTTCCCTGCAATTCCTTCCTCCATAATGAAGTGTACTGTCATACTTGTAGAGATTGTCAGTCATCCAGGTCATCGTTGTCCCAAGGGTGCTTTTTTCAGGAGGCAACTGGAATTTCTTTTTTCTTTTTGAAAGACATTTCGTTTCTCATCCAAGATGCTTCATCAGCTCTGACAGGATAATGGAAGGATTTATATTCCTTACAGACAGCTGGTCATTTGCATCCTTTTAGAGAGTCTTTGAAGCACTTGGAAGTTTATTTGTGTCCTCAGGGTCACGTGAGTAGTGCTCCTGGTTCCTGTAGTCTGCAATTTTTTTCCCTTTGGAAATCCATTCCTCTTCTCACACCATTTAAAGGGTGTTCCTCCCAAATTGTATGGCTAAAAATCTATAGAGAGTCATCCAGGTCATGGTTGTCCCAAAGGTAACTGGACTTTCTTGTTTTTTTTCTTTTGAAGACATTTCACTTCTCATTCAAGAAGCTTCTTCAGCTCTGACTGGATGGTGGGGAATGGAAAGATTTACATTCCTTGCAGACATCTGGACATTTGCATCTTTTTAGAGGGGCCCATTACCCACTATCCTCTCAGAGCTGAAGAAGCTTCTTGGGTGAGAAGTGAAACATTTTCAAAAGAAAAAAAATAAGAAAGTCCAGTTGCCTCCTGAAACAGCATCTTTGGTACTGTCATACTGGTAGCAAGAGTTATGCATTAAATTCAGAAGACACTTGGCTTATGACAGGGGTGTGATATGGCTCACATGTTCCAAGTTTCCCTAACATCCTTTTTATAGATCAAACAACATGGGAAGAGCTGATAATACAGCAGTCCTCAAGTTATGATGATAATTGAGCCCAAGATTTTTGGTGTTGAGTTTTCCCCCATTTTATGACTTTTGTTGTAAAATGTTATCAAGTGAATCAGGTTTCCCCGTTGAATTTGCTTGTCAGAAGGTCGCAAAAGGGGATCACACGATTCCAGGACACTGCAACCATCATAAATGTGAGTCAGTTGTCAAGCATCCAAATGTACATCACATGACCATGGGGATGCTACAACTGTCATAAGTGTGAAAAATGGTCATAAGTCACTTTTTTCACTATCATAATTTTGAATGGTCAGTAAACGAATTGTTATAAGTCGAGGACTACCTTTATTTTGTTTGTTTTGCATTTGGGGCTGTGTTTGACCCCTGAAAACCTCTGAACTTCTGTCCCCAAATAGGCCTTAATTATGCCCACTTTTGATATATCTTGGCATGTGATGTAAAAACTGGCCTTTGAACCAACAGAAGATGCATTTGTGGCTGGTTTATGAGGATGAAATTGGGGGGGGGGGCAGATGGTTCACACAATTTAATGCATGGTGAAACCTTTCTTCATTAAGAAAGCTCATATTTGGAACTAAATCAACCTGATTTGAACTTTCTAGCCCAATAGACAGGTTGGAATACTTGTCCAATAATGTTCTTTGGCAGTACATTCCATGAATTAATTATGGGTCGTGTGACACTGTTTCTTTTGTCCGTCCTGAATTTCCTGTCATTGGATGACCCCTTAGTTCTCGGTATTATGGAAAGGGGGAGAATCTGCTCTATCTACCTGCTCCACACCATTCTTTAATTTTCAGTTTTATTGTGTGTCCTCTTAGGAGAATCAAAGTTTCCCAGCCTCTCTCTCTCAGGAGTGCCATTTCTGGGTGGAATTGTTGACCCCAATTGTACTTCAGCCAGTTTATGATTATTCTGCAGGAACACAAGAATGTGTCCCACTTTTTTTATTCTTCATACTGGTGGTAGATTGTTATTTAAAATTAACTGGCTTTGTATGCCAAACAAATAAAGGGGGAGAGAGAGGGGAAGGAAGAGGAGGGGGAGGAGAAGGAAGGAGGAGGAAGAGGAAGGAGGAGGAGGAGAAGAAAGAAAAGAAGACACATGATACTAGGTTCTTGGAACCCAAATCAATGCAAAATGCCCAATCTAAAAATTACGGATTTTGTTGGACGAATAGACCATAATAATAATGTAACTATAACAATGTAGAACAAATAATGCTGCTACATTAAAATTAAAAACATAAAACCTGCTGAATCAAGATTTAGGAATGTTTGGAATCTTTCATCTCACTATAATCCTACACAACCAAAGGACTCTATTGGAATTCACTAACCTTAGAAATGGGATCACTGAAAATTAAGTTCATCAATAAAGATTCACATATAAAAATTGTCTTCATGCAATTTTTGGACAACGTCCCCTTGTCTTTCAACCTCCATTACCTCCACAATCACCTACCTCTTTCAAGCAATTTCTATGTAGCACTTTAGAGGGATAGAGGGGCGGCTGTGAAAAAGTGGCTCAATCTCATTCCAAAGATGGTATATAAAATGCAAAGGGAGTAAATGCACCTGATGTAAACAACTATTTTCAATTCACAGTTGAATGCACCTGTCAGCAGCCCTTCAAACTATGCTAAAAAAAACCCTCTATCTTCTTCCATCTACTCCCTCCCTTGGGCTTTCACTGAAATCTGGGCAAGCCTTTTGCTTCCCGTTTTGAAAAAAAAAGAAGACTATAAATAATGACATGCTTCACATTTGAGAAAAAGAATGGATTTTTGGAACAGACGAAAAGTGCAAGCCTATGCAAAACTCTACTCAGCAGTAATAAGTCTCACTGAGTTCAAGGGGCTGACTCCTAGTAAATAAGATGATATAGGAATGTAACCTAAATTGCAAATAAATATCCAATGGTATCAACTGAACAGAAATAAGGACTAATAGAGACAGTGTGGTGCAGTGGTTAAGGTGCCAGGCTAAAAAGTGAATAACCTTCAGCCAGTCACTGTCTCTTAGCCCTAGAAAGATGGCAAATCACATCTAAAATCTTGCCAAGCAAAGTCCAGGCAATGACCAGTGTTCAAAACAGATGCTCACTATCCAAATCAACTCTGGGCAGCATATATAAATTAAATAAATAAAACTTCTCAGAATTGCAATATAACAGCACTAACACCGTGGCAGGATCCTGAGTAGTTGCAGGAATATGGCCTGTCCTTTTTACTCATTTCTCCAGTCTTGGTTGAAGTTTCCCTGCAGCATCCTTAGAAATAGGGAAGACAAGTTACACATAGAGAAATATGGGGGACACATAAACCAGTTAGTCTGAGGTACGGCCAGAAGCTAGGGCTGCAGACTGACTCCCCAATATCTCTCAGTTCCTGTCAGTGGGGTATAATACTTAAAGCAGGGGAATGGTTCCCAAGAATTACTCACCCACGTCTTGACAGTGGGTTCAATACTTAAAGCATGGGAGTAGAACTAGGCAGACTAGCTAACTTAGGCCCAATTGGTCTCTTTCATCCCCCCCTATTGCAGAAGGTTATTTTGGTGCATAGGAACAGGACAGATAAAAGAGAGCAAGTTAGTCATGGTGGCACAATGGTTAGAGTGCAGTACTGCCGGCTGCCTGCAATTTGGCAGTTCAAATCTCAACCAGGCTCAAGATTGACTCAGATGGGTAAAATGAGGACCCAAATTGTAAACCACTTAGAGAGGGCTGCAAAGCGATGTAAAGCAGTATATGAGTCTAAATGCTATTGCTTAGTCTCCCTAGTTCCACTCCCATGCACCCACTAGCAGGAACTGGCTGAGTGATTCTTGGGAGCCAGTCTGAAACCCCAGCTATATCATCAAACAAACTGGTTCACCTCTTCTCCATATTTCTCTGTGTAACTTACCTTCCCTATTTCTGGAGTACTACACAAACTTTCTCCAGCTGTTGCAAGAAAGAAGGGATCTAACACTGGAAAAAGGCATGCGGGAGGCCACCGGTGCCTGAGCTGCTTGTCACAATTCCCCTTTTTACTTTGCAATTTCCATAAATCCTTTCGCTTCAGAAGGCAGCCAGCTGTACACTGTCGTGAGGGGGGAGGCGGGTCGAAGTCCACAAGTCTTAAAGCTGCCAAGTTTGCAGACTCCTGATCTAGAATGATGCTTAATTTGGGGGATTTCTCTCTTTGCCATGTATTGTTCCTTCTGTAGCCAGCCTTGATTACCCCCAAGCAGTATCAGGGCACGTGCTCTCTATATGGCCATCCACCAGTGGCAGATTAAAGCTCACTGGTACCCCAAGCATTGACAAATCTTGGTGCCCCCATCCTTTGTACATACTGTACAAAACTTCATTGGTGTTTTTCTTTCTTTCTCAACTTTGTGGTGTCCCCTTTGGGCCTGGTGCCCTAAGCACGTACTTAGTCTGCTTAATAGTTAATACACCACTGCCATCCACCATCTATCTATCTACCTGGCCTGGAAGTCCCATCCCCCCCCCCACTTTGTCCGGGAGCCAAAGCAGGTGATCTCCGTCGCCAGCTGAAAGTGCCGCGGTTCCTCCTCCTTTGGGCACGCCCTCGCCTCTCCGCCTTTTTGCAGCCAGCGAGCGAGGAGGCGCGTTCAGCTCGAGGAATTCAGAGGGAAAATTCCTTGCAGCCCTGAAAATTCCTTACAGCCCCCTGTACCCGGGGTGGGAGAGGGCCGGCCGGGGAAGGAATCACCCGCACCTCCCTCCTTCCCTCCCGAGTCCCGACTCAGCATCCCGATCTGTTCCGAGTGTTTCGGAGGGGAAAGTATGGATTGGATCTTTGGTGTGCAAGCCCCAAACCCTGCAGAGCGAGCGAGAATCCCCCCGCCCTCAGTGCTGCATCTCCTGGGTTGTCTTGCCTTAAATCCGTCCAGAAATAGCGGCCCACGTTTTACTGACTACCCTTCGGAGCAACCGAAAATCAAACCAAATGCAGGCTTCTCCATAAACCCAGCCGTCCTTCCAGCCCTTTCGCGGAGCATTCCAGTTCGCGAAAATCCATAGGAATTCTGCAGATCTACGATCTTCTTGGACGGGAGGCAAGGGGGAGCTGTATGGAGGCGGGCAGCGGGGGAGAGAAGTAAGTCCCAGAAGAAACTCAGCGCAAAGGGAGTAGAAAACACCTATTCCTCTTTCCACACCTATTTCTCTTACATTTAATGTGGAAAAATCACTCCCCAATTCGTATACCTCAGCGGTATGACGGGAACCCGGGTCAGGGTGGGGAAAATCCTCTGGGACAAATTGAAATTGAATGAAACTGACTACTAAACGACCTAGAAGCAAAGAAGGAGAAAATGGGTAAGAAACACCAAAGCAGCCTTTATGGGAAGGTGTAACCTAATACCTGATTCCCGAGGGATTTGCAAAAGACCCGGGAAGAACGCGCAAACAAAACGAAGATGCCTTACTTATGTCTCGCCAGGGGCTTCTCCGGAGTGAGTTGAGGGCTAGATCCCGAGGTGTAGAGGTTGTATCGGTTGCCGTAGGAGATAGGCAGAGGGTGGCGGTAATACGTCCCTTTGGCCTCGGTCAGGCAAACCAGCGTCCCAGCGCAGAGTAAAGAGACTGAGGCGCCAAAGGCAACTGCTCTGGAGAAACCCTTCGCCCGAGTCATGATTGCGCGGTCAACTTTCTCCCAAAGGTCCGCTGAAGGGAGCCCGCTCTCGGCTTTCCAGTCTGGAGGGGCAGAAGGTCTCTCCGAAGAGAAGGTGGGCTGCGATTTGCTCTTCCCAAAGCCCTTGACGAAATAAGAAGAGGAGGGGGGATTCTTTGCCTCTCAAGAGGGACTCAGGCGAGGGGATCTCTGCCCAGGGGAGGGAGGAAAGCGCGCTCTCCGCTGGCGCTGGAGCTACTGGTTCCAGTTCAACGCTCTTTTGTACCTTTCCTTGCCATTCACTTTTCTCCAGGCTGCTCGGGTCCCTAGTACGGCAGGGAAGAGGGGCGGGACCCTCTCTCTCTCACTCTCTCTCTCTCTCTGGATTAGCATAATACTCTTTCCATCTTCTCCTACAGCCGATTGGCCTTTGAAATGCTGGCCTAGCCAATCCGGGTGCAATCCCCCCCGCCGCGCTGCATCAGACACTATCTTTAAAACCGAAGGAGAAAGGAGGAAAAGGGAAAGAGAGGAAAGGAAAGAGGAAGGAAAATGGGTTGGGTGATGGTTGGGTTGGCCAGCAGGGAAAGAGGAAAACAAAACCAAGGGATGAGAGAACCAGATGGAGGAAAAAGGTCTATGAAAAGAGGAGAGAGAGGAGGTGCAAGATTCAAGAATGCCACCTTCCAGGAATGTTGGTGGGAGGTGACCGATTCTCATCTTCATAAACCACTGGGTATCCCTGTACATCAAGCAGTTTACAGACACATGGAGTTGTGGTAGCTGCAGTCCACAAGAATGTACATAACTGCATATTTCACTTTTGGATAATCGCAATTTAGGGTTGTTTTTTTTAAAGAGAAAAGTAGCAGCTCCAAGGTAAGGAAACAGAATGAAGTTTATGGTCCATCAACTGCTGTAAGGGTGTTTAGTATAGAGCTTATCATACAAACGTGCAGGTACAGTAGAAGGCCTGATTCATTCAGATCGTTTTATGGAACATAAATAGTACTTTAGCCAAGTTGAAAAACTCAGTGTTAAGTGAGCAACTTTGAATTTGCTAATTATATTCACTAATTATATTCATTATATTCACTATTTACTAAGGCTGCATTACTATTACTATTAGTCTTCTCATTGTTCCTATCACCCATCTCCTCCCACTTATGACTGCAAGACTGAAACTTTGTTGTTTATTTGTGCTTGTATCCTTAGGATTTAAATTGATATTAATTTTTCCTGATTGCTTATTTGTACCCTATGACTATCATTAAGGGTTGTAGCTTGGGTTGGGTTGGGAATCAACCGGGTTGACGAATGTATCTTGTCTTTTTATGTACACTGAGAGCATATGCACCAAAGACAAATTCCAAGTTGACCAATCACACTTGGCCAATAAAGAATTCTATTCTATTCTATTCTATTCTATTCTATTCTATTCTGTATACGGCAGCTGAAGATTCAAGATCTTACTCTCAGCCCCTCTTCCCATTTGTAAATCATTGTGATATTTAAGGAATGACAGTGATGTATTTAGTATATCCAAAGGTGACTTACAGCGGGAACAAGTGAACTCAAACAACTCCTGTGTAACGCAATAGAGCAGGTTTCCAAGTCAAAAAGTATCATTTTTCAAGCAGGCCAGATCCCAAAAGTCTTTATTTTGAAACACACCTGCTTACTCCCTCTTGCAGATGACAATGGTTGATTTAAAAACAGCAAGATTGTTTGCAGGGCAATTGAACAATTGAAGGAGGAGCTGATGTCGCAACGACACGGTGTGCGATCTTGGAGTTGCAAGATCGCAGTCGATACTTTTGCTGTTGGACAGTCCTTTTGGCCCTAAACCATCCTGAAGAGATGGTTACAGGGAAGAGTACGTCCTCCTGATCTCAGGGACACTGCAAAGTCCCTAATTGATCCAGGAGAATCTCTTTTTGCCGGCGACAGAAGCGCAGCCATTGAAGATGCTGAAGTTCGGACAGGTCCGGAATGGGAGGAAAATGGAAAGAGAAAGTGTGTCCATCTGGTGAGGAAATATTATTATTATAAAAGAGAATACCCCCCCAAAATTAAAGCTAAATTAAATTTGAAAACAGAAGAGAACAAGCGGTGAAATTAAGCTACATTAGACAGTGTGTTATCCTTTTTAAAATTTTCTTTTATGGATGGAACTTTTGCAAATATTTCCTATTCTTTAAATTGACCGGATTAGTTTTTCTTCTTCTACTTTTTATATTTTTTATACCTATGCATTAAAATCCTTTTCCTTATTTTAATAATGCTGGATTGTATGTTGTTGTTGTTTTGCTCCATTTAAGAATGTTGTTTTCTTTAAGCCTGGAATATAAAGAAGATAAAAGGAATACAAAGAGGGCTGTAATAACAGAGGGAAAGGAAGTAACACTGCCACTTGGAGGCTGGAGGTTTGGAAGGCTTGGAAATATTGTCTTTTATTTTTTCTCTTTGATCATTTGACTTTGCATTTCAAGGTTCCTCATCTTGTTTACAGAGAGTTATAGTGAGAAGAGCATGGGTTGTTTATACAGGTGCTCTTTGGGAGCTTTATTGGCAGCTGGAGTGGAGTGAAAACAAAGCCTTGTCTTGAAAGATTAAAAACGAACTTGCTTTAAATTTAATAAAAAGTTTTGAATGCCAGAGTAAAATTTGATAGAAAAATTGAGGATGTTCATCAAATGAAGAAAGTGGAGGACAGAGTTCTAAAAACTGAAGGGAAAAATAAACAAAGAGACAAGAAAATTGTTGATACTGACAGTGAACTAAGCGTGCTTGGAAATGGAAAGAGTGGAATATGGAAAGGGGAGATAGATGGACTGGAGCTGTACCCCAGATTTCAAAGTATAAAAGAAGAAAAGAGAGAAGAATTGATGGAACTAAGGAGAGAAATTTTGTCAGAAGCACTAGTGATAACCAAAGATAAGATGATCAAAGAAGCAGATGGAGGGTTTCGAGCTTATACAAGATATGCAATAAGCAATAAGTTGTGAAGAGAAGTCCATACAAAACTTACTAAGGAAATAACCAGAATACTAATGCCACAAATGGCAAGAGACATAAGATTGCACTATTACTGGAAAGACACAGGTTGATGTAATGAAAGCTTATAATAAAAAACTAAGTCAAATTTAGTTAAATTTAGAGCATTATGTATAAAATGAAGTGATAATGAATATAGTTAAATAAATGATTGATAATGATAATAATGCATATACATGTATTGGTTTGATAAGAGGAAATTTGATATAAATTGCAAATGGTGACTACGAAAAGAGGTTTAGAAACTCTGTTATTAAATATAACCAATTTTTATTTAGAACATGTTATAAAGATGTAATGTTACTGGATCATATTGGGAAGAGCTAATGGAATGCCATTATGTGGTTTTGCTTTAAAGCTGGAATATTTTACATAAAAGGACGTGAAAACAATTATAGTCAAATGAAGGTTAATGTATGATGATAGTAATATATATACTGTATATACTCGAGTATAAGCCTAGTTTTTCAGCCCACTTTTTGGGCTGAAAAAAGCCGCCTCAGCTTATACTCGAGTCAGTGAAAAATTTGCCCGAAATGGAGGAGAAAAAGGGGCGGGGCCATGCCGCTGGGTGACACTCGTGAATGGCCCAGTGCCCCTGTGAGTTTCCCCTCCCTCTGTGTCAGTTTGCCGCGCAGCGCGCACCGCACCATCCCCCCTCCTCACGTTCTAATGTAATGCAGGGCTGTCTTACGATTCCCCTTCCTCCCCCTCCTGCCGCTCTGCAACGATGTCCCACCTCCTCCTTGTTATGGCAAGCAGCCACATAGCGATGTCCCACCTCCTCTGGTACAGTGATCCAATGATAGGAATCACTGTGCCGTGTGTCATAGGAGGCGGGACATCGCTCCCGTGGCTGCACGGGACATCATCATCACAGCGGGACATCAGCATCATGAGGTGAGTGAAGTATTTCATTGAATACACTGCTAGTTTACTGTTTTTCTTTGAAATAAATATTCAAAAACATTATTGGTATCTATTTTTATTTTTGAAATTTACCGGTAGCTGCTGCATTTCCCACCCTAGGCTTATACTCGAGTCAATAACTTTTCCAGTTTTTTGTGGTAAAATTAGGTGCCTCGGCTTATATTCGGGTCGGCCTATACTCGAGTATATACGGTATTTGATTTAAAATATATGATTTGATATGAATTGTAGGTGATGACTGTGGAAGGGATGCACAGAACTTTTTGTAACCAATCGACACACTTTCTACAATTTGTAATGGAAAAAAAGATTGTTTGCAGGGTGTACTGATCTGGTCTTCCATTCTTCTACCTCCTTGATTCCCTCAAAAACCATTTGGCCTTGCCTAAAGACCCTTGGATATCTTTGATCCAAGAATGATCAATGTTCCAATAATGTGAATGCAGTTCATAGTCTCAGAGAACACTTTTGATCTATCTAGCCCAGAGGTGGTATTCAGCAGGTTCTAACCAGTTCTGGAGAACCGGCAGCGGAAATTTTGAGTAGTTTGGAAAACCAGTAAATACGAACTCTTGACTGGCTCCACCCCCATCTATTCTCTGCCTCCTGAGTCCCAGTTGATCAGGAGGGAATGGAGATTTTACAGTATCCTTCCTCTGCTACACCCACCAAGCCAAGTCACGCCCACAAGCTAAGCCATGCCTACCAAGCCACTCCAACAGAACCAGTAGTAAAAAAAAATATCATCCCACCACTCATCTAGCCAATACCGGGAGAAGTTTTTCAGGAGTTCAAAATATTGTCTTGTAACTGAAACTCTTGCTGCTAATATTCCCATAACAAGCTTGAGCTCTGTTCTGGCCAGTAGTATGCCAGGTATAGATTAGGACAAGTCTTTGACTCATTTCTCTAACATAATTTGGATGGTGTGTGTGTGTGTGTGTGTGTCTGTCTGTGTCTGTGTGTCTGTGTGAATAATGATTAAGAACTATTTTTAGAAGTGCATTCGATCAGGTCTCTCCAATGAAGATTGACGTTTACTTTTTTGGCATTTATAAAGCTTGTAGAAAGCCACATTAATATGGACGACTGAAAATATATTCCATTAAAAAGTTACTGATTCTTATTTTTAATGGATGCATGTGCAAAGAATGCAATGGCCAACACGCACATGGTCTGAAAATTCCCATAATATGGAACATCCATAAATTTCAGAAGCAAGTGACAAAGTACATATTAGATAAAGAAGATCTCACAATCAAAAACAATTACATAAATTGCTCTAAATATTGAATCCATTGCCCAAAATGTGATCAAATCCACATGTGCTCAAAATATACAGTATAGGAAGAATCATTTTTATCAGCTAGATGTATGTAAGACTTTACATGCTCAGAATGTATAATCATGCAAAGCAGCATTTGATACAGAAATGGTTGAAACTCTGTTTCAAATCTTTACATGGGTTTATTGCCCATACAGTCAATGGCTTTCTCTTATCTGTAATAAAATGAGCAAAATCTTTGTTGAGCTTTCTAGCATTCTTTTTTATAATATATCTGATAGTTCCCAGCAGCTTTGCACTGTCCCTTTTTCCATACAATGTAATGTGATGCACCCCACAGATGTATTCCAGTTGCAGGATAGTTTGGAAATTCTGCATGGGTTACGATAACATCATTCCACTGAATTTTTAAGTCATAATGCCCCAAACCTTTGTGTAACTCTTTCATCATGACTTTTAACACACAAAAATTGACTTGTGACCAAATTAATTTACAAATTTCCTACCAGTAGTGGTTTATCATGCTGGAAATGACATTTTGCTGCACATTTCAAAACATGATAGCTAAAGGATGGGAAACAATACGCTTTTGCTTCAAACTTGTATTTTTGAAACTTAAGTATTTACCTTTCTCCCCAAATGCCAGGAAGACAATGTCTTATTCAAACTGGAGCTACTTCTCCACCTGCCCCATTAAAGCTGCTCTTAGTGTCGGTAATGTCATGTGACACTAGGTGAAGGTCTTGATCTTCTACAAACCAAATCTGTATCCCATCACCGATGGCCTCTCCTGTAAGAAAGGGATTTATGGAACCCAGATCCTTTTCCTTTCCCCCAGAACCATGTTTTCGTCAGCCACAAAGAATAATCTGCATTGGTCTCCCTAGCTTTTTGAAGTTTCTAGACCAGGGACAAATAACTTGTAACATTCCAGATGCTGATGGACAACAACTCTCAGCAACTCTAACCTTATGTAAGCTGGAAGGTGTAGTTCAGCAGTATCTGGGAAATGGTCCCTGTTCCTGGTCCCTGCTCTAGATTCTAGCACCCTATATTCCCACAGATTTCTGGGTGTCTTAAATCTTATGTTGATTTAGAAATTCATATTCCTTCATCGTCATGATTATCAAGCCATTGTTCCTATTCCTTCCCATTTCATGAGTTATATATGCAACAGGACAACAATGCAACTAACTCTTTTGGCTTTATAATCTCATGATGGCTCTGGTAATTCATGCTCCCATGGGAAGCATGAATGGCTTCCCAGAAGCCATTCTCGCAGCCAATTTTCTAGCTGTTTAACATTCATAGGTAAAGGTAAAGGTTCCCCTCGAACATACTGTATGTACTAATCGTTCCTGACTCTAAGAAGTGGTGCTCATCTCTGTTTCAAAGCCGAAGAGCCAGTGCTGTCCAAAGACATCTCTGTGGTCATGTGGCCGGCATGACTAATTGCCAAAGGCACACGGAACGCTGTTACCTTCCCACCAAAGGTGGTCCCTATTTTTCTATTTGCATTTTTATGTGCTTTGGAACTGCTAGGTTGGCAGAAGCTGGGACAAGTAATAGGAGCTCACTCCATTATGCGGCACTAGGGATTCGAACCATCGAACTGTTGACCTTTCTGATCGACAAGCTCAGCGTCTTAGCCACTCAGCCACCACTAACATTCATAGCATCCCTCAAAGAACTATAGAAGCTCTGTCTGATGAGAATATAAAGAAACGTGCATTTTAGAACTCTACTCCTCAGAAAAACTATTGAATATTTAAGAATAATACTTATTTGTTCATGTATTTGTTGAAGATTTCCAACGATGGTACTTCAAATACTTCCTGCAGTCAGCAGATTGGAGAAGACTGCTTAGAGTTTCAGCACATGAAACTGAAACACTAAAATTATATTTCAGTTTTATGCATTGAAAATACATTTTCTCAGCCTTTTCCAACAGGATGCCCTCTAAGTGTGTTAGGAATGGAGTCCTAAAATTTCCCTTCACTTGGAACACAGCAAACCGGTTGAAGCTGCTGCATTAAATGTTTAAAATGTAGTATTGGTATTGTTTCAGCAGGTGGCAGCACTAGTCAGCCTAGACTCAGAAGCTAAGCTGGCTCAGGCTTGTTTAGTTTTGGGATGGGCAAATGCCAGGGCATAAGTAGGCTACTGTATAGGCTAGATTGGGAAGGAAAAAAGAACAGGAGATGGTAATGGCAAACCACTCTTATACAACTGCCAAGAAAACGACAAGGAAGAATCTATAATGGTGCTTCATGATTGTTGGGTAATCCTAGGAATTGAAGTCTGCACATTGTAATGTTCTTGAAATTGAGAAATACTGTTGTATAAAGTCACAAGGAGACAAGTTCATGGGGGCACTAACTTTTATCCCATCCTTTCCTAAAATATGCATACATGTGCATGCTGCTCATAGCTTCCATATCAAGTTGCCTTAACAAATCTCATCTAATTTTGAGGCACAAAGTGAGTCCAAAGTATGTGGCCATGGTTCTAAAAACATGAATCTGGATCCAAAATGCAAAATGTAATTAAGATTTCCCATGGATGCTGACATTGGAAACATGTCACAAACCCAAGATGATATCCAATCAAGATCAATGCACATTGTTAAAAGAAAATTAATTCAAGGCATTACAATCAATAAAAATCACAGCACAAATACTGTTATTCTCTCCTTGCCATATTTGTTAAATATTCTATGAATGGCTCTCTGAAATCAGCATAGGAAAAGTTTTAGCTCTCTATTGATTGATTGATTGATTGATTGATTGATTGACTAGCTGACTGACTAATTTCATTGTATTTAAGTACAATGACAATAAAGATTATACTTATGCTATGTGCCAGTAAGTCATTTTTTGACTTCTGTATGTATGTGTGTGCCTTCAAGTCAATGTTAACTTCTGGAAATTTTCTGGACAAATTCCTGCTGATTTCTTGGCAAGGTTTTTTCAAAAGTACCATTGCCTCCTTCCTAGAACTGGAAGAGAGTGACTGGCTCAAGATCAGCCAGCTGGTTTTAGTTTAATTTAGTTTATTGTCATTGTACCCTGCACAATGAAATTAAATGCCATCTTCAGTGTACATTATAACTATAAAAATAAAACATAGATACACATCCTTCACTTTCTATATAATTGAACTGAAAACCGATATTGCATTAATATTGCACTATACAGTAGAATTCAATAGTTACTGTTTTGTGCCTAAAGCTGGTATGGTATGGTATGGTATACTTCAGTGGTCCCCAACCTTTTTATCGCCGCGGACCAGTCAGACGAGCCTCCCTCGGCCTTCCGGACCGGCGGGTGGGAAGGCGGCCATCCTGGGCGCGCGTTCCGCAGGGCGGGGCGGGGGGCTTCCTTCACGCCAAGGCCGACAGCCCGCGAGGCCGCCCCGCCTCCTCCTCCTCGGCCGCCGGGGGAAGGGAGGGGGAACCGACCCCGCGATCCGCTCGCTCGGGCAGCCCTTTTTCCTCGCTGCAGTTCGGCGGGGGAAAAAGATGGCCCTGTGTCCTACTTCGGGCGGGCGGGCGGCTGGCGCGGCGGAGGCCGGCTGCTTCCGAGGGGGTGGGCCTCCGCGCCGCGCTCCATGAAGGGAAGAGGGGGAGAAGGCGGGCTGCGGCCGAAGGGCCCCCGAGAGCCCCGCCGGCCTGACACAAAAAGCGCTTCGGCGGAGCGGCGGGGGGGAGGGGCGGGAGGCAGGTGACACTCCAGGAGGGGGGGCAGAGCTGCGCCGCGAGTCTTACGTAAAGCCCCCCCTCCCCGCCTCGGCGGAGGAAAACATCTCCCACCTGGGTGGGGCTGCGCGCGAAGTGCCTCTCGGAACGGCGAAGCTCCCCAAGTTCCCCCGAAACGGCCGCGCTGCGCCCCTCCCCCCCGCAACCTTAGTTTCTCCTTGGGAGGAAAATGCAGCGCCGCCGCCCCCTCCTGCCCCCCCCTCGTCATTCCACGGGGCAGGCGGGCCGGGTGAGTCCGCGGACAAAGTTTCGTCTCCCAGGCAGCCTCCGCCAGCAGCATCCCAAGTTCGGGCCGAGGCCGCCGCCGCCGCCCCCTCCCTCCCGGGGCGAGCAGAGCAAGAGGGCGGGGGGGAGATCGGGCCTCCCCTCGCCCCCCCAGCCCCGCACATCTGGGGCGGCGGGGGGGGGGCAGAGAAAGGGCGCGTTCATGAGGACTACAAAGTTGCAAATATGGCCCCCGGCCGCTGCAGCGATCATGGCCCCCGGCCGCTGCGCGGCCCGGTGCCAGGTACTCCACGGCCCGGCACCGGTCCGCGGACCGGGGGTTGGGGACCACTGGTATACTTTATTTGTATGCCGCCCTTTTCCCTGAGGGGACTCAGGGCGGCTCACAGTTCAGGGGGAGGGGGAGACAAACAAGTTACAAACATGAAGACAGACATTATTAAAAAAGCACAACAGTCATACCATTCGGGTGGGGTTAAAGTCATTAGCCCCAGGCCTGCTGGGACAGCCAGATTTTGAGGGCAGCGCGGAAGGTCTGGAGGGTGGTGAGGGTCCGGATCTCCACGGGGAGTTCGTTCCAGAGGGTCGGAGCAGCCACCAAGAAGGCTCTCCTCCGGGTAGTTGCCAGTCGACATTGGCTGGCTGATGGAATTCGGAGGAGGCCTAATCTATGCGATCTTATTGGTCTAGTGGAGGTAATTGGCAGTCGGCGGTCTCTCAAGTACCCAGATCCAATACCATGAAGGGCTTTGTAGGTGACAACCAGCACCTTGAAGCGCACCCGGAGATCAACAGGCAGCCAGTGCAGCTCGCGGAGGATAGGTGTTACGTGGGTGAACCGAGGTGCACCCACGATCGCTCACGCGGCCGCATTCTGGACCAGCTGAAGTCGCCGAATGCTCTTCAAGGGCAGCCCCATGTAGAGCACGTTGCAGTATTCCAGCCTAGAGGTCACAAGGGCACAAGCTGTTTCTAGCCTGATGCTTTAACCACTACATCACAGTGGTTCTCATTTTGACTCCTGGAGACACATAGATAGAGCTTTTCCATAGCAATCTCTCCCTTTATATGTCTCCCAAGAGTGCATTCACTGACACTGTAAGTTGGTTCCTCCACCTTGCTACTGGTCATCTTCTTCTCCTCTTTCCTTTCAACTTGCCCAGCATTTGGGAAGTTGCTAATCTAGCCATTCAGTCCTAGTTCATTAAAAAGATTCATTCTTCATTATGAGACAAATTTTTACTTTTGCAACTCAATCTGGAAAATATATGCAGTCAAAAACCTTTCTGTACATGGATTTTCCTCCATTAGTCAGCCATTTACTGTCTCTCTCCTTATTATGGATTTTACAGTCATAGCAATAACAAATACGCCACACAATATAGAAGTACACATCTATAATCCAAATTGGAGATCATTGGAATCCCTTGATAAATCCCACTCTAGAATAGTGATAAGAAAGGAGAGCAAATATAATTTGTATATTTGGATATATTTACTTCATTTCTTCAGATATAGGCTGTACAAGAGCCAACAGTTAGACTGATTATGTCCTTTCATGATGAACAGGTATGGTATTGCACATTTTGCAATGGAATGCTTAAAAAAAAGATAGTTGTGAGAATTTACTTTAAACTGCAACTGTGGCTATATATAGTATATCTAACTTTGTGGTGGTGCTGTGGTTCGAATGCAGTATTGCAGGCTACTCTGCCTACAGCCAGAAGGTTGATACTAACCAGCTCAGGGTTGATTCAGCCTTCCATCCTTCTGATGTTGATAAAATGAGGACCCAGATTGTTGGGGGCAGTATGCAAATAATGCCGTCTTTGTAACTCTCCCAGAAAGTGCTGTAAAGCACTGTGGCGTGGTATATAAGCCTAACTGCTATATTGCTATTGTGCTATTTGTCAGGCCCAGAAGTCATCTTTTACATTTGGGCCTACAGGCCTGCCACATTTTCTACTGTGGGAAAATGGGAGGGGGGATTGTATAGAGTGTGGGTGATATATAGTCAAAATAACATTCTTCTCTCAGGGACTCAAGGTTACCATGCCCTGCAGCTGCGATAAGGTGACTGGGAGGCATATCAAGTTTTGGATGATGCCTGACTGGGCCAAGTGATGGACATGTGGTTGCTGGGCAGAGACTTGAACTTTCTTTTGGGTGGGGAAAACCTGGAAATTTTCAGATTTGGGTTTTCCCAGATGTGCCAATATGACATCTCCAATAAAGTGGAACTTTGAGGAATCTCAAGTCTCGGAGTCTTCTTTAGTTGGGGGTGTTATTTGGAACCCTGACACCATTTCTATATCTCCATCTTTCTTAGTATGGGGTACTCATAAATTAATGGGAACAGTCATCTGTTTATAGGTTTGCCTGTCTACTCTCCAGAGACAACATTTAAAAATGCCATTTTAATATTTTAATATTTTTTTAAAACTGCAGGATTAAGTAAACAATAAATTAAGATGATAGATTCTTTGAAAAGTTGTCCTTACTCTAATCTAGTTGCTAAAAGCAGAAAAAAATATAAAATGCTACAGTGAAATGTTGCATCACTCTTTGTTTAAGCAATTATCTTTATATTCTTCATTTTAGTTAAACTTGAACATTGATTATAGCTGTTTGGAAGACTGTCCAGTTTATTCCAATGAATTACAGAGATCTTTGCTGCTTCTCTAAGAACTGGTGATCATGCTCAGTATATAATAACTCTATGAACCATGGCTATTGCATTGCATGAATGGTTTAAGGTTCATTATTTAATATTATGCTCCAGGACAAACCACAGATAGATAACCACCACCACCTTTGTCCAGCAGAGGTCACTCCATATCTCCAGGAAGGTGAGCCTTTGGAAAAGCAGGGTTAAAAATTCTCCTGTGCCAAGAAAGGGCAAATTTCTCAGCTTCAGTGTGGTACAACATGGAACCTCAACATTGCTCCTCAGAATGAACCATAGAAGATAATTATACAATTCTCATTTCAAAAAAGTATAATGGGTAAAATCACCAAATCATGTGAAAAGGTACAACCTATTTACATTTCATTCAATGTTTTTTTGTCATTAGACAGAAACTGCCATGTAGCCAAGTCATTCTGCAAATCTGTGGAATGAGAGATCAGGCCTGAATATTGTCTCCAGATTGTTTCCTTCCCTGTAGAGCGATGCTTGGTGGAATTACCTGTAACTGTGCCTCATAACACTCCTCTGTTCCAAGACCATTCTCATCTACGTTGGACAATATTTCTTAACCTTGACAACTTGAAGAAATGTGGACTTCAACTACTCAAGGCTGGATGGGGAATTCAAATGGCCAAGATAGGGGAAATTCTGGTTTAGGTACTAGGTAGTGGCCTTCCCTCCGTCCCTCCTTCCCTCCCTCCCCCCTCCCTCCTTCCTTCCTTCCTTCCTTCCTTCCTTCCTTCCTTCCTTCCTTCCTTCCTTTTCTTATCTGCTGTAGGAATGGGCCAGCCTTTAGATCCTGTTTAATTCAACTTTATGGTTTTGTTTCCTAATTCTTGTTTAGCCAGTTTTGATTTGTAGATAGTTTCCCTGGGCATTGAATGAATGTTTACTCTTTTTTTCCCCAATTTCTGATTATTGGTTTATTTAAAAAAAAAATCTTGAGCCATTTTGTACTATAAGGCAATGTATATGTTCATCTTTTAAACAACTAGTCCTTTAACTAACCAACTGAATATAAACTTTCAGTGGAAATGCATGTGTGGAACACTACAAAATGTGATTATTTGAATTTCAATCTAATTCCTACTGGAGGGAAGTTTTTGATGTATGAATATTGTATTATATGAAGAAGCCAGATGTGGCAAACAGACAAGATGAAGGTCAGGGGGAGGAAAAGTTATGTTTTTCCTGCCTAGCTTTCTACAAGCAGGTCTGTCATGTTCAGAAGTCTTGAGAGAAGAAAAGAAAAGGGGGAAAATCAAATTCTTTGAGCAGCATAGAAAAACATCACCATTTAAGAATATAAATCATGCACATTGCTGAGGCTTTGCTTGGATTAAAGCACACATTGAAAATAAGCTGAAACAGATCAAGTGATTGGCTGTCCATCAAGCAGAGCTGCAGAATTTTACCAGACGAGTGAATTGAAGGGCTGCAGTGTTTTATTGAAAGCAGTAGTTTAGTCTTTGTGTTCATCAATTTTTATCCTTGCATATAGTAACTGCAGAATGGCTCCTTAAGGTTGATTGAAATGTCATAAGGTGATTGTTTCATTTTAATCTTATAAGCATTTCCCACTTATAATCATTCCTCTTTTTCTGTTTTGTATTTGTTGTTTTAGGGGAGATCATCCTCATTTGCTTTATTGCTGAATGCAATCTTAGTGTTTCTTCTAGATTCAGGCTTTGGAAAGAGATTGCTCATATTTGGTGCAACAAGACATCTAAATTTTATACGGTCTACAATCTCTGAATTTACACTTACAAAAAAAATGTTAGATATATTCACCTACCCATCATTTCATTTAACACTATCAGCAGAGCCTCCAGTTGAGAATCTCCCTGCTTGATAATATTTCCTGATCTTTAAAAAGCCAGATGGGAGATGTTATCTCATAGTGGAAGAATTCTTCCCCATTTTTTGCCGAGATGCACCCCCATATGAAAATGGATGATGATTAAATACTGGTGAAGAATGAAGTCATTGCATGAAGAAGAGCCAATGTGGTAGAATCAGGGGCATCAAATTGTTGCGGACGCCCCTGATTGATGCACCCTGCGGACCGGATGCGTCATGCGTAAGCCACACCTACCCCAGCTGTGCAAGGGGGAAATGTCACGATACGTCACATGACGGCAATGAGTTTGACACCCAAGTAGTAGATCCTAGCTGTTCTCCTGAGGCCTTGCTCCCATGATTTAATTATTTATTCAAGTTATTGAAATAACTCAGTAAATCAGCTTTAAGTGATTAATCATCATCTGTTTTCATCTGTTTTCTTACATTATGTGTTTTAGGCAGTTTTCAACAACTTCTGATATTCTTCTGAAAACTGTGTGGAGACTAAACTTTTAAAATCTCCTCGGTTGTTTAGTTAGAGGGATAATTATGAGCTCTAGTAAAAGCTTCCAGTATTCCCACCTACCCAGAGGTGGCATTCAGCCAGTTCTGACATGTTCTGGAGAACCGGTAGTGGAAATTTTAAGTAGTTTGGAGAACCAGCAAATAGTCGGGCCCCACCCCCGCTGCCTCCCAGCCTCCCTGCTGATCTTCTTTTGTTGCCCTGAACAGGAGAATGGAGCTGAAAAGGAGGTTAGTGGAGTGGGGAGGAAATGGGGGTTTTGCAATAACCTGACACGCCCACAAAGCCATGCTCACCAAGCCATGCCATGCCCACCAAACCTGTAGTAAAAAAAATTGAATCCCACCACTGCGCTACCCATACCCACCCCAGGTTCTTGAGGTGTGGTAGAACAGCAGCCTGGTCCTAAAGAAACTTGGCTATTAAGATCCATGAGTTCTACGTAACTTCATATAATTATGGTCTGGTCTATAGTTAGTGATGATTAACTAAGTGCAAGGATTTGAAAAGGAGTTTTGACTTTTTCTGAAATAACACCCATCCACTTAGAGACTAAAATTAACACATGGTTGATATCAAAGAGTGACCTCCTCTCTTTTGCCTTCTTAATTTGCACTTGTGTAGAGTAATTGGCAGGATAAATGCCTTTTTTCAAGAGTCAACAAATCAGCAAATTCTGACCTGAATTCCCATCTAGGTAAGAGATTTCCTTGCATGTCTATGCTGAAGGTGAGGAGTTGAGGAACAGCCGAGTTGTTTGTCTTACACCAGGTGTAGAAAAAGAAAAAGATACAGTTCAGGTTCCTAAATTCTCCTCCTCCCTCATTCCCTCAACAATATTCCTTATTTGTCAGTGAAGGAGCATTGTTTCATGCCTGCATCCGAAGCTGAAGCACGCCCAGTAATTCCAACTTCCCAGATAAATAAGGATCAAAATCTGGACTTCACTGAACAATTATGAAAATAATGAATTATGATGACAGATGTAATGGCAAGCAATGTTTAATCCAGTTAAATGATATTTTGTGTTCACCCGTTTCTTAGAAGTATGGAAAATTGTTTGTAGTGATTTGTTGTGGGTTTTGTATATAGTAATCATAAAAGAATATTATGTACAAAAATCTTCTCCTAAAATGCTGCCCATTGCATGGGGAAATTTCCACGATGAGTTACTTTGTTGTAAATGAAACAAAGAATGATTTCAGTCTTGTTTTATTTATGGTCAAGCATTAAATTTTGCATTTAATCTCTGGATACCGACTTCTAAATTAGATCTCACTAATTATGATACAAAGATGAGTACATTTAAATTGAAATTAATATTATTATGTAAATTTCCTTAATGAGATTTGTTTTCTCCGCAGTTGCAACCGCTAAAATTTCAAGAGAGATATTAGTTTTGCATCCTTGAAAGAACCTGTGGGAACTATATTGAATCCCCCTCTCTCAAGGCATTGACATTTGGTAAATAAAAACAATAATTAATTCTTATGAGCTACTCTTTGGACAGTTAGAACTTAGTTTACTTATAGAAAATACATGTATATATTTTTTTTTTAAAAAAATGCATGCGAATAAAGCTGCTACTGATGTCCAACTTGGCAACTGACTACTGGGTGACATGCACCCAACCAGTAATGATATTCTACCGGTTTGGACCAGATTGCCCAAACCGGTAGCGGGAAATCGTGGGTGGCCCCGCCCACTCACCCCTGGGTCTATGGAATCCCATTTAGGCCCTTTTTTTGCCAAATTGCATGCATAGAAGGCTGTTCACATGTGTGCACGCTCACATTTGTAAACCAGTAGGGAAGGTAAGTGAACCTCTCTGGATACAAACATGGTTATAGGTAGTGGGAGAGAAAAAAATATTCCAAGTCATTTGCACCTCTGGTTTGAAAACGTGGAAGAAACATTCTCAAGTTCTAGACAAAAGAAGGATTAAAACAAAAGATGAAGGAAGAATTTGTGGCCAAGTTCTGAATGTTTTGTTTTGTTTCTCAAGAATATACACAGTCACAGTCATCTACAAAGCTTCCCCGAGCAGCTGAGGGCAGAATGTCTGCCTCTCCCAAGAGGAATATTCATCTTGTGTCATTTGCAATGGCATGTAAGTTGGTCCAAGAATCACAGTAGTAGCTCATTAGACAAGTGAAGTCACTTGTCCCTCAAGTCACTTGTTCGTGGGAAAACTATTCCTGCTTAAAGTGGTCTCCCATCCTTATCTCTGGCTTGTCAAACTCTCACTTTGTTATCATATGTCAAGATTAATTGTGTGTCCTAATAGGGATTGAGCTTTTCCAAAGTAATATTAAAATCCATTTGCAGGTCTTCTGGTGTTTAAAAAAAGCGAAAGTAACAGCAGGCAGCAATTGAATTGATGAAGTAGATGCAAACGATCACTCCAAATACTGATTTGGAAGACTTCCCCTCTTGTCTCATACATATTTTGGTTCCTTGGGAATGCTTTATAATTGTGTGCATGTGTATAATTTGTTAGATTTACTATTTATTCTTTCCAAAGTCTTAGGAAGCTGATGGGACATGTGGATCTTGCCTCTCAAGCACACCCAGAAAATTGGCTGCAACTGTGGCTACCAAAGTCTCAGTATAGACCATCCTGGAGACAACTCTTCACGAAGATTTACCCGTGAAAGTATTAAGACATCACTAGGTAGATAGATGTTGGGAAATACTCAGGCAGGCAGGGAGGATGAATCAAGTGTGGAGTTAGCCTTGAATCATTGTGCAACCGCAAGAGATCCAGGAATCATCTCCCCCCCCCCCAAGCTCCATAGAACCTACCATATTTTTCAGAGTATAAGATGCACTGGAATATAAGATGCACCAAGAGTTTGAAGAGGCAATTTTTTTAAAAAAAAGTTTTTGTACTCTGCAGACCTCCCCAAAACGACCCATTTTTTTGTGAAAACTGAGCCATTTTTTAATCAAAAAAAGGGGCACGCATTGCCTTTAGGAGGCTTGTGGAGTGCTCCTGCGGGCTGGTGGGGGGGTAAAACTGAGCAAAAAACAGCCTGTTGTTCACTCATTTCTGCCCTTCCCAGCTCCCAGGAGCACTCTGGAAGGCTCCTGGAAGGCTCCTATGCACAGCCATTCTGGTGAAGGGGGTGGGGTTTTGGAAGGCAAAAAATGCTGTATTCAGTGTATAAGACACATTCAGATTTTCATCCTCTTTTTTAAAGAAAAAGGTGCATCTTTTTCCAACAGATAATCTATCTGTTCCCAAGTGAAGGCAAGCACTCTGGAGAGATTCCTGCATTATAGGTAGAATTGCAATAAAAAACTCAATGTGAACTCTTCACCTGTTGATCTATTGCTTGGGTCTGACAACAAATTATCATTTCATAACTGAAAACTGCTGGTATTGATTTTGAATTATTGATAATTCATCAGATGTCAATTAGGTTTTCTCCCTAAATATATCTTTATCAGAAAGACTGCTAATGCATAACATAGCAAAGAAAAAAGAGGAGAAAGAGCTAATCTTTACACAATGATGTGGATGGTAATAAAACCACAGCATCAGAAAGAATAAAATTAGCTTTTTTAAAATTAAAGGAATTGTTAAATGGACAAGAAAAAACAGAAGTATTTCATTTTCAGTAGAAATATGGATAGCACGAAGTATATTGGAATGCATCTGACTGAAGTCTCAAATTTTGTCCCCAAAGCTAGGTTATTACCATTGGTGAGGGGAATTGAGGGAAGTAAATACATATACTGTTCATATACTGTTTTTCAGGCACAGTGAAGAAATGATCATATGCTGATTTTACCCTTGCAGTATAGAAGACTGTCAAAGAAAGCAAGGCAGAGCAGGATTAGCAGTGTTTATGAAACTTCCATGAAGCAGTTTTGAAGAGGACAAACTGCAAAACATACAGCTCTTGGATGCCATGGAAACATCTGTACCTGCACAACTTCTACAGCCTGCAAATTTTTTATCTGAATAGTGCCAGAAATTCTACATTACCTTCAAGCAAAGTACCTGAGTGCCAACTCTCTGTGCCAAAAGTAAGACCAACTGCCAAGAAACATCCTTAGTTGTGTCTTGTTTAAGATTTTACTTGGAACAAGTTCTGGTTTCCTTGCACGTCTTATTTCTATTTCTTGGATTAACAATTAGAGGAAGAGCTATTGCTCAGAGGCAAAGTGCATATGTCAGTTGCAAGAAGTTCAAAGTTAAATCCACAGCAACTCCAGCTATGGCTGGGAAAGGCTGCCAGAAATCTTGCAGAACTGATGGTGAACAAAACCAATGGCGGCTTAAGACTGATCCTTCACTAAGATACATATCAACTGATTCAATTTTGATTTTAAGGTGTATACATTAGGTACAGTCTCCATTTTGCTTTCCTATGTCATTTTTGAAGCAGTTCCTCCCAGACTACAGGATGAGGCCACTTGGCAGAAGAGCCTTGGTTTCTTTCTCACCCTTTCCCTTGTGAATAGAAGAAAGAGGATTTTTAAAAGAATTTTTTATTTTTGAATAAACACAGACAAACAAAACACAAAAAACACCACAAAACCATCTTCCATTACAAATTGTAGAAAGTGTGTCAATTGGTTACAAAAATCTTTGTTGCATCCCTTCCACAGTCATCACCTATACTTCATATCAAGTTAAATATTTTAAATCAAATATATTTATATATATTACTATCCTCATACCTCAACCTTCATTTGATTATAATTGTTTTTATATCCTTTTATATAAAATATTCCAAAATTTAAAGAAAAACCACATAATGGCACTCCGTTAACTGTTTCCATTGTCATCCGGTAACGTTACATCTTTATGACATGTTGTAAATAAAAAATTGATTATATTTAATAACAAAAGTTTCTAGACCTCCTTTCTTAATCACTGTTTACAATTTCTATCCAATTTCCCTTTATCAAACCAGTACATATATATGCATTATTTTTAAATAAATTTGACTTAATTTTTTATTATAAGCTTTCATACATAACAGAATTACTAAACTTCCTTTCGTAGTCACCATTTGCAATTTATATCAAATTTCCTCTTATCAAACCAATACATTTGTATACATTGTTATCATTATCCATTATTTATCTAACTATATCCATTATCATTTCATTTTTTTACATAATGCTCTAAATTTAACTAAATTTGACTAATTTTTTATTATAAGCTTTCATATATCAATCTGTGTCTTCCCACTAATAGTGCGGTCTCATGTCTTTTGCCATTTGTGGGATTAGTCTTCTGGTTGTTTCCTAAGATTTGTATGGACTTCTCTTCACAACTTGTTACTTGTTGCATACCTTATATAATCTCGAAACCCTCCATCTGCTTCTTTAATCAGCTTATCTTTGGTTATCAATAGTGCTTTTGACAAAATTTCTCTCCTTAGATCCATCAATTCTTCTCTCTTTTCTTATTCTATACCTTGAAATCTGGGGTAGAGCTCCTGTCCATCTATCTCTCCTTTCCATATTCCACTCTTTCCATTTCCAACCACACTCAGTTAACTGTTGGTATTAACAATCATCTTGTCTCTTTGTTCATTTTTCCCTTCAGTTTTTAGGACTCCAACGTCCACTTTTTCCATTTGATGAACATCTTCAATTTTTCCATCAAATTTTACGGTTTTACAATCTATGTTTTCCAATCTCTTCTCTATTTTCTCTGTTACTTCTAATAATTTTTGAATTTCAAACATAATATTTTGCAATGTTGAGGTTTCTTTCTGATGTTGTGCCATTTTTCCAACCAGTAAACACTGCCACTCTAGCATTCAAAACTTTTTATTTGATTTGACGCAAGTTCATTTATAATCTTTCAAAACAAGGCTTTTTGTTTTCATTTCTCTCCAGCTGCCAATAAAGCTCTCAAAGAACACCTGTATAAATAACCCATGCTCTTCTCCTTATCACTCTCTATAAACAAGCTGAAGAACCTTGAAATGCAAAGTCAAAATGATCAAAGCGAAGAAAGAAAGGGTAATGTTTCTAGGAGTCAAGCCTCCAGCCTCTAAGTGGCAGTGTTACTTTTTTCCCCTCTGATATTACAACCCTCTTTGTATTCCTTTTATATCTTCTTTATATTTCAGGCTTAAAAGAAACAAAATTCTTAAGTGAAGCAAAATAGGAAAAAAACCATCCAAATCAGTATTATACAAATAAAGAAAAAGATTTTAGTCCATAGGTAAAAAAAGAAGTAGTAGAAGAAAAACTAATCAATTCACTTAAAAAAATAGGAAATATTTGCAAAAATTCCATCCATAAAAGAATTTTTTTTAAAAGGATAACACACTGTCCAATGTAGCTTAATTTCACCGCTTATTTTCTTTTGTTTTCAAATTTAATTTAGCTTTATTTTGGGGGGGGGGGCAGTCTTTTTTATAACAATAAGATTTCCTCACCAGATGGACACACTTTCTCTTTCCGTTTCCTCCCGTTCCGGAGCTGTCCCAACTTCAGCAGCTTTTGGCTGCGCTTTTGTCGCTGGGAAAAAGAGATTCTCTTGGATCAATCAGGGACTTTGCAGTGTCCCTGAGATCAGCAAGACGTACTCTTCCCTGTCACCATCTCTTCAGGACGGTTTAGGTCCAAATGGACCATACAGCGGCAAAAGTATTGACTGTGATCTCAGAGCTCCAAGAGTGCACATTGTGTTGTTGTGACATCAGCTCCTGTATCAGAAGAAAGAGTTTTGATATTTCTCTCATAGTGTTGGCCTATTTTTCCTTCCTTTAACTTCTGTTTCCTTTCTCTGAAATGGTGATGTCAAGACCAGTCAAAACAAGGAAATGATCCCATTGGCTGGCTGGGAAAAGGTCAGGATGGCAACAATGAGAAGGTTGGACAACTGTTGAGTTCGGGGTTTTTTTTTCTGTAGTAACATGAAAATGGTTATTAGGATATGAGGGGAAAGCTGAATGACCATATGGAAGTAATCATGCATGATTTTCTCTTTCAATGCAGAAATATGAATTTAGGAATGAGATTGGGTTTAGTGGTGACTTCTCAGCCATGGCCCCTTTTCATAGTATGCAGACAGCAAAAGAAACATTTCACACCACCCCTCAATAAGCACAGCTTATTTCTACTTCAAAATGACAAAAGCCATGCTTTAACATATATGGACAATATTTGAATAATTCTTTGTAATATTATGGCTGTCCAAATTTGTTAACAGTTGAGGATTTATCAGTTATACTGCCAGAATTACAAACTAGGAAGGTCATTGCACCATGTCAGGAATGCACATACGATACCATTTTCCATGGCTTTACATTTTATTAAGATTTGTAATGAAGATATATTGAAATAGGCCAAATGTTCAGCTACCCATTGAAATGAGTTTTTCCAGAGCTGCAGAGAAATCTGTGTTTCTTCAGGGAAATTTTA
The DNA here is from genome assembly GCF_009769535.1 of Thamnophis elegans. Lineage (NCBI taxonomy): Eukaryota > Metazoa > Chordata > Lepidosauria > Squamata > Natricidae > Thamnophis > Thamnophis elegans. The sequence goes on from NC_045545.1 coordinate 73,799,852, forward strand.
CAAGTTTGATATTAAACGAACGTTATCTTTTGTAGAGTACGATGCTCTCTTCAAACACTTTATTTTGGTTTATTGAATGCCATGATGTGGTTCTTATGCTATGAACGTTGACCTATGATCTTGATTGTTTACTAGAATCTAAATACATTATTTTCCATATTTCAATGTTGGAAATGAAACTTTGTTTTCAGAGGTATTATTTTTCTCTAATTGAGTTCATCCATTCAATACTTTAAAAAACACTTCTATGGTACAAAAATATGTGTGGAGAATAGGGATTCAACATCTGTGCTGCAGAAATTAGAAGATCACTAAGTGGTAAAAAAGAGATGTAACTAAATCTCACTTTTTGCTGCCTTTTAGTGGTTGCCATTGGTGACAATAGTTTTTCAAATGGGGCATCACTGACTCTGCAAAATGCATCTATAACATAGGAATGATTTGGAAAGGCTGAATGTGTCAAACAGGTCAATTCTTTATTCACTGCATGTTAACCCACTTTCTAAACTTGCTAATTGAATGGGCAATATCAAAATAGCAATAGCAGTAAAAGAGGGCAAACTCCACTCTCTTCTAGTACTGATAAAGTTACCTAGTTCGGTAATGAAATATCTGCAAGAAAACAACCAAGCCCAGGACCCCACACTTAGCAGTTAGACTTATATACCGCTTCATAGGGCTTTCAGCCCTCTCTAAGCGGTTTACAGAGTCAGCATATCGCCCCCACAGTCTGGGTCCTCATTTCACCCACCTCGGAAGGATGGAAGGCTGAGTCAACCTTGAGCCGGTGAGATTAGAACCGCTGAACTGCAGATAACAGTCAGCTGTAGTGGCCTTCAGTACTGCACCCTAACCACTGCGCCACCTCGGCTCACTTGCCAATGTGTGTGTCTATCCTCAAATTATATGGGTCTTTATGTAAACCAGTTAGTCTCTTTGAGACCAGCCAGAGAGAAGGACAATCAGCAGCAAACCTACAGTTACCGTGGTGCACTATTGAAAGACCCAAAACACAACTTTAGAGATAAATCATCATGGAGAAAAACCTACCTTTGTAGCTGCTAAGAATGAACAGTGACTTGATGACATGTAATCATGGCCATCATGTCAAGAGGTGAATGGTATTCCAGTTGATACTGACAGGTGTATCCGTGCGAGTACATCTGCATGACTTTTTGATACCTCTCCTTCCTATTCCTATAAAGCAGAGTTCCAGATCTTCCATAAAACTGAACTGAGATTTATGGATATGAGTTGTAAAAAAAGCTATTCCAAATGTCTGCAATTACCTGGTTAAAGCAAATAGCAGCTGTACACAAGCCAGATGGGACCCTGTTGCTTTTTTGTTAGCTTTTATATACAAAGCCATTTTCTGTTCTTTGTCTTCAGCCAATTTTTTTCTCCCCTGTAAGATGTTAGAACCAAGAAGTGGCTGCCTTCCAGCAGGAAAATATGATGTCATATGTTACAGAAATAATTTCCTTCTTTCCATACCACTTAAATAGATGAAGCTCCTCTTAACACCTTGCTGTTCAAATATATCTCTCCATTCTTCTTATGCCAGAGTTTCTATTTACATATTGTGTCAATATAGCAAAAAATAAAAAAAAATTCAGTTGTGCAACCAAAATAAACATCTTTCAAGAGGGGGTGGATTCTGGATGGGGAAAATCCTACTGTCTGTTTTTTCCTGATACACCCAACTTCCTCAAAAGTCTAAGTAATTTTAGTGTGACAATGAGGACCATGCTTTGTGAGCTGTACTGGTTACCAGTTTGCTTCTGGGTACAATTCAAGGTGCTGGTTGTTATTTATAAAGCCTTTTATGACATAGGGCTGGTTATCTGAAGGACTGCCATCTTCCATAGTTTCTATCTAATCAATTCATCTGGTGCTTCACCAGGCAGAGCTGGTGCATTCTGGATTCCTTTGCTTAAACAATGTCATATATAGGGGCTCCAGAAGCCCACTTCTCTGTAGCACTGGAGTTGGAGCACTGCTGATATTGGAATGATGTTCTCCCACATACAGTATCCAAATAGTGCATCTCCCCACTTGTGTTTTGAATGGGCTTGAAGACCTGACAGTCTTATATTGTATTTTCCTTCCTTCCTTCCTTCCTTCCTTCCTTCCTTCCTTCCTTCCTTCCTTCCTTCCTTCCTTCCTTCCTTCCTGAACTGCTTTCAGAATTGTTGAGATTTGAGCTGCCAGCATACAAAGTTAATTAATTAATTAAATACATTTTCTTGGAACATGGGAAATTATATAAAGTTACACCAATATTCTGTGTCCCATGTTTTCCATAATGAATTTACCAGGCAGATAGAAAACATAAAATATCCATTGTATGAATTATCTAGTCTAAAAGCAAGTTTCATATCATGAAGGACTGCTCGCTTGTTTCTGGAATTAAAGACAAAGGTTGCAGTTAAGCACACCCTGGTTACAACCAGACAGACATGTTAAATTGCTGTTATCAAGTCTATAAATTGGCACAAATGTATGTTGTCATCGATTGTATCCTCATTACTGATCCCTTTTTTGCTTCACCAACAAGACTTGCAAATTATACTATCTTTACTTCTTTAATGTGAGACAAGTTAGAGTGTCAGGCCTGTAGCCATCTTTCGGATGCTATTTGGAACACTGACATTGAGAATGAAATTGGGGAATTCCTATGGCATCACATGCTCTCTCACCTAACATCATCTGCCAGCAGTAAAAACAACTGCAAGTTGCTCTTCTTCACATATGTGGAATATGAATGAGCAAATGTAGATGGGATTAAGGATAGCTGGTTCCAGGAGTGATATTCAGCTGGTTCAGGTGAACCGGTAGTGGAAATTTTGAGTAGTTTGGAGAACCGGCAAATATAATCTCTGGGTGGTCCCACCCTCCCATGCCCGTTGTTCCCTGTCCTATATTCCCATGTTTTTTAGCTCAGTTGATTTGCATAGCAGAATGGATTGCCGCAACTCAGCTGAGCTAAAACAACAGCTCAGCTCACCAGCACTGACACCGAGGGTGGTCTTTGAGTGCTGGATGCGTGCGCAAAGCACTCTTTCATAGAACTGGTAGGAAAAGATTTGGAATCCCACCACTGTAGAGTGCCTAAAAGGCCAGCAGTGTGGAACATTCCACAAGCAAATCTTAGCTTGTGGAATGACACAGAGTCCTTAATGTGGAAGCTCTGTCTTCAAGGGACAAAGAAGCATTGATGAAGTGCTGGGAAGGCATAATAAGTGGCCACAGTTGGCAAGATGAGGAGTAGCCAATAGGTTATGTATGTCCGTATGAAACTGTATCAACAGAAGCAGGGGAAAATATATAAAGTACATACTAGTGACAGAAACAGAAACGTCAAAATCTTGCTGTCTTCCTGATCCAAAAAGTGGGTAGTTTTGTTTTTAAATACTAATCTAGTGCTCTGTACAAGAATGGCTAAACCGTTGGTGGTTTTTGTTTGGTGGCTTTTCTTTAAAAAAAAAACAGGTTTAGTGCTCTTCCAAAAAAATATCAAACCTTCATCAACACGGCTCACACTAGCAAGCTTTATCCAGGCATTATAGTGGGTTTCTCCTGCAGATTAAGCCAAATGGCCATGAAGAACTGTTTCCCATCTAGTAAGAGAAAAGAAAGGCTCTTCAGCAGTCTCCGGTGGCCCATAAGTGCTCAATGTATTTCATCACTGATACACTTTCAAGGAAGCAACCTAGAATATGTTCTATATTGGTGAAGAGAGAAAATGCTACTCTAAAACTGAAATTATTAAAGACAACTTTAAGTCACTTCATCTACAGGCTGGAGATGAGGCAAAGACAATGTCATGAGCATAAACAAATAATTTCATGAGAATATTTGTGTCATGATTAGGCGGAAGTGAGGATGAACCCACTGTATTTGAATAAGCATGGCAAATTGTATTTTTTTAGCAGGAGGGTTAAGTAGAAATCCAAGCCCAAGCAGAATAGGTGAACAGTAGTTCTATAGAAAGCTTATGTGGAAGAAAAGCATTTGGTAACTGTAATGACAACAACTAAAATTACAACTAAAATTAAATTTTAACTTTTAGGTAACTTTTTCCTTTGGTCCTTCAAAATATTCTTCATGCAATTCAGCCCTGTTCTTTGTGACTGTGGAATTCATTTCTTTCTCAATGTGTCCCCAAGAGATACAACTGATAAATGAACTGATTCTCCTGTGAAAGCAGCTCTTTCATTAGGTAGCACATCTGCTCTGTTTTCTCTGTGTGTTTTTTGTTAAAAAAAATTCCATTTTGTTTCTGTCAAGAAATAGATCATCTCTATAGTGAAACATACACACCACTGGGTAAAGAATAACTTTGGTTGAGCTTTGGAGAAGCTCCCAATTCTCAAGGAATTTCCTGATCTAAGGAATATGCCAAATATAGAATTTGTTTCACATTGGTCATAAATATCATTGGAATAGCATAAATTATGGTAACAGAGGAAACAATTTGGACTGGAAAAAGTTCTGTTCTCAGTGGTATCAACATTCTTAGATAGCTTGTTTTACAGCAAACATTGGTTTCAGCTGCATATTTAATGTGCACTATATCTACAAAGTTTATAGGGCTATTGGTTGATTGCATATTCAGTGTTCAAGAAACCTCACCCAAATATAGTTGCAGAGAACCAAAAATTGAAATGAAAATGATAAACCTTTTGAGTATGTCAGAGGATGACCAATTAGAATTTAATTCAATGGTTAGACAATTGTCTGTCTCTAAATACCAGGACTAAAATCTCACTTTAGGCATCCATATTTACATTCATTAAAATGAGAACATTTGTATTCTGTATGAAATAACAGCCAGAGCATCTGTACATTGGGAGCTTAAACTGCAAAATAAGGAGCGTAGCTTCATCTGAAGAATGCAACCAAAAGGAAATACTCATAAAACAATAGACTAGTTGGGCTTCCGTACTATTCCCTGACCTGCATAAAGCTTTCCTCAGTCCAGGTGCACTTAATGGACAATGTCTATGGTTCTGCTCACTCTTCTTATTGTTAACCCAGACATGCAGATGGTCCCGGAGAGCCATAGCCGACTGTCATCTGATTGTCAGAGATATATAAGGCTTCATTGCAGATACCCATGTCATATGACTCCAGATTTGGACAAAACACCGCTTGCTCTTATCAAGACACAGTCATGGTAAATAAACAGACCAAGCTGCTGCCTCCTCCTCCCACCATCACCACTGTTAAGTAAGCTCTCTGTTGGGAGAGCGAGTGCGTTCAGAGAAGCATTGTGAGAGTTGTGTTGGAGAACACACAAACCAGCATACAGAGACACTGCAGTTTAAATAGGCTTTTATTTTCGTGGAAATAGAGGTATCAGAGTCCATCAAACAGTCCAAGTCATTCACGGATAAGACAGTCAGTCATCAATGTCTTTCAGTTAAGGGATAATCCAAATAAGATACTCCAGTATCATATAATCAGGTCAGTACTCAAAGTTTGCTAACAGTTGGAAAACTTACAATAGCTCATGACACTTTCCAACAGCCAGTTTCCAAAACACTCAGATCAGATCAGCCCATCATCTAACGAAACAGAGAGCTAACAGTCATTCTGGCTCCTTCTTATGGCCAATTGAGGAAAACAGCAACCAATCACATTTTACAGTATGATTTAAAGAAACAGGTATAGCATTGTTACATAATTTATATATTGCCAACCCAGCCGTTAGATTATATTCCTAACAACCACTATAGTACTTTCTTGCTGTTAAGAAGACAGAGGAGAGGCCTTGATTGGTGGAGGGGCAATGGCAGGATCTACAAGCCCACTTCAGGGTAATAGCCCAAGCTCAACTCTGCACTACCAGGACTTCCACATCACAGGAGAGGTCTCAGGATCTCTTCTGCAGAGACAATTTGGATTCACCACCACTGGTCCATGCAACTGTCCTCCACCATACCTACAGCAGCTGTGTCACGGCCTAGTCATCAGCATAGCCTGAGCAAAGTGATAGGATGAAAAACAAATATGTTTTGTTAATCGCGTGCCCTGATACTTTGTTTTCTTCCCTTTGGGCATACTAGAGGCTTCTACAGTATGTATGAAAGGCCTTAATGTTGCCACCTTGGACTACTAAACCAGTAATTGTGCAACACTTGTGACCTTTAGGATGTGAGACTCCTATGCCAGACTGATGGGTGTATAGAAATTTGTAATTATTTGATTGTTTGCAAATCTCTTTAACAAAAAACAGGCTAGGGGGGAAAAATCTTTTCTTTTTTGATGTGCCATGGATTTTTGTATTTTGCAAAGAATTTGCAAGCCTTCACTATATGAACTAAAACTCTGCCCTGCCCTATTGAAAGACTCATTATTATGGGCTTCATCTTTTAAAAAGTGACATGGAACTTTTAACTAGACATGGAAAGCATGACTGTCCTATCCTGGGGGAAAATTCTCCTCAATCTAGTCAGCAAAGGTATGTAGGCATCTCTTAATTGCATTAGGCACACAGTTACACAGACAAAAGCAATCAACATCTTTGCTCCTGGCAGTTTCTTCACTTTCTCTCAGCTGGGCCACATTTTATCCACGCACAAAAAAAATGCAAACAAAATTGAATTTTGAGCCAAGATTTCTGGATAATGTTAAGCAAAATGCAAAGGACTAAAATGCATTTGCACATAAATACATCAGAACACCCTTGCAATGCAATCATTTAGCTTACAGGAAGATCTACATAATTCAAAATGTTTATAGTATACTATTTCTGTGAGTTTTGAAAATATTAGCTGAGGGCCATGCCTTTTGTGTGATTTGCAGCTATAGAGATTGCTTAGGCATGTGCTATTTATATGTTGGCTGGAGTCAGACCTGAAAGTTATTTCGTTGAGATTAGGAGCAAGGTTTTCTATCTGCTTTCATGCATTCACTAAGATTAAGGAAAATATTTACTAATTTCAAAATACTGTGAGAAATTATGGATTTGGGAGTGGGTGGGAAGGACCATTGGCAAGAATTTTTCTGGCATTTCTGGCACATTCGTATAATTTTCTCTTTTTCAGGGACATCACAAATGCTTTTAAAGCTTTGAAAACTGAACATGGCAGAATGAGAAAGGGGGACGGCTGTTTAGAAGAAAGAAAAACAGTGTGAACACATGAGGGCAAGCAGGGAAATTGCTGCTTTAAAGACACATTTGTCTCTGACTTGTTTAGTTATCCTCTAGGTAATTTTGCAGCTGGTGAAACCAAGGGTGCACAATATCTTCCCTGTTTCAGCAGCTCTTGCTCCATTGCTAGTTGCTAATCTGGACAGACGGTCGAGAAAACTCATTTATTGAAAGTTGAGAATGTCTCCAGTAAATGTGACAGAAGAGAGACATCTGCATTAAAGCACTGCTTCAAAATGTCAGATCAGGCTATCACTTAAAATAACATTTGGATTTTTGCCTTGAAGAAAAAAATTCTTTGCTTGGATCTACCCAAGATGTTAGTCCCTGAACTGTCTCTCCCTCCCTCCCTCCCTCCCTTCCTCCCCCCTCTATCCCCCCTCCCTTCCCCTCTCTTTTTGGATGTTTGCTTTTATAGGTTTCCCAGTTTTGGGCTATTTAGTATCAATAAAGAAGAATATTTATTTATTTGTTTTATTTATTTATTTTGTTTGTCAAACATGTATGAGATAACAGGTATAAGTATAAACATGAACATGAATACAGGAACTGGATACAAATAAATGGGGACAATAGGACAGAGATGGTAGGCAGGGATGCATGCCCCCTTACAGACCTCTTAGGAAAGGGTGAGGTCCATGGTAGACAGTTTAAGGTTAAAGTTATGGAGGTTTGAGGATGTAACAACAGAGTCAGGTAGCACATAGCAGGCATTGTTGCTCAGGGTTGAGATTTTGTATATATTATATTTTGTAAATTTTGAAATATTTGTAGCTCAGGGTTGAAGTGAGGGATCCTTGGTGCTCTCTGAGCTTGGTTGTTTTCCTGCAGACTTTTCATTAGCCAAATTAGATAATATCATCAGATGATGTTACCTTGTTTGGGTAATGAAACGTCTGCAAGAAAACAATCAACCTGAGAAAGCACCAAGAGCAATTTAATCTTTTATCTAATGAAATACATGTGATTTTGGCAAAGGAATGCTACTAAGTGATGAGTTGGTATGATGGTTTCATCCAGTATCTGAACTTGATAGCCTGTGTCACCACAACTGGGTCACCTTGGGCCAGTCCCTCTGTCTCTAGGAAAAAGAAGGCAAGGGCAAACCATTTCCAAAACATGTTGGCAAATAAACTGCAGGGACTTGTCTAGGAAGTTGCCAGGAGTCAAGATTGATTTGAACCCTCTCTCTCCCTCTATATGTATGTTTGTGTAATAATAAGTCAGTTCACTAATTAAAATTACTACTGCTATACAACCATAGAAAGTAAACCTCAACCTGCCCTTATGTGCTTTACTTATAATGAAATGATCACAATCCAACTTTGCAATAGTTAAGTCAACTGAAATCAATAGGATTCTTCATCTTATTTCTATGCTGGATTATACTAATCAAATCAGTTTAAAGAAGTGAGTCCAGTCTTACTGGGAATACTGAGATGAATAACGGGCACTACTATTAACAATGACAAACTGGAATGCATCTGGATAAGATATTTGGGAAGTTATTCTTATGAAGAAAATGTGAACATATTTGCTGCGTTTAAGCTGGAGAAATGATAATGAAAAGGACAGTTGTCTTCAAATATTTATAAGATGGTCACATATATAAGGGATATGGTGGATCAATGCCTAAGACGCTGAGCTTGTCGATCAGAAAAGGTGGTTTGCATCCCTAGCGCCGCATAATGGAGTGAGCTCCCATTACTAGTCCCAGCTTCCGCCAACCTAGCATTTTGAAAGCATGTTAAAATGCAAGTAGAAAAATAGGAATCACCTTTGGTGGGAAGAAAAAGTTGAGGTTGAGATTGAGGTTTATTCGATTTATATGCCGCCCTTCTCCCAAGGACTCAGGGCGGCGTACAACATTAAAAGAAACACACACTACAAAAGTTAAAAAGAAATTAAATAGGATATCCCCAAACCCAATTAAAATTAACAATGACACAATTTTTTAAAAAGAATTCAAATTAAAATTAACAATAATCAATACTTTGATTTGTTTTGTTCAGGCCAGGCTGGCTTGCTGGAAAAGCCAACATTTTAGGGCACATCGGAAGGACCGGAGGTCGGGGATTATACGAAGCTCCGGGGGCAGCTCATTCCAGAGGGAAGGCGCTCCCACAGAGAAGGCTCTCCCCCTGGGGATCACCAGTCGGCACTGTCTGGCCGACAGCACACTGAGAAGGCCAACTCTGTGGGATCGCACTGGACGATGGGAGGCTACCAGTGGCAGTAGGTGGTCACATATGTGATAAAACAAGTGGATTCTTCCAAAAGATAAATTTTGCTAGCAAAAAAAAGGGGGGAGGGAGAATGAGTGACTAAAACATGAAGAATGTTGTAACCATATGGATTGTTTAATAGTGAAGCAACTCATTTGAAAGTAGAACAGCCATTATGAGGAGCGCCATAGCTGGAGATTTCCTGCATGAGGAGACTGGATCATCAAGATCACCTCTGGATTGACTAGTGAAATCTCTTTAAGCAAACAGAATGACAGCAATATAGAATTAATGAGCAGAAGGTGATGACTTATTCCAAAATTAACTATGGGAATAGATTGCATTTTTCTTTTGTAAGAGACATCTATTAGGGTCTTTTCAGTGTAAACGTAAAAAAATATTTCACGGCCAAATTCATATTTATTACACATTCAATGTTACTAATCAAGAAACATAAGGATTATTTACACTTTGGAAATGGTTTGGGAAAAAAATATTTTGGAACTGATAGGAATGTGAGGACTTCCCTGAAATTTATTAGAGCAGCCCCATGTTCTTCAGCTTCCTTGCAAGTCTCTTGTGACCAATTTTTAAAATCTCACTCATTACATTTAAGCGGGACTCTTAATGAAGCTTAATCATTTTTCTGGGAGGGCAGAAGCTTGAAAAAAGTTATTCTCAGACTTACACGAAGTCCAAAGCACCTCGGAATCACTTTTGAACAATGCACAGCCCTACAGAGTAGACTATGAGGTGTAAACTGGTTCTGTAAACTAACACAGGTTTTATTGAATAGCAAGCAGGGATGGGTTCCTGCCAGTTCTAACCTCTTCTATAGAAGAGGTTCCACAAATCTAAAGTGCCGTTTAAAACTGATTCCAGCTCCCTCCCCCCGCCCGTCCACACATCATCAAGATGAAGAGCCAGAGGAGGAATTCTGGGAGTTGAAGTCCACAAGTCTTAAAGCTGTCACGTTTGAACACCCCTGGGGTTTTTTTCCTAAAGGGTTAGGGGTGCAAGAGTCTTGTAGCTTTAAGACTTGCATGCTTCAATGCTAGAGTTTCTGACCCAACATTTTGGTTGCTAAACAAGAGCATTGTTAAGTGAGTTTACCACATTTTACAAGTTGGCCACACCCACCCAGTCACATGGCTGGCAAGCCACTCCTACCCAGTCACATGGCCAGCAAGCCACTCCCACTCGGTCACATGGCCAGCAAGCCAATTCCACAAAGCAGGCCACATCTACAGAAGAGGATCTAAAAAATTTTGAAAGCTACCACTGATAGGAAGGCTGTAAATACATTCACATCATAGTTTACATATTGTTTTGGGTAGCATTCCTAGCACTGGAGAATGCAGTATTGTACACAGAATGTCAGGTATATATAAGTAATAAATGAAATAATTTGTTTTTCCTGTTGAAAACTAGTTAAGGAACTACAATGGCTAGACACAATTATTGTGTGAGGAAAAAGTGCTATAAAAAGCAGTCTCAGAAATGCTGCTACTGTTCTGTGTTTGCCAAAGTTCATTGGTTCTTTGGTTTCACGGGAAATTTTAACTGCATCCCTAGGAAATTCTGTTTCTAAAATATGCCCCCAAATTAGAAGGTAAGCCCACCATGTCTATATGCTATGAGGGAAAAACCCCTGCTGGAAAGTTCTATGTTTAATTATTGTTCTAAACCTTTCTGAGACATTTAAGCTTTCTAATTTCTGTTTTTGAAGCACTTTTGCCTGAATTCTTATTTTTAAATTTGCAGTGACAGATAGATATCTTATTGCTATCTTACCCTGCTTCTAAATTGTTTTCTGGAATTACCTCTCTTTGGCAGTTATTTTGCATGCTCAAGTCAAATATGTGGAATCAATCTTTCCCCTTCCCTTTTTATGATATAAAGAGAGAATTAAGTCAATGAGATTATCTGCATCAGAGAGCCTAGCTCTATATGCAATCACTGCTATGTATACTTTAATTGTGACAGATTCCTACTCACATGGATGAGTGCACAAAAAATCTCACCACAGCAGACAAATTTACAATAAATTACAATGGAGCCAGAAATCCAGAAAGGACTCAGCTCCTAAAACAGTCTGATCATACAGGTGTGGAGTGGAGTGGAGTTGATTCTCAACTGTATAGAGCAAGGGTAGCAAACTTGATTTCCTGGAGGGCTGCATCAGAGTTGTGTTTGACCTTGGGGGTGGGATATCACTCATGTAGGGAGCACCTGTGGTGGCCTGAGCGCTCTGCCAGCAAAAATGGTGCTCAGGAGTCTGTGATGGCCTTGTGCAACCCTCTTCCAGTGAAAATGGAGTTCAGGACAGCCGTGTACTGCCTTCCTGAGCTCCGTTTTCACTGGCAGAGGGTTGCAGGAGGCCGTCGCAGCCACCTGAGTTTTGTTTTTGCTGGAAGAGGCATCGCGGGCCAATCTTTTGCTGTTTCCAGGGCAGCCCCGTGGGCCAGATGTTTACTTAAAAACCTGTTTACTACCATATTTTTCGGAGTATAACCAAGGGTTTGAGGAGGCAAATGGGTTTGAAGAGGCAATGTTTTTTTTTAAAAAAAAGTTTTTGCACTCTGCAAACCTCCCAAAAATGGGCCCGTTTTTTGTTTAAGGGCATAAATAGCCCTTAGGAGGCTTGTAGAGTATTCCTGGAGGGGGCAAAAAAGAGCAAAAAACGGCCCGTTTTTCATGAAAACAGGCCCGGTTTTTGTCAAAAAAAGGGCATTAGGAAGCTTATAGAGTGTTCCTGGGGGCTGGAAAGGGGGCAAAATTGAGCAAAAAATGGCCCATTTTTTCGCTCATTTCTGCCATCCCTAGCACCCAGGAGTTCTCTGAAAGCCTCCTACAAGCTATGCACAGCCATTTTGGTGAAGGGACAGGGTTTCAGGAGGCAAAAAAATGCTGTATTCAGTGTATAAGACACACACAGATTTTCAGCCTCTTTTTTTAATGAAAAAAGGTTCATCTTATACTCTGAAAAATATGGTATGTAAAATATATAAAAATGCTCAGCTCTGACTATAAAGTAAAAGCTGTTGAGGAATGTGCAGTTAGGAACATAGTTGCTCCTTATTGAAAAACTCAGATCACGAGGGATGAAATAGAGCTTCTGTCTCAAATGTAATCTTTGCAATAAGAATAATGATAGGTGGAACATTTAAAGCTGAGGAGCTGTTTTGGAAGCAGCTTTGCTGCATTTAGTCCTACCATAACTTGCTTCTCCAGGGTAAAATCCACAAATAAAGGATTATGCCTGCTTGACATTAGCTTTTGTCATTCCTTCCTTTGACATCATTAAAAAAAAAGCTCCACCCTCAATCTTCACAGCTGGTTTGCATTAACAATATACATACATACATACATACATACATACATACATACATACACACACACACACAACACACACACACACACACAGAGGGGGGGGGAGGGAGGGAGGGAGCCAGTTTGGTATAGTGATATCATGGTGTGTGGAAATGACCTTGAAAGACGGGGAGGAAAAAGATGCTGCCTAAGGAATGATCAGATAAAAGAGTGGGTGGAACCAGCAGCTGCATAAATGTGGGGGACACGTGTACTTTCAGACTTTCAAGATTCTTTTAGTGTTGTCTTATAAGGAAGTAGAATTAACTCACCCGTCTAGTCTTCCTGGGTAGACTGACAGGTGGTTAAAGCACTTGGCTATAAACGGGAAGACTGTGAATTCTAGGTGCTACCCTAGGCACAAAGTCAGCTCAGTGGCCTTCACCCAGTCACTTACTTTAAGCCTTAAGAAGAAGACAATGGCAAAACGCTTCTGAAATTTTGCCAAGAAAACTGCAGGGACTTGTTAATCAAGAGTTAACACTGATTTGAACACACACACACACACACACACACACACACACCAATCAGTGTATACTGAAATATAATATTGGCAACTGAGTAAAAGCTTCTTGAATATATGTGCTTTGAGTTCTTCTTTACATAATATCTGTCTTAATTGTTAAAATTGACTACCATTCATTTCCACTGAGGAAAATTACCATAAATGAGTCTTCACTCATAGTAACATTTTGGCATCATTCCCATGAAGAAAATATATTTGCATTCACACTTAGTGAATATTTGGCATTAATTTATATGGAGAAAAATAACTCAGTTCCCACTTGCCATTCCCTCCTATGGGGAAAATACTTTTGTCTTCACCTTTCATGACTGTTTTATCATTCATCTTAGGAAAACAGATATCTCACCTGCTCATGCTTTCTATTCAGTCCTTAGAGAGAATGCAAAGTTCAGGTTAGTGCATTGTGGTTTAAATTCTTGGCCCTCTTTGCTCAGGTTATCTCACTGCATCTTTCAAAATTCCTTAAAATTTACAATTCTTTTGTTGACATATTACCTGGGTATTTTGAAAGCAATCTATAAAGGTGAATGACATTTCTGTTAAAATATATACAAATATATACAACAAGACAATCATATCTGTTCTGGAATGCATATTAATGCCAGAACAAAATTGCACACACATTCCATCACAGGCATTGTCATGTTAAGACAAATAAACAATGCACGAAAAGATGCTTAAAAGGGATTCATGTGCAATTAAAGGTATATAATCCCAAATCTGTAGAGAAGTTATCAGTCAAAACAATTTTTCACTGTCATGTAAGAAACAAGAAAAGAAAAGAAAAATCCTTCACTCTTGGCAATGGGAAAATTGTATTTAAATTTTATAATACCTTTGGAAGACATACATATATATTACTCATGGGGAATATATGGTATCTTATTGTCTGGATTGTTGAAAGAGCTCGGAATGTGACCAGATGTCTAAATCCATTTATTAATTAAACACATACACAGTATAGTGGGAGGCTTCAACAACTGATGTCCCTCAAGCTCAATCTGTCCACCTCCCCCTTAAGGATTCTTCTAAAGTTTCTCCTCCAAGTACAGTAAAATATTTGTTCATCATTTTGCTCATCTGGAAAAGAAAAGGTCATTCAAAATTTAAAGTATAGCATGTTTAAATGTTAAATACTTCCTGTGTATTTTATATACTGTATGCAGTGAATTAAGCTTAGAAAACAGGGAGGCATTATGAAAATACAGAAGTTGGCCAATCTTGTTTTATTCTCCCCCTCTCCTTATATCAGCTGCACAACAGGCAACCTTTCAAGAGTCAAATCCTTTTTCATTTTCCATCCCCATGACAGGGGCTGCATCTTGTATTGGACTTCTGCCTGTCACACAGATTTGAAATGTTTAAGGGTTGTTGATTTCCTGCTCAACATGGAATGCTGGCCAGACTCCAAGCTGAGACACAGCTCAATAGCCCAAAGGGTCTGAACTGAAATAAAAAAAGATCAGGCAATTCAGTTGGTTATCTTCGCCTCCTCCTTTTATCAGTTCTCAGATCAGGAAGTTGCCTTCCTCCTCCAGCTCCTCTTTTTCCAGATATCTGCTTCAAAACACAGCCCCAGCAAACAGGGTTTCCACGATCAAGATGCTTTCAATAGAAATGAAATAAAATAAAAAAGCCCTGATACATTTCTGGCAAACTTGATTCTCATCTGCTACAGCTTCTGGGACAAATGCTTTTTATATCACTGTTTTGGCTCTGTATTTTTTCACTCTACTCATCCCAGCTCTCTGTCTTATATGAGATTCTCAGCCACAGGAGCCTCTGCCAATAAAAATATAAGAACTCAAGAAGCATTTTGATAAAAACCCACAAGGTGGCAGCTATTCACAGTTGTATGTTCCAGGCAATGGCTCCTATTGTTGTTGGTACCATCACCGCTACTATTACTGTACTGTTACTACTGTATTTGTATGCCATCCAACTGTCCCAAATATTTACAAAAATGGGATGAACAACCCTCAAAAACTTTCAGACAATTCACCTTCTTCCATAATTGGGCACAAACATAATAGAGGAACAAAAGGATTGAACAAGAAGCTGCATCTTAATCAAACAGTTTACCTCTCTTCACAGACAGAATTTTTCTCTAATGTAGTCTGCAGGCACCAATATTAAGTTCTAAAAATGTTTGTAGAGATTCTCAGTCATCCAGGTCATGGTTGTCCCAAAGATGCTTTTTCAGGAGGCAACTGGACTTTCTTGCTTTTTCTTTTGAAGACGTTTCGCTTTTCATCCAAGAAGATTTGTATTTCTTGCCAACAGCTGGTAATTGGGGAATCCTTGCATTCCTCACTATCCTGTCAGAGCTGAAGAAACTTCTTAGATGAGAAGCGAAACATCTTCAAAAGAAAAAGCAAGAAAGTCCAGTTGCCTCCTGAAAAAGCTCCTTTGGGATTTTCTAAAAGTGTTCTTGTGCCATATAAGAAAATGACTACCATCATCTTGGACCACATTGCAACTTCAATATTAATGTATTTGTGTGAAGTACATACTACAGAGTGAATCTACTATCAGTTAATATTTTGGAAGATAGACTCAAGATTCAGAAGGGTCTTGGCAGACTTGAACATTGGACCATATCAAACAAGATGCAGTTCAGTGGTGAGAAAAAGTAAAGTCCTGCACCTAGGCAGGAAAAAAAACCCATAAATGCACAGGTACAGGGTAAGGCAGTACCTGGCTTAACAGGTACTATGAGAGGGGTTTACTATAGGTTTCTCAGTGTACCACCACTTAACTATGAGTGAACAATATGCTGTAGCAGGAAGTGATAGTACCAGTCTATATTGCACTAGTGAGGCCACACTTGGAATTCTGTGTCCGGATCTGATCACCATGATACAATATATATATTGTAGGTTCAAATCCCAGTAAGGGTATGGCTAGCTGATGAGAGCTAAATAGCTTGAAATAGATCTATACTAGTCTCCCTTTATTTATTTATCAGCACAAATACAACATATATATACATACATACATACATACATACATACATACATACATATATATATATATATATATATATATATATATATACACACACACACACACACACATACACGCACATATATACATACATACACACACACACACACACACACACACACACAAATACTACACAAATGTAACAAAGGCAACAGTAAAATATTGGGCTTTCTCTCTGGATGGTCTCTTGTGATGAGCCGATGGACAGAGAATGGAAGCAGTATGTGTATATATATATGTGTGTGTGTGTGTGTGTGTGTATTTTAATTTAATTTTAATATATATATGCTAAAACCCTAGAAAACGTGCAGAGAAGAACAACAAAGGTGGCAAAAGTCTGGACTTTTAGATTTACTGGGTCAATTAAAATAGTTCACCCCAAGAGACTGATGAATCTGAATGGTTTCCTTTAAGTCTTGTGAGAATTCTTGATAGATGATTGTGTTGAAATTACAATTTACCTCTGAATGGGGAAATGGCCTCTGCAATGGCTTCTGAGCAGTCTCTCCCACAGAGTAAAGGCAAACAAACTTTATTGCTGGTAGCTGTGATGTAAAGAGAATGACAGGGCACTCCAAGCAAACCCCACAGAATATAAGCAAAAATTTCATTGGAGGGCTAAGACTATGGGAGTGACAGTAACACATAAATACTTCTTCACCACATTCAGTCTTATCAAAGAGCTTTTTTCGGTGAACAAAAGGCTATTATATTGTGAAAGGTCAGTGAAAGGAAAGCAAAAACCACTCAGATGGTATAATATTTTTGAAATAAAAGTGCTCATGTATATGCTGAAGTGAATGTTATGGTTTGTTGAAACCCAATGATTACCTGGCCCATTTTAACTCATATGGCTCCAAGACAGAGGTGGGTTGCTCTAGTTCGGCCCAGTTCGGCTGAACCAGTAGTGGCGGCGGTGGTAAGCTCCACTCACCTGCCTAGATGCTTCTGCACATGCGCAGAAACATTGCACGCTCGAGCACACAAGCAAGTATGAGCGAACCGGTAGTAAACCAGTTAGGAAACCACCACTGCTCCAAGATATGAACTAGGAAAATGGACGCAAATAATCACAACCCCCATTTTGAAACCATTTTTTCATACTATAAAATGCAATTTTGCTTTTGAAAATATTTTCCTGAAATCTATCATATTATAGAATTTATGACCAGTTCCAGTACTGAAATGTATGGCTTCGATTACTTTGGTACCAGAGAAGGTCTAATGCTTCTATAGTGCCATTTAGAACTGGTTCTAGCTCCCTCCCCCGCCCGTCTGCACATCATCAAGATGAAGAGTGAGAGGAGGAATTCTGTGAGTTGAAGTCCACAAGTCTTAAAGCTGTCAAGTTTGAACACCCCTGGGTTTTTTTCTAAAGGGTGAGGGATGCAAGGGTCTTGTAACTACAGCTTTAAGACTTGTGTGCTTCAAATACCAGAGTTTCTGAGCCAACATTTTGGTTGATAAGCAAGAGTGTTGTTAAGTGAGTTTCACCACATTTTACAAGTTGGCCATGCCCACCCAGTCACATGGTTGGCAAGCCACTCCCACCCAGTCACATGGCCAGCAAGTCACTCCCACAAAGCAGGCCACACTTACAGAAGAGGTTCTAAAAAAATTTGAAATCCACCACTGCATCCAGCTCTTGCTTATCAATGGAGACCAAGTGGAACAAGTAGCCAGTTTTATGTTTCTGGGTGTAATCATAAAAGAGGATCTGACCTGGGGTGCTCACATTGCAACATTGGTCAAAAGAGCCCAGCAGAGATGATACTATCTGAGACTTTTCAGGAAACAACAAATGAATGGAAAACTGCTAGTAACTTTCTACTGCTGCACCACAGAGAGTGTTTTAACTTCCTGCACCTGTGCATAGTTTGCCAATTGCATAGTGGCAGATAGGACAGTGCTCCAGAGGGTTAACATCATTGCCCAGAGGATCATTGGTTGCCCTCTTCCCGCTTTGGAAGAGCTTTATAGCTCCCGCTACCTTAAGAAATTTCAAAACATTCTTAAAGGTCCATCTCATCCTGGGCACCCAATTTTATACTATTACTCTCTGGCAGACGGCACAGGATAATAAAAACAAGGACAAATAGGCTGAAAAACAGCTTCTATCCAAGGGCAGTAGCCATATTGAATTCTACTGTATAGTACAATATTAATGCAATATCAGGAGTTTTTAATTCAGTTGTATAGAATGCAAAGGATGTGTGTTTGTGTTTTATTTTTATAGTTTTAATGTACACTGAAGAGGGTACATTAATTTCGTGGTACAAAGTGCAATAACAATAAAGTAAACTAAGTTGTTCTATCACTCAGTTGGGCTATGTAGCAGGCCTACTCTGATAATTGCTTGAGTTATTGCCAGGTTTCCATTGTAATTCAAAGTGATGGTTGTCACCTTTAAAGCCATATGTGGCTCAGCATCTGCAGTTTCTTCAGGATTCCATCATCTCATTAGTTTCTATTGGATAAAATCTGAAAGGGAAGGCTCCCTCTAGATTCCTACCTCAGGCTGATAGAGGGGGGGGGGTTCTTCTCAGTCACTGTCCCCCTTTCTCTGGAAAAACATTTTTTCTCCCCTCTGAAGTCGGATTAGTTGCAATTCTGCTAAGATTTCAGAAAGCCATCAACATTTTTGGAAGCTAACATATTTAGAGTTGTGATTCTTCCTGCAGGGGAAGTGCTTGCTAATTACTTGCTTGACTGAGCCTTGATGCATTGTGCAATTAGTTACTTTGAGTACTGTATCAGAGGTGTATCACTACTGTATCACTACTGCAATCAGAGGTGGTATTCAGCCAGTTCAGACCGGTTCACCTGAACCAGTAGTGGAAATCGCGGGTGGGCCTGCCCACCCACCCCAGCTCTATGCTATCCTATTTAGGCAAGTTTTCAAGCCACATGCATCCATGCAAGCCATGCACGAGATCAATGTGCATGCGCAAAAAGCCGAGCGCATGTGCTCACATTTGCGAACTGTTAGGGAAAGTAAGTGAATACCACCCCTACTCATAATGTTAAGTCACATTTCTGAAATCAGAAGTATCGGTCATTCAAAGCCATATCTGATTGGACTGACATATAAATCAACAGATAAATGGAGTCATAGATTTAGACTGGGTTTTAGAGTTTGTAATCAGGGATTGAATATAGTCTCTTCTAGATATAAACTAAGTGTTCTGCTACTGATCTACAACAATTGCTTCCAAAGGTTTTTTTTTCAAGCAAACTCTTCCTTCTGCTGGAAACTCTACTGTTATCCTTACATTGAAAAAGCCCTAAAAAAGAAATACTGTTGAAGTCTGACATGCTAAATTCTATCATACTTTCTCCATATTGAGTTGCTCTTGCCTAAACAACTTCGGTCTCCATTTATACACATACTGTATGTCGCACAAGACCAATAGGCAGCCATAACCAATGTCAACAGTACCATTACTATTAAGAACAGTACTATTAATTTCCATGTCTTGCATGATATGTGTTTGTTTTTACAACTCAAATAGGCTTTTGGATGACTCATATTCCTTTTCTCATTGACTGCTGTTAAATAGATACCTCCAGTGACAGTACTGTATATTTAATCAATTTTGACTTCATCTATTAATTCTCAATTATTAAAAGGGAATGACTTTGATTAAAGTAAAACAGACATCATCCCTCTGCCAGGGCATATGGATCACATATTTAAACAAACACAACTTACATAAAAATATTATATAAACCATCTTAGGAATTAAGGAAAGCATGGTAAAGTGTTTCTTAATAAAGTATACATCTATGAAAGTGCAGATGCCAAGTATTTTAACTAAATATATATTAGAAATTCTTTAGAATTCACATTACATTTTTTTTATTGAAAACTGTGTTATTTCTCATGCACTTGACTATACCAGTTTAGATAATTTTACAAAGGAAAATCATGGTGAATTAGCTTTCAATTAAATAAGATTTTATGTGGGATGAATAAACACATTATGGTGCAAGATAATGAGATATATGTGCTAATAGTTTTCAAAATAAGTAAACAATTCTAACATATACATTTATATTCATTTGTCATCTATTAAAAAGCTCTAGGTGGATGCGCCACAACTGCTTCTATATTAATCTGAAAAATGAATCAATTTAACACACATCTGTTATATATCTGAAAATTAATCCAATTCTGTCTACATATTCCAAGATGCTAAATGTATCTATCAACATGTGTGTGGATCTCTTCCAATCTGAATTGGACTCCGACCATTTTCACTGGTTCAGGAATGAATGCAAGTAATGTGAGGTTTTGAAAAAGTGCTATCAACAGATGACACAAACTAATAGCAACAGCAATAACAGACTTATATACCGCTTCATTGTGCTTTACAGCCCTCTCTAAGTGGTTTACAGAGTCAGCATAACCCCAACAATCTGGGTCCTCATTTTACCCACCTCAGAAGGATGGAAGGCTGAGTCAACCTTGAGCCTGGTGAGATTTGATCTGCCAAACTGCAGGCAGCCGGTGATCAGCAGAAGTAACCTGCAGTACTGCACTCTAACCACTGTGCCACCACAGCAAAGTTGATTGTAAGACGGGCAGTTTTATAAATGTTATAAACAAACAAACAAACAAACAAATGTGCAATGCTTATGTCTAAACAGCAAATGTTTTGACTGAATTCTCTCCAGAAGGCAAGAGAATTTCTAGAGAAAGAGGAATTGGAGGAGATTCAAATACCTAGAAGTGTCAGAGGAGACTAAACAAAAACAATGTGCAACTGTCAGGCCTGCAGTTATATTCCTTTTAGGATCTTTGGCCTGCCACACTCTCTATTATTTTACTATGCTGTTTCATTAGTGTAGTAATTGGGAGGGGGAATAGTAAGGAGTAGAATTGTAGAATGTGTTGTTGTCATAATAGAACATTCCTTTCTAAAAACCCAAGGTCATCTTTTGTCTCTGCACCTCTGCAACTGACCAGAACTAGATAGGTGGAAATGGTAGCGTGGCAGAGAAAGATTGGACCATGTGATGGACTTGTGGGTGTGGGGCAAGATTTTGAACTTTCAACTGGGTGGAAATCCGACGAAGCTTTCAGATTTGGGATTTCCACAGTTGTGCCAACATGTCTCTCTTATTAAATTGGAAGTTTAAGGATAGTTCTGCCTTGGACTCTGATTTATTTCTGGATGATATTTGGAACGCTGACAGGAAACTGAAAGGGTTGATATTGAATTAGATGCTACAAATAACCATTTTTCTAAATTTTTGTAAATGCTTAACATGGAATATATATGGATGATTTTATCAAATCATTATTTGATAAAAATCAAACAAGATAGAATTTGAAAGCCTATGTTACCCGAGAGGTATATAAAATATTTGATTTATAAAAAGCTGGATAAAGAATTGATTTCAGCAACAAAAGGAGTTGTTTTGTAAATAATTCCCCAATTAAAAAGAAAACTTATATTGACTGATGAACATGGTAGATTTCTTGGAAGTTAATTTGTATGTAATTAAGATTTTCATACTGGGAATTTATGTCTTAAATGAGGACAAAGTGTTGTTTTATAAAAGTCTTGGGGAAAAATTAATAGGTTTCTCTTATGTGACTTGGTGTTTGATGGGAGATTGGAATGCAGTGATCTCCCTATGACTGGATAGAAATCTGAGAAAAAAATCACTCAAGGCAAATTAGCAAAGGTTTTTTTTAAATTTGATACTCATTTTGTGATTGGTGGATAGAAAACAGAAAAATGGAAATGAAAAATAAGTGTATTTACTTTTCTGAAAGACATAGATCCTTTTCAAGAACAAACATGATTTGGATTTAAAAGAACTTGGCTACTCTCTCAAGTATTGAGATAGTACCAAAGACTTTTCAGATCATGATTCTGTGATTTTAGTTAATAAAGTCTATTTTTTTTTATGGAGATTAAAGAAAATGTTGCCACAGAAAGAAAAAATAGTAGAGGTTGTAAAAAGCTTTTTTTTTAAAAAAATAAAACTTATATTAAAATTATTTGTCTGGAAAACATGGTGAATAATAGACTAATCTGCAAAGAAGCTTAGTTTGGATAATTAAAAACAAAGAGATTTTTCTACAGGGAGAAAACACCTCAAGTACCACATTGGAAGAAAAATCAATTCCTCATTTCTTAACAGATAAGTGTTATAGTGTCAGATATTCTTTCTTAAACACTTAATTGAAATGGAAGGCACACTAGTGTAAAAAGCAGAGGAATGTTTCATAGGTATCTGTGTAGAGAGAGGCAAGTGCTAATGGGACTTACTTGGCACACATGATGCCATTGTACCTTATACCAGATTCCTGTCATATAATTATTGATGGATGTTTTGTGAGTTTGAGTCTAACATACTACAATTTATTGTGATAAGCTACTTAGTATGAAAAAGGAAGAAAAAGAGCATCCATGTATTAAAAAGCCTAATTTAACCATACTATAGAACCTCAGCATTACCAATTTTAGTTCCATGTGATTCCACAGAAGAATCATTTCAGATTTCTTGAAAGAGTGGACAATTTAGGTGACTGAAATACATATTGCACCAACAACAAATTAAGTGGTGATTCAATTTTACTGCTGGCTAGTCATGTTTCAAGTGTGTTGTCTTTTTTAAAAAAATGTAATTATCATTCATTCATTCATAATCTTTTTATCCCATGCAGCTGAGGAAATAAAGTGGGTTAATTCCAGATCTCTCACGCTTGCTCATAGTTCTTCAATAAATTTGCAGAAATACAATGTGTTTGTTCATGTCCCTGCAGAGCAAAAAATGATGTAAGCTTATAATGGTGGACTTTTCCACTCCAGTAAAATTTCTGCTTCTCAATCCCTTCAAAGCGCCTTGAATGCAAACTGAGATCATCTTCGCTTTTGTAAGCCTTGAAACATGGAGAACACCATGAGCTAATCAGTGTACTGTCCAGATGATAAATAGTGGAATGTAAAGAATATCATTCAGTCAGTGTCCAGGTCAAAAAGCTGTTCATTCTCATTCACACAAATATTATTAGCCCTCCTCTGTTTACTCAGCACATATTGTAAACATTTGTTTGATCATTCAAGCAGGAGAAATCTGAGTGGCTGATAAGAGAGGAAGCTTTCTAGCTGTTAGGAAAGTTGACCTCCTGTGTATAAAAGGCTTTTGCAAGTTTTGCTTTCCCAATAATTGCAAGTATAGTTGCATGATTTTGCAGTAGCCGGAGTAGGAGAATTAGATGTACTTTATATTATAAACAATGCTTACAGGGAGGCTGTAAGAGTTGAAATTCTGTGAGTAATCCTAGAGTCATAGGGCTAGAAGGGATTCTGGAGGTCTTCTAGTCCAACTCCTCTGCCCAAGGCAGGAGTCCTTG
The DNA here is from genome assembly GCF_009769535.1 of Thamnophis elegans. NCBI lineage: Eukaryota > Metazoa > Chordata > Lepidosauria > Squamata > Natricidae > Thamnophis > Thamnophis elegans. The sequence continues at coordinate 73,823,512 of NC_045545.1, forward strand.
AGGACTTGGTGGTCATAATGCAGTATTGCAGGCAAACTCTGCCTACAGCCTGGAGTTTGATTCTGATCTGGTCAAGGTTGACTCAGCCAGACTGCATTAAAGAATTGGCAGTCAACGACAGTTGGCAGCTAGACATCTTTGTGGAACTCCTGGCTCTCCAACTACTATAAGTTCATGTATTTGCCATACACTAAATAAATAAATAAACTGCCTAGAATCACTGTGTTGAGATGAGCAGCCATATAAATCAGTTTAATCAATCAATCAATCAATCGCCTTAGTGACAATACCTTTTACAGTAACATTTGATTCTTTTTGCTTTTTTTATAAAATGATTAATGCTTAAGTAGTCCAGAATGATCTTATACAAGAGATCGTTTTCAGTAAGTCCTTATTCCATTTAGTTGAGCAAACGTATTATGGCATTTGACAAAAAAGAAAAATAATGTTCTAAAGACCTCATATGTCTCCTTAACTTCTTGACTTGGGAATTATGCTGGGTCACAATAAAGGAATCCTTCAAAATTAATTGTCATCTTTTGGCTTTATCCTTTAGTCAGTTTAATTCTACATACAGTTAAGTGTCCTTAGTGGAGAATACAGCTGCAATGCAATTAAGGCATTTGGAAAACTTCTTGGGTAATATTAAAATAATATATTCAAATATATTAGGTGTGCTCTTTTTGAGAATGAAATGAACTTAACAAATATGCTTTTGCACAATCTCCTGAGAGAACACCTGGATGTGTATGACACAAGACACATATGGTCTCACACTACTACCATCTCCTTAATGCCTCCTTAACTCAAAATACATATTTTCTTGGCACTGAAAGATACTGTGCAGGAATCCAAGTTCAGGAAACCTGGTGAGCTCTAAGAAGTCTAATTGCAGTGTCCTAACTTGTTCCTCTATCTGTCCCATCTTCCTATGACAGACAAGAAAATGTAGTCAGTAAATTTCCAGGTCCCTTCCTGAGACCGTACAGAGTGCTGACAAGTTGCAGTATGAAACAAACCACATTTTGAAGAGCAAAACCTTGGCGAATGCCAGATCTGTAGGTTTATGCTTAAAACTTTTTTTTTTAATCAATTCTAGCAAGAATAGGCTGATCATAACAACATGGTGCACTGCATACAATTCCAATTTGGCTTCACGTTTTTAAGGAACATTGTAGCCTAATGCAACTAAACCCAATCTAAGCATGAAAGATGAGATGCTCCTGATCCCTTCAGTGCTGTTGGAAAGCAACAAACAATTCAGAGTGTAGCAATATCTGGTTGGTGATAATAAAACATATACTCTTTAGATTAAATTTTAGCAACGTTTATTGAATGGCGCTAAGACACAAAGGAGATAGAACAGACTGATCTCCCTCCTTTCTCCCCCATCCCCAGTCATTGTCACTGAAATTTAGAAGAACTTATTTTGTTTTATTGAGCTTCCATATACCTCATATATAGCGCACATTCCATATATCTTTATTGAGTTTCCATATGTTCCATGGCAGAGCAATTCACTTTAATGTACTATATACAACTGACATATTCATCTATTTTCATTAGAGAAGAGAAAATAATTTAAAATAAATGAGATGGGGAAAGTTGTCTTTTTGAGAATCTCCTTTAGGCTGAACAGATCAAGTCTTGGGAATAGAGACAGCAATGCATGACTAACATATATACAGTAAGTATTTAAGCACATACAAACAGACATGCAAACTTCCTGATACTAATAAATGTAGAAAATGAAAGAGCTCATAAAGCTCTTTCATCCTGCATCCATAAGGTCTCATTGCCCTAATTGAACAACTATTCCTAAGCAATGCTTATGTAACAGATACATTCTTTCATTTATTAATGAAATATACATTCATCCTTTATTAATGACTACCTTTATGTGTTACTGATTTATGATTCAAGAAATATTAGTTCTGAAAAATGGCAGATACATCCATTGTAAGCATATTGTCTTCCTTTTAAAGCAATTCCTAATCGCATTCTGTAGATCAGTGTTTTTAAACCTTGGCAACTTTAAGATGCGTTGATTTCAACTCCTAGATTTCCCCAGCCAGCATTCCATAATGCAGGATTTCTTGAGCTTAGTTTTGGCCAAATGAGGCTTCTACAAAATCTATATTGCAAGTATTACAAAGTCCACCTTACGTGGCCCTCATTAGTGTACCTATATATAAGTGGTCCTTGAATTATGTCTGGAATTTTGATTGCTAAGCCATGTGACTGTTAAGCAAACCATCACATGACCAGATCCAATTTTACAATCATTTTTACTGTGGTCATTTAGCAAAACACATGGTTGCTAAATGAGTCACACTGCTGTTAAGCAAATCCTGTTTCTCCAATTGACTTTGCTTATTGGAAGCTGACTGGGAAGTTTGTAACTCATGATTGTGTAATTGCAAAATGCTGCAAATATCATAAATGTGAAACCGTTGTGAAGCGCCTGAATTGCGATCATGTGACAGTAGGGGGGGTGTACTCACTTTTTTCAAATCTGTTGTAACTTCTAACCATTATTAAACAAGCAATTGTAAGTCAAGGACTACTTGTATGCACATAAACACAACAAAATTGGGAGTGAATAAACATCAAGAAATGTTCTGACTTTGGAATAGGTTGCTCCAAGTATATCCAGGAGTGATCTGATCCTGATATATTCTGAAGTATGAATGGCTTATTCCAAACATGGGTAATTTCTGGAACCAATTAAAGGCTAGCAGCTCATTTGGGGGCCAGAATATTCCATAATTAAACTTTTGTATACACTTAATAAAATACTCCTGTGTGGCTTTTCTTTCATATTTTTTGCTATATTTCTAAATGTCTTACAACTGCATCACTTTTATGAACCCAAATAAGAGTACATATCCAGTGAAACATTTGTGAGCCTTCTCTTTAATTTGATAAAAGCCCTAATTATAGACAATTTCAAGTGTAGAACACACTTGCATAATTGGTGCTGGAGCACTAAAAGCAAACCAGGCAATTATTGTAATTGTACAATGCTACATATCAGATTGTTTCCTCAAACATTTTTTTCTATTTATTACAGAAGTTCATTGGTAAACTCAGAGTAGAGAAACTTGAACTGGATAAACAGACCTTAGTTAAAAATTGTCTGTAGTTACAAACTCAGGTAGGTTGGGACTATGACAAGCACGTTCAGGGCTACTAGCCTTGCTGCTAATTTTTCCCACCCATTCCCTGGTGTGCTTCCATTGAAAAATCCTGAATTTATCATGATCAATTTGTACCTTCCTTGTAAATAAAGGAATTGGGACCACAATGCTGTAATTTTCATTTGAGCGAAATTGAATGGTATATTAACTATTCTCACATATTTTTTAAAACACTGTCACTCTTTTTTCTTTTCACTTCTTCAAGTGTACTGTCAACTCTGGGCAGAGTTTAAAGAATATCTAAAGAGTTCCTGGAGGGATAAAACATTTAGTTTCAGAGAAGCCTGTGGCAACTGGAAAATGAATTGCCTTCCCCCACAGTGAAACTGGATCTGTTTCTTGGGATCACACGTGGTGACTTAAAGAAAATATTTACAGAATTTATATTCACATCCCATTTTCCGCATAATATTTTCCCTCTCTCTATCTTGATCTCATACAATACCCTCCTTTGTGAAGAGAACAAGCTTTACTCTTAATTGAGGGGTGAGGATGGAATGTAAGTGAGTAGGCCAATCTTCTTTCTTTCCTCTGTCCACCTCTTGGCTTGGTAACACAGTCCCACAGTCAGTTGGGTAAAAGGTTTGTTGTTCAGTAGGTGAAGAAGGCATGCAGATTTCTTCTGTGGGTTGGGATCAGACAGGACAAACTAGTTCAAGGCTTTTGAGAAAGCAATCTAAATTCAAATGAACCTAACATGTACTGCACTCTAACTACTGCGCCACCGCAACTTCCTATAGGGAGATTGACTTCCTCATCTTTGTGGTAGCCCCTCAAATATTGGCATGTCTCTCCTAGTCCTTCTTTTCACTAGACTAAACATACCCAATTCCTGCAACCGTTCTCCATATGTTTCAGCCTCCAGCCCCCTAATCATCTCTTAGTCTTCTCTTCACTCTCTCCAGTGTCTTGAGATCTTTTTTATATTGTGTTGACCAAAAATGGATGCAGTATCCCAAATGTGGTCTTATTAAGTTTTGTAAAGCTGTACTAATGCTTTACATGGTTTTGATTCTAACTGTCTATTAATGCAACCTAGGATTGTATTGGAATTTTTTGGACCAGTGTTGGACAACCCACTGTTGTCTCATATTCAAGTGATTGTCCACCAGGGCTCCAAGATCCCTCTCAGAGTTATTGGTATTGAGCCAAATGTAACATAGTCTATACCTGTACAAAGGCATTACATCAGAATAACCTTCCCGTCACAGAGTCAGACAGTATAAATAGACCTTTTTTAATGTACATTGCCTTGTCCTGCTACCAATAGAACCAAATTGCATTCACAACTGGAACCAGAATTGCTAAACAAGGCAGCTATTAAATGAGTCATGCCCAATTTTATAACCTTTTTTTCCAGTTGTTAAACAAAGCACTCCAGTTGTTAAATGAATCATGTGGTAGTTAATTGAATCACACAGTGGTTAAGTGAATCTAGTTTCCCCCATTGACTCCTTGTTGCAAGCTAGCTGCGAAAATTGAAAATGGTGATGCTGCAAAGGTGTGAGGACCAGTTGTAAGTCATTTTAGTGCCATTGTGACTTTGAATGGTCACTAACTGAATGACAATAAGTTGAGGACTACGCACCCATGCCTAGTAAATATAGTGAATAGAATAGAAAAGAAAAGAAACCGAATTGGAAGGGACCTTGGAGATCTTCCGAATTGGAAGGGACCCTGGAGGCAGGAAACCCTACATCACTTCAGACAAATGGTTATCCAGTCTCTTCTTAAAAACCTCCAGTGTTGGAGCATTTCCAACTTCTGGAGGCAAGTCGTTCCACTGATTAGTTGTTCTAACTGTCAGGAAATTGCTCCTTAGTTCTAGGTTGCTTCTCTCCTTAATTAGTCTCCACCCATTGCTTCTTGTCCTCATCTCAGGTGCCTTGGAGAATAGTTTGACTCCCTCTTCTTTGTGGCAGCCTCTAAGATACTGGAACATTGCTACCATGTCTCCCCTAGTCCTTCTTTTCATTAAACTATACATACCCAATTCCAGCAACCGTACTTTATATCGGAGCCAATAGCTGCATCTGCATTGCTTTCAACTGAATTTGCTGTGTGTGGGAGATGTATGGACCAGGAATCCAATGCCTTTTCCCATATGGTATCTCACAATAGAAGAAATAGCTGAAGATTGTTTCTCTTTCCCCTCTCTTTCTTTACAGAAATTATATCAAAATGACAGGCAAATTTCCTTTGACACCCCAGATTATAAGCATTCTTGAATATATACACGGAACTTGCTTTTTTTCTACTGTGCTGTTTCTAAGCACGGACGTCTTGAAGATGGCTTTGTGAAACAGGAAGAGAAGGTTATAAAATGTTTGTCTCAAATGCAAGGATGCTGCAGTTGGTTCATTACAAATTCACTCAAATTTTCTTCTCTTCCAGAAATATTTTGGAGGCAAATTCTCATTTATCAGCGGAAGGAAAACTTGTGGCAATAAAAGTATTAGTGGCACTATTTTAACCTTTCTCACTTTGTAGAGGAAAGGTTTATAGAATGCATTAATTCAACACATTACCGCAAAATGAAACTTACTCTACAATGCCTTAGCAAGGTTTATGAACCCAATCAAAGATCCCTGGGTTGGCCATTTATCACTTAACTTATAGACTACAAGGACTTTCTTCACAAAAGACGCAGAGCAGGTATCACAAATATCATTGACACAAAAGCATTGACACAATTTTTATTATTATATACTTTATTCATTAAACATAAACTCAGCCAACTGAACATTCAAAAATGCATCACAAATACCATTGACTGGTGCTAATAGTTGATACAGGTTGCTGCCAGCATCCTAGGTATCAACCAAGTACCTTCTTAAAATATACGATGTTCTGAGCAGTGCAGTTTTTTGCAGTTCTGCTGGTGTTATTGCAGGAAGCTGCAATTTGTTGTTGTTTCTTATAAAATTCTTGGACATGGTACCAAGTGCCCCAATGACAATGCGTATCACTGTTACATGTTTCATCCATAGCCGGGTAGTTTTGATGGCCAGGTTGCGATATTTTGTGATTTTTTCTGGTTCTTTTTCTTCGACTCTGGCATCTCCTGGTACAGCTATATCAATAAACTGTACGCTTTGGCCCTTTACAACTGTGATATCTGGTGTGTTGTGTTCCAAATGACGATCCGTCTGTATTCAAAAATCCCACAAGAACTTCACTTTCTTTTTCTTTATCTTTTTGGATCAAAAATGTCCTTCCAGTTGTCATCCATTCATCATTTTCAGGTGTTTTTAAGATCTGGTTCATTGGGGCTGCCAATCTTTTGTGCCTTTAACCAGAAGCTATGTAACTCATCTGGTCCAGGTACATTCCAGTTCTTCACTTTTCTTGACTGTCTTTGCACCATTTCTTTTGTTATTTTCACATCTTCCATTTTATGCACTTCAATAGAATCCTCAATCTGTTTGATCCATTGCATTTCTGTTGTGCTTCTTGTTGTTTTCCCACAAATTCTTCCAGAATTTCAGAGCTTTCTCTTTATCAGGCTTTTCATTTGTTGTTATTCCATCTCCACTTTCTAAGCTCTTATAAAACTGGTGCTGATTTGCTCTGAACTGTGAGTTTTCTTAAATTGAGTTACTCGGTTTTCATATCTTTTAATCTTTTCAGCAATGGCAACAACCCTCTGCTTCAGCTCTTCAATTATTATTGCAATCTCTTTATTCTCCAAATCGTATCTTGTTTCCAGGCTGCTTTTGACCTGCTTGTTTTTTAGCTGACCTTGCCTTAGGTTCTTCAAGTTGCTCAAGTCTCCATGAAATTTTTTAATCTTCAATATATGGTATACTCAGACCACTAGTTGCTTTCTCTTTGATACCTATTAATTCTGCTGTAGTGAAAAATTTGTGGCTTACAATTACACGTCGTTGGCCCATTAGCCTTTGTTCATTGATATCACAGTCTGTGTAGTTCACCTTCCAGATCTAATACATTCCTTTTTGAAATCCACATTTTGCTGGCTCAGACTGATAGTAAGCCTTTATAATAGAGATGTTTTCTTCCCTAGTCCAGATTTTTCGCTTTTTCATTTTTTCTTCCAGTAGCTTGTCAGCTCCATGCCCTGGTTGCCTAGCAGAGGGAGCTGAGGCCTGTAGCTCATTTTGCGCAGAATACCCAGGAGCCATAGCATCCAACGGAACCATTGTTAATCCGGGTGACGGTTCAGCCAGCATAAATTTCCTTTTTTTTTCTTTTTCATATTCACCATATTTGTATGGGTTGTGGAGCAAATTTTGTCTGGCCCTTCACCTAAGACCTGTCTGATATGGTTGTACCTGCGTGGCACGACAAAACCGCACTTGACTAAAGCGCACCCAATTAAACCGCATCGCTGACGTCATCAACAGGGCGACAACAGCGAGCGCGGAGAAAGAAGGGCGCTTTAAATAGCGCTTTGAAAGCAAGCCGATTCACGTTAAGGTAACGGTTAGCTTTAGGGTTAGCTTTAGGGTTAGGTTAAGGGTTAGGTTTAGGTTTAGGGTTAGGTTTAGGTTTAGGGTTAGGGTTAGGGTTAGGGTTAGGGTTAGGGTTAGGGTTAGGTTAAGGGTTAGGATTAGGTTTAGGGTTAGGTTAAGGGTTAGGTTTAGGGTTAGGTTTAGGATTAGGATTAGGTTTAGGAGGGTTAGGTTTAGGGGTTAATTTTAGGTTTAGCGTTTACAGCGTGCTTCTGTCTCCGCGCTGTTGTCGCCCTGTGATGACGTCAGCTACGCAGTTTCGTCGAGCGTGCTTTAGTTGAACGCGGTTTTGTGGTGGAACCTTGTACCTGTTCAGCATATCCCTTAGGATCATTAGAGCGTGCAAGCCCCACCACCACCACGACAAGGTAAAGCTCCTCGGAGAGGACATTATTATTATTGTTGTTGTTGTTGTTATTGTTATTGTTGTTTCTGCTATTACTTTTTGTCACTTTTACTTTCCTATACTTTCCCACTAGAAGACAAGGGTAGAAGCTTATTTGACACTTTTCACTGTCTGTATTTAAAAAGCATATGTATCAGTGGTGCTAAATGCTTTGGGTTCTATTATAAGACTAAAGGTGTGGAAGCAAACAATATCTATTGCTGTTACATTTGCTTATCCTTCCAAATTGACCTGGTGTTCTCCTCTTCAAATGGAATGCCACATCGGCATTCTGTTCCAGTAAAAGTTTTCCCCCAACAGGATAGGTACACTATTTTGGTCCCTAATTTAGTTTCCTAGATTACCTTCCTCTGACCCTTGAAACAAACACTTTGGAAAACTAGCATATTTATTGAAAGATGGAACAGGATCATCTGAATTCTGCCAGATCTCAATGGGAACTGAGAGGAGTTCAAATTTTGTTGAGGAAACACAACAGCTGCAATGACCCCCGTGAATTAAAACAAATGATCAAGACGAAATAAGCAATCTCTCATGATGATCACTCTTCTGAAATCAACACACAGCAGCCAATATGTTTCCTCTGTTAGTGAAAGCATATGTTGCAGAAATCCGCTTAAAAAGGATTAGAAAGATGCTTTGGATGACAATGTTTATAATCCCCGATCATTAGCCGCATTAGCTGGAGTGATGGGATTTTTGGTCCAAAACAGATCAGATAAACCACTTTGCTGCTCCATGTAATAAATATTACAGTAGTTAGCCATATCTAAAAGGAGATAAGGTTTCTGTATTATTAGTTGGTATAATTTTAATTGCCTATTAGAGATACAGAAGCCCCATTGACTGTCATATATAGGACTTTCTGAATAACAGAGAGCCAGGGTTGATTTTATAGGACATTTAATAAACATGAATTATTTCTCATTTAGTAACACTTTAATCATTGCTAAAAGTGTGCTGAGTAATATAGCATCACTGTCAGAAGCAAAGTTTATTAACCTCAATAGATACTTCAACTCTACTGTTGCACCTATGAGCTAACCTGTGAATCTATTGAGAGAATCACACTGATTACAGTTTGACTTAGTTCTAAATAAATGAAGATGATTCTTCTTTCAACTTTAACAAAAATATTAATGAAATGTATTTCATATCTGAGTAAGTAAATAAATAAAATTTAAAGTGATGAAGTTCATTACGTAAAGAGGAAATAACTGCAACTGTACTATAATAAGTTGAAGTAAGCATACAGGAAGAAGAGAAAGAAGGTACATGTGGGGAGATAGGAAAAGGATTAAGCAGCATGCAAAACAAGGTACAATCTGATCTACAATTGGTTTCAGGATAAATTTACCTCTCTTTTTTTATAGTTGCACAAGATTGTTAGTAGGAAATGAAGAGATGTTCAGCCTGTGTGATGAACATTGATGGGTTTAAACCAGTTGTTGGTTAGCCAAAGAAAGGACTGCATTTAGCCGCTACAGTACTTTTGAGTAGACAACTCCTTGTTCTCATTAACAGCTTATTACTTAAAAAGAACCAGGAGACATAAATTGCAACCATGTTTTAGGTAAGCAAAAAAATTGGAATTGAACACAATTCATTTAAAGGCCTTATAAAATCTGAGATCCCTAATATTTTATTTTGAAAGGGACCCTATTGTTTGATTGGAACAAAGCCTCTTCTCCTCTACAACAGGGAATTAGAATTTCAGTAGAAGCTATTCTGTATTTGGCAAGTCCCACTAAAATCAGTTGATTCAGTGTCTGACTAAATGTGGCTAAGACAAACAAGATGGATGGAGTCCCCAAATTTAGAGACACATTAGTAAGCTTGCTGAGCAGTTTCACTAAACAAATTCTGCAATAATACCTTTCTGTCTCTTTCACTTTTCCCACCCCAAAGAGTGCTCTTCTTAATTACCCGAAATAAACCTTTCTAAAAAGGTTGTTGCAAGATTACTAGAATATATCTGAAGTTTTAAAAAGACAATTTCTATTGTTTAAATTGCAAACATTGAAGCTTAATAATAGTAAATTTGGAGTCCATAGTTCTTACAAAACCTGAAACAATAAGCTAGTAGGGACATTAAGCTTTTAATGAAAATATAAGTAAACTTTAGTTGCTCTGTGATATTATAAACATCTGAAAATACTGATAGAAGAACTGGGGTCATTCAAGGGACATTCCATTTATCTATAAAGTAATTGTGGAAAAGATCAGGAAGGAAGGAATCTGCACTAAAAGTATTTCTGGATGCAAATTTAATCTGTTATTCTAAATATCTAACTGTTCTGAGCTTAACCTTTTAAACCTGCTCAATCCAAATTTGCTTTAAAAAGTCTGTGTGGATTCCACAGAAATGTCTAGGAGAAAGTGAAGTTTATATCATTTTAGGCTAATTTTAATGGCAACTTTCTTGATAGTGTTGTTATACTATCATTCTTTCTTTTCTCTGCTAAACTAATTTTCCAGTTGTTAAGCAAAGTTATGGTCTGGTTGAATTTGTCACTGATTGACTGATGGTCCCTCATCTATCAAAACCTTTTCTCATCACAAGAAGCAAGAATAACATCAAAGCAAGATAGCAACCTATTCAGTGTTTTAAAAGGTCAGGATGGAAAATTTGAGCAAAAAAATAAAGTGAAGACAAAATGGTGATCATGGCTCATCTCATTTTTTCCCCAACACTGAATTCATCTGCTGATATGTATTATGGAATATACTATGTATGCTAAAACAATTAGCAATTGAAATACATTAAATTGTGAGGTTGAAATAAAAAGAGTTTAGAGAGAAGCAACCTCTAGTATAAATTGATGATCAATTTTTCCATAAGAACACTTTGAGATGTGTTGAAATGAGCAGAATTGCTCTATTGTGAAAGCTTTCAAAAGACAGAAAAGAGAAAAAAAAGAATTAGGAATATAAATATAATATAAATATACAGTATGTCTTATTTACCGAGCTATCTATCTGAAGTCATCTTTTGCTTAAAATGTGAGTAAAGTTAAAGAGAAATAACTAAGAAAATAGAGCACTAATTCCAACAAACAAACAAAAAATATAAAATTTTCTTTAAAAAAATCTAAAAATTCTAAAAAGACTGTCTGGAATTGCTCAGTTTTCCCTGTTTTCCAGAAGACCATCATGAAGGGAGCTAATGGGGATGGTTGGTCCTTTCATTAAAATAGCAATTTCCTCTGGGAGGCTCATCTTGGATGGATGGACCCTGGTAAGTACAGGTGATCCTAAAGGTACTTTGGTACCAAATCACATCTAAATTTTTCCTGGAAACTTATAGTTAGTCAAAGGTGAACCCACAAATAGACTGTAATATTATCATGGCAGTAAGCACCAGTCAGGAAGTTGGCAATTGTATTTTTAAGAATCTACAGCAGTGGTTCCCAAACTTTTTCAGTCCACCTCCCCCTTGGTGCTACAAACTGACCCTCAGTGCCCCCCACCCAGTGGTGGAATTATTTTTTTTACTACAGGTTCTGTGGGCGTGGCTGGGGGGGTCATGTGACTGGGCAGTTTGCATGATGGAAGGAAGATAGTAACAGTAAAATTCAAAACTGTAACAATTAATTGCACATTTATTCAAAATCCAATTTAAAAACATTTTTGGTTAATGTTAATTCAACAAAATTGTTGAACATGATCCAGTGATACCAGGTTTTCAAAGTCTGATAGTCATTTATCAAGAACATTAGTAACTAGTAACTTAGTAAACTCAGTAAAATTTAGTAACTACTTCACTGTTCAGTAAATTCTGTGTAATACAGTACATGCCTGATCATTCACATGCACTACTGCCGTTTGTTTTTTTCAAAATAACAGGTGGGGTGAGGGTAGAGAAGGAAGAAGACTTTGTTCTGTGGTATCTGCCATTTCAGAAATGCTCATTAGACTGCCCCATGTGATCAGTCTTTCCGTATTCTTCAATATATTGGTGCCCAGCAGCTGGTCAAAACCCTAGTAGTACTTATAGAGCTGTAGATGATACTATGGCAAAATACAAGCGTTGCAGCTCATGTATACTCACACAACATAAGAGTGATGCCATTATCCAGATTTATCTGTGACAAAGGTCTCACTGTGCATAAATATGAAGATAGGAAGGGCACTTTATTAAAAAAAAACTGCAGTGTTTTGACTTCATTTGGTTATAAAACATCTTGTTTGGCATACTGAAACATTTAGACAGCATTTGCTTCTAATATGGGACGTTGTTCTATCATAATTTTGTTTTGCTTTGCTTTTTTCTGTATGTGAAAATATCCAACTTTAGACAGTAATTAGACCACTTTTTTATTTATTTTTTTAAAAACAGTATATATTGGAAATGCTTATCCCTTTTCCACAACTTCACTATATTTCAGCCTTCAATGATATTACTTTGCAACTCAAAGTTTGAGAAACCATCCCAAGTGCCCTTCCTCTTACTCCTCACTTTTTAAGGCCACGTCTACGAATGGAGTGAGGAGGCAGAGGGGGGGGGGCTAGCCTCTCTTCCCCACGCTGCCACGTTTACCTGTGTTGCATTTCTAAGGTGGGAGGGGTAGAAATAGGCGAGAGTGGCACATCGAGAGCGGGTGCAAGAGGGATTGGGGGGGGCTCCATTGCCTAGGTGCGCTGCGGTGCAATCCTCACAGAGGGGGGTCGCAGCACAGCCCCAGAAAGGGAGTCAGAAGTAAAGCCATTTATAAAAGTGCGAGAGGCAGGCAGGCAGGCAGGCAGGCAGGCGAGTGCTCTTGTGTAGTGACCTCGGACTCACTGTGTAATGCAGTGCCAATTCCCAATCCCTGAAATGCAGGCCCAAGGACATCCCCATTCAGTCCCGCATCTCTTCTCCATGCACAACACATGCAGTATCAGAGGAGAAATGCAGGCAAAAGGTTCTTCTCTTCTTTCTCTTCCCCACCTTCCTTCCCCCCAGCCTGACATGCTTGTATGCCTCCTGAATGAGCAAGCGAGTGAATGAAAAATCCTTCCAGTCTTTGGGACGTTAGACTGAATTTCACCCCTGCTGGAAGTGCTCAGCTGACTGGTGGCCAACAGAGCCCCAGGCAGAATTGCGCCCTGCGAGGGGGCCACCTCCAGCACTCCCCTTGCCTCTTAGCACCCCCCTGCTGCGCCCCTTGCCTCTTAGCACCCCCCTAAGTCATCCCACCACCACCCGGGGGCGGTACCGCACACAGATCTACAGCTTCAATGTTGTTTTCAAAGATAGCACCATGCCTTGCAAAAGTCCAACCAAAAGTAATAACAATATGACTCAATGTAACCAGGTTCTCCCATTCCAAGAGGACTGCTACCAGTACCATAACTGCTTCACATCCAGCAGTAATAATGAACCCAGAAAGACCTCAAAGTCTTGGACCTGTTCCCTCAGGGACAGGGGCACCTTTTCAAGGGGAAACACTGGAACTAATAGAGGACCACGATGAACAAACAACAACTCTATCTGGCTTGAGTTCATCTTTGGCATGGTTTGTCCCACACATCAAGTCAAGAGATTTCAAAAGCACCTTCAGTTGTGTCTATTGTTGAAAGCTGAATAAAACTGAGTATGCTGAAAGTTTACATTGTAAACCATTAGATGAGCATTTCCACTAATTCAGGAAATCCACCCTAATTTATTCGATGCTCAATATTTTCCACACAATGCGGATTCCACAGAATTTTGGGAGAATTCTGGGAGGTTAGCTTATTTGGCATGTATTTTGAAAACTGGTATGGCATCTTAGATTGCATGCAGCTGTCTCTTCTGGTCATACATTTCAGTAGACAATAGACAAACTGTTAATTTAAGGAGGCATGCCCACTATGATTGAGCTCTGGGAGGAAGTGCTGAATTTTCCATAAAGTCCCAGCATTTTTAGAAAATTCTTGTTATGAATGAACCAGTGGTGGTTTTCAAATTTTTTTAGAACCTCTTCTGTAGGTGTGGCCTGCTTTGTGGGAGTGGCTTGCCAGCCATGTGACTGGGTGGGAGTGGCTTGCCAGCCATATGACTGGGTGGGAGTGGCTTGCAAGCCATGTGACTGGGGTGGGCGTGGCCAACGTGTATAATGTGGTGAAACTCACTTATCAACGCTCTTGCTTAGCAACCAAAATGTTGGCTCAGAAACTCTGGCATTGAAGTGTGCAAGTCTTAAAGCTGTCAAGTTACAAGACCCTTGCACCCCTAGCCCTTTAGAAAAACACCCCAGGGATGTTCAAACTTGACAGCTTTAAGACTTGTGGACTTCAACTCCCAGAATTCCTCCTCTCTCTCTTCATCTTGATGATGTGCGGACAGGCGGGGGGAGGGAGCTGGAACCGGTTCTAAATGGCACTGTAGATTTGTGGAACCTCTTCTATAGAAGAGGTTATAACTGGCAGGAACCCACCCCTGGAATGAACATACCTTTACAGTTAAATCTCCTGCTCCCAATACAGCAAACAAAGCTCAGAGAAATGGGTAATCTGGAACTGTTTAGTGGGGACACACAACAAAATACCTGCCCTCTCTAATGACCCAAATATTTGGCTAATGATCAAATAAATGTTCTAATTTTGCCTCTCTTGGCTACAATTTTATAGAAAATTCTAATATTGTTATTATTCATAAAATGTCCTTCTGTGGTCCTTAAGGGCCTCCCTGAAGATTTGTCTTTTGGAACTTTATCTCCCATCTCTCTCTCTCACATACACATATATACACATACATAGACAAACACCTCCTTTCACATTAACTGTTTCTAAGCATGTAAACTATTTTGGAGTTGAATAAATAAACAGTTGGGCCTCCTTCAGACTACCCTTGTGACTTTGCTAGACTGAAATATTTTGAGTAAGCAGTTACTTTAAAATGTTAGTCCCATTAGTTAGATGGGGTTTAATCAGAGATATGCAGTCTAAGCATCTGAAATATATTCTTTAGCTATACAATATATCCTTGTATTGCTTCTATTATTTATGTTTCTCATAGCTCCAATTTCTCTTTCCCTCTCCCCTTCTTTGATATTTTTTTTCTTCCAGATGCAAAAAAAGAGCCAGAACAAGCTATTAAGTCTCCATTTCTGCCACGTACAAGGTGACTAGTGAAAAGGAGGCAATTATAGTCTTTGTTAGCTGTGTCATTTGAACATTTTGAACCAAGTGTTAGATGAGGGAAATATCCCACAAATGCACTTAAACCATATCCGAGTGTAAATAACTTTCTTTAAAAAAAAATCAATTTAGCATTGAAACAGAAAGGAACATGCAGTTAAATCAGTTAGCATTTGCAAATAAACAATGCCAGCTAACCCTTGGCAATGAGGAAAACCTACTACTTTTAACTATTGGCAAACCACACAGAGACTTTATAAAATCTACAACATGCAGCCCTTTTGTTCACTAATACACAATTAGATGTTTTGATTTGAATTTGGATATTGGTGAATGTATAGCCAAATGCTCACCATCTTGACTTATCCTTAGTAATAATGTAAAACACTTACAAGGCCATTTCAGTGATCAACTTAATCCCATCTATTCATCTGATCACTCGTCATCCCCTTCTTATAATTCTCTCCATCTTGACATGCACAATACTGTTATAGGTTAAAAAAGTTGATCTATGATACGTAAAGAATGCAACTTTTCTTAAATATTATCATTTTCTTCCCATTCTTATCTCTAAATTCTTCTTGCTTTCATTTTTCAACCCCTATTAATCTTTTTCTTGCTTCCAGTTCCTCCTCACCACTTTGGAAAGTTCTCTTAACCCCCAGTGAGTTCAACATGCATTTGTTTCCTCCCTGTGGTTTTTCTCTATCAGTTTCTCAACTTAGTAACTTTATAAAAACATAGTCTTGCCAATTAATCTCCTTTCTTTTCCCTTTTCACTTCTGGATATTTAATCATCAGATTTCTGAACAGCTGCAATCCTCTTTCAGGAAGTCCTCCTTTCATGCTATGAACCTTTCTATCTTTTCAGTACAGATGTACCATTGTGCTTTTCTCTTCTGATGAGCAGCATTTTCATACTCTCCAACAAATATCTGTTTTTTTCATCTCCAAAATGCACCTAAAATACACCTCCTAATGGGACCATGTCTCTAAACCTTCTCAGCTCCACCTCTCAGAAAAATTTTCAGTGCAGTTTATGCCCTATGGGGAAGACTTTAGCTCCTACAACTGATGACCTTGACATGTCTTGTCACAATTGCATACACCAAATATATGCGTTTTTAATTTCAAAACAATAAATTAGTCTTTATTTAGCCCAGGGATAACTTGGGAGGTTCTTCCTGCAGAGCTCAAAGTAAGTCCATTTTCTCAGGTTTTTTTCTTGGGGCATAATTACTCTTAATATTTAATCTGTTTATGCCCTGTGTTTATGCCAGCCTGATTCTATACTTGTTTTAAAATATCCTATTTGGAACAGAAATGACACATTTTTGGCAATAGCTTGCAAGGTATTCAGTCTGGCAGGCACCACATGATTCCATTCTCTTCCGTGAAAGAAATGTTGAAACTTTTTCCTTTGTAGATTTTACAATATTCTACACTGATATCTGAGATGCAGGTGCATTAGAATCAACTTTGGAACTATTCAATATTAAACTAATATTTTGATGTTGTATTTCCCCTAGAAGCCAAAGACTCTTCATGAGTATTCACAATCATTTCATCTAAAACACTGTAACATGTTTTCCTCTTCCCTTTCTGACTTGCTGAACTTGATCCATAGTTTTGTAGTGGTGGAACTGATCGTTTGTTTTTTTGATTGTGACATAATAAAAGTTCTCGACTGACTTTCTGCTCCACTAAATATGGCTGCTTTACAATCACTAAGTTGGAGACATTTTGATTGCTTCCAGAAATACTGTCCACCATCTTTATTCTTTAAATAAGGAAGACTTCATAGCTCATGGAATCTTTGCAGTTCCTGGCAATGTGCATGTATGTATTATATACATACTATACAAGAGTGATGACCATATCCAATAATGCTTTATATTCATCCAGCCAATATAAACAAGTGACCGACTTAGCTAAAGTGCACTGCATAAGCCTGGATAAGTGGACTTGCATGGTCCACTTATTAGTTTTTAAAAAAAAATCCATCCTGGTTATTATTGTTCCATTTTTCCTTTCAAAAGAACTTTGCAATATGTTTAAATGAAAACCAGATACATTCAGGAAGAATTTGAAATATGAGGCTGAGTATAAGCAGCAGTAAAGAGATTCCAGATTAATAGGAAAGAGTGGAGTGACTGCAGGGCTATGTAATAAATGAAGGACAGAAATGAGTTATGCTATGGAATATCATTTGGATTGAATAATCTGCGGATAGACTTGCATTTAAAGGTCAATAACTGGAAAGAGAGAGAGAGAGAAAGAAGAAAATAGTTCATCATAATAATGCCTCTCAAAAGCATTTAAGAAATGAATTGTCTTGTGAATAGTTGTTTGGTTAACAGTTTCTCAGAAGAGAAAACAGGCATAAAACAATAATATTATGAGATATGGTACATTCCAGACTAAGTTAATTTAACTTGTATCCCAGTGATACCAATGAAACAAACCATTGCTAATCTGGCACAATGATTTAAACAAGAATTAAATACTGTACAGCTAGAATTATTTGAGATTCAGCTTGGACAGGGTTAACATAAGGCTCTAAGGTATAGATTCTATAAAATGTTTTGATTATAATAATAATTTATTAAATTTATTTATCATCTATCTCCCAGTGACTTGTATGATGATGATGATTGAGCCACAATTTACTAGGTTTTCATATTACATTAAACTATAAATCATGATAGAAAAACAATTGTTGAGTTTATAAACAAGCTATGGCAACATCAGACATTTATTTTACAGCATAATACAATTTATAAACCCAATTACTAATTTTATCTACATAGATTTTATAAGAAAGGATTGGCGGGAATTTCACGTTACTTGTACTTTCTAGTTAAAGGGCTCATTCAAACTTATAGTTTGTACTGAAGTTCTATGCATTTCTATTTGGTTCTAGAGGAATTTTACCATCTTCTGATATAAATCTTATGAACAGGTATAAATATTAAGAAATTCATTGAGTATCAGGATATATTGAACAGAACAGAATATATCTGAATAAGCACAAATAGGACTCTAAATCTGATTCTGGTCCACTTAAAATATGCAGCAAAAATTAGGATCAATCCCATGACTTCATAAAGACTTAGAAACCATTTTTCTCAGTGGCAACAGAATAAAAAAATTGGAAAGGACCTTGGAGGTCTTCTAGTCAACTCCCTGCTTAAGCAGAAAACCCTATACCATTTCAAATAAATGGCTGTTTAACAGATAATTGTGCAGTGTATTTGCTTCATGCCCAAAGGAATATACACCATATCTATCTGTTAGCTTCATCATGACCACTGTTGGATTCAGAGGTGAGATAATTGTTCTGAGATACACCTTTTATTCAGCATCCAAGAAATTAAATGGCAAAGTAGAAATCAAAAGTGTGGATTCGAACTTATGCCAAGTTGTTCTTTTTCCTAGAATCTTAGAGTTGCACAGTTATGGCATCCTTCATTTCAGAACATCACAGGTATAGTGAGCATTATTCTGAAATTTTGATCTGCAAAGTCCTTATGAGAAATCCCAGGTCTTTTATTTCGTAGAATAAACCAATGACTTCAACCAATGTTGTTGACATTTATGTGCAGTCCTTGCCAATTCTTCCAAGGTTCTTAATATGATTTCTACATATTTATTAGATTAAGTGCTCCATTTATTTTATTTTTACATTCTTCGTTTACCCATTTAACATGTACTTTATTTATGTATTTTTATTCCATCTTTATTATTTTTATAAAAAGCTCAATGCAGCGCACACATCCAACACACCTTCCTCCCTCTATTTTCTATTTTCCTCACAACACAATTCTGTGAGGTGGGTTGGCCTGAGAATGAGTGACTGGCCCAAAGTCATCCAGCTGGCTTTCATGCCTAAGTTGGACTTAAAGCAGGGGTGGGTTCCTGCCAGTTCTAACACAAATCTACAGTGCTGTTTGGAACCGGTTCCAGCTCCCACCACCACCCGTCCGCACATCATCAAGATGAAGAGCGATAGGAGGAATTCTGGGAGTTGAAGCCCACAAGTCATAAAGCTGTCAAGTTTGAACACCCCTGGGTTTTTTTTTTCTAAAGAGTTAGAGGTGCAAGGGTCTTGTAACTTGACAACTTTAAGACATGCGTGCTTCAAATGCCAGTTTCTGAGCCAACATTTTGGTTGCTAAGCAAGAGCATTGTTAAGTGAGTTTCACCACATTTTACAAATTGGCCACACCCACCCAGTCACATGATTGCCAAGCCACCCCACTCGGTCACATGGCTAGCAAGCCACTCCAACCTGGTCACATGGCTGGCAAGCCACTCCCACAAGCAGGCCAGAACCTACAGAAGAGGTTCTAAAAAATTTTGAAACCCACCACTGACTTAAAGTCAGAGCCTCCTGCTTTCTAGCCTGGTGTCTAGTCTTTCTATTAGGCCAAAGTAGCTTTCTTGTATTACCTTGAGCTGCCTCATGATCTATAATAAGAAATTCTGTAAGTGGCCTTTTGCTACATGGACAAACAGGAGCTGAATTAAATGAACATGTCAAAAGATCTGTCATCTAGGATGTAGGAATGCCAATCATTCTACATCTACCCATTCTAATACATCCATTGCAGTGAGTACCAAATGCATTCAATTAAAATGTTTCTCACCATCTTCTTGAAAGACTGTACCACATTTATATACAAAGAAGTACAAGCCTTCACATGAAAACCTCACAGTGGATCCAAATTTAGCAGTTGAAAGAGAAGATCATCTTTAAAGCACTTCTCTGAGGTGCTGGTTTTCAATGTAAGTTGCAATTTTCACATAAGGATGTTTTTAAACAATCTCTTGACAATGTGAAAATGGAGTTGGGAAAGTCCTACAAGAGGACTACACTACTTGAGAAGGTACATACTTAAATCAGCAAAGCATACTCAGAGTAACTATTTTTAATCAATAATAAAACTGTTGGGCAATTGTATCTGAAATTTAGATCTTAAAAATTATTAAGGAACATTTCTTATTTCATATAAAGTATTATCCAAAAGCTTCAAGTTGTCTTTTCATTTATTCAATGTTGAATTTAACTGATTACAACAAATAATACATATCATTTTTCTAATGTTTTTTTCAGGATATTTACCATGTTAGAAAAACTGGTGATGTAAATTAAGTAAGAGAAGATCAGAGACAACTCTCTCACACACAAATTTGGCACTGATTCCTAGGAATGGTGGATCAACCCTTCTCTCCTTCTCTTGAAATACGATTGATTACAGTTTAAATAAATGGGTACAATCACAGGAAACATACTTGTCAGGTATAATGTCTGCATAAATGTACATCAATAAATCAACGAATGCAGGTCATTTTTTGAAGTGCCCCCCCCCCAAAAAAAAATCAGGTAAAGAACTTGCTTTTCTGCACAAGAGTATGGTTTGGCAGAGCAATTTAACCAACCAATGGCACAGAGAGAATCATAATACGCTCTATGAATAGAATATGTTGATTTGGGGCTTGAGGTATTAAAGTAGATTCCAAGACTGAAGATTGAAGGATGCTCTGGAATATTATATAGTATTGGATTCAAGTCAACATCGACCAGAAAGACTAAACGCTATTAATCAATAAGCATGTAAAAGGAAAAGCTTGGCTTCCTTTATTATTTCCCCATATTATTTTTTTAGTCCTGTGATAAATCTTCAAATAACACCACAAGTGAATATACAAATTTATCTGACAATGCAAGTACATTTCTGAAAATCAAAAGATCTTTAGGGCCTAGTGACAAAATCTATACACTGTTCAAACTTCATCCTCTTTTGCTTTGAGTTCATCCATCTACTCTTGAACTAACCTAATCACTAAGTATTGCCTTAGCTGGAAATTGATCTTAACAAGTTTCATTTTGGTTATCAGAATCTTGTCCAAAATGTTTCTTAAACTCCTTTGTAAGTGATATATTCTGAGTAAGCATTTTCAAGAGTCCATTGAAGTTTGCTTCTCTGCTTTTCTTAAAAAAAAAAAAAGCTTTTATTTCTTTTATGGAAAAGATACCCAGGTATCTACTCTTTCTTTCAACTGTAGTTTAGTTTCAGAATAGAATAGAAAGGGACCTTGGATGTCCTTCTAGCTCAGCCCCCTGTTTAAACAGGAAAACTATAACATTTCAGAGAACTGCCTGTCCAGTCCCTTTTTAAAGAGATATAAATTAAATATCACAACATCTTATAACACATGTTGCCTTTCAAAAACATAGAATTATGAGACTTAAATTCTTAAACTAGGTGCCTCCATCATTGATATTTGTGCGTGCCCTGGAAAAAGATGAGATAAGGCATTCAGATATTAATGTATTTGTTAGTCCTATTGCACGATCAACTGTCAAAATCTCCCCCAAAAGCTAAAACCATATGTCTGTTGTGCTTCTTGGAGAAGTAATTGTCTCTGTTATAATTCCATAAAGACAACAAGGGTCAACTTTTGGAAGAGAGCAGCAAGATGTTCATATACACATTTAGACAAAAAAGGTATAGTACTAATTGCAGAAAATAGCACTTCCATGTGCTGGGATGGCATTTTTAAAACCAGCATATTTCCAGAATTGACAGTTGAAAAAACACGGCTTTCACAATGCCTAATAATCTGTCCAGAGAACTTTGATTGCTGAATTAATGAAGAGTTAGTTAGAATTATTATTTATAATTTAATCATGAGTAATATTTAATTGCTAATATTTCATATTAATTAATTATTACTATTAATATTGATAATTCATAAATGCTAGTGTGATGGCCAGAGAAGAAACTAAGTAAAACTTGTTTAATCATCGCAAAGGTCAGGGGGGAAAAGCCTTTGGGAATCCTATAGAATAATCCCGTCTCAAAAAGTTTGGGACCTTTGCTCAATTTCTAGTATTCTGGACCAATAGGATCAGAAGATCAGAAACCCTCCTAGTTCAGAAGATGTTCCTAATCCACAGGAAGATATTTCAAGTCAAGTCTGAAATATCTCTGAGATTTCCTATATGACATTTTCCCTTCTGGTATCACAATCCTTGCAATTCAATCAGCCCTTGCTTGCATGACTGCAAAATGACATTCATTAGATGTTAGAGGGAGGGCTCTGGCACATAATCCCTCTGGAATGAGGCAGCCATAATAAGTTATTGTTGCTGTTGTTGCCTATGTCAACCTTTGCCAAGGAGTAATTATGTTCAAGAAGGATCATGCACCAGTAGATGTTTTTGTCTTAGTTATGTGAAAGCCCCTGATATCAATAGACTTTACCTTCTGCAAATAAGGAATAAAAATTGGGGACTTGGGACATATTAAAACTAAACTAAACTATGAAAATAATAAACTGGATTTAGGAAAGATGGTCCTATATGTCACAAGTAGATAACTTAATCTGATGATAGGAAAATAGTAAATCTAGGTATAGAAATAATATTAACATCCTTACATTATGGAAACTAAAATAATGAGGTCCTACTTTGCAAAAGAAACAAAAATAATCGGTGTGTGTTTGTCTGTGTGTGTCCATGATATATATATCTTAGAAATTGATATTAGAAAGCAAATGTACAAGAATGATTTCCTGAAAGAACTCTGATATTCTGAATTTGATTAGGAAACTAACAATTCCTTGTGAGCCATTTTGATCCATGTATAAAGCTGTGTTTCTCAAAGTCACCCAGAAATAAGGAATTAAGATTGTGTTTATTTCTGTCGCTCAGAAATAAACACAATCTTAATTGCATACATTAGGCTGTAAACGTCAATCCATATAGCAGGAGTTATTTGGGAAGAAATAGGCATAGAATTAACTTCAAAAGTAAAATACCTGTGGACATCAATGTTGCTGCAGATTTTTTGTCTTGTGCCCATTAGGCCCAACTAACTGGGATTCTTAAAATACTGTTTGCTCTACGGATGCATGCTAGGGCCCTTAGATCTTCCATAGAAGCTTTCTATGGCTTCTACAATATGGAAAGTCCCTGCTTAGTGATAATGCAATGTCATTTTGGAACCAGCAAACATATTCTTTCCTTCCCCAAATCTGTTAAATTTTCAGATCTGACTTAATGTATTTTAATTTAGCTGAATGCTGTAATACTGTCCCCTGACACTGCAATTGCTTGTTCGCTTGATTTTGTTTTTTTGTTTGTGTGTGCAGACTCATTCTTCACTCAAACTCATTTTCAGTGTTGACCTTTTGTATGCTATTGCAAGGTCCTGTAAAAGAGCGACGTATGACTTCAATAATTACAAATAGATGGGCTAAATCTTCAACATTATTCTCATTGTGATTTGCAGCTCTCAAGAGGCACAAAATAAAAAAGGAAGGCAAGAATTACATCGCAATTCTCGAGGACTGCCTATTACTTGCTGTGTAGTGAGTACACAAAACCAAACAGCACAGACAGCTATTTAGTGCTCAAGAATGTATATTTATGGCCAATAGGACTGAATGAAAAGCGGGGATGAGGAGATGAAATGTTTAGTATCATTTTGAGGCCTCCTTCAGCATTTGCAAATGATGCTTCCAGATGCTGGAAATACTGGATGAGGCCTTAGAGTGAAGTAGAGCGTAGAGAATCATGGAAAAGGTTTTAAGGAAAATAGGCAAGAATAATTATATAAGCAAAGAATGTTGCAACATTGCTTATGTCCTGGGAAACAAAATAATAACTGGAAGAACTCAGACAGGCAAGCTCCTCCCGGATTCATTGTGATATAAGAGGGAGGGGAGGTAAGACGCAATCAGGCTTATAAGATTGATATCAGCCCTTTGAGGTAGACATAGTTTTCAAAGGAAGGTTAGAACTATATTTTATTGAGAATCTTGCTGTTGTTATTAAATGCTAAGTGTTTTGTGGTTGGTATTGGATGAGTAGTGCACCATGCTAATCGTCCTTGATCTCTAGCATATTTCTAGACATGTTAAAGGGGTTGGGTATGGGGGAGATACTTTGTCAGGGGTTGGTTCCTGTCAGTTTTGATGGGGAAGAGAGGTCTAACCTCTGTGGGGTTCTGTAGGGGTCAACTTTCTCCCTGCTACCCATGTTCAACAATTAGAAATACCTGCTTGGTAAGATCAACCATTGGCATGGTGTTAGTTTCTAATCCATATTTCTAAATTTCTTTTAAACGCTGAAATGTTTACTTTGAAACTGATAGCATTACATGGATATAAGTTTCATATTGTACAGTGGATTTGCCCATCAAGTACATTTAAGATTCTTTTGGGATTATAAAAATAGGTATAAAATCCATTTAGCTTTCCTCCTCCCCCCCCCACGTTTGAGGAAATAGATGATTCAGTAGTTAAAAATGCTGAGCTCTCATCTGGAAAACTGACAGGCCAGATTTGAGACTCGAGCATCGCATGACAGAGTGATTTCCCATTACTCACCCCAGCTCCTGCCAACCTAGTAGTTCAAAAGCATGCAAATGCAAGTAGAGAAATAGGTACCACTTCGATGGGAAGGTAACAGTATTCCATGCACCTTGTCATAGAATCATGCTGGCCATATGATGATGAAAGTGTATTTGGACAATGTTGGCTCCCTTGACTAAGAAACAGTGATGAGCATCTCCCCCTAAAGTCAGACACAACTGGACAGGAGGAAATTTACCTTTACTTTTTGAGTACAGACCAGGTTAATCAAAATAAGATGCATCATCTGAAGAGTAAGAACAGCCAACTTTGTGTTTCATCTCCTTCAATAAAAGATTCCTTAAATCTTATTTGATTCGTTCTTCAAAATCAGCATTTTTGAGGATGTTAATGTTTCTCCCCCACAATTCGAATTCCAATTTCGGTATCTTCATGTCCAACACTTCTCATGGTATATTTTGTAGTTAAATTCAATAAAAAGGCAACACTGTAAATCCTTGAACACTATCTTTCCACTGTTAAAATATTTTATTATTGTATTTTCTGGTTTAACTGTTTTTCTGGTTATTGTGCAAGTCTGTGCATAATTATCTATATTTGTTTTTAAAAGAAGCTGACTTTTTAACCTGCAGCTATGGTAACTGTATCTTTAATAGCGTCTGATTTGCAGATATTGGCATGTGAATCTCAATACAATGTAAATTTCATCCACTGATCAAAAACAACAAAAGAACTTAGTTTATTTTATACAACTGCCAACCCAGAGCATGGCCAAGCTTCATTTACTTAGGCAAAATTACATTTATATATTCATTATTGATTGTTTGCAACTAAGGCATTTTAATTAAAGCAACAATACTGCCAATGGATTGGCATGGGAAGTAAGAGATCACGTGTCTCTTACCCATGTGGATCCATTTGTAAAGTGAGAGATCAGTCTAACATACACTAAATCTATTTATTATACTGTATAATGAAAAGATGGCTTATTGAAAATGTGTTTGATTTTGAGCCAATGGATAGTATCCAGTGAATTTCAGGAGAGATGCTGCTGCCAATAGTTTCCATGTAGCCATTGTATATGTGTATATATATTGTCAAACAGGAAAATATAAAATTGAATGAACTTTCAGATATCTCTCTAGAGAGAGAGAGAGAATGGAAAAAGAAGAGAAAACATTAGAGAACTGAGTTAGAAAAATATACATACTACATACATACACCCATAATCACCCATCAGACTAAGAACATTATACAAAGCATAGAGGAGTAATAAATAGTAAGATAGAGAAATAAAGGAGAAAAATGAGAAATTTAACTACATCATATCTTTTTCTGCTTGCAACTAGTCTTTGCTTCTACCATAACATAGCATTGGCATCCTTCAGTATCAAAAGACTATGGTATCATGCTCTGGAAAGAGGTCCTAAAACAGCATCTGGTGTGGCTGAAAAGGCCAATTCGAGAGTGGCAATCCCTTCCACATTGAGGGCAGATACATTCTGTCTCCTGCCCAGCCCCCAGATTTCGCTGGTTCCGGGACTACCTCTTTGCCTCAGCCCGCCGAACAAGTGTCTCTTCGAATTGGAGAAGGCCAAGCTGTGTCTTTAGCCTCCAAGCTGAACGATCAGAGGTCAAGGTTTCCCAGCTGTTAATGTCCATTCCCAAGGGCTTTAAATCCCTCTTGCAGATATCCTTGTACCGCAACTGTGGTCTCCCTCTGGGGCGTTTTCACTGCATTAATTCTCCATACAGGAGATCTTTCAGAATCAGCCATTCTCACGACATGCCCAAGCTAGCGTAGACATCACTGTTTCAATAGTGTATACATGCTAGAGATTCCAACACATTCCAAGACTGCACTATTTGGAACTTTATCATGCCAGGTGATGCCAAGAATATCTCGGAGACAGCACATATGAAAGGTATTCAACTTTCTCTCCTGCCAGGTGGTTCCGCCCCAGGCGACTTATGGTCCCCTTGAGGTTCCAGACTGAGCTTGGGGTTATTCCTGATACTCTCGCCCACAGTTCGGCGGAGACCCTGGTAGCTGCCTGGTACTCGGCGGCATCGGAGTCTCTCGACCGGATTGCGCCACTACGGCCCCTCCGGGTCGGCGGATCCCGGAGACCTCCTTGGTTCACCGAGGAGCTCCGGGAGAAGAAGCGCCGGAGGAGACGCCTAGAGCACTTGTGGAGGTCCGATAAGTCCGAATCGAACCGAGCACTTCTGACAACATGCACCAAGGAATACATCAGGGCATTGAGGGCAGCTAAAAGAACACATATTGCCACCTTGGTTGCGTCTGCTGAGTCCCGCCCAGCCGCCCTGTTTAGGATCACCCGCTCCCTCCTAAATAGGAGGGATGTGGGGGACCCCCTACAGGGTAAGGCTGAGGAGTATGCCCAGTTCTTAGCGGACAAAGTTGCTCGGTTTCGATCGGACTTGGACTCCACCTTTGCAGATCCAGCTGAGTCACAGGGGGATTACTTGGCAAACCATCTCTGGGATGAGTTTCAGGATGTTACCTCTGGGGATGTGGACAAGGCCATACGAGCTGTGAGTGCCTCCACCTGTATACTGGACCCGTGTCCCTCCTGGCTGGTTGCCAACAGCAGTGAGGTGACACGCGGCTGGATCCAGGCGGTCATGACCGCCTCCCTTCGGGAGGGGCACTTCCCCACCGCGCTTAAAACGGCAGTGGTGAGACCCCTCCTGAAGAAACCATCCTTGGATCCAGCCGTTTTTAACAACTACCGTCCAGTCTCCAACCTCCCCTTTGTTGGGAAGGTTGTCGAGAAGGTGGTGGCCTTCCAGCTTCAACGGTCCTTGGAGGAAGCTACCTACCTTGACCCCTTCCAGTCCGGCTTCAGACCTGGTTACAGCACAGAAACCGCTTTGGTCGCATTGACCGATGATCTCTGGAGAGCCAGAGATGGAGGCCATGCGTCCATCCTGGTTCTCCTTGACCTCTCGGCGGCTTTCGATACCATCAACCATGGTATCCTTCTGCGACGACTGCAGGAGGTGGGGGTGGGAGGCACTGTTTTGCAGTGGTTCTCCTCCTACCTCTCGGACAGGTCGCAGTCGGTGTTGGTCGGGGGGCAGAGATCGTCCCTGAGGCCCCTAACATATGGGGTGCCACAGGGTTCGGTCTTATCCCCCCTACTATTTAACATATACATGAAACCGCTGGGCGAGATCATTCGGAGGCATGGGATAAAATACCATCAATACGCGGACGATACTCAATTGTATCTGTCCGCCCCGTGCCAACTCAATGAAGCGGTGGACATGATGAACCTGGGTCTTGAGGCCGTTAAGAACTGGATGAGTGTTAACAAACTGGTACTCAACCCAGACAAGACCGAGTGGCTGTTGTGTTTCCCTCCCAACAATTTGGCCAGTGTTCCATCGCTCAGGCTGGGGGGTCAAATTTTACACCCCTCAGATAGGGTTCGCAACTTGGGAGTCCTCCTGGACCCACAGCTGACTTTTGACCATCATTTGTCGGCTGTGACCAGGGGGGCATTTGCCCAGGTTCGCCTGGTCCACCAGTTGCGACCCTACCTGAATCGGGAGGCCCTCGCAACAGTCACTCGAGCCCTTGTGATCTCTAGGCTGGAATACTGCAATGTGCTCTACATGGGGCTGCCTTTGAAGTGCATTCGGCGACTGCAGTTAGTCCAGAATGCAGCCGCGCGAGTGATAGTGGGCGCACCGCGGTTCGCCCACATAACACCCATCCTCCGCGAGCTGCACTGGCTACCTGTCGATCTCCGGGTGCGCTTCAGGGTATTACTTACCACCTTTAAAGCCCTCCATGGTAGTGGATCTGGGTACTTGAGAGACCGCCTCCTGCCGATTACCTCCCTCCGACCAATTAGATCACACAGATTAGGCCTCCTCCGAATCCCATCCGCCAGTCAATGCCGACTGGCGACTACGCGGAGGAGAGCCTTTTCAGTAGCAGCTCCGACCCTGTGGAACGACCTCCCCATTGAGATTCGCACCCTCACCACCATCCAGACCTTCCGCGCAGCCCTCAAGACCTGGCTATCCCGTCAGGCCTGGGGATAAGTTTCTAATTCACCCCGCCCGAGTGTTGAATGTTGAATGAAAGTTGTGTTTTTACTGTTTTTATTCACATACTGTTTTTGTTTTATATTGCACTCCCCCTTTCCCTACGAATGTAAGCCGCCCTGAGTCCCCTCAGGGAAAAGGGCGGCCTATAAATCCTAATAAATTACTAAATTACTAAATTACTGCCGTATGTAAAGCTTCCAAGACTCACTGCAGTACAAGAGTGTGCTCAAGATGCAGGCTCTATAGACCTGGATTCTTTGCTTCTACCACGTGTGTGTGTGTGTGTGTGTGTGTGTGTGTGTATGCATCTCCTCCTCCTCCTCCTCCTCCTCCGCCTCCTCCTCCTCCTCCTCCTCATTTTAGCCATTGTCTATCCCCTGCAGGATAAAGGCCTCTTCTACATGTTTCTAACCAATATGGTCCTGAACTCTCTTTTGCCAATTGGGCCCACAATGCTTGCGGATGTTGTCGATCCATCTTGTTTTAGGTCTCTTTCATGGATGCTTTTTGTCAAGTGAAATCCATTCTAGACTGCCTTGGCCCACCGGCCATTAGTTCTTGTTATGTGACCAGCTCATTTCCATTTCAAGTCTTTTACTCTCTTAATGATATCAGATACTTTAGCTTGTTCTATAATTCATGTGCATATCCTTCTATCTTGCCTTGCAATGCCAAGCATGTATCTTTCCATGGCTCTTTGTGCCACTCTTAGCTTTTGTATCGATTGTGATGTTAGTGTTCATGTTTCAGCAGCATATGTTAGAGCAGGTAGCACACACTGATTGAAAAGCTTTCTCTTTAGGCTTAGGGGGAGGTTGTTCATGAAAATTATGCTTAGCTTGCCAAATGCCTGCCAATCACATGTAACAATTTCTTTTATTGTATCACCGTCCATTGAGATCCTTTGACCAAGGTATATGTAGTGGTCTACTACATCTAGTTCTCCAGATATATTTCTTTCTTTCTTTAGTGAACCTGGGTCTTTTTCAGGTTTATTTTTAAATCAAAGGGTCCTCCCACTTCATGCAGCTCTTGTATGTGTCTTTGTAGCTCTTCTGGGTCTTGTGAGAAGAGAACAACATCATCTGCAAATCTGAAGTGATTTAAATAGCTGCCATTGATTTTTATTCCATCTTTTGCCCAGTCTAGTTTGTGAAATACTTCTTCAAGGCAGGCTGAGAAAAGGATAGGTGTTATTATATCGCCTACACACACACACACAATTTCATACATTGTCTTTATTTTTTTATTAATTTCTCAACTCTGTCTTTCTGAGAATCTCATCAAGTCTACCTAACCATAACTTTCTCAGTTTTCCCTTTCTTCCCAACCCATTCATTATTCCTATACAAATTTGATCCACATTTATTCTCTGTTCTCTGCTCCAACTAATGAACCCAAGCAAATCAGAACTTTGAGACTAGGCTCCTTCCCAAAGGTCTTCTTCACTGAGTATATCCTATTGGCACAGCTTCAGAGGAAAACCAGTTTTAAATCTTTCCCGCGGTATCTGTATAATTAAACTATGAAATAACCCCATCTCCAATTGTCATAGGTCACATTGGCTAATTAGGTTATTGGGAGGCACTCCTTCTCCAACCTTATCCATTGCCAGTAAAGATGACCTTGGTTCTCACGAGAAAGCTCTCTGTTTTGTCTAGTAAAGCAGTCCAATCTCCTTCCCCCAGTTCTCTTTCTGGCAACTGAGGATCAGAAAAATGGGTGTTGCTAGGCTTAGTTTGGTTTAATACAACCAAATTATCTCAACATATTGCTTTTTGTACTGGTCACTCATTTTTGTATTCTATCCTCATTTCTCCAATACATTTCTTGACTAGGAGAAATATGATGTTAGCATTATGCCATGTTGGTTGTTAAGAGTGCTTAGTTTGAAAAACCAGGCTGAATCATTTATGGATTAGACTTATGGAATTGCAGTTAAAGAACAGATGGTTACCAGCTGTTGTTCCACACTCTGTGCAGAAAACCAGTGGATACCCAGGAGTGAGAACTCTTTTGTCCATTTCCAAAGCCAACACTGAAATATAGAAAAAGATTATGACAAGATTCCCAGAAACCTCAGGAAACAAAAGAAAATTAGGACAGTAACACATTATTTTGTGCTCTTCATTTGCATCATCCCACAGTGACAAATCTCCATCTAGATACACACATGCACACATCTCCAAAATCAATTAAATGTAGCCAATATATGAACATTCTCAGAGTCACATTTGTAACATGGGTGGCCAAATAAATCAACTGAAAGAAAAATAAATTAATAGAATCAGAAAAATTGTAAGGAATTAGTAATTAATAATGCAGGCCAAATGCTGATAATCAGCATGTATATTTATTATATCCCAGTGATGATTTCAAGGAGTTTTTATTGTGGGGGAGAGGAACTTTGAGTCAGTATTGACTCCTGGTGACTATCTGGACACCTTCCTGCAGGTTTCTTGGCAAACATTTCAGAATGGTTGGCCCTTGCCTTCTTCCTAGGGCTGGCCCAAAGTGACCCAGATGACTTTGTATCTAAGGCAGGACTAGAATTCCTAGTCTCCCAGCTTCTAGGCTTGTGCTCTTGATCATTTCAAGTTAGCACCAGAGATGAATTATGCCTGTGTGTGCATGCATGCATGTACGTATATTTAAATAGGTAAACAGACATATTTAAATAGACACACACAGACACACATTGTATCTGTGGTGGGGAGGAGGAACTCTAGATAATTTTCTCAAAGAGCTTTAAACAGAAATGTTCCTAGTTCTTCATCTACCTTCATGCTGCTATTGAGTACATGCAATATTAGAATACTGGGAAGTGGGATTCATTGAAATAGCCAATAAAGCCATTGCTTATTATTGCTGGGTCTTTCATAATGCATTACATTTAAAATGCCAGAGAGGGTGGAAAAAAATTTCAATAATGGAAGAACTGCTTAGCATTTGTCAAGTTTAATTTGGCTGTATAAGCACTTAGCTCCTTCCTTGCGGTATCTCTGCCTATTATGTCACAGGTTT
Source organism: Thamnophis elegans (assembly GCF_009769535.1). Lineage (NCBI taxonomy): Eukaryota > Metazoa > Chordata > Lepidosauria > Squamata > Natricidae > Thamnophis > Thamnophis elegans. The sequence goes on from NC_045545.1 coordinate 73,855,191, forward strand.
CCTACAGCCCTCAATAAGTAGGCATGTCAGTTGGCCACCCTGAACGAAAAGACCCCAGTGACTTCCGGGTGTTGTCCCCACCAGGCACTGACCCTTAATGTGAGTTTTTTGGACAGAGCCAGCAGGAGGAATATGAAAATAAAAATAATTATGTTTGGGATTTTTTTTATACAACTCTTCCCATACCTACTTTTCCCAGAGATTTCTATCTTTGGAAGAGGGGGACTCATTAACATTCTTGCTCAATAGATGATCAAGTCAAATAGAATTAACACAGGCATGCAGTGTGTTGGGTGATTGCTCTTGGACTGGTTGGTCTGTCAGTAGGAGACATGGGAAATTCTTGGAACTATGAGCTGGAAAAGAATAATATATCACAAATCCACTAATGTACCAGAGAAGTGAAAGCAGTGGAAAGGAAACTTCCAAGAGGTTTCCTACATTATGGACTGTTGAATTACTTGGCACAGTCTACAAACTGGAATAAATAAATAAGATATTCACAATTATTCTATGTATGTCTGAATTTTGTAGAATGGCACTGAGGAACAGATTTGTTTTCTTTACATTTCATGTTAGACTACTATTGTACACATGACAGGAAATCATGGATTCTATATAGGGGTGTATATTGAAATGCTTTCAACATCTTAAAGCAACATTCATCTTTATTGGACTATACCTACAGTCTTCATAGCAAAATAGTAAACTGATGTTATAAATAAAGCAAAGATTCATACAAACCTGCCTAAAAGTTTCATAACATATATTGTGACTGTATTGCTAATTAAATAACTGCTTCCTACGCCATCAAACCAGGCCAGCTCTTAGCAATCAAAAAGATAGATTTTTCTTGAGAACAATCAGTTCTCAATCTGGCCTTTCAAACCTTCTGATGTTGCACCCATTGTCCCTGTTATTGACCCCAAATCAGTTTGTTGCATGTCATCTTCTTCTTCTCTTCTTTTCCACTTTTCTCAGCATTAAAGGCTTCTAGAGAGTGCTCAGTTTTCACATAATCTGCCAAAGTAGGATAATTTGAGTTAGTCACTTGTTCCTAAAGTGAGAATCACAGGCTGATTTGTTCTGTGCTCCATATGTTCATTTTCTTGAATGTCCATGGTATTCCTAGGAGTTTTCTCCTACCCTAAATTCTAAAGTCTGGTTTAATTCCATCAGCTGAGCATGTCACCAAATGAATTAGAATGAATGTGTTTGTAGCATAAAACCTGATTCTAGATCAGGGATGTCAAACTCAAGGCCCACAGGCAGGATCTGGCCAGTGGGGTGCTTAGATCTGGCCCATGGGGCTGACATGGAAACAGTGAAGGACCAGCCTGCATGGCCCTCTTGAGCTCCGTTTTCTCTGGCAGACAGTTGCAGGAGGCTATTGCAGCCGAAAACAGAGTTCAGGAGCTTTTTTTCACTCAGCATTCAGGCCACCACAGGCACCCCCGACAAGAGTGACATCGAGCTAGCCATGCCCATACTCCGCCCTCAAGATCAAACACAACCCTGATGCGGCCCTCAATTAAATCAACTTTGACACCCCTGTTCCAGATGATAGATTTTTGGTGTGTTTTGGATAGAAGTTATTGCAGTCAAGATGGAATTTGATAAAAGATTCATTTCCATGGGCCCAGATGGAGAAAATGCCATTAATGAATGTCTTGTAAATAAAGATCTTCAGGGAACAAGAGAAAGAAAACTGGATCAGTCCTGAAGATGGCCGATCCAGTTTTCGTTCTCTTGTTCCCTGAAGATGTTGGCATATTGATGGGACATGTATGCAGCCAAATATACATTTCATGTATATACTATTATCAGAGATGAATAATTTATGTCTGAATACAAAATCACACTGTCTGGAAGGCAGACATGCTATTTTGACTACAGTGGTGGAGTGCCCAGCAGTTTTGTCTCTTGAGATTTAATTGAAGCATGGGAAGTTAGGAAGAATACAGATCATGGGACATATTATTTACATTGAAAGACAAGATGTTTACAAACAATCTTTGGCCACTTCATGATTAAATAAGTTCAAGAACATTAAGCTCATTCCATGAGAAATTTGTAAAATTAACTTTTTAAAAATATATGCAAACATGTACATAGAGCTATAATAGGCTTCTTTTCATGGAAAATAAAGTTATAAGTATAAGTATAATCTTTATTGTCATTGTATTTAAATACAATGAAATTGGTTTTAAGCTCATTGGTGAAAAATTATAACAGAAACAAAAAGAAAGAAAGAAAGAAAAAACTAGCATGTGCATGGAGTGATTGTGGTTGTATTTAAAAGTCTCACAGCCCAAGCATAGAAACTTTAAACCTATTTGTTCGGCTGGGTATATTTTGATATCTTCTGCCTGATGGAAGAAGTGCAAAGAGACACTGACCAGGGTGTGAATCATGCAACGTGTAGATAAACAGTAAGACATAGAAAGGAAAGAAAGGAAAGACAATTTATTGTATCACTCTATACATTTCTACATTCTGGACATGTGATGCGACACCCAGAAAAATATGGCATACTTCACTTAATCTTCCAGGGAAAAATTGAAGGTAAACAAGATCCAGGCAGAAGAAGAACATCATGGTTTCAAAACCTAAGGGACTGGTTTGGACAAAACTCAGCAGCACTTTTTCATGCGGCTGTTGACAAAAATAGGATTGCCAACTTGATTGCCAACGTCCGATGATGAATATGGCCCAAGAATACATTTTTAACCAGGAAAACTATCTTTGCTTTCATTATGCCTGTACACTGATTCATACATTTTGAATGCAAATTCTCTTTCATCAAATTGAATGAGTGGCGGGGGGGGGGTTGTTTCCTTGTACTAATTGTAGCCACTGAATACTAAAAAGTAAGTCTGGATTCATTGTGCTTTACAGACCATCAAAGGTAACAAATGTGAGGATTGGTTGCAAAGTTATTTTTTCATCAGTATTGTAATTGTGAATGGTTGCTATTTGAGGCAGAGACAATAGGAGCAGGACAGGGACCAGCCAACAAAGCTGGCTGAGGATGGCTGGGTCGCACCAGGGAAAAAGTTAAGTTAAAGGTCATTTTATATTTTGTAAAGCAAAAGAAAGCTAAAGTAAGATCATACGCACAGCTGCAGCAGATATGAGATTGTTGCCATTATGGAAACTTGGTGGGATGAAACCCATGAATAGAATATACAGCTAGAGGGATTTAAATGCTTTAGAAGAAGCAGACTTAATAAAATAGGAGGTAGAGCTGTACTATATATAAGAAATAATGGTATCTTTACAGAAATACAGCAGAACAATGATGAAAACGATCTTAATGCATTTGGGTCAATATAAAAGGAGAAAAGAATGACATTGCCATAGGTATATGCTATAGGCCACCCAACCAAACAATGGAAATAGATGAACGTTTTGCTAGTTGGTTAAGTAAGTTATGTAGAAAGCATACCACAATAGTCATGGGGGACTTTAAATATCATGACATCAACAGGGTGACAAACTGCACCTAGTCAAACAGATTCTTGACAAATCTAGCAGATAACTTTGTTTCCCAATAAGTAAAGAAGGGAACTAGAGGTCAGCCATGCTGAACTTAATTCTCACTAACAGAAATGAAGAAGATCTTGAAGTTACAGGAACCTTGGGAAGGATCCTACAATAGTGGAACTCAATATAATGCAAGCACAAGTTATACAACAAAGTCAAACTATAGAGTCTTAGACGTCAAGAGAGCTGATTTCAATAACTTAAAGAAAGCTTGAGAAGGATTCCATGAATGAGAATCTTCAAATGAAAACAACTCAAGAAGCTTGGGAAACTATGAAAACTGAGATTATAAAAGCCCAGTCTAGCACAATTCCAATAAAGAAGAAAAATAAGAGATTTCAAAACAAACAGATATGGCTACACAAAGAACTGTCTGATAAACTGAAAGACTCAAAGGATAAGTATAAAAAATGGAAAGAAGTACACATAACTAAGCCAGAATATCAGCAAATAGCCCAAACCTGCAAAGATGAAGTCCGGAAAGCTAAGGTTCAGGATGAAGTAAGTCTTGTGAGAAAAGTAAAAAAAAAAGAAGAAGCTTCTTTCAACATGTAAAAAACAAGAAAACAGTCAATGAAATGATTGGTCCATTAATGGGAGAAAATGGCAGGAAGGTGACAAGCAGCAGAGAGAAAGCAAAACTGCTTAACCTGTTTTTTGCATCTGTCTTTACACAAAAGGTAAAGAAACAGACCAAGCTATAAAAAGTACTGTAAAGTGCAGATTAAGAATGCAAGTCAAAATAAGCTTCTTACTGTTTATGTCCTCCCATAGTATGACTTACTATCTTTTGTTTATCACATCCCATCCTGCCAGTTTGCAGGTACCATGATTTTCAATTAAATCAAGACTATGATTTTATGCCAATAACAAGTAATGCAATTCCACTTTTCTGCACTGTGTTACATGTCCAGCATGGTCCCTATTAGTGGCAAGGATTCAAAAACTAGTTGAGACAAAGGTAAAGGCTCCCTTGTATTCAGTTCCACTCATGCCAACTGTATGAACTAGTACTCATCTTTATAGAAGTAATTTATCATTGCCTTGTTCCAAGATGCTTATTCTGTTCTGCAATCTAGTCTACAGCACTAAAATTTCAACATAATCTCCCATTCAAATATTTGTTTAACTTTTTCCAAGATCATCCTAAACCAGTTTCATCCTGCCTGCAGAACTGGGCCTTAATTGGGTATTAGCACCAATTAATATACAACTAGCAGTTTTGAATTTGAAAAATTGAAATAGCCATTACGTGTGAACAATTTCTAATTCATTACTGTTGGTCATCTTGATATTTACATCCTAAACTCTGGAAAATTTAAAATAATTGCTACAGCATTTTGACTTTACTTTAAAAACTATTATTGGCTGATGCTGTGATTTGCAGGTGAGAATTCAATCCTTACTGGATGTTTTTTAAAAATAATAATAATAGGCACTGACTTGGCAGCTTTTCACGGCTGGAAGACAAATAGATTCTTGAAATTATTGAAAAGAAATCTGCAGTTGACTTCTGCATCTTCCACGCTAATTTAACACTCTTGACTGCAACTAAGATCCAGATGGGTCTTGTTAACTTTGCAGAAACCATCATTTTAATTGGCTGACAAAGAAATGCTTCTAAGAATCAGCACACCCCCCCAAATTCCAAAATATAAATTTAAGCCCCTCTAATGGGATTACAATGGAATCCTTGTTATTTCAACTCTGAATTGAGTCCCCCCCTCTTCCTTCTCAAACTAAATTTCACTTCCTGTCCTTTTAGATTATTCAACTCAATGGGCTCTTTAGTAAATGCCACATAGTAGCTTTCATTCTCCTTTGTGGTTCTTCAATACATATTTTTGTTAATTCCCTCTTTTTGCAGAACCCATTAAGGCTTTTTCTCCTTTTCATGTCTTCTATTTTATGTCATGACTTCTCTCTTTTCTCTCTTTTCATTTTTTCTTTCTCTGCTTAGAAGTACACATTACAAAAGCTGTCAGAGAGCATGAGGCTAAAGCAAGACAAAAAAATAATGTTTATATATTGGTTATCTTTCATTAGTATAGCTGAACATTGCAACACACACACAAACACACACACTATACACACACATATACATGTGGGTGGGGGGGAAGAAGAGAGAGAGAGAGAGAGAGAGAGAGGGAGAGGGAGAGAGGGAGAGAGCGAGAGAGGGAGAGAGAGAGAGAGAGAGAGAGAGAGAGAGAGAGAGAGAGAGAGAGAGAGAGAGAGAGAGAGAGAGAGAGAGACTAGCTTTTTGTAATATAAATTCAGCCAAGAGAATCCAGCCAAATCTGAAGCATTTGGGTCCTTATGCAATGCACACACAGAGAGAGGATGGGGGAGAATCAAAATAAAATGGGCTTGGGATTTGGAAACTACCAATGAGTTAAACTTGAGCTTGTGGAGTGTGGAGTGAACTTTAATTTGCTTGGCAGACAATTCTCATTCTCCTACTGGTGTAATCCAGTGTTTTTGCAGGCTTAGAGTTTAGTTGCATAGCAGACTGCTAAAAGAAATGAAGGAAAAGATACTCAAGGGAAGGATCTTGTCTAGTCTTGGGAACTTTGCTTATTGTTCCAACCACTGCTTCAGCCAGGAAATGTAGAAAAAGTGCATGATTTCCTGGCCTGTAGGTAGGATTTACAAAAGAGGGTTGTTAAAGCCTTGAAGAACTCTGTGCAATAGAATGAAGAAGAAATGAAATGAAAAAACAATTAAATCTTACAACAAATTTGACTGAAACCAAATTAAGATGTTAGAAATAAAAGAAAAAATATAAAGTTGGTTTGTTTGATCAAGTTTAATATATGCCTTTACTACTCTTTATAGACTTTCTGATGACAGGACTGAAAATATAATATTTTATACATATTTTGTAGATAAAAGGAGAATAGGATGAAGAGCTACATATTTGAAACTTTAGAGAGACTAATGCTAATACATTTGTTTATATTTGTGATGGCTAGAAGTCACTTCTTTATATATTCCTAATCTCTTTCTTTTTCCTTATTTTTCCTTGTATTTTTTACTCTTTCCAGTCTCTTTTCTTTCTTTAATTTGCATTAGGTTTTATTATAATTTTGAATTAAAAAAATGATATATCCTGGCCCAAAAGTGGAAGGCAGAGTAACATCCTTTAATATTGTAAGTAAAATTGTCTTACCTTCTCTGCTCTTTGAGAAATAAAAGAATTTCTTAAATACCTACAACTGGTGACATCCAATAAATATGTAAATATTTGCAGTTTTCCTTTTTTTCATAAAGCTCAGGAAGTTTTACCATGTTAAGGCCCATCTTCTCATAATTTTGGTGGTTCTTTTTAATTCTGTAAGGAGTATTTCTCATAAGGAAATACGAGGAAAACATTAAATTTAAATGTACTGGTTTTGTTAAGAGAATATAAGTATAATATGTTTATAAGTATATAATGATATGTTTGATATATTTATTACTCAATATGAATCTACAGAAATGTCTTGTTTCTGGTTCTTCTAGATTACTGTGAGAACAATTCAGTAAAGCCAAAGATATTTGAATTTTGATTCTAGTGAACACCCAAAGGTTAACAATAAGAGTGGAATTTCTCAGGCAAACAAACAAAACAAATGCATATTCTTTTTCTCTTCCCCCTCCCTTTCCCGTTTCCTCCTGAATTATTAGAGAACTCTATTTTTCTCCTGGAAAAGCATTCAGCACAGGGACAGCTTGAATTTCACCATTTGTGTATAGAGTCAGAAATTTTAGTGAAGTCCAGGATGTTTAATGCACTTATTTTATCATCATTTTGGATCGCTATCCAGCTCCGATCCCAAAAATCTGCAGAAAAATAGCCCGCAGCAAAGTCGGCCAAACCATTCATCCCACTCCTATGATGTCACTCTGTCATTGGCCATGTTCCTTGCAGCTCTGTGAAAAAGTAAGGAGATAATGTAAAGGTGCAATCGTTTGCCTTCCCATTATCTAGACCAGTGTCCTTCAACATTGGCAACTTTAAGATTTGTGGGGTTCATCTCCCACAATTCTGGGAGGTGAAGTACACACATCAAGTTGCCAAAGCTGACAAACACCAATTTAGACCAAAGCATCAAATGGCTGCTGCAATATCCAATATAGATGATCACACAGCCGCTGTGTGCACATTGCTAGCGATTAGTCAAGATTTTTACACGGTTGTCTGTTCTACTGCCAAAGAGTTCAAAATATCAAAATGTTTTCCTTCATATTAGAATGCCCTTTTTATTTGATCTATTTTTGGAGTTTTCTGGAGCCACTGATCTCCATGTATAATATTTAATGGAAGAATTAAGAAATAAATCAGCAACGGCCCTGCAATTCTCATAAACTAGGGCTGCACAGATTTTCTGGGCTGGGTGCCATACTTGGCCTGAGAATGACATATGAGGGCTGCACTCTAAAAAGTAATGGGATGCAGCTTTTGACTGAGCAAATGAAATTGGATTTGATTTCATTTACTGGCAATTACAATTAAATAACATTTGTATTTATTTTACACCATTTTTATGCTACCACAATCATGACTTTGGGTGATTCCCAAGACAGAAATAGGAAAATCATAAAAAAATACCCATAAGAATAGAGTAAGTGCGCCCAACTTTTTTTATTTTTCAAACTAGACCAGTAGCCTCTACATGTGCACTATGAGTCAAAAGAAGGGGAACATTCCTTACTTGGGGACACAAGCTTTCCCATAAGCTCAAGTCAGTCCTGGGAGAAGATTGCTCTCTGTTTCACAACCATTAGTTTCATGTGGGAAGGAGGAATCTACAGCACACCTTTCCAACTCTAATATGTGGGACAGGCAGACTCAACTTGGAGAAAACAGCCCCAAACATAATAGGAATAAAAAAGACTTCATGGGTAACAACTAACACTTCTAAGTGCTGTTAGGATTCCAAATAGCATCCTCAATAAAATAAGTGTATCCAAAACCCTATACTGTAGATACGGTAACCAGTGCAGATAACCAAAGAAGAGGTTCTACTCAGACAAACTGAAGATCAAGAAAAGTCAATCATGACTATGAACAGAGGAGGAACATCTGGATTGAACATCCAAGAAGCAGATATGGACAGAGGTAAAGATTTAAGAGAGGAATTTGGAAGGCAAGTCAAAATAAGAAGCGTGCAAGAAACGATGTATGGATGTTTTTTTCTTTTTTGTTGTTGTCAGATTTGCTTCTCCCCTCTTCTCTCTTTCCTTATCACTTTTTTTTAGGTAGGTGACACAATTAGAAGTTAGGAAAGAAATGAAAAGTCTTTTAATAAAGGGTGATATGATTAAAAGCTATAAGTGATAGAAATAGGAGAAGGGGGAATATTAGTGTATACATTTTTATATAATAAAATGAAAGTAATAATAAGAGAAAATGTGGAACAACTGAACAATGATAAATTGCAACCTAATATAAATGTGTATTATTATTAGAAATATATAAATTGATTGAATGTAATTATGATTAACTTTATTAGTTTTATTTATATTAGAATGTATGACACCCAGGTGCCACACTGTTCATACATTGATTTGATACATTTATAAAAAAAAAACTTGGAGGAAATCATGAACAGAGCATCTGGGCCCTGATAAGAAGAAGACTGATTGATCTTAGGATTCACTACTCCTGACCTAGAAGTGAAGCAGGGGTGGAATTCAGCTGGTTCTGGAGAACCGGTAGCGGAGATTTTGAGTAGTTCGGAGAACTGGCAAATATCACCTCTGGCTGGCCCAGAGTGGGGTAGGAATGTGGATTTTGCAGTATCCTTCCCCTGCCACACCCATCAAGCCATGCCCACAGAACCGGTAATTTTTTTTACATTTCACCACTTCACAAAAGCCATGGAAATGCTACCATTACTAAAGGATGGGTGGGTGGTGGGGATGGAGGAAAGAATGGATGGATATATAAATAGGAAGGCAAAGTTGCAGGTAAAAGCATCTGATACAGAGGATCTTCTCAGGAGCAGTTTTTGCTAGAAATCAGAACTAGTTAGTACCTGCTAGTTTGAGCTTCCTGTTTTCAAAAACCCATTGAATACAGTCTTTTTTTTAAAAAAACATACATTTCCATGGTGGCCCCATTTGAAATGCTATGCGCTGGGTGTTATGTCAGTTTACCAATTTCTTCCTATGAAGCTTCACTTGGAAGATGAATATTAAATGCCTCCTTGCTCTGTGAATCCTGTGAATATTGTTAGGAATTCTACTTCCTTTAAACTTGGACTGTATTTACAATTTTGCCTTTACTTGGTGGATTTATGACCATGCAATTGCTAATTAACTAATTCCAGTCAGAGAAGGCAGGGATCACACCTAAGGTTTCTGGGGGCCACATATGATCCTGTGGCCAAAGTTGGTGCATATTTGTTATAAATCTTCAGAAGGCAGATTTTTCCCTTGTTATCATGAAGCATATCTAGAGAGCCCAGTGAAAACCACCTCCTTTCTCTTTGTTCCTTATTCACAGCTGGAGTAAAACTGGTGTCTGGACATGTGAAGTGGCCAAAAAGGGGAAAATACAGCAGCCAGATTCTCTTTGAATGAGATAGACTCCATATGTGTAGTGAAAGAAGGAATCTTCACCTTTCTGTTAGGATCCATTTGCAAATGAACTTCTCTTAGAAGTTTACTTTACTTTACTTTAGTGTCATTGCACATCATACCACGAAATCAAATGCCATGTTCAGTGTACATTATAACAATAAAAATAAAAACACAAAAACACTTCCTTCGAATGCTATATAATTGAAATTGAAAACCTGATATTGCATTAGTATTGCACTATACTGTAGAATTCAATATAGTTACTGCCCTGTGATAGAAGCTGTTTTTTCAGCCTATTTTTCCTTGTTTTTATTGTCCTCTACCATCTGCCAGATAGTAATAGTTCAAAAAAAGGGTGCCCTGGATGAGATGGATCTTTGAGAATGTTTTGAACTTTCTTAAGGCAGCTATAAAGCTCTTCCAAAGAGGGGAGAGGGCAACCAATGATCCTCTGGGCAATGACATTAACCTTCTGGAGCGCTGTCCTATCTGCCACTGTGCAATTGGCAAACCATACACAGGTGCAGTAAGTCAAAATACTCTCTGTGGTGCAGCGGTAAAATGTCACCAGCAGTTTTCCATTCAGTTGTTGAAGTCTCAGGTAGTATAATCTCTGCTGGGCCCTTTTGAGCAGTGCTGCAATGTGAGCACCCCAGGTCAGATCCTCTTTTATGATAACACCCAGAAACTTAAAAGTGGCCAATTGGTCCACTCGGTCTCCATTGATAAGCAAGGGCTGGATGTCTGATCTATTCCTTCTGTAGTTCACTATAAGCTCCTTGGTCTTATTGGTGTTAAGGACCAAGTTAGTCTCCACACCATGAAAACAACCAGTCCACCATCTCGATAGGCATACTCATCCCCCTCCCCGAGATGAGTCCCTCACCAAGAATGGAAAGGAATGAGGTGGTGAGGACAGAAATATTTGATTACTTGTTACTTTGAGGGCAATTCTGTCCCATTGAGAGCTCACATTAATAGTATGGTAACTATGAATAGAACCAATTCAACAAGATAGAAATATAATATTTTCTTTTTGTCATTCATTGTAAATGAGAAAGCTTTAATGTATCCAATAACTCTGTAGTCAGTATCAAGGAAATTTTAGGAAACATAAATTTCAAGAAACTTAAAAAAGAATTTTATATTTTGCTGCCCTCTTAACATATGTATGTATCTTAACACACACATATATACTTATACAAGTAGTCCTTGTATAGTGACCTCAGTTAGGCTCAGAAACTCTGTTGGTCAGTAAGCAGAAAGTCACATGACCATGATGAGCTTACAACATCATTTCCCATTTAATTGTTAAGTGAATCACTTAACAATTGATTAAGTGAGAAAACATGCGACCATGGCTTGAGATTTTACTTCTGCATTCTTCACTATCTTATTTACACCATCATAGTTTGAACGGTTAGTAAACAAGGCAGTCGTTAAGCAAGGACCACCCTCATGCTTTTTAAATAATGTAAATAGCATATGAATGTTTTCATGAAGATTGCACATACGTTCCATATTTGACTGATTTTTTTTCCAATCTAGGCTAAGGCAAATAACATTTTATGCATTTTTCAGTCCTCTACATTTCTTTTCAGATATACTTTTTGGCTGATCTGATTGAAGAAATGTGGGTTCTAGCAAAATGTCACCTTGATGCTACATTGTCTGGTGAGAATAGAATATTACTTCCTGTGAATGGTGGCTATGATACATTTTGGAACCATGGTTTGTGTCATACATGACCTTACCTACCCTTTCAACTCTCAAACAATTTCATAAGGCCTGGACTTATAATATTTTAGCCTGAGAGTCACAGTAAGTGTTTCTTCATGATTTTTAAGAAAAATCAATTTGGTCTGTTCTTGTGATGAGATGTTTATCAATGCTAACCTATCTGTAGTTTATTTAACCCCAAATGGTGAACATGTAGAACACACTCCAGCATAAACAGTGTTCTTCAAACACAACCCTTAAACCGATTCCCACATTTCAGAATTATATCTATGAAAAACCTGGTAACATCCTCTTGTTATTCATTTCTATTTCTAAAATCCCCATTTGTTATAACTTATGAGAATTTGGGGAACTGTTCCAGATCAGGTTTTATTGAAGCCCCAAACTATCTCTCTGTCTCTATTTGAAAGTTTCAGGTAAGCCTCCATCTCTGTAATTGTATGTGCTAATAAGTAGGGCTTGTTCCTTTACAGTTTCTTTTGTTACCACTTTAAACTCTGTTTATATTAGTCATTTAAACTATGGAACTCTAATAAAAATGTAGCTTTGAGAAGGGATTTGACCTTAGATGCCACACTTCCATGTATACACTGTGATCTCTACAACAATAATCATTAACTTAGGGAGAATCAGGGTGTGGAGGAATTTTTCTAGATGGCTTACAACAAGAAGATCGGCCACACACTATAAGAAAAAAGCAAATAAATAAATGAACCAGTTTAAAATAAAATAGCTGAAGCAATATAATACTAAACACTTGGATGGGCCAATTGTGCAACGTGGTGACACAAATGGCTTTGGTTACATTAAGTGACTTTCAGAAATATGCCATTTGTCTCTTATTATTTCTAATTGCTTCATTATATTCTGCTATGTACTAGAAGAATCAATCCACAGGAAATCCCTCAAATATGCCTCTTGAAGAACATTTGTAAATTTAAGGACTTGAATGGAATTCTGTGTTCTTGCTTAGGTCCAGATGATGTACTGTTCTCTTCTATTTCCAACTACATATTACATTTTCAAAACTTATTAGGAAACCATTGTGTAATTAGTTAGACTCATTTGCTACCTAGTACTCTGGAGTTTATGCACGATCCTATTATGTGATTTCCAATAGCTGCAGTAATTGGTGGATTTATGGTGATGTGTTTTCACTGTAGAGATTCACAATAGGGTGTCACAAAACATGGACACTCATTGGATAAAAGGCTAACTGCCACATAGATCTTTCCGTCAGATCAAGAGGAATACAGAAGCTTCTTGGCCAACCCCCCCGCCCCTCAACCCTTTGGAAATTGGAAACTTCCAGTGAATGTAGAACAGCCAAGAAAGCAAATCAAATGAGCTCAGCAGCCAGAAAATGAATGTTCTTCTAGAGATATTTTTTTTAAGGATTTCCTGTGGAGTGACTCTTCTAATATGCAGCAGAACACAATGAAAGCAGAATAAATGCTGCCCATAATTGGACCAATTCTCTTACTTAATCATTTGCTAATTATTCCTTGTCACTGTGTGATTTGTATTTCACTTCTGTGTCCTATTAATTAACAGTGAGACACATTTTTTTGTTCTAATAGATAGTCATCATCCAAGCTCTGCATATTTTAAGACATGGTTAAATTGCAGACGCCATAGAAACCTTTGGAAAAGGGGGCATAAAAACAGAAACTCAGAACAACTAAGGACAACTTTAAGCTGCTTTGAGTATGAGATGCGGATCAAAGGAAGGAAGCATTATGAGGACAAGGCAGGTAAAAGTAATTGCCGGGACATGTACATACCACAGTTAGGTGCCAAGTGGGAAAGGCCCTAAGAATCATGTGCAGCTCTTGCCCAAATTTATTCAGCCCTCGGTCTAATTTCAAAAGACCTCTATAAACAACAAGACCACACCTTTGGCATGAGTTGTCTGTTCTGACTTGTTGCAGGGGGAGATGATAAAGAAAGGCAGAGACCCAAAGGATAAAAAGAAAAACAGAAAACAGAAATGGGATATCAGAAAGACAGATGGCCTCACCCAGTGCTGACATATAACTGTTAAATATTTCCTAGAGGAATTCAACATTCAACAGAAAAAATAGTTGCTCACCCCTATAAGTAAAGAACTACTGCATAATTAGAATGACTATGCCTCTTAATCTAAGATCTTCCCAGGTATTCATACCTGTACTATTTTAAAGTGTTTTTAAAAAACAAAATATACGGAGCCTTAAATAGTTTTTTGTGTAATAAAGATTTTATTTAATATATAAAGAGGGAATAGATAAAGTTTGAAACAGAAGGAGTTGTCCTACAATGAAGTGTTGTCGGTTCAGATCCTCTAAAGTTCTTTCAGCCCTTTGAGTCTTTAATTTCATTTTTTTTTCTGTGAGTTAAAACTGTACTTAAGCCTTTTGGCTTATCAAATGACTGTGACTATTACTTTGCTTTAAATCACTCTGAATGGACCTGAATATCTGCCCAAATGGGCAAGCCAATGCCATCTGTGTTTAACAGAAGTTACTGTCAAAAACAATAAGCATGAAAAGTTTGGAGCAGCCATACTGATATTTGATTTGATTTGTTTATTATTTATAGGCCGCCCTTTTCCCTGAGGGGACTCAGGGCGGCTTACAATTTGTGGGGAGGGGAATACAAGACAAGACATGAGACAATACATAAGTAAAAATAGAACACAACATTCATTCATCATTCGGGTGGGGACGGATTAGAATCTTTATCCCCAGGCCTGACGGGATAGCCAGGCCTTGAGGGCTGTGCGGAAGGTCTGGACGGTGGTGAGGGTGCGAATCTCCACAGGGAGATCGTTCCAAAGGGTCAGAGCTACTACTGAAAAGGCTCTCCTCCGCGTAGTTGCCAGTCGACACTGACTGGCGGATGGAACTCGGAGGAGGCCTAATCTGTGTGATCTAATAGGTCGTAGGGAGGTAATTGGCAGGAGGCGGTCTCTCAAGTACTCAGACTTGATATGATCAAGTCTACTTATAGATATTTCCTTCCCTTTATCTCTGAAAATTAAATATTATATTCTTATAGCAAATATTGCTAATGTTTTGTTAATAATAGCATCCAGCATTTGCCTATACAATTTTCATACTTGAAGTTGTTTTCAAGTGTGTTTAACTGCGTGTAAAAAAATCTACCTATTATTTACTATTGAGAAAAGTGTAAGGGATTGTAAATTATATAGGTTTGTACTCATAGCACCTTTTGGTTCAACTTCTTAAGAACTCACTAAATATGAACATCCCATGTGGGGGGAAAGAGGAATGAGGAACATACTGAATAGATTGCAACAGCCATGTCATGAACATAATAGTTTAATAACTGGAAACCTGGCTTCTACCCAAACACTATAATTGCATTCCTTGGCAATTCCCCAACCCTAAATTTAGAATATTTCAAATGTGAGCTAAGTTTCAATAACAGTAAAGACTGCCAATGGACAAACAAAATGGTTAAAATGTCCTCTCTTAGGTGGGTTTGCTGGGTTAAGGCTAGGGTTGATGGCAATACTGACCTCCCCCTCCCCCAAAAAAATCTGTTTATCTGTTCTTCTCTTTACAAGTATGGAGTTTTCTAAATAATATTTCTTCAAAGATTTTGTTACAGATATGATGTACCCTTAACTAATATGAGGCTATAGAAGAGATTTCTTGTTATTTTTTAATTCTTATTTTTATCTTGCTGTAAGCCGCCCAGAGTCCCAAGGGATTGGGCGGCATACAAATTTATTAAATTGCTAATTGCTAATTGCTAAATTTCTCAGATTGAGAAATCTTCACATCCCTTGTGTCTGTGTCTGTGGCCTAGTTGGATCACATCATTGCTCTGATGTTATTTCTTACTCTGTGACACGGGGAGGGAACTTTGAATCTGAAACCGTGTGGATAAATCTCTAGAAAACACTTCAAGATACTCCTTGTATTGTCCAGCCAAGTAATGTCTGTAATGGTGGCACAGACCAGTCCACATGATGGTAATGAACTGTGATAAAATTTAGGGGTAAATGTGTTGGACTTGGATCAGAGATCTACTCTTTCAAATCCACATTTCCCAGAACCAATATCTGACAGACGTCAGGAGTAATAAGTAATATGGGAGAGTCCCACACTTTTAAACCCACTGCGCCACCGGACCTGGGCAGATACTGGGCTTTGATGGGTGATTTGGCCTATAGACTAAGTGTACTTTCAAAGCTCCAGATCTATGCTCATTGATCAATGTTCTTGTAAAGATTTTGACAAATGCCCAAGTGCAAAGGCCTTTCAACCATCTGTCAAAATCATCCAGCAATCAATGGTCGTGATTTGCAGATGACTTCCCTCTTGCTGCTGATGTTTAAGATTTGACCAATGGCCTTACTTAATATAAGCAGAACCAATATGGCATAGTAATGAAAGTGCTGCACTAGGAGGGAGGATACCTAGATTATAGTTCCTCCTTAGCCATGTAAGTAGTCATTTTCTCTCAGCCCAACCTACCCCATAGGATTGTTGTGGAGAAAAAAAATAGGAGTGGGGTATCATGTAAACCACTCTGTTCTGTCATTTATTTTACTTTTATTTATTAAATTTAGGTACCAATCATATAATTCTCAGAGAATATAAATAAAATGTGGAATAAAAATCAGATCAATAAGTCAATAAAATGTCCTGAAATCAGGTTACCACCAACCAAGAGCCGAGGTGGCACAGTGGTTAGGGTGCAGTACTACAGGCCACTTCAGCTGACTGTTATCTGCAGTTCAGCGGTTCTAATCTCACCGGCTCAAGGTTGACTCAGCCTTCCATCCTTCCGAGGTGGGTGAAATGAGGACCCAGACTGTGGGGGTGATATGCTGACTCAGTAAACCGCTTAGATAGGGCTGAAAGCCCTATGAAGCGGTATATAAGTCTAACTGCTATTGCTATTGCTAACCAGAGGCTTAAGGTGAGATTAAGGTGGGATAGGAATCAGCAGTGGGGTCAGCAAAAACTAGCTATGTTTATTTTTTTACTGGTCCAAGTACAAATAAGTAGCATTTTAATTGAATCATGGGAAAAGATCCATAGATACAAACCTGTATTTCAGCTCTCTCTAACTCCTTGTACTATAGATGCCATTGTCAGTTCAAAAATTTTGTCAGAATACTGCTTTGTCGTTATGATAGCAGAAGGCACGATGTGCTAATTTGTCTTTTAATTCCTGACTTTGCTGCAGAAGCAGATAAAACAAACAAGCATTCACTTACTTTTTATTTGCCATGGCTGTTTGCTGTCATCTTTAAACATTTATAACTCTGATCCCAATTTGAAATGTCTGCTCTACTTGTGCTTTTCTTTCAAAGAAACATTTCTGGACGAACCATCCATTCCTATTAAATTAAATAAATGCAGATTATACCACACTGTGCTGTAATACATTCAAATGTTCACATGTTTGTTGGGATACAACAAATTAAAGGAAGAACAAAGGACTGGTTAGAAGTGATATTGAGTGAGCCTAAGTTCAATTTATAAAATTGCAATGGTGTTATAGGATCATGAAAATCCATGTTTCTCGACCTTAGCAATGTATGTGTGGACTTCAACTCCCAGAACTCCCAGTTGGAGAGGCTGACTGGGAAGTTGACATTCATACATGCTAAAGTTGCTAAATTTGAGAAACACTGATATAACTGATCAAATTAA
Organism: Thamnophis elegans; assembly: GCF_009769535.1. Taxonomy (NCBI): domain Eukaryota; kingdom Metazoa; phylum Chordata; class Lepidosauria; order Squamata; family Natricidae; genus Thamnophis; species Thamnophis elegans. The sequence goes on from NC_045545.1 coordinate 73,872,719, forward strand.
AGAAGTAATTTTTGGTCTGATAAGTGGAACCAGGAACACATTATATGTGGCATTGAAAGGAGAATATTTATTTTTATCTTACCTTTATTATCTTTATAAATAGCTCAAGGTGGCAAACATACCTAACCCTCCTTCCTCTTCTATTTTCCATATAATAATAACTCCATGAGGTAGGTTGGGCTGAGAATGAGTACTAACCCAAAGTCACCCAGCTGGCTTTCTTGCCTAAGGCAGAATCAAAAACTCACAGTCTCCTGGTTTCTAGCTTGGTGCTTTAGCCACAATCAAATGGCTATCTTTATATATGGCTTTATGCATATATTTATTTCATTTAATTTTAATTTTATTTATTTATTTTGTCAAGCATGTATAAGATAACAGACATATGTACAAACATGATTATGAATACAGGAAATGGATTCGAATAAGTGGGGACAGTAGGACAAGGACAGTAGGCATGTTGGTGTGCTTATGCATGGCCCTTACAGACCTCTTAGGAATGGGGTGAGGTCAACCATAGACAGTCTAAGGTTAAATTTATGGGGGTTTGGGGATGAAACCACAGAGTCATGTAGTAGTGCATTCCAGGCATTGACCACTCTGTTTCTGAAGTCGTATTTTCTGCAATCAGGTTTGGAGCAGTTTACATTAAGTCTGTATTTATTGTGAGCTCATGTATATGGGTTTGTAAATCATCAAATCCACTTGTGTAGAATGTAGGTTTTTCCATCTTGAATGAATGATAAAGGAAGTACTACTTTTCTGAGAACTTGTCCTCCACTGAAAATGTAGAAAAGATTATCCAAGAGTTCAGCTCGGTCAGGCAACTTTCCTCAATACTCACTGTGAATTGATTCAGAATTACCTTGATTTTTTTTTAAAGAAGAAAAATAAAGTTTCTATACCCAGAGATAAATCTCACCAACCTTCCAAAGACATAACTCTTTTTATTTACTTCTAAGCCACAGAAACAGCATTGGAAGTTGTGAATTTTATGAGTAGGTGAAAGCTTTGGGGGAAAGGAGAAGCAATGGGTCCCTGGTGTTTATTTCAGTGCTTGGCTCAGGAAAACCTCAACAATGTCTGTTAAATTTTACTCAGACGTACCCTACAGAAAGAAAAGCACAATATAGATCAAAGTGGGAAACAATATTAGACCTAAATTGATTCAATTGTGGGGAGTTTGCATGCTACATACTTAGAGTCATCTCTCTTTTTTTAAAAAAAAATTCAAAGCACCCAATGTTCATACATAAAACACATTTCCGCAGTTCTAGTCCAATTGCTTTTTTGTTTTGCAAAATAAACAGGAACAGTGTACCCAGAACTGTCAATATCAAGCATGTATATTGCTATCTAAATGATTTTAGAAATCATGACAAAATGTATTGTTGTATTCTGTGTTCTGTTTGGATAGAATTATGACTACATTTCTCTTTTCCTTTGTACACTTGTGTGCTGACAGAACTACCATTAAGGGGTGAGTGAATGTGTGTTTTTGACTAGGTTATTGCTTGACTTTTTAAGCATCCTGTGGAAAATTTACTAAGCTTAAGTCTTGATGTGGTTTATTTGATTTGGTTCAGCATCATGTACAGGCATTGTTAGTATGAATCCATAGTTCATTTTTTAGCATTATATATAAACTAGGCTACCATGGCTTGTTCCACAAAGTACTTAAAGCATGGGTGAGCATACTATATGAACTCATCATATTTGTTTATGAATTTTAGCTAATAATAGTTTGGCATTAGTTTGCAGGTCTGCATGTAACAACAGTCTGGTTTTTCTGAAATTCATGACAAAAAAATAATTAAGCAAACATACAGCAGCAGGAACACAAGAGATTGTAGTGCATGAGCTTGAATTATGTATAGGCATTGTTAGTATGAATCCATAGTATTGAGTATGGATAGTATTGAGCGTATTAGTGAATTAGTGAATTAGTGTATTAGTGAATTAGTGTATTGAGCTTAACTAGCTAGAGCATTTATACTAAGATTTTGTATTAAAAACGGAAGGAAGAAATGAATTTAGCTTCATAAAAAGCATGAGATAAACAAATAATAAAATATTTCATAGTGTTAAGAAACTATGTAGACAAGTTCATAGAACAGTTGTCATTTGGGCATAATGAACTTTCTAAAGCATACTTTACTGCAATTTTGGAATTTAAATGGGAAGATCTGTTGAAGAAAAAAATGGCTTATTTCTCATTTCATTTTGTATTTCACTTTTTATTCATAGAATCCTTTTTTGTTTGTGTTTGATATTAATTTAAGAATCATATGTACTATTATAGTTCTGCTATTTTGATGCAGCTCTTGGTCGTATAGTTCTCCAATCAATTTATGTTAAAGAAACTTGTGTATTGAAATTCATAGTGAAAGCTACATATAAACTGCACTATATTAGTGGAAATTGCTTACAAGAAGTGTACTTTAGGTAAAATTATGCATCAATGTTAAATATTTGAAAAAATGTGCACAAAATCCATATGGATTTTAACACTGGTTGCTTAAAAAAAATAAACTGATGCAGAAATCAAATAAAGATTAGGATAGGAAAATAAGAAACTGGATATCATCGAAACTGACAGATGTGCCCATCCCTAAAAATAGACTGATGGAGAAGATTGATTAAACTGGATGGGAAGAGGCTGATATTGCAAAAACAGTACCTTTCAAATAAATAATGTAACCTAGTCTCTTAAATTATTCTTCATTCTAACACATGTAAAGATTTAGCTTAAGATCTGTGGTTTCAATAGGATTAAGCCTTTAGCACATGCATATCTCTGGTGGAAATCGACACCAACTCAGAGAAGCCAAATGTAAATGTAAAGTTACTCCCTAAGGGTAGATCTGTGTCAGATGCTTATGAGCAACCAAGGTGCTAAAAAATGCTTCCTGTAACAGAGGTGGTATTCAGCAGGTTCTGACCAGTTCTGGAGGACCAGTAGCAGAAATTTTGAGTAGTTTGGAGAACCGGTAAATGCCACCTCTGACTGGCCCTGCCCTCATCTATTCTCTGCCTCCCGAGTCCCAGCTGATCTGGTGGAAATGGAGATTTTGCAGTAACCTTCCCCTCGTGTGGGGTGGGAATGGAGATTTTGCAGTATCCTACCCTTGCCACGCCCACCAAGCCATGCCTACCAAGCCATGCCCACAGAACCGGTAGTAAAAAAAAATGAATCCCACCACGACTCAAAGGTTTCTTATACCCTCACCTTTTCCATTGCATGGAGTACAAGAATGTTCCAGAAAGGAAGGTTTCTGAGATTCCTAATTGATCACTGTGGACAGAAAAGGAACTAGACTAGATGAATCTTTCTTCTGAATTAGCAACGGCTATCTTTCATCTCAAGTTAGATCAAGATTATCCTGTTTTCTACAGTTTCAAAGATTTGATTTATTAAAAAGGGAGGGAAACATGGGTTTGCGAGTTATTCAAACAAACATAGCTGTTTAAACAAAGAAACAACTTTGTCCCCAACTCATATTATACAACCAGGGAAGAATGCCATTGCGGTCATTTTAATGCTTGGGCTGAGAGCTAATATCAGCAAAAGGAACATATTATTACTATTGTGATACGGGGGAGGGGGGACCCTGCAATATAAAGCCTCACAGGATGCATATTTCTATGTATTAAGTTGAAATGGTCAAGAAATAATGGTAAAGCAAATGTGGGTTGTCTTCCCCAACTTACAGCTCTCCAACCATTGAAGATGTCCTTCCTCATCACTTTCAATCAACATGGCTTTGGGGGGAAACTGATCTAGTAGAATGCTAGAATGCTAATGTTATCTGGTTTGGGTTGCTTTTCAACTGGAGAAGATATTTTAGGGGTTTGTCCTTAACGATTCTTCTGTCCACCATGAAAGTTTTTGGATTTGCTTTTAAATACTGAATACCACAGAAGCTTCTCTGAGAATATGTGGGAGGGATAGTTAGTCATAGTTTTTGTAATGTTTCACTGAACATATCACACCTCTCTTTGAAAGAGATGCAGGGATTGGTGTGTACTAAAAGAAAAACACTTTCACAGTATATTATTCCTCCTTCCCTTGAACCTCTTTTGATTCCTATGTTGCCCACTTATTCATGTTATAAATATACTGTATATACATTGCCATAAATAAGAAACAAGCCTTCTGGGTGCCAAAAATTAGATTAAATCTAATTAACTGGCTCTTTCAAATATGCTCTGTTAAACCCATCTATTTCCACCCAGTCTTTAGTTTTCCACCCACTTACGTGCTTAGAAGGATTTTAGAAACAGAAGCCAAACTGTGCACAGCGTCCTCTTACATTTTCCATTTCTCGCATCTGTGGCTTTGTAATTAAAATCCTGTCCATGAGTAGCAGCCATTTTATGCTAATATTAAGGCAGTCATTCAATTTTTCCTCTGCTCTTAGACTGTTACGGATTTCCATATTATATATAAGCTGTTGCTCAGGGAATTATTTTAGGTGTCTATATAAAGAGTTATACTTAATGGACAAATGCAGTATTAAACTTCCTTCCTTCCTTCTTCCCTTCCTTCCTCCCTCCCTCTCTTCCTTCCTGACAGAACATTCCCAATTCTCTAATTCTCTACTCATAAAGACTTCTGTGCGTAGAAATATCACTGTAGAATAAGGGTGTCAAACTCGCAGTTCCACATTGTCATCACATGATGTCTCATGACTTTTCCCCCCTTCACTAAACCAGGGGTGGACATGGCCAGTGTGTGATGCATCTAGCCTGCAGGCCACAGGTTTGACACCCCTGGCGTAGAGGGATATCCTGAAATAGTGTCTCTTAAGACTTGAGAAAATTAGCATCTGCCAATCAATACAATAGGAACCAGCTGGTGATGAAGATTGCTCTTCCCACCGTTCATGAATGTGGAACATGATATTTCTATATATGAAGAAGTTAGTTTATTGATTTGGATCAGGGGTGGGTTCCGGAAGCTGCTACTGCCAGTTTGCTAGTGGATCTGCAGTGCGCAAGCATGCACAGTACTAAAAAAAAGCTTCTGCACTTGGGTAGAAGCAAAAAACAAGATGGTAGGCAAAAGAACCAGTTAGGGGGTGTGGCAGTTTCAGCGACCCAGGCTGCCAAGTTACTACCAGTTTGGCCGAACCGGTCCAAACCGGTAAGAACCCACGTCTAATTTGGATATGAAAAGAAGGCAAAGAGGTGATTTTTCTCCCTGCAAGGAATCTTTTGGTCTGAAAATCAAATGTAGAATAAGAAGAATAGAATAGAACAGAACAGAATAGAATAATTTAAGGAAAGAGGTGTCATAACATTGAGAACCTCTAATCCTATCCTTCGCTTTTATATATTTTATTCATTTAATTATTTCCTGCCTTTATTGTTCAAGGGAACAAACCAACCTAATACTCCTTCTTCCTCCTATTTTCCTGATAACAACAGCTCTGCAAGCTGGGTTGAGAGACACAGTGATTAGCTCAAAGTCCTATATATGTATGGAAAAGGCCTTCTACCAGAGGTGAGTTCCTCCCGGTTTGGTCCGGTTCGACCGAATAGGTAATAACTCTCCCGGACACGTGACCATACCGGTTCTATCCTCGGTGGCACCATCTTGATTTTCTGTTCTGCACATGCACAAAACAATCTTCATTGAAAAAAATGTACTTTTTCCCCCCTTTTTAAACGTTGTGTGCATGTGCAGACCGTTTTAAGTGCAAATACGCATGTGAACAGAATTTTTTTGGGCGCCAAACCAGTAGTAATACCAGCAGGAACCCACCCCAGCTTTCTACCATATAAATGCTATATTGCCCATACTGCATCTAATGATTTCTATTTAAGAAAACTGGATTTGGAATAAACACATGCAGTTCAGGGCTGTTACCTGATGTGAAATCCTCTCATGTATAATGTGTAGGCAACGCGAGATGTTTATGAAATTAATGGCTTTGCCTTTTCTCTCTGCTTTCTAGCCAGAATATTTCTACCCATGGATAGAAATATCAAAGGTGAGCTGAAGTTACAGATCTCTGTGAGACCATTAAAAAAAATGTTTGATCTCTAAACATCATGGCATTTATACCTCAACTTCTCTCAAAGGAGTTCAAGTCAGCTCCAATCCCATTTTACATTCCCAACAATTCTATGAAATTGGCTACCCTAAGGAAGAGTAATTGAACCAAGGTTGCTCTGGTAAACCTCATGGCTGAATGAGAATTTGAAACAGAGTCTGACATTTTTTACCATTTTACTATCCTGGCCTTCACTCCAAAGATAGAAATGTGAGAATCTTATTGAAGACTGCCAATACCTGCATGATTTTCCTTGTTTGCTTTAATTTCCCCCATACTCTAGCCTAGTCTATGGTAATCATGCTGTGCTTTTAAAGTAAAGGAACGTCTGCATGCCAAGTTGCATATTACTGGCCAACACTGTCTCCAGCTGTTTCCTGTGAGGAGGTACAGTTCATTTGCCTTTGCAGGAAGCAACTGGTGATATGTGCATTTCCCTGAGAAAAGCAATCCTTTGGGCAATGCTGGTTATCTTTTCTTCCCAACCTCTTACAGCTGCATGAACCATGAGATTGAGTCTATGTGTCATTGAGGAAATAGTCATGTCCCTCACCTCAAGTCCCAGGTGTGACAAGCTGAACTCTATTCCCTTTCCTGTTCTTCTGACCTCTCCACATGTTCCTGAAAACTTGTCCTAACATTTGTGGCACAGAATAGTATTTGCTTCAAGCGACAGGGCTTTTAAATGTAAGGGCTGGGATGTTCAACCCCACCCCATAATTATATGAAAATCCAGATTGGAGTCAAATGTCTTTAAAGAAAAACAAAATCCAGCTGCCTTTTGAAAAACCACCTTTGGGATAACTGTGACCTGGATGACTGAGAATCTCCATAGACATCTTTCTGCTACAGTTTATAAACCTTCTTTGCTCTGGTTAGATTCATTCTCAGGAACACTAATCTAAACACACAATTACCTCTTTCCCAACAATTGTTAATCAAATAGGAAAAAAAGTCACGAGTTTGTTAGCATCTTTTCTAACTAATAAATGTTATTAAAAGGTATATGTTTTCATGAGCTGCCACTCACTTCCTTTTAATAAGATTTGTTAGTTCAGAAAGATGTCGCAGAACCCCCCTTTTTTTGGTAATGTCTACAATATAAGAATATTAAATCAGTTTCAAACCCTAGTTTCAAACTCTGCTTTGTTTAAATGAATGGCAGATTAAGAGCTCACATTTAATCATAACAGGAAACGTTTGTTTCCACATTTTGTCTCTCCTGTTGGAGAGAAGAACCAAGCAGTTTCAAACCCACTTTTCACACTCTGCTTTGTTTTTACTTGGGAAATACATATAATAAGTCAAAATTCTCAGCCTTTCCAGTTTACTATTACATATCGACACCACCAAGGTCTGAAGATAATCATGTCTGCCCATTACTGGAATGGAATATGTAGAGGATAAAAAAGTTAAAATAAAATAACAAGTTAAAATAATTTTCTATAATCTAGTTCCATTTTCATTTTCTTAAATTACACTCTACAATAAATTCTACTTGCCTTTTAGACTGCATTATAAAGAGATGCCTTTTCTCAACATTATATTTCATGGTAACCTTAGTTAATTCAGTGCACTGATACTCCTTTCTCTCACACTACTGTGCAGACTCATAACATAACATTACTTCCACTATGATGAACCTTTCTAAAGTTAAATAGAAATCTTGTAATTGCTGCCTATTCTGAGTAATGTTTTCTGATAGAGAAAAAGATGACCAGTGAAAAATGATCCTGCTCTTTGTAATATTGCTTGCTCCCCTTTTTCTTAAGTGCAGGCAATAGCTTTAGGTCAGCTATTCTCTACTGGGCCATGGAGAAAAAAAAATGAATTCTTTTTTCCAAATTTTGCATCTGGAAGTTGAATGCATCAAGACAAACGCTGTTACATAATGCTGAACATCTGGAATCTATTAGCACTACAGTTTTAATTTTTAAAAAAGAGGGGAATCATTAATATGCTCTCTCCAAAGAATGTGACAATGGATTCCTGTTAAGCCAATGTTGTATAGAATTCTTGCAACCATTTTTTGTTAATTCAACAATCACTGTTTCCTTTCATCTACTATCTGTTCTTTGTATCTAAGCACCATATTCCTCCATGGCTGTTTTCACAGGGAGGACTTCTAAAGTGATGGACGATGGACAAATGGAGAGAAGATGAATTGTCTACAATTTCCCCAGGAGACTTTCAAAATGAAAGCAAGAGTAGCAAGCGCAGAGAATTCCAAGTTGTTAAGACTCAAGGAGCCAATGAATAACATTCATATTCTTAATATCTCAGAATAGTACACTAGAGCCCATTATTGTCTATCCAAGTGTACCAAGTGTACCAAGGAAATACAGTGATGCAATTTGTGTTGATGGATTAGAAATTAGAAAAAAAAAATCTGGCTGGAAAAATCTGTTTGCAGTGATGTGTCAACTGGGCATGTGGTTTCCAAAAAGAATTTTGAAAAATAGAATGGAAATACAGTTTTAAAAGAAGAAAAATACTTTCAGACATATTCTCTTTGCATATTCTTCCCTCTGTCCTGAAAATTGGATAAACTTCCAAGAAAGTGCCAATCATGGGATTTATGCAAATTTTGAATGTTTACACGTGTTATAATATATGTCATGAAGACTATACCACAACAAAAATAAGCAAGATGTAGAGACAGGCAACAGAAAAATATTGATTGTACTGATGGAGTCCAGGGACAATCATTTTGTAACTGAGAACAGCCACTTGTTTTATTATTTCAATAATAATTTAGAAATTTAAGACTTAAAAGAAACCAGTGCTGTGTAATTCAGTGAGACAACAAGGTTTTAATGTAGCTTTTCTGGACTTCAATCTGGTTATTAGCATTTTGAAATATATAGAGAGAGATATCACCTTGTGTTGATATTTCTTCTGCTTATTTTTTGAACTGCAGGAAATGAAGGCTAATTTGTTTGCCAAATTACTTCACTAACCTTTCTATTTATTATCTACACAACAGCTAACATGCACATAGTTAAACATTTGCACATAAAATACATCGTAAAGAGGGAACTATATTCATACTATTTGCTATTTAATCCAGACCTTATTTGACAGTCATGCTTACTTTTTAGACAGAATATTTACTTTGTTAAAAATTGGTTCAGTCTATGTAACGTTACAACATTTACCATCTAAAATAGTAAAACTTTGAGTAACTCTGTCACTAAAATTCTTTCAAAGGAGATTTGGGATTGGGAAACCCCAAAAGAGCTGTCCTGTGGTTGAAGATTATCATTTCCAAGCTAGTAAATGGAAAATGTTTGAACCATTTACTATACAGTTATTTTGACTAATTAATTGTCTTACTGTCCACCCTTTTGGGTATTAGCCTGCCAACAAAAGTACATATAGTCAAGGCTATGGTTTTCCCAGTTGTAATGTATGGCTGCGAAAGTTGGACCATAAGAAAGGCTGAGTGCCAAAGAATTGAGGCCTTTGAACTATATTGCTGGAGAAGACTCCTGCGAGTCCTTTGGACTGCAAGGGGATCAAACTGGTCAGTTCTAGAGATCAATCCTGACTGCTCTTTAGAAGGCCAGATCTTGAAGATGAAACTCAAGTTCTTTGGCCACCTAATGAGAAGGAAAAACTGGAGACGAACCTAATGCTGGGAAAGATCGAGGGCAAAAGAAGAAGGGGACGACAGAGAATGAGGTGTCTGGAGGGAATAACCAAAGCAGTAGGTGTGAGATTAAATGGACTCCAGAGGATGGTAGAGGACAGGAAGGCCTGGATGAATGTTGTCCATGGGGTCATGATGGGTCAGACATGACTTTGCAACTAACAACAACATCAGATAGCAATAGCACTTAAACTTATATACTGCTCTGTTGTGGCCCAGCAGGAGCCGTTGGAGCTGCCACCAGACTCCGACGGCGAGGAGTCTTATGAGTTGGCCCTAGAGGAGGTGGAAAACCCTGGACAGAGTTCCAACTCAGAACAGGGCTCAGAGAGACTGGTTGGCCACCAGGTGGCACTTGAGCCTTGGATCAGTGGGGAGGAGACAGGAATGAGTGATCCAGAAAATACCTGTGAGTTGTTCCGGGATGCACACCGTCGAAGGGCTACTTGGCGTCAAGAACAACTCAGCTGATGCTCATTAAGATCTTCTCCTGTTTATAAAAGAAACTGCTTGTGCCATGCCTTTCTGCAGAAGTCAACATTAATCATTAACAAGAAACAAACTTGGCAGGCTGGATTGCTGCCAGAGTTTGTTTGCATTTGCTGCCTAGGTTTGTAGGACTTGCTGCCAGAGTGCTTATCTCTTTGTTTATTTTGGGCTTACAGCCAACGAGAGTCTGGACTGATTAAAAATATTCTTATTTACATTTTTTTTTGGCTTTCATTCCTGGACGGAGAAGGGGGGGTCAGAACACTGCTCCATAATGCTTTATTACCCACTTTGGACAGTGCTAAACATGGCTTCACTTATCAGTCAAGTTGACTGTCCCAATTGCCCAAAACTATCATTTTCAACATGAAAATTATTACCAGAGATTTTTGCGCTAATTTTCCTGTAAACAAACAAAGAGGAAATTGTGCCATAATTTCAGAACTATCTTAGAAAGGATTTCCATCCACTGCTAGACTTACACCTCTGAGAAGGGAAACTCTTAACAATTCTTCCTTCCTGAGTTTGCTGTGGTACAACTACTGTTCTGTTCATTGAATACCTATTTAACAAAAGCAATAGCAGTTAGACTTACATACCACCCATAATGCTTTACGAGTTCTCTGGGCAGTTTACAGTGTCATCATATTACTTCCAACAGTCTGAGTCTTCATTTTACTCACTTTGGACGAATGGAAGATTTTGTCAATCTTGAGCTGGTCAGGATCAAACTCCAAGCTATGGGCAGAGTTACCCTACAATAGTGCATACTAACCACTCAGCCACCACATGAAGACTAGAATGTACAGTCTTTAAAAACTGTAAAAACTGTAATCAAAGAATCTTGTAAGCCTGATCGTGCCTTACTTCTCTTTCCTCTTATAACCCTGTGGATCAGGGAGGAGCCTGCCTTGGTTTCTTCAGAATACAGGTAGTCCTCATCTTACAACCATAGTGAGATGCAACCAGTTTAACAACCGGTTTGGTGAGTGCACGCTTTGGGCATGCACCTAATGTGTCTTTCACATGCGCAAGCAATGTTCAAAAATTGCCCATGTTAAGTTTAAAAACTTACCTTCTATGTCAGTGCCGGTAAGTGAAAGAGGTGATGCGAAGCAATGTGCTGTGCCGCACAAATCAGCTGAGCTAAAAAAACAGGGAAATATAGAACAGGTAAAGACAGGGGTGGGTGGGCGGGGCCAACCACTCACAGAACTACTGGTTCATCCAAATTGGTCCAAACCGGCTGAATCCCACCCCTGAATGTAACTGATCCATTATAGTTGTAAATTTTAATGGTTGTAAAGCGGATGATGTCCAGTTTTATGACATGTTTTTCTGGGGGTCATTAAGTGAACACTGTGGTTGTTAAGCAAATCCTTTGCTTGCTATGGGGCATTTTTGCCAAAAATTGGAAGTAAACAGCAATTTTTGGTAATAATATTGTAAATTATGCTGACATGACTGAGGGATGCTTCAAATGGGGCATAAATGTGAATGGGTTTTCGAGCACCCAAAATGCAGTTCATCTGATTGGGGGTGTCAGAACTTCATGACTAGATTCTAAGTACCAGTACTTTTTTTGGGGGGGGGGCGTCCATCAAAACTTCACAAGAAATTGTCCTCCTTTATTATTTACAACGAATTATCCAGCTTGTGCTTAACTTGTCATGTTAATTTTGTCACGTTGCTGATTTGCTCGTTGACTCAGGAAAACTGCCCAAGCAATTTCAGTAGCGTGTCTAAATGAAGAAGTCTCCAACACATAGCCCATGCAAACACGAACCCTGGCTAGGAGTATGGCTTGTAAATTGGGCCTTTGAAGTGGAGGGATCAGTTTCCAAATTGTCTTCCAAATTGTCCTCAGCATGTGTATGTTACATCTCTTAATCTTCGAATGTTTCCCAACCACCTGCTGCCTTGTCTGGAAATGATCAGAAACTAGAGTCTAATGCATCTGGAGGGACCAGGCTGAGAAAGCTTTAAAAGGCACTGCTTCTCTGTACATGAACTGGAGTTGGTCTCTTCCCTTTCCATTCCATAGTTTATAGTCTATCTGACTTCAGATTTTGTAGGTTAAATGTATTTACCGTATTTTTCGGAGTATAAGACGCACCAAGGTTTTGAAGAGGCAAAATTTAAAAAAAAAATTTTGCACTCTGCAAACCTATCAAAAACAGCCCATTTTTTGTGAAAACAGGCCCGTTTCCCCCCCACACACACACACATAAAAGGGCATGAATAGCCCTTAGGAGGCTCATGGAGTGTTGTGGGGGCAAAAATGAGCAAAAAAACAGCCTGTTTTTCACGAAAACAATCCAGTTTTTGTCACAAAAAGGGCATTAGAAAGCTTATAGAGTGCTCCTGGGAGCTGGGAGGGCAAAATTGAGCAAAAAATGGGCTGTTTTTTGCTCATTTCTGCCCTCCCCAGCCCTGAGGAGCTCTCTGAAAGCCTCCTACAAGCTATGCATGGCCATTTTGGTGAAGGGGGGGGGGTTCAGGAGGGAAAAAATGCTGTACTCAGTGTATAAGACGCACCCAGATTTTCAGCCTCTTTTTTGAGGGAAAAAGGTATGTCTTATACTCTAAAAAATACGGTATTTATTTATTTGTCAAACATGTACAAGATATCAAATATAGATATGAGCAAAAACATGAGCAAAGGAAGTAAAAACAGATAAATGGGGACAGTAAGACATGGACAGTAGGCACACTGGTGTGCTTATGCATGTTCCCTCTACAGATAGCTTAAGAGTGGAGTGAGGTCCACAGTAGACAGCTTGAGATCGAAGCTGTGAGGGTTTGAGGCTGTAACAACAGAGTCAGGTAGAGCATTCCAGGTGTTAACCACTCTGTTGCGGAAGTCGTATTTTCTGCAATCGAGTTTGAAACGGTTTGTATTGTTTGTTTGCCCATGTAATATACTGTAACTTCTTCTTTCCCTCCCTCATTAGATTTGAGTTGGAACACCTAAGCATGAAATAAACAAATACAGGTAGTCCTTGACTTAAAACAATTCATTTAGAAATCAGTCAAAGTTACAGCATCATGGAAAAAAGTGACTTATAACTGTTTTTTTCCACACTGATGTTCATGGCAGCATCCCCATGATCACGTGATCAAAATTTGGATGATTGGCAACTAGTTCATATGTATGATGGTTGCAGTGTCCCAGAATCATGTGATCACCTTTTGCAACCTTCTGACAAGCAAAGTTAATGGGGAAGTCAGATTCATTTAATAACCACCTTACTAACTTAGCAACTGCAATAACGCAGTCAATAATTGTGGCAAAAAGATCATAAAATGGGGCAAAATTCACTTACCAAATTCTCTGTTAGCAACAGAATTTTAGGGCTCAATTGTGATTGTACATCGAGGACTATTTGTATCCACATTTATACATTTGAAATAAAACAGTTTATGACTGTGAAGACTTACTTCTGATATTACCTAAGAAAGAAATAGCATTGTTTTGACAACTCCAGGCTCATTATTATTGTCAGCCCTGGTGGCCATCTTTTTATTTGGATCGCAGGGCTGCCACATTTAGTGCTGTGGGAAAATGGGAGGGGAGTTACATAGAGTTGGTGGAGATATACAGCCATAATAACATTCTTTTCTCTGGGAATCAAGGACGTTCAGCCTGCACCAGGAGAGGCGTGACTGGGGGAACATCTCCAGTTGGGACTGTGAAATGATTGGGCCATGTAATGGACATGTGAGTGCAGGGAAAGGGACTTTGACTTTCTTTTAGATAGGGTAAACCCAGGGGCTTTCAGATTCGGGTTTTCCCAGATGTGCCAATATGGGGAACTTTGTGGAACTGCTGGCCTTGGAGTCTTCATTGGTTGTGGGTTACTTGAAACTCTGACAATTGTTGCCTTGTTTTCATCAATACCAGCAATTTATGTTTAAGGTCACCTTCCATCCCTTTTCACAGGGTTGCTCCAGTGGTGGGATTCAATTTTTTTACTACCAGTTCTGTGGGCATGGCTTTGTGGGCATGGTGTGGCTTTGTGGGTGTGGCTTTGTGGGCATGGCAGGGGAACGTTACTGCAAAATCCCCATTCCCTTCTCATCCCACTAGCCTGCTTTCCAGCTCCGTTCTCCTGTTCAGGGCAACAACAGAATATCATCTGGGAGGCAGGGAGGCTGTAGGGGCGGGGCCAGCCTACTTGCCAGTTCTCTGAACTATTCAAAATTTCCACTACCGGTTCTCCAGAAACTGTCAGAACTGGCTGAATACCACCCCTTGGCTATTCCCCGCCTCTCTGTTTAAAAGACTATACATCAAGCTTACATTTGAATAGTATCTCCCCACTTACTTTTTCTATTTTCTTTGCAAGAAAGCTTTCTCCACACTCTCAAAACACCCAAATATCCATTCTTCAACTAGTCCTACTAAGGGACAGTGAGGACTTGAGAGAGAGAGAGAAGAAGAAGAAACAAAGGCTGAAAAGTTCTGAATTATATAATTTGGAAGTGGGGAGGATCCAGTTTTGTTTTTGATCTATTGTTCCAAGATTCCTTCTCCTCTCAAACAAGGGTGGTGGTGGTTTTTTTTTTGTTTGTGTTTCAAAGGATAATTAAGAAAATAAAATCAACTATGTTCCAGGCCAGTTGTTTTAAAGATAAAAACTTAGAAAATCATTTATCATGAAGCAGTCTTTTAAATGTTTAATCTTTTCTTAAGTAAATTCTCAAAAGGTTTTTCTCCCCTCTACATTGTGATTCCTTTGCACAACTTTGTTTCATTAACACAATGAAATTGCCCTTATGTCACCACCAATTTCCTACTGTTTATATCCAGAAAGGCTAGGAATAAATAGAATGAACAGAAGAAAACAATGGCTTCAATCAGATTCATTTAATTTTTCATTCACTTTTCTTTGACTTGATCCTTTACCTTCTGATCCATCCCTCACTCCCTCTAGAGACAATCACTTCAATGCTTGCTGATTTTTTATAGTCCTTGAATGACTTAAATTTACTTTACTTGAGATATCCATGGAGACATTGCTTATGTGATTAATACAACAATGAGAATCCCAAAAGTGGTTTTTTTTCAAAAAGCCACTGGACTTTGTTTTTCCTTGAAGATGTTTTGCTTTTCATTGAAGAAGCTTCTTCAGAACTGGGCTAACAGCAGGGAAGCATCATTCCATAAAGTCTTAATGATAAATCCTTTCATCAAGAATAAGTAATAACTCAATCCTATGCAATCCTTTTTTTATATATTTAATATATTTTATTTTCATTTTCACACACTCACATGTATACACCATACAGTATTAAACAATAATTGCATCAATTCCTCTTGTCAACAATGTCCCAGAAAATAATAGCCCAATAAAGCTCTTCCATTCTCCATACACCTCTTTCTTCCACCACCCTCCAACTTTCTATCTTCCCTCCATCATCCCCCTCTACCCTACTTCCCCTCGCCCTCTACCACTCCTCTCTCCAGATCCGCTCCCCCCTTTCCTTTTCGCCTTCCCCCCCACCCTCTCTCCCTTCCCTCTCTACCCATCTTTCTTCTTTCCTACTCAATGCAATCCTATTGAGAATTAAATCCCACTGAAATAGAAGCATTAATAGTATGGCTATTAAAGGAATTGACAAATTAATTTAATATTTTGTCAAACCTATATTTATGGCAGCTATT
This sequence comes from Thamnophis elegans, assembly GCF_009769535.1. Taxonomy (NCBI): domain Eukaryota; kingdom Metazoa; phylum Chordata; class Lepidosauria; order Squamata; family Natricidae; genus Thamnophis; species Thamnophis elegans. The sequence goes on from NC_045545.1 coordinate 73,888,587, forward strand.
TAGGCTAGTGTTTGTCAACCTTAGCCACTTTAAGATCTATCAACTTAATTCCATAGAAGTCCTCAGTTAGTTGACAAAAACTGTCAGGCGTTAGAAATGTAAGTCAATAGATTCTATTGACTTACACTTTTGTAGGGAGTCAAAAGTGTTTGGAGGTAGGACTGTATACTCAGCCTTCAATAATACAGCTCTCAGAAGTTGATATCATATCATATCATATCATATCATTAGCTTTTATCTAAAATCCACACACAGAGATAAAGATGTGAACAGAGATATACAAAGATATTATACCAAATCTCTAAACAGTGCCTGTGTCAGGCCTGGAAGCCATCTTTTGCCTGTTTCAGCAGCATATGGAGCAGTTTATTTGGTTTGGATTATGTTTATGAGAAACAATGTATCATGAGCCATTGATACTAAAATCTCCCACTTCATGCTGTAAGTAGTGACAGAAAGGGAATCTACATTATGGGTTGAATGCCAAGATTCTGGAATTTGCAGGATTTCTTTTTGGGTAGTTGTGTAGGTGGAAGAGGCAAAAAAGCCATCTGAGAATATTTTGGAGGTCAGTGTATTTAGGTCTGGCTTTACTTTTAGATAGATTTAATTTCCAAAGCCAGTCAATAGATCAGTCCTGAGTAATATCCAACTACACTGGCTTGACAATGCTGTGGATCAAGATCGTGAAATTAAAGACTAAGTGGATTACATACAAACTAAAGAATCTAACAAAAATCAGCACAATTTATGTTTATTTTTTGGCTAAAAATTCCTAGAATTCCCACAGTACTTTTTTTTGGGAAATCCTTTTTTATGTACAAGTTATTCTTTTTTATATGGATGTATTATGAGAAAATAAAATATTTACATAGTCAATGATTATGCAAGCTGTGAAGCACTGCTACTCTGAGGATAGAACCTGGTATCATGCAGATCAGATAGTTCAGTGATGGGATTCAAATTTTTTTACTACCGGTTCTATGGGCATGACTTGATGGGCGTGGCATGGCTTGGTGGGTGTGGCAGGAGAATCTCCATTCCCACCCCACTCCAGGGGAAGGTTACTGCAAAATCCCCATTTCCTCCCGATCAGCTGGGAGTCGGGAGGTAGAGAATAGATGGGGGTGGGGCCAGTCAGAGGTGGTATTTACCAGTTCTCTGAACTACTCAAAATTTCCGCTATTGGTTCTCCAGAACTGATCAGAACCTGCTGAATACCACCTCTGAGATAATTGCTGTCAGAAACAACTTTGTTGTTTCTTCTCTTTTTCTCCATAATGGGAGACCACTGGAGACGACATACAATTGCAGTTAACCAAAATAACAAAAGAAAGAGCACTTAGACATATACCATTTCTTAGTGTTTTACAGCTTCTGCCCCCAACAATCTGGGTCCTCATTTTACCAACCTTGGAAAGATGGAAGGTTGAGTCAATCATGAATCAGTCAGGATTGAACTGCTGGCATTTGGAAGAGTTAGCCTGCAATACTGCACTCTAACCACTGCACCAGCATAGCTCTGTGGTTAGATAGTGATGACATTATCATTTTCTCTCTCCCTTCTTCCGTCCACAATATTCCAGTATTTGAGGAGCTGTCAGAAAGAAGAAAGAGTCAAATTATTTTCCAAAGCACCAATGGATGGAAACAAATCAAGGAGAGAAGCAACTTGGAATTAACGAGAAACTTCCTAACAGTGAGGAGAATTAACCGGTGGAACAGCTTGCTCTTTGTAGATGCTTCATCACTGGAGGTTTTTAAGAAAAGACTAGACAACCAGCTATCTGAAATGATAGAGAGTCTCCTGCTTGAGCAGGAGATTGGACTAGAAGAGCTCCAAGCTCTACTCTGATTTACTTGATACCTATGCATGATGGCATTGGAGAATGAATTTTCCTACCCAAAGAAAGGACAATTATATATCTTATTATATATCTTATATATCTTATTCAGCTATTACTTGTTAAGCAAATAATAATAAATAGAAAGATAAAAATGCCAAATCCAGTCTAAACATCTGGCTGACTGTGCAATCAACCATAATAATTGGAATTTCACCCAAGTTGCCTATTACTATGGGACCTATTATTTTTGGAATTCCACCCATAATAATAGGTGTCTTGGGTGCAATTCCAAAACATCTGGAGCACACATGAATACCACCGACATTGACAATTACCACCAATCAATAGCAAAAGGCCACTTTACTTGGAACAGCCTTCATGCAGCAACAATACCTTTATCACCACCAAACAACATCTGTTTATCCTAGGTTCTTGGGAAGGACTTGATAGGCAGGTAAAATGCTAAATCCAGTCTACATATCTGGCTAACTGTATGATCAACAACAATAATAAAACCACTGTGTTAATATTGGTGTGCTGTTTTTAAGACTATACAATGATTTTCTGATGTCTCACTGATAAAGTTATAATAAAGTAACATAAATATAATGACATTTAAAAAACCAGAATCAATAACAAAGTAGTTTTGACAATTTTAATAATCATGCAGAAAAATTATATATTTACTTAGAGTGGTTTTAACACAAAGCAATCAATTAAAACAGCATCAGTGTCCAATTTCGTTCAGTGATAAGATTGCAGTAGAAGAGGGCATAGCGACTGATCCTCATATGGAAATTAAGTCTGCACATAAGCAGTACAGCTCATACTGAGTCCATATTTGCCTAGGGCATAGAACCTATTTGATTCATGCCACAACTTGGTGCATTACATAAATTATCATTAACCTTCTGTGCATTTTAGATTCCGATATTATAGTCTACTCTTCCTGCAATAAAAGATAAATGTGCATAGAATGTTCAGCAGCAACATGCTTACAATATCACAGCAGAAGAGAGATTGCTTAAGGTCATTATAGACAATAATGTCTATAGAGATTTTCAGTCATCCAGGTCATGGTTGTCCCAAAGGTTCTTTTTCAAGAGGCAACTGGACTTTGTGAAATTCCACTTCTCATCCAAGAAGCTTCTTCAAAGCTGAAAAAGAAGAAGCTTCTTCAGAGCCAAAGAAATTTCTTGGATAAGAAGCGAAACATCTTCAAAGAAAAACCAGAAAGTCTAATTGCCTCTTGAAAAAGAACCTTTAGGACATTTAAGAGTAATGTTTCAAAATCCAGCATACCCAAATCACAGCCCAGGAAACATGATCTCAACCTGATAATAGATGATGCAATAAAGGATCAGTTACATTCATTTTTTCCATAAGGTTGCAATCTCTAACTAAAACGATGGAAGTGAGATGCTTAGACATAGTTGAAGCATAAATGGTTTGTGATTCATCAATTGCAAAAATGGCAGTCGCCACAGAGAAATATAAAAAACTTCTATATCCCATACACATGGCAAAGTTTCATGCAAATAACACTGCTCTTGAGAAGAAAATGAATGGCTGGCATATGCAATAGGTCCATATTTTTTTTTTCCTTTCAGGAATAAAAGAGTCTGAATCATTTTCCCCCAACCAAAATGATCAGTTTGCCATTTCCACAAGTTCTGTCAGTTTTACAATCCAATCTTCTATTGTGGATACATCAGTCTCTTCGAGTTCAAAATGGCATCTGCTTTTGTTTAGTTTCAGTCTCTTTTATGAAATCTTCCCAAAACTACTGACAGTTTATCACAAAGTTCTTCACAGTTGCTGCCCAGACATCATCCATATTCCAAACAACAGAAGAACGGCGGCGCTGAGTCCATCACCTTTTCATAAACCTTAAAGGCATTTAAAAGTTGAAAGGGAAGTAGGAGAACCTATAACAGCTGCAGTGCTTTTAAAGGTTGCCAAATGCTGAGATTCTATTGCCAGTTCAAGTATCGCTACTGAGAAAGAGAGAAGAACAGATCATGCAGATAACCCAAATCTACATTTCTAGGGAAAGGGAAAGGAAAAGTCTGTTGCTCCTGCCAGATTCTGCCCTTCCTCAATTAATCTTGCACATATATCGTGTTGTACAATTAAATGGGAAAAAATGTTTCAATCGTTTTTTCTTAACGATAGAAACCAAAACCAAAAGTTAAGCCTATGTGTTTGTATAGATAGCCTAGATTTCAAAATACTCCTCCAGACAGGATTCACGGTAATCAAATGCATGTTCAAATATAGAAAGAGACTGAGGTCTTCTCAACTGAAGAATGGCTGATCTTCCAGCTTTATGGTATCATGTTCATGTGAAATATCTATTTTCATTGCCTTCCAATTAGTTTCCAAATGATCACGATGGAATTAAACAACAACAACAAAATAAAGAGTTTAGAATACATAGTAAGTTAAAGGCTATTAAAAGAAAATCAGGTCTGTTGATAGCAATAGCACTTGGACTTATATACAGCTTTACAATGTTTTACAGCCCTCTCTAAGCAGTTCACAGAGTCAGCATATTGCCCCAACAATCTGGGTCATCATTATACCAATTATACCAATTTTGGAAGGCTGGAAGGCTGAGTCAACCTTGAGCTTGGTGGGAGTTGAACTGCCAAATTGCAGGCAGCCAAGGTATCAGCAAAAAAACAGTCCTAACATTTCAAAAAAATTACTGCTTTTTAAAGAGCAGAAGGAGTTTTTAACTTTTCATACAGAATTAGAAAGGTAGAATTAAGCACCTCTTCCTGGCCAACAGATAAGCTTTGACTCACTAAGCCACCAATCAATTCACCTTTTGGCGAGGAAGATAAGATTAAGATTAGCTGTTTGTTCTCTGTGCATACTGTAAATATTAGAAATATAATGACTTGTCAATTGTCAGATCAGAAGACTTGGGTGATGGGAAAGCTTCTCATCTTTGTACCTTAAAGGATCTCCCACTCCCCTCCCTCCTACCTATCTATCTATCTATCTCTATCTATCTATCTCTATCTCTATCTCTATCTCTATCTCTATCTCTATCTCTATCTCTATCTCTATCTCTATCTCTATCTCTATCTCTATCTCTATCTCTATCTCTATCTCTATCTCTATCTCTATCTATCTATCTATCTATATCTATATCTATATCTATATCTATATCTATCTATCTATCTATCTATCTATCTATCTATCTATCTATCTATATATATATATATATATATATATATATATATTGTTACAGCCTCGTAAGTCCTCAGACTTATGAATGACAGCTCGGCAGCACCAGGCGCGTCTGATTGGCTAAGACGCGCCTGGCTGCTGCCGAGCTGTCATTCAGACTGTTGTTGTTGTTACACGTTCTTGCTTGAATAAAAGGTTACAGTTACCTCAGACGCCTTCGTTTCTTCCTACTGCCGATCTAATATATATATATATAAACTGCTTATAGAGCAATTCAAGTTCCAATGCACAGATTCCATGGCAATTGTAGTGTAGAAAACAGAGACTAAACAAAATGTCATTATCTGTTATCCAATGGAACTGGAAATTGTTGTTGTTGTTAGTTGCGAAGTTGTTTCCAATCCATTGCGACCCCATGGACAACATTCCTCCAGGCCTTCTGTTCTCTATCATCCCCCAGAGTCCATTTAAGCTCATGCTGATTGCTTCAGTGACTCCATCCAGCCACCTCATTCTCTGTCGTCCTCTTCTTCTTTTACCCTCAATCTTTCCCAGCATTAGTGAGTCTTTCCTTCTCATTTGGTGGCCAAAGCACTTGAGTTTCATCTTCAGGATCTGGCCTTCTAAAGCAGTCAGGGTTGATCTAGTCTGGGACTGACGGGTGTGATCACCTTGCAGTCCAAGGGACTCGCAGGAGTCTTCTCCAGCACCATAGTTCAAAGGCCTCAATTCTTTGGCACTCAGCCTTTCTTATGGTCCAACCTTCACAGCCATACATTGAAACTGGGAAAACCATAGTCTTTGACTATACACACTTTTGTTGCCAGGGTGATGTCTCTGCTTTTTAGTATGCTGTCTAGATTTGCCATAGCTTTCCTCCCCAGGAGCAAACATCTTTTAATTTCTTGGCTGCAGTCCCCATCTGCAGTGATCTTGGAGCCCAGGAAAATAAAATCTGTCACTACCTCCATTTCTTCCCTATCTATTTGCCGGGAATTGAGAGGGCTGGATGCCATGATCATAGTTTTCTTAATGTTGAGTTGCAAGCCAACTTTTGCACTCTCCTCCTTTATCAACATCAAGAGGCTCTTTAGTTCCTCTTCACTTTCTGCCATTAGAGTGGTATCATCTGCATATTTGAGATTGTTGATATTTCTCCCGGCAATCTTAATTCCAATTTGTGAGTCATCTAGCCCCACCTTTCTCATGATGTGCTCTGCATATAAGTTAAATAGGCCGTATACAGGCTTGCCGAATTCCTTGAAATTATAGGTGTTAATTGAAGTGCTGGAAATTATAGGTGTTAATTGAAGTATGGAGAGATGACAATGGCTATTTTACGTGAGTAGAATGAGTACTACTACTTTCCTGCTGTGTTGACTTTTTGGCTCCTGCAACCACAAGGCTTTGGAATGTGGATGCCTCAGATATTATAGTAAGTTGCTATTTTGGAAATGCTATATGTCTGCTTTGAACTCCTTTATGTAAAAATATAGAAAAATGATATAGTAGTCAAAGGAAATCCTCATGGCTATCTAGTCTGTAACTAGTTCTCCTTAATATTTTCTTTTTATGCAAATACACTAAAACTATAGTTTATTGGTCTCTGCTTACATTGGAATGGATTGTCTAATTTTGGAAGAGATTCCTGAGTTATTTTCCCAAACTAGCATTGTATAACATTCATTAAGAAGCCATGTGATTTGGTGGTTAAGATATTGGAAAAAGGAACTGAAAGACCCAGGTTCAAAATACCTTTGGTAATGATGAACTAGTCATTATCTCACAACTGAAATTACTTCTAAGATGGCTTGCTGTCATTCTGGCCTTTTTGGACAACTACAGAAGAGCCTTTAAAAAATACTTTTTAACCTTATCAAAGCAAATGTAGTGACAGAAGACCCCAGAAGACAGATTGCTAGCTAGAGTTAGCTTTTGTTCTTCTATATCGAGTAGCTGAAGGGAATGGGCAATGGCTTTCTTAAGGGAATAAAGAAGAAGAGATTTAGTTCCATGCTGCTGATGTTGCTGGTAGAGAGACAAAGCTAGTTGCGTCATCCAGAATTCTAGAATTTGTTTAGCAATTCTAAACAAGGTAGCAAGGTATCATTTAAATACAAGAAATAAACATGCCATATAGTTTTAGCAACCTAGAACTAAGGATAACCTTCCTAACAGTGAGAACAATTAACCAGTGAAACGGCTTGCCTTCAGAAGTTAAGGGGGCTTCATCACTGGACGTTTTTAAGAAGACACTGTTGGACTAGAAGACCTCCAAGGTCCCTTTCAACTCTACTGTTCTGTATGTCTGTAGGTTGAAGAATATATAATGCAAGAATATATCTTGTATTATATTATTATAACATGCTGTTTATGTCAATATGTGTAGGAGTGTGCATTATGGTGTATTAGAATTCTACCATGTACTTATTTTTTAGAACTGGCAAGACCAGTCTGCCCCCACTCTACTGTAAAATATATTTCAGCAGGCGTTCCTTCTTTTATGAGAATAAGACTTTAGAAGCATGAAGAACAAAGGGGCCATTCTGCAGAAAGCCAGGCTAAATCAATCAATATTTGACTGTCTACCTCAAATAATTTATAACTGTGTCTTAAAACAGAGGAATTACTACTAGGAATTAGCACTGGAGAGGGGGTAGATGAAAAAACATCCCTCCAGCTTCTCTTGCTCCTTCTTTCTCCCCTCCCCTTTTCTTTCTCCTACTTACTCCTGTGCTAATGGATCTTCAAGTGCTGGTCTGGACATTTGACAATGGGAAATCTGATTTCCTTGCAGCGACAGAGCAAGCAAACTAGAAATAAATCATAGCACTCAGTTTAGAAAGAAGTACACTGGCTTCCAAATTACAGGAGTGCTCTGAGACAGTGGTTTCATGGGAGTACATTGCATCATTGGGATATTCCAACCAGATCTGCATTACAGATTTAAAATGGTTTTAATTAGCATGGCTGCCAAAATTTGTAATTAATTAGCCCATTAGTCAAATTTATCATGGTCATAACTCCCAAATCCTAACTTCAATACAATGCACGTCTAATATTTCCATAGTTCCAGGCAAGATTTATTGGGTGTTTAGTTCCCTTTTCTGTGGCAACAGTTTTTGTGACCATTTAGTATGGTTATGCAGGCAAAATTCACCATCTTCTCAACTATTGCCCCTTAGGAATTGCTTACAGTAACCCATTGTTGTTTCATCTGCTTGTTATAGGAATTTCTCACCCATTATCTCCAGGTAATGTTCCACACAGATATATTCTTATAAGCAAGTGAGATATCTTTATAATAGCCAATAGCAGCTATTGTGCTTCATTACAACATCAAGATCCCATCAAGGACTGAATGAAAAAGAAAAATAATTCTAAGCATGCTATTTCCTCAAGATACGTTTTGCTAAAACATTTTGGCATGCTTCAAAAGATCATAAAATCAGAGGTTTTGCTGTAAGCTAAGTGAATCACCGCTCATTTGTAGAACAGGCTCAATGAAAGAGTAAAATTGGACAGAATGAGGTTCATGTCTTAGTCAGTTATTTTATTCAATTGCCATCTGTTCGGAAGGCTGTAGGGAGAATAAAACAGGGAGGAAGACCTATGTATATGTTGAGTTTCTGGAGGAAAAATAAAAAAAAGGTAAGACAGCCAGTATAACATCATGTTTAGTTTCCATTTGATCTCAAATTCCACTGGTCGATTTGGAGTATTATTCATTTTATCTGCTCAATTTACCTCACAGATGTGGGCCAAAACTAGAATAACCACCTTAAGCCACCATTTTACAAAAGTAAAGACTCTCAAGTTTAGATTTTGATGATTCTGTGGACTTGATCATTTAGTTCTCTAGAGAAAATATGGTATTAATTTGCCAATGACTTTTTTATGGATGCTTTTTAAAGTTGATCCTAGGATTTCCTCATGTCTTCTAATCAGTACTAATCAGGTCTAACTTTGCTTAGCTTTTTTTCATGATCAATCTAGGTTGGTAAGGCATTGTAATATGCTTTCTGATAGAAAATGTGGATATAAATGTAACACGGAAATAGGAGTAGCACTTTCTTCTCCAGGGAAAAAAAATAGTTCTAAGACAGGAAACTTCTAGTGGAGTACTCCCACCATATTCAAATTCAAATTACACCTCCTAGGATTCTTTGGGGAAAGCCATAATAGATTGGCATCACATCAAGATGTAGATTTGCTGATAGTCTGTCTATCAATGTAATTATGTGAATGCTGGCCACCTGATGATTCTAAATAGTTTCTATTATGGCTCATCCAGGCAGCTGCTTTAACATCCTCCCATTCTTAAGTCACCAGAAAAGTATGTTGATATAAAAGTATGTTTATATCAACATACACTTTACTGCAGTTCAGCAGTGACTCTGGGGAGTGTTACTACCCATACCATTTTTATTACAGGACAATTTCAGGACAGTGTTTGGTAGAGTCCCTGCTGTCTTTTCTCTTCCCACCTTACACCTTTCTCCTGCCAGGAAAAGCACCCACCAGTCAACTTGAGGATGTAGTATGATGGGAAGAAGAAGTCCAGACATTACTTCTTACTTCATCCCGTACTTTCTACCTGCCACTCAAGCAGAAGAGTTTTCAGGCATGTATGTATATTTATTTATTTATTACATATTTATTGTCTTGAAAACATAGTTTTGAAACCAATGAACAAGAATATTTGTAGCTTGGGGTTGAAATGAGGAGTCCTTGGACTCAGCTTGGTCTAAGATGGTCACAGTTTCTCGGTTGAACCTGTGGTTCAGTCTGTAGTTGGAACTATAATTCAAGACATCCTAAGTAAACCAAAAACCCAGCAGCCTCAGAAGAACAACAGGAGTCACCTACAACATACAGTGTAATGATTGCAACAGCCACTATGAAAGATTAACGGGCAGAAAAGTGGCAGAACATTTTCAAGAACTGATGACTAATTAGCCAACAATAGATACATAGGTATAAACATTATCTACATACTATGCAAAAAAGACAATCAACAAGCCAAAAAAAGAACAAAAAGACCAAAACACCTGACCAAGCATCAGATGAGCATAGATTAATTCCAAGATTAACATTGGACCAACAATCAAGAAATAAACAATACCCCAATCAAGGAACTGCCAAACAAGTCAACTGCCAAAACCACCTAACCAAAGAACCCCTAAGACCAAAACTGACAGGACAAGCCACAGGATATAAACTTAGAGCAAATCCCACTCCTTATGATGATGTTACCTAGTTTAGATAATAAAAATTTGCAAGAAAACAACCAAACTTAGACAGTGGCAAGGACTCCTCATGGAGCTGAGAAAATAGTATTTTGTGCCTCCCCCACAAAAAAAATAAGACAGCTCAGTGACATCAGAAATAGGGAAAGCATAGAAAAAGAATCCTCATGTTTGAAAGTGTTGCTTGGGAACAGTCTGGATGGACAGAAACCCTAATGCCACCTAAATGGGAGGGAGAAAAAAAATCCAATCCCAAAAATAATCTTGTGATTTCAAATCATGAAAAGGAAAATGAGAAATTGCTTACTAAAAAAAATGGATTCAGCACCACAGTTGAATCTTATTGCCAAGCCTGTTCATAAGAGCTGGTGTATAGTCCAGCCTAATATGTGTTTGAGCCAAGAATTGCCTTCATTCCCTCTAGAATCCAATTGGTCTGCCTTTCAGGACCATATGTTTCCTTTGGTATGTTGCTGCCCTTGGATTTATTTATTTAGTGCATGGCATACAATGTCAGGAAAAGTTACAAATGCTAGCCACGATGCAGTCCTGACAGCCTAAATTGCTAGTTCATTCCATTCAGCATTTGCGGGTGTATCTTTGGTGCACCACAGGTGGTGAACTAGCTTATATCAAGCTGACAAGCGACACTCAGGTTTCTGGCTGTTCCAGGCTCCTCCACTGGTCTCACCACATCTCGCCTCATGTTGTGTTGCCCTGCATCTGGCTAGGACCAGTGCTGGTTTCCATTTTCTGCACACATGAACTCAGCTAGATTTTATCCACCCAAGAGGCCCTTGGATATAAAGTTGTTTGCAGTTACCTTCAGGAATGGCTAAGGTAGAGCTAATTCATAATATGTAATACAGGGGGCGTTTTCTGGATCCCCTGTTTTTAAAAAATGCTATTTAATGAAAAACTCTCTCATAGCACCTATCCGCAGCACCATAGCAATAGCACTTAGACTTATATACCGCTTCATAGTGTTTTTACAACCCTCTCTAAGCTGCTTACAGAGTCAACATATTGCCCCCAACAATCAGGGTCCTTATTTTACCCACTTCGGAAGGATGGAAGGCTGAGTCAACCTTGAGGCGGTGAGATTTGAACTGCCAAACTGCAGCTAACTGCAGCTAGCAATCAGCTGAAGTAGCCCGAAGTACTGCACCACTGTACCACCATGCTCCTCAAGGTTCAGATGGGGCTGACTCTTATGGCCTTCTATAAAGCATTCAAGACCTGGCTCTTTTCCAAGCATTATACATTGCTATGTTGATTGTATTGATAGTTAGCCATCCAAAGTGATATAACTCTATCTAATAAATTCTAAATAAATATTCATTTAATTCCATCTTGTTAAAACCTACATATTTCTGGCTATTTATAGAAAAAGAGACATTATACATTTGTTGTCTAGAAATCTAGGCCCTGCAAAAAGATATTTTAGGAAAAGGCTGCGGAATCAACACTGGAGAACATTCCTCCAAATTTTCATGGTTGCTATGTTGTTAGCAGCCATGGTGGTGCAGTGGTTAGAATGCAGTACTGCAGGCTACTTCTGCTGACTGCTGGCTGCCAGCAGTTCGGCTGTTTGAACCTCGCCAGCTCAAGGCTGACTCAGCCTTCCATCCGGGGTTGATAAAATGAGGAACCAGATTGTTGGGGGCAATATGCTGACTCTGTAAACTGCCTGCAACACGATATATAAGTCTTAAGTGCTGTTGCTCATTGGAAATATTTCTCCCAATCTTCTCCTCTTTCTACAAATACTGTATTTGTAATCAACCTTGATTCTACATTCTACTTTGACCAAAGTTCTTGCTTATTTGCTTCTTAAATTATGATGGGGAAAATGAACCAATAAATTTTGATAAAAGCATAAATCCACCTGAGGTGTAACAACAAGAGTGAGAATGTTTGTGACTATGCAAGGACATCCTTTGATATGTACAATATGTGAGCACATGTACATAATGTGTCCTCATATTAGGAACCTGTATCCCACTGCCAGCCTGAGGACAGCTCTAGATGTCCTACTCTTAAAGTGCTGTTTTCTCTCTTTTAAAGACCTTTCATCTGGAGAATCGGTGGCACATGGAGAAAGAACAGGTTTGAAATGATGCAGTTCAGATGCTGATTTTGAATTGGTCTGGCAGGTCTGCTGTGAGAGTGCTTATTTCTACATGGGGGTCATGCGAAACTTCCCAGCTGTCTTTTGACAAGCAAAGTCAATGGGTGAAGTCAATTGGTTAACGACCACCTGATTGACTTAACAACTGCCTTGCTTAGCAATGGAAATTGTAGTCCCAGCTGTGATCATAAGATGAAGACTATTTTTACCTTAGTACAGAAAGGAAGATGACCTGATGAAAGTATGCAAACATGGTCACTGAAGCAAAAAGGGCTGAAGCAGCTCAGGAGGTGCTTCTCTAATTCATTGGATTATAAGCAGAAATCAAGATCTACACAATAATCACATGTGCGGGATTCTGTTGGTTATAATAAATAACTAATAAAATAATTGCAGCAAACTGCCTTATCTATCTCTTCTCCAGAGATGATATTGAGTCAGTTCTTACCGGTTCGGGTGAACTGGTAGCGGCAGCTGCTGGAGATTCTGCCCACCCGCCCTGATGTAATGTGCAACCTTCTGTGCATGCGCACTCATATTTGCGAAACAGTAGCAAAGGTAAGTGAATCTCACCGCTGCTCTTCTCCCTTCTGCAGGAGTCTTTAGGTTGGTGACTTCAAGGGAAGCTGTTATGTCACCATCTTCAAGCGTCTGGTATCTTGAGAGCTTCTTCCTTCCAGTTCCGTCTTTCTTTTCAATTGTTTCTCTTTTTCCTTCTTTTTCTTGTGCTATGCCACAAAACCAAAACCTTCCTCCTGATGCTAACAACAGAAAATATTTTTTTCTGAAGCAGCTAGGTTCCTTTTCAAAGAACCATCTCCCCATTTCCCCAGTGCAGGATCCCAGTGAGAGAAATGGCTCAGACATTTCATTATCTTGCATCTGCTCTCTCACAGAACTTGTGGGTGTTCTCTGCCCCACTTCACTTTTTTTAATGATGGGAAACAAGCAGGCAGTAAAACAAAGTGCCAACCTCAAGCTATTTATAACAGTGCTTCTGGATACCACAAAATTATTTTAAAAAATAGAGTTGTTCCCAATATTTTGTTATAAATCTACTAAACGCCCAGATACAAGTCAGTTAAGGAGCAACTTCACAGTCTGGTGGGAACAGCATTCTCACGAGTTTCTCATTTGATTAATCAACTCATGACTTTTGTGTAAGCATGTCCATAGTTGACTCTCAACATTTGAGCCCCACACTGAAAAGATTTGGGACTGTCTGTTAAAACAACATCATGGAGATCTTATCTAGGAAGCTCTATGTAGGAATTATTAATATAATAGCAATAGCACTTATATACCACATCACAGTGTTTTTCAGTCCTCTCTAAGCAGTTTATAAAGTCAGCATATTGCCCCAGCAATAATCTAGGTCCTCATTTTACCGACCTCGGAAGGATGGAAGGCCTTGAGCCGGTGAGAATCGAACTGCTGGCAGCAGGCAATCAGCAGAAGTACCCTATAGTACTGCATTCTAACCATTGCACCACCATGGCTCATAATGATGTTCATCTTGAATTTAAGAGTTTCCAAAGACAGATAATTTGTGACTTACAACAGAATTAAACCTGAGCAACTGAAAGGCGCTTCCCTCTATTAACTTGCCCAGTTGTATGCGGGTTCTTTATCCTCTTGACAATTGCACTCCATCACTGACACTGCCCTAACTTCTATGTTGATTCATGGCAGGCTAGAACTACATGGCAGATGTAAAATAAATGACTCAAATTGAAGGGGAAACATGTTGAGCCCTTCACACACATAGATGGACGCAGCTGAGGAAACCCACTCTATAGATCCATCTTTCCCTTCTGAAATACAGATGGGAGACCATCTGCTGCTTTCCAGCCAGACCCTCCAATTTTAAATAAATATTTAAAATGAAAATATAAATACAAGGTCTTATGGAACAAGAAAGAGAATGAAAAGTACTTTTACTGTTTTCTTCTCCGGATGCTTTTAAGACTCTACTAACCAACTCAGCCAAAACATATTCATTGTGTCAAGGAGTTCCTTGAGAAACCTATGGGGGAAAGAACTAATATTTAAACAATTGTTGACATTAAATAGCTGCCAAATGGGTCTTTTACTGTAACTACCACACACATGCAAAGTAGAAAAAAAATCACATCATTAATGCTTTACTGTATAATACTAATCTTTCGTTGCAAATACCATTGTCAAAACACAAAGCGCTATGCCATCTTATATATTGTCTTGCATACTCAAATACATTGCCTCCAATTCTCTGCATTTAATTTGTTTGCACACGTCTTCTACCCATCCATCTGCATCAGGGTAGGCTATCTAGCAGATGTTTCAAACTAAATCTCTCCCAGCCCTACACCACTGATCAAGCTAGGTTGATTGAAGTTGAAATGTAGAACACGTGGAAGGCGTACGTTTGTATACCTTTGATGTATATACATCCTGCAGGCAGCTAGAGGTGCACATGCCTTCCATTGTTATCTTCATAACAATTCCATCAAGAAGATTAGACTAACTTACTGACTCAAATTCATTCTTAAATAAAATTTTGAACCTGGATCTCCGCAGCTTAGTCTGAGCACAACAATGAATTGGTTTCATTATATTACTCATCGAATAAGAACGTGCACACACTTCTGCGCATGCTCAGTATATTTCAGCATAAGCTTTCTTTATCCAGAAATTTAGGGGCCCAACATTAATCCAATTTGTACAAATGGACTGTGATTTTGTCCAAATAGACAGTTGTTTGGTTTTTTAAATCAGAAAAGAGTTGAAAGGGAGAAAGCAAGCATTGCTAGGCCAAAGGAGCTCAATTCCTGCTACTTCACCACCACATTTCTGAGAATCTCAGAACAGAAAGGCAGGATACAACTGTTATTACAAACATAATATGTTAATAATATATTAATAAACTGGATCAGGAACCAGATCGCTGAGAATAGTTCCTTAGAATGCATCAGTACTAAAGCTTACTTACAGTGAATGTCACATTCATTCATTCATTCATTCATTTCTATAGCTACTCATCTCAATCAATGACTCTGAGCTGCCTAAAATTCAAAAAAAATATTTCAATCTAAATAATAAAAGCATTTTAGAACAGTTAAAACCTTAAAATTTTGTTAGCCTATTTAATTATCTGTCTAATTTATAGACCTCTCCAGTTTGTCATGACTCTGTGCTGGAATCAGAATGATTTCAATCTGTGGTGTCAAAAAAAAAAAAGGAATCAAATTCAGGAACTATATAGACAGAGGTTACAGAATCACCAATGATCCATTTTGAGAATCCTTAATTGGGCCAGAAGTCAAATCCTAAAGCTTTCCACAGAGGGTAAGCAAATGTGTCCAGCCTTTTTGAGTTGATAGGTATTTAGAATTTTGAGAATATATCACTGGTGGTCTCACAAACTGGTTTCTGTGTCAGCTTTTTAAGGTAAGCCAGGTCAAGAAATACACACTATTCTATTCTAAGGATTGTGGGAATGCTGCTTTCTTGTAGTAGGATATATTAAGAGAACCTTGAAAACTACTCTGAAATCTTCCTCCTCCCTTTTTAAGAGCAGGAAAATCAAAATGGGGACATTCTGAGATTTTTCTCATGCTTTATGCTTTCTAAGGGCTGCTTTACCTCTCCCACCTCTTTCTCAAGGCCACAGCTAAATTCTTCTCCATCTGGGAGAGGACTTGCCCAACAACAAAAGTAGGAAGGATAAAACTAGTTATACAGTACTCATTTACTGGAATTATCCTGTCCTCCCTTCTAGTTCCCTCTCTTGCATGCCACTATCTGCATGTATTCTTTTTTTTTCCAGGCAAGCTGGATACTCTTCCAAATAAATCCCTGAGCTACATAGTTTTTGTTTTTTAAGAAAGCTTATGAGAAGACTTCAGGATCATTAAAAAAAATACACTATAACAGTATTTCTCACCCTTAGCAATTTTAGGGTGTTTGGACTTCAGTTCTCAGAATTCCCCAGCCAGCATACTTGGCTTCTATTAATGAAAGTAATTCAGTAACACTGCTTTTAATTAAAATGATGCTTTAAAAATATGAAAAGTTATAAAGAGCCTGATGGGAAACAAGGGAAGCATCTGTGGGCAAATCAACAGCTCCTGAGAACAGAACCGGATAACCCATATATAGCAGTTTTACATCAGCAAGTTTCTGTCTCCATAATTATTCACTCACACATAAATTGAATTTTGTCCATCAGACTTTATTTGGCCTTTTTCTTCTATGATACACTTTTCAAATGTTCATATTTTTTTAAAAAAGTCTCCTGCTTTTTATAATTTCAGATCAATAGCACTTCTCTCCTAGAATATAATGTATTTCAGCCATCTTATTTTACCTCATCTGTGTGTTGTGGAATTTTTAAACCCATTTAATGACAAGAAAGGAAGGTAGAGCTAAGCGAAGATTGCACTTTTAAAAAGAAAGAGGAAAAGGAAGGGGGAAAAATTCCATCGGTTTCTGCCTCCCCTCTCTATGTGTAGAAAACATTTGTCTTTAAAAATGATGGAATAATTAAGAAATTTCTCATTCTGAATGAGTCCCAAAAGAATAATTTTCCCTTCATTTCTGACTGTGCCATTTATGTATTTATTTTATAGGATATGATTATAATCATTCCAATTTCCATACCAAACACAGTTCCAGTTGCACATCCAAAAACATGATGGAAAATCAATTTGATTTTTTTTTCCTGGCAAGATTTGCATTTGAAGTCCCTTTACAAGTTGCACTTTTTTGGATTTTTCTTTGAATTTTCCATCATGGTGTGTGTGTGTGTGTGTGTGTGTGTGTGTGTGTGTATATATATAGATAGATAGATAGATAGATAGATAGATAGATAGATAGATAGATAGATAGATATGTGTATATAGATAGATAGATAGATAGATAGATAGATAGATAGATAGATAGATAGATAGATAGATATAGATACATACATACATACATACATACATACATACATACATACATACATACATACATATATATATATTTGTTTTCATTTAACTCAGCTGTGAGCTTTTTTCCTCTTAGCCTTTACTGCCTGCTAATTGCTAAGATTAATCCAAAGAATCTTAGATTTCTGGGCTCTTGGTTTGACCCAGCAATGAAGGTCTAAAGTTCTTTGGGAAGAATGGGACACACTCAAGATTACATCTAATAGTTACTGATACCTTGACAAGGGATATGGCTAGTATCACTCCCATGAAGTGAAATCAGTGAATCGTAAGGTTCCTTCAAAAGAAAAAAAGAAATTTGATTTTCTTTTGACTTACTTGACATGACTAAATTAAAATAAGTTAATAACAGTAAAAAAATAAAGGAAATCAAGAATTTACAAAACTTCAGTTCTTTCTCTTGTTTCTCCGATGATTCATTGTTCAATCTTTTTCTTAACTCAGGGTAGGGTAGGGTAAGGTAGGGCAAGCCCTACATGGTATCGGACCTGGGTACTTGAGAGACCGCCTCCTGCCAATTACCTCCCTACGACCAATTAGATCCCACAGATTAGGCCTCCTCCGGATTCCATCAACTAGCCAATGTCGACTGTCGACTACCCGGGGGAGGGCCTTCTCTGTGGCTGCTCCGGCCCTCTGGAACAATCTCCCCGTGGAGATTCGGACCCTCACCACCCTTCAGGCTTTCTGTAAAGCCATCAAGACCTGGCTGTTCCGGCAGGTCTGGGGCTGATGAGTTCCCAGCCCCACTAGAGTTGTTGCGGCTGTTGTGAAGTTTTCTTTTTAATCTGTTTTCCGGACTTTGTTTTTGTCTTGTTTGTTTTCTTTGTATTGCCCCTATTCCCTATTGGTTTGTTAGCCACCCTGAATCCATTTGGGAATAGGGAGGCATACAAGTTTAATAAATTGAAACTGAACTGAACTGAAGATAGGATAGGATAGGATAGGATAGGATAGGATAGGATAGGATAGGATAGGATAGGATAGGATAGCATAGCATAGCATAGCATAGCATAGAATAGAATAGAATAGAATAGAATAGAATAAACAGAGTTGGAAGCAACTTTGGAGGTCTTCTAGTCCAACCCCCTGCTTAAGCAGGAAATCCTATACCATTTCAGTCAAATGGATGTCCAATCTCTTCTTAAAATGTCCAGTGCTGGAACATTCACAACTTCTGGAGATAAGTTGTTCCACTGATAAATTGCTCTGTCAGGAAATTTTATATTAGTTCTAGGTTGCTTCTCTCCTTGATTAGTTTCCATCCATTGCTCCTTATCCTGCCGTCAGATGCTTTGGAGAATAGCTTGACTCCCTCTTCTTTGTGGCAGCCCCTGAGATATTGGAACACTGCTATCATGTCTCCTCTAGTCCTTCTTTTCATTAACCTAGACATACCTAATTCCAGCAACCATTCTTTATATGTTTTACGTTCTAGTCTCCTAATGATCTTTGTTGCTGCTCTCTGCACTTTTTCTAGAGTCTCAACATCTTTTTTACATTGTGGCGACCAAAACTGGATGCAATATTCCAAGTGTGGCTGTACAAGGTATTTTAAAGTGGTATTAATACTTCATGTGATCTTTATTCTATCCCTCTATTCGTGCAGCCTAGAACTGTGTTGGCTTTTTTGTCACCTGCAGCATACTGTTGGCTCATATTAAATGATTGTCCACTAGGACTCCAAGATCTCTTTCAATTGCTACTGTTGAGCAAGATACCTCCTGTACTGTACCTGTGCATTCTGTTTTTATTCCCTTGAGTTTTCTTCAGTAGTTTTTTTTAAAACTCAAGTCTTTAATTCTAAAAGGCCAATCAAATAAATAGATAATGCTATACTACATTTTCCAGAATTTCAGAAGTCTTAAAGATCCCCACAAACCTTCCTTTCTGACTAGATATGATATGGATCTGAAACCTAAAGTCTCACTTTCAAACATCACCAGCTTATGTCATTCCATTTTCTTACAGTTAAAAAAAGAATCACTATATAGCAAGTACAACCTATATGAATTATTTTGTTAGAATGCAAATTAAGGGTGCTAGTTGCCAAGGGGTGGGGTGAGAGATAGGTAGGAGTCTTTAAGCCTGGACTACTCCCTACAGTTTTCTTGACAAGATTTGTGAAAGTGATTTGCTATTGCCTTCCTGTTCAATTGCGAGAGAATGACTGGTACAAAAATCACTTAACTAGTTTCATGTCTAAAGCAAGACTAGTATTCAGTCTCCTGGTTTCTCAACTGCTACCTTTAAACACTACACTAAACTGGCTCTGAAATGATAGATGAGACATGTAAAGAAAAGCATAGTAAAAAGAGATTATGGCTTAGGTGAAATAGATAATTTTTGATCTCTGATGATAGGTTCTTAGTTGAAGACACCACAAGACAACCATTCTTCTGTCACCCAGCCTTGAATAATCATCAGGGGATTTAAACTGTATGTGATTGTGTGACATCAATTGGTAACAGTTATTACAATGAATAACAGCCACTTTGGTGAGTGGTTAAAGCAAGGCTGTCAAACTCCCGGCCCACGGGCTGGATGCGTCATGCACTGGCCACACCCACACCCAGTTTAGCAAAGTGGGGGGGAAGGCCTTATATGTCACATGATGCCTCTATGATGATGTGAGTTTGACCCCCCCGGGTTAAAGCATCAGACTAGAAACCTGGTCAGAGATGGGCTCTTCCTAGCACTTGTTACCTATTTTATTTTGCTCTGAGCATACACCTCTCCCATCCACTCTAATATGCCCCTCAAAGCCATATTAGATTGAGCTGCGGGACAGAACTGATACCTGGCTTCTGCCAAAGCATTTACTCACATAATACCTGAACAACATAAGTCAGTTCATACACACGCCTTACAAACCTTTTCCATGTGAATTTACCAGACATTAGACCTATATTTTAAATATGGGTTTCATGTTCTTTTTTACAGAATAGCAGTCTTGAGCTACATTGTTTATTTAAATTGAAAAAGAGAATGAGATTCCCCCAACTTGTTGGTCAGTCCTTCCTTCCTTCCTTCCTTCCTTCCTTCTTTCCTCCTTCCTTCCTTTATTCCACCTTCCTTCCTTCCTTCCTTCCTTCCTTCCTCAATCCTGTGAGGAGAGTTGGGCTGAGAGAGAGAGAGAGAGAGACTGGCCCAAAGTTACCCAGCTGGCTTTCATGGCCAAGGCAACATTATAGAGCCGAGGTGGCGCAGTGGTTAGAGTGTAGTATTGCAGGCCACTTGAGCTGACTGCTAACTGCAGTTCGGCGGTTCAAATCTCACCGGCTCAAAGGTTGATTCAGCCTTCCATCCTTCCAAGGTGGGTTAAATGAGGACCCAGACTGTGGGGGCAATATGCTGACTCTGTAAACTGCTTAGAGAGGGCTGAAAGCCCTATGAAGCGGTATATAAGTCGAACTGCTACGTGACCCGTCAAAACCGCGCTCGACTAAGCCGCGCCCGATTAAACCGCATCGCTGACGTCATCAACAGGGCAACAACAGCCAGCGCGAAGAAAGAATGGTGCTTTAAATAGCGCTTTGAAAGCAAGCCGATTCAATTTAAGGTAAGAGTTAGGTTTAGGGTTAGGTTTAGGGTTAGGTTAAGGGTTAGGGTTAGGTTAAGGGTTAGGTTTAGGGTTAGGTTAAGGGTTAGGGTTAGGTTAAGGGTTAGGTTTAGGGTTAGGTTAAGGGTTAGGTTTAGGGTTAGGTTTAGGATTAGGTTTAGGGGGGTTAGGTTTAGGTTTAGGGGTTAATTTTAGGTTTAGGGTTTACAGCGTGCTTCTGTCTCCGCGCTGTTATCGCCCTGTTGATGACGTCAGCGACGCGGTTTAGTCGGGCGCGGTTTAGTCGAGCGCAGTTTTGTGGTGGAACCGAACTGCTATTGCTATTATAAGGTTTTTACTGCTTCTGCCAAAAGAAGCAGCAGAACAAATGTTGCCAGCAGGGTTGTGTAGTTGTCCTTTTTTTTTTTTTTTTTTACAGTTTTTACGTTTTGGAGGGTGCTGGGGTGAATTCTGGGAATTATAGTCCACATGTCTTAAAGTTGCTGGGGTTGAGAAACACTGCATTAGATCCATCTTCAAAAATAGTGGGACTAACCGGTAACAGGTCTGAAATACCCCCATGCATCTGGCCATTCGTTAGGCAACAGGACATCTGGCTACACAATATTCCAAGCCCCTGAATTTACCCAGCCACACATTAGAATGATTGTTGATCATTTTCCCCTGGTAGGAACTGGAAAAAAAAGTCAAAAGAATTCACCATCACTTTCCTTAACCTTTCCTTAACCTGCCCAGCATTTAAGCAATAAGGGCAGACCAATTAGTAGCCTTGTTACTATGTCAGAATAGGATTTGGCAATCGGCAGAAAATTTTATGCTAGAACAGTTTCTGTTGGCTCAAAGACTGGTGGATATCACTTTAGTGCAATGACTGTCCTTCCTTGTTGCTCTCAAGTCTTTCCTGTTTTGCTCTGCATAGAAATCAGTCTAAAAACCTACTTTTTACTTGTTTAGTTCTTCTGAAAGTCTTTTTAAAATTCTAAACCAGAGTTATGTTGCTAAGTCCTTAATTTACTGGATTCGGTATGATTATTCAGAAACGGCAATACATGATGTTGTTCTTTAGTGAATTAAACAAAAAAAAAACCAGCATTCCCAGCTGTCAACTTTCTTTTTCTATATTATTCCTCCTTTCAACTGCTGGCATTATTTCAGGTTTTTATGCATAATCCACTAACTGTGGGCAGACAATGCTTCTGCAATTTCATTGGGCAGGCTTTGAACAAATAATGTTCTTTCTCTGGTCTTTTTCAGGATGTCTAAAGAGGAACACGTAATCCATGTAGAGCCACTGTGCTTTGAAAGGCAGCCCACAGGCATTATGTGATTTTCTCTACTAAGTGATGCTCTTTTCCATATGTAGAACGGACACAAGAGGTGAGAGTTAGGGATTCTCCTTTAGTGGGACTTAGTCACAATATTTCTCAATCACAGGCTTTGCCTTGTAGAACAGCTGCCTTCTCTGAAACCTTTCACCCACCTTGGCCTCATTCCAGAAGACTGCTAAAAAGAAACTTTTCCAATAGACTTTTGACCTATAATTATATCTTTTTTGTACACTGAACCTGATGCCTATAATTATTAGAATACTTTTTTGTTTTATATGGTATTGCTTTATTTGACTATTTCATCTTCATAATTTTATTTAATTTTCTCTTGCTTGTAAAACTGATGCAAATTGGAATGAATAAGACATTTGTAACAATAATAACAGCAACTATAATAGCTATACTAATTATAATAGCTAAAATAAATAATTGATTGGGTTCATAAAGCTTGTTAAGCTAAAACCAAGCAAAACTTCTTTATAGATTCATGTTTTATCTGAACCCAGCCTTGGCCACTCAAAAGAGTTGCTATCGAGCAAGGAAAAATTTTGGAAGATTATAGATTACGTCGAACCCTCAAAGAGATTTTCCAGACTCTTCTGATCCCATGGATTAAGTTCTAAAACGAAACTCATAAATTACTTGAAAAATATTTGATCTTAAAACTAGATAAACTATATAAAATTAGCCCAAAGCAGTTGTAAAGTTTAGTATTAGATGTTAGGGATTTTAGTAGTCTATAAGAATCCTTCTTTAATACCCTTGCCTTTTTCTTTTGAGTAAAGTATAACGTAAGCTTATCTTTAAATAGGCCTCAAGAGCTTTTCCCAGTATTTTCTTTCCAATGCCTGTAGATTGCATAAATAAAAAGTATGCCAACACAACCCATGGTTCTCTTGGCCCAATTTTATTCAGATGTAAATAGCAAAGGACTTTTATTATAAATAACGATCATGCTGCATAGTCTATGAAAATGTTCTGTACTGAAAATAACCATATTTTATATTTTCCCCATTAGCAACATCTCTGGGTTCTGAGGGCCAGACTGGAGGCTGATATTAATTAGCTCTGGCATGTTGCTTTAAAAAAAAGAAGTAAAATAAGCTCTCTGACTTTTTTAGAATGAGAGCAAGAGGGGTTTTTAAACCTTTGCCCCAACATTATCCTAGTGGAATTACTGGTCGGGGAGGGGGACACAGCATACTTTCTATTCATGGTGGAAAGAAAGCCTATGGGTAAAAATTATTCTGATTACCAGGTTCATTCTCTGCCATTTTTCTTCCTGAGTAATGAGAGTTTGCAGTGTCAAATTAGTCCAAGGAGGGGTATTTCCCTAGAAAATGCAGAAAATTGAATGAATTACCCCTGGTGAATGACTGACAAGCTATAGCTTTCCATTCATCAGATTCGGTCCAGCTCTCCAGCAGTGAGAAAGGAATAAGATTGACCTGACAGAAAATGCTCACTTGTGGATTGTAAAGCAAAGAATGGCTGGAATTACGCAGAGTAAAGGAATGGTCCTAAGCAATGGAAGAGAATACAGAATAACAGAGTGAAAAGGATCCTTGGAAGTCTTATAGTCCAACCCCCTGCTCAAGCAGGAGACCCCATGCTATTTCAGACAAATGGCTGTTCAATCTCTTATTAAAAAGTGGTGGAGGAGCACCCATAACTTCTGGAAGCAAGGTGTTCCACTGATGAATTGTTCTATCTAACAGGAAATTTTCCTTTAATTCTAGGTATATTTATTTATTTATTTATCATATTTCTTAACTGTCCATCTCCCTTGGAGGAAGCTGAAACTCTCTTTGATAAGTTTCCATCCATTACTTCTTGTTCTTCCCCTAATTGCTTTGGAGAATAGATTGATCTTCTATTCTCTGTGACAGTCCTTCAAATATTAGAAGACTTCTATCATGTCACACCAGTCCTTCTCTTCATTAAACATACCCACTTCCTGCAATCCTTCATTGTATGCTTTAGCATCCAGTCCCTTAAACATCATTTTTTGCTCTTCTCTGCACTCTTTCTAGAGTCTCAACATCTTTTTTGTATCATGGTGACCAAAACTGGATGGAGTGTTCCAGTTGTGGACTTACACAGTGCAGTGTATTGCAGTACTATTGCTTCATGTGGTCTTGATATGATCCCTCTCTGGATGCAGCTTAGGATTGCATTGATTTTTTTGCAGTTGCAACACAGTGATGTTTAAGCAGTTGTCCACTAGGACAATGGAGAAAGGGTGAATGGGTGAGGAAGCAGAGGGAAGGGGGAAGCCAGGAAATTTGATGTATGCTGGAAAGGGTATCAAGAGAGGTCACTGCAGAAATAATTTAAGGAGAAATCAAGGAGAGAAACAGGTATTTTTGGAAAGAGTAATATTTTCCTAATTTCCAAGTGAAGATTTTCATTTCTTTTCTTCAGTTCTGAAGCTGGTAGTGTTGGTTATGTTCTTAATATTGGAACATAAATATCAGTGAAGAAGGCATTTCTGAGGCAGTTAATGGATATGTTTGGATGACATGCTTCCATGGGTTAATTTATCAATGGTTTACGACATTTACCAAATAAGCTAAGTTTGCTCAACACATTGAGCAACAATGTTAGCTGGATTGACAACACATGGGAGGTTAAAATTGTCTTGGCCAGTTTCTAATCCAGCATGTCCTATGAACATAGCCACTGAAATGCTAGGGAAATTTTCCCCAACTCTCCAAATAAAAGTGAATTGAATGTAATATACATTTCATTCACTATATGGTTTACATTTTTGTTACAAATTGGGCCACAAGATACTAAGCTCTAAGCATCTTTTCATTTTTGTTTCTTTAGAAGAAACAGAAACCAAATGTTGAAACAATAGGAAAAGATCAATATTATAGCAAAGCAAAGTTATCTATCCTAGATTTTATCCTTTGCTATATCAAAGAAATAAATGTAGTGTTCATTTCAGGTAAAAAAAAACTGAGGAAAGGAGTTGGAGAGAACAACAAGGCTTACAATACACTGTCCATGTTGCCACATTAAATGTTTTCTCATCAATCTTTTCTCTGAATTAGTGATATTATTAACAATTGAATTTTCTTCTTCTTTTGATGTTTCATTGTCACTATTTTCTCATATTCAAAAACTTGCTAGAAGAAAGCAGAAAAGACTTAGGGAAATGCACTTCTTTGTGTCATGTTTCCATTTTTTTCTCTCAGGTCTTTGGATCCCTTGGCTGTCTACATTTTCCTCCCCATGATGTGGTCAGAGAGCAATACTGAGATATGCTTAGAGATAGTTTCTGAAGAGCATATTCCTGTTCAGAGATTCTACTCAAGGTGGTAGTTCCTGGTGTCAAATTCATGATATGCATACTGTCAAGGTTTGAAATGTTCAGCTGTTGAATATGTCATGGTATATAACCAGGGGTGAGTTCCTGCCAGTTCTAACCTCTTCTATAGAAGAGGTTCCACAAATCTACAGTGCCGTTTAGAACCGGTTCCAGCTCCCTCCCCCCACCTGTCCTCACATCATCAAGATGAAGAGCAAGAGGAGGAATTCTGGGAGTTGAAGTCCACAAGTCTTAAAGCTGTCAAGTTTGAACACCCCTGGGTTTTTTTTTTCTAAAGGGTTAGGGGTGCAAAGGTATTGTAACTTGACAGCTTTAAGACTTGCACACTTCAATGCCAGAGTTCCTGAGCCAACAAGACTGGAGGAGGAATTCTGGGAGTTGAAGTCCACAAGTCTTAAAGCTGTCAAGTTTGAACATCCCTGGGTTTTTTTTTCTAAAGGGTTATGGTGCAAGGGTCTTGTAACTTGACAGCTTTAAGACTTGCGTGGTTCATATGCCAGAGTTTCTGAGCCAACATTTTGGTTGCTAAGCAAAAGCGTTGTTAAGTGAATTTAACCACATTTTACAAGTTGGCCATGCCCACCCAGTCACATGGCCAGCAAGCCACTCCCACCCAGTCACAGGGCCGGCAAGCCACTCCCACAAAGCAGGCCACACTTACAGAAGAGGTTCTAAAAAATTTTGAAACCCACCACTCTATATAACCCAGTATATCTTTTTAATGAGCTATATTCATCTACTTGAATCACTTGTTGATGGCGTTGGTGAACTACATTTTTAAGAACACATTTATTTATGGAGTTTTTGATGCTCTTTAAATGTGGTTGTTAGTTTGAAAACATTTCATTATCCACCTAGGTAACATAATCAGTGTGATAGAACATCATCTGGACTTCCATTAAGATGATTTTCCAAAATAATTTTTAAGATCATTTCATTTTTAACTGATGCTCCTTGGTTAGGCGTGTGGCATGGAAGTCACCATGAGCTCTTAGAGAAAAGGCAATACATTGAATAAAATGTTCTATTTGAAAATATAATGAACTGTAAAGATTACAAATACATGGATAACTTTATTAATTTGCCTACAGTTAGGCAAATCTCAGGGTTGAATATCAAATGAATATGAAATACCAAACAGTGGAGATCTGCAAACTAGACATACCAGTTCACCTCTATCCTGGCTTGTATTTTTCAGTGGCATTTAAGTTTGAATGCAAAATGCTGCCTAGATTGAACAATATGTGCACATGTTTCTAGACATTATAAACTTTACTTATATCCTGGTTGGACGTACTGAAGCCTGTGGTACAAATTGTCCTTTGGCAATTGCTACTGGCAATGGACATGCTGTGTTTCAGCAGCAGGTCTGATGCGGGCCAGGAATTCTTCTTCAACCAGCAATAGTTAGTGGAACTATGGAATGAACCTTCTAATATAAACTAGGACTCTCGGTCTGCCCACCCAGAGGCTCGGTTTCATCTCCCCAGAAAGGTAGAGGGAGTTTCAGAGCTATTCATGGCTGCTTTCACATGTCTCACTGCTGTGCTGGAAGAGACATGGAGACAAAGCATCTGCTGTTTTTCTCCATCATCATTTTTCATGAGTTGCAGAATACAAAAGCATCACTTTGCTCAGATTCAGGAACATCAGTATATATCTAAACTCTGAACCAAAACAAAAGGGCAAAGGAAAAAAAATTCTGGATTGTTCCCATTGAAAATAGTTCTTTTTTTAAAAAAATTAATAGCAGCTGGCTGATATCTTTGAGCTTCTTCTCCAGCATCTAGAGAAACTTGGATGCATTTTAAAGAGCCCGACTTAAATGCTATTCACAATTTGAATATGTTTGTACAAACCGAGTATAAGATAAGATTTAAACTCTTCATATAGGAAGAAAAACCATTTTTAGCTTCATGTATGCCAGAGATCTTCCATTTCATCTCTTGCTTGCCTTGTAGGAGTCTAATGTATTTCCACATAGTCAAAATCTCAAAGAAGAGCACCATCTCGATAAAAGATAATAAAAAATGCTCTTCAAAAATCTGGGGCAGAAATAATGTGCTATATTCCTAGGGACCCAGTATATCTTTTTAATGAGCTATATTCGTCTAGGACAGTGATGGTGAACCTTTTGGGCACTAAGTGCCGAAAAGGTTGCATGGAAACGTCAGGGGATGAGCTCCGGAAAAGCTGAATTTCCAGGTTCTAGCACAAATGCGCGCCCAATGATCAGCTGGCCGGCATACGTGCGTAGGGCGGTTTTCGGCACTGCCACACGTGTGAAGGGATTGTGCTCTGGAAAAGCCAAACATTTGGGTTCTGGCATGCCTGCGCGCCCAACAATCTTTTGGGTGATGCGCATGCACACAGCGGTTTTCGACACTGCCGCTCCCACGCAGGACAGCTGATCGTTATGCATGCATGTGCACCACAAACCTGGAAGACAAACAGGCAAAGTCGTGCGTGCTGGGTGACATGGTTTCACATGCCACTTTGGGCACATGTGCCATAGGTTCGCCATCACAGGTCTAGGGATTTTTATTTTATTGGCAAAAGGAAAAATAAATGCGGGCCAGGTTTCTGCCCAGGGAAAAGGGTATTAGGAAAGAATGTAAAGAACCAAGAAACCACCATTTACCATATGTATACATTTCAAATGAGAGCTTAAAACTAGAGAGAGAAACAGACTGCACAAGCTGCCTCTATAACTTGTTCTGCCTGATCAGTTGATGATATTTCCTGGGAAGTCTTAAATTGAATCTACTTGCTTGAGTGCAAGTATAAGGTAAAGGTAAAGATTCCCCTCGCACATATTTGCTAGTTGTTCCTGACTCTAGGGGGTGGATCTCATCTCCGTTTCAAAGCCGAAGTGCCAGCGCTGCCCAAAAATGTCTCCGTGGTCATATGGCTGGCATGACTAAATGCCAAAGGCGCATGGAACACTGTTACCTTCCCACGAAAGTGGTTCCTATTTTTCTACTTGCATTTTTACATGCTTTCAAACTGCTAGTTTGGCAGAAGCTGGGACAAATAATGGGAGCTCACTCCATTACACAGTGCTAGGGATTCAAACCGCCAAACTGCCGACCTTTCTGATCGACAAGCTCAGCATCTTAGCCATTGAGCCACTGCGTCCAATGAGTGCAAGTATATTCCTCTGCACACACACAGTTAGATAAAGCTATGCAAAAAGCTAGCCCTTACGGTGCCCAGCTTCACTGACTGCAATGCAGGCTGCATCAAACTACACAAGGGAGGGAGAGAGCATGAGCAAGCCAGGGCCATTCCCTCCAGCCTTTGCCCAAAGCCCCGTACTGCACCAGGAGGATAAAGTTTGAATTCCTTCCCCCTCCCTCTGACCCACGCGTACCTTTTCCAGCTGTTTCAGAGAGGACTTCAAAGCTGCTCTTGCCTCAGATCCTCTGAAGAAACCCTGCCCTCACTTCCTTCTCTTAGAGAAGCACCTTGCAAATGGGGGTAGGCCAGGGGAGTGTACCAGTATGGGGGCATGGCTACGCCGCCATGCTATGGGAATGCAAAAGTATGGCAAATTTCTGGCTCCGGTACACTTGGTACGTTCCGAAATCCACCTCTGTTTCTGGCACATATGCTATAGGTTCACCATCATGGGTCTATAGCTTAGCATGTTTTAGAAAACAAGTCACTGTAGGTTTTTCTAAAGAAAATAAGTAAACAAACTCTAGTTAGTCTATTATTACCCAAACATAAGATCTTGATATGATTAGTGTTTACCATAATTTGTTAGTTCTGTGCTACTGCCACTATAGAAGTTGGCTTATTTTCTGTGTTTTTCTTTTGCATCATTTTCGCTGCAGGCATCTCTTACACATTTCTGCATAATAGCAATAGCAATAGCAGTTAGACTTATATACCGCTTCATAGGGCTTTCAGCCCTCTCTAAGTGGTTTACAGAGTCAGCATATCGCCCCCACAGTCTGGGTCCTCATTTCACCCACCTCGGAAGGATGGAAGACTGAGTCAACCTTGAGCCGGTGAGATTAGAACCGCTGAACTGCAGATAACAGTCAGCTGAAGTGGCCTGCAGTACTGCACCCTAACCACTGTGCCACCTTGGCTCTCAAATAAGCCTCTCAAATCAGTGAAATGTTATTGGAGACGATATGAAGCCTTCAGACATAAAGAAACAAGGCTGATCTGGCTTGGAGTCATCTCTAAACTGGCCTGAAGGCTGTGTATAACTATTTGTAGAGCCATAATGTATTTGTGTGGAAGACCAATTAGATTTTTGTGAGATTCAGATATCAGCATTCACCTTGGCTGGAAGTCTATGCATTTCTATGGCTTTTAACAATAAAAAGATTTCTGTTATGCTTCAGGCAGGAGTTAAATGTTCCCAAATTGAATTATTCTTGGAAATATAAAGTAAAGGAAATTACTTTATTGCACCTCAAAAGTTCTGGCTCATATTATTTATAATGCATGCTTAAATTTTTCAAAGAACTATCAGTTTGATTTCTCTCCATCTTCTTGACATTGCTAATACTATTTCTCGCTACTTTTTTGACACCCGACCACCAGGCATCACTATATTTTAGCTATGGGCTACATAACTTATACCAGAAAAATGTGGTGTGCCTCATGGGGCTCAAAAATAGCACTGTCTAAGCATAGCTTCTGACCTCTTCTGGCTGAAAAATAAGGCTGAGATGTGCCTTGAGTCAGATGGCTTTGAAGTCTGCTATTTGCTCAGCTCCGGGCTGCCTGTGTGCAGAAGCAGGAAATATAACACCAGGCCAAGCTACATTTACTGGGGCTGAGGCTGATTATAAAGTGGCTGCCACGTTTACAAGGAGAAATAAATGGGCTCGATCCCAGTTGCCAAACGTTTATAATTTCCCTGGAATATCTAGGAATTTGCATATTGAACAAGCAAAGCAGATGCTGAAAAGAAAGTTCTTGGAACAGGGGACCAGACTGATTCTGTTATCACTTTCTGAATTATTCCACGTATCTAGGAAGGTTCATCAACTCTTTATTTACAAACTGCAATTATTCTATTTGACATTTGTGACTGCTTAGCAGCTCATTTAAGGTTTAAATAGCAGTTAGACTTATATACCGCTTCATAGGGCTTTCAGCCCTCTCTAAGCGGTTTACAGAGTCAGCATTATTGCCCCCATCAACAATCCGGGTCCTCATTTTACCCACCTCGGAAGGATGGAAGGCTGAGTCAACCCTAAGCCGGTGAGATTTGAACCGCCGAACTGCAGAACTGCAGTCAGCTGAAGTAGCCTGCAGTGCTGCATTTAACCACTGCACCACCTCGGCTCTATTAAAACTATTGTGCCACGAGATAAGGTTTTAGTAATACATCTAATGAGAAATAGGCATTTTAGGGAATTAAGGTTGGCATAGCAAATCCATAGTTGGCTGTTAAATTTTTATTCCATTGCCGGCCAGAAATTGTATTCAAATCAATTCACTTATACAGTCTGGAAAGCTACAGATGAAAATTCTTTAATATTCATACATCAGAATACATTGGCAGTACATAATTATTTGTCACTGACAGGAGTCAGAGTTAATATGAATTATCAGTACTTTTGGTAGTAACAGATTTTATTTTCCTGGGCTCCAAGATCACCGCAGATGGTGACTGCAGCCAAGAAATTAAAAGACACTTGCTCCTGGGGAGGAAATCTATGGCAAATCTAGACAGCATACTAAAAATATGAGACATCACCCTGCCAACAAAGGTGTGTATAGTCAAGGCTATGGTTTTCCCAGTCGCAATGGATGGCTGTGAAATTTGGACCATAAGAAAGGCTGAGCACCAAAGAATTGAGGCCTCTGAACTATGGTGCTGGAGAAGACTCTTGCAAGTCCCTTGGACTGCAAGGCAATCAAACTGGTCAGTCCTAGAGGAGATCCACACTGACTGCTCTTTAGAAGGCCAGATCCTGAAGATGAAACTCAAATACTTTGGCCACCAAGTGAGAAGGAAGGACTCACTGGAGAAGAGCCTAATGCTGGGAAAGATTGAGGGCAAAAGAAGAATGGGACGACAGAGAATGAGGTGGCTGGGTGGAGTCAGTAGGCATGAGTTTAAATGGACTCCAGAGGATGGTAGAGGACAGGAAGGCCTGGAGGAATGTTGTCCATGGGTTCGTGATGGGTCGGACATAACTTCATAACTAACAACAACAACAACCAGTACTTTGGAACACATACACTTACAAAAGGGCACATTATATTCATTTAAGTGAAAGAATGTGGGACAATTTCCATGGTCCCATCAAACCAATATTCATAAATTAAACAAATAACAGTAAGAACTTACATGCAGCATCTCATAAGACTTAATAAAGAACCCCCTCCAAATTGTCTCAGGATAAACAACTTATAAAACACTGCAAGGGAATATAAATCTCTTAGGGGACAACTGTACATTATACTCACAGTTACAACGAAATTTCTCTTGCAAGGAAAGCCTCCTTATTCCTTTTTACTGAGATTTTAAACTCAATGTTGCATTTATCATAACACCCTTGGTAGCAACACATACTCTAAACATGTTTTGAGTAAATTCAAAACTGAGCTATAAATGCACATATGGATTGTTGATTGGATTCCCTACTAAGAGCTATTGAAATGTGAAGAGTTACTGAATGTAGGTAGCAGATTTTCACTGAAGTATTTCCAACTTTCTCACTAGTATCTCCTTAATCGTCCACAGCCTGGTGTTTTCCACATGTGTTCAACTAATACATTTCATTAACAACAAGCTTAAGGGCACTGGATTTACAGTCCAAAATGTCTGGAAGAAGCCATGTTGAAAATATCTGCCCTAGACAGCCCATGTTGACTGTTGGATCTTTCTGATACATGCAGTGTTTATTCTTCCTGTTGAGTTTTATTTGAGTAATAATATCTTTGAGGGCTCTGATGTGTTTCTGAATTTTTGGCCCTAGACATCTGGCTAATTCCTCAACCAATACAGAGATCATAACTCACTGTGGAGCACATGATATGCCAAGATTTTTTTTGTTTATTTGAAAGTTTACAAATACAATAAGCAAGCCAACCCAGGGACAATCCATGGCATATTCAATAGATTTGAGAGTTGGAAAAATCCTGCTAGAATTTTTGGAAAGCTACAAAATATTTTAGGTTTTGGGTTTTTTTTGGCAAAGAAACGTTCAGTATAAATCTTAACATCTGACTACTGATTTGTTCTAGTACTTTGTTGGCTCACGTCAGGCCAAACTGAAGCTCTTGTACACTATTACTAATAACATGATGTTACTTGCCACTGTACTTTGATATACATGTATGTAAATCGAGATGCTTTTGCTTCATTCAGCTACAGGCTTTTTATGTAATAAAGTGCTTAGCACATAATGAAACCATTTATGGTAACAGATATAAAATGTAGAAATGTGGAAATCAGAATTAAGCAGATCCAAAGTTTGGAACTTCTCATTTGGCTATCTACGAATTCATAAATATGAAATCTGGTATTTTGGCATGCCATATTGCTTTAATTATAGGGATACAGTGGCTCAGTGGTTAAGATGCTGAGCTTGTCAACCAGAAATGGTCGGCAATTCAGCGTTTCAAATCCCTAGCACCCCCTAATGGAGTGATCTTGAGTTACGTGTCCCAGCTTCTGCCAACATAGCAGTTTGAAAGCATATGAAACTGCAAGTAGAAAAATAGGAACCACCTTTGGTAGGAAGGTAATAGCGTTCTGTGCGCCTTCAATGTTTAGTCATGACAGCCACCTGACCTTTGGACAATGCTAGTTCTTTAGCTTTGAATCAAAGATGACCACTGCCCCCTAGAGTCAGGAACGGCTAGCATATATGTGCAAGGGGATCCTTTACCTCTATCTTTATTGCTTCAATTACAGAGTTAGTTTTCTTTTCAATGTCATACCACAGAAAATTCCTGAATCCATTTCAGTTCACAAGGTCGAAAGAAATTTTAAATATCACACCAATTTTTTCAAATGGGTTAAACTGCCTGAACGTTGTTTATCTTGAAATCTCAAAATCAGAGTTGTGGAAATTAGTTGTAGCATAACCTCACACTCCATAGAACACTGCTGAAATATCTGCCCAGATCCTCTGGTTGTTTTCAACTACTGGAAGCATGTCTCCTTCTTGCCCCTCACTACCAATTCTCTGAGTGTCTATTTTTGTTTCTGATGCTGAAGCGGCAAGCATCAGCACCATCAACATTGCTAGAGAAAAGCTATTGGCTAGCAGCCTGACAAACCCATAGAGAAAGACAAGTCCCAACTGGCAAATGAAATTGTTGGGTCTTCTTTGTTTCTACATGGCTGCTCACTTTAGATAGGTTCTAGTCCGTGGCTTTTTCTTGTGATTTTAAGGGCCGCTGACTCTCTGTTGGTGCTGCTCTAGACACAGCTGGTAGATCAGAACCTTTGTGACCTGCCTGCCAATCTATGCAGAAGCAAAATATGCCCTGCAGCGCAATCTGCCTGTTGTGGCATTTGTTTATACATGCATCTGACAGGCAGATCTCACCAAGATTCTTATCTTTTTATATTTTAAGGTTATGACACATGGTTAAACCTGCTGCTATATCCATCTGTCAAAACTCACCTCCTCCTCAGCTCACAGCAGGGTAAGGGATTGGTGGATGTTTTTCCTGCTAACAGATGAACCTCTGCTGCATTAACTAATTAAGTTAAGGTGATATTGGTTATGGAAATGAAATAATTTTATGCTGATGTATTCTGTGCCATCTCACAAAGTGAAGAAAAAGCACATTAAATCTGTGCCCAGATAGTGGATGTTAAATAAGGTCTTTCGCAAAACCAACAATTTAATGTTGAATGAGAAACTAGCTAAAATGGTCAGTTGGAGCCAAATGACATAATATCTGATGATTGATTGATTTCCATTATGTGCTGTCAAGTCCGTGTCAACTTTTAGAGGACACATCAATGGATTTTCTCTATGACAATCTGTCCCTAATCTGGCCCATCCAACCCTAGCAAGCAACCCATCCAATACAAAATATTGGGGCCCATATACTTGTTGGGCAGTCTCACTACTAATTTCAGATGCAACTTCAGATTCTGCAGGAGCTGTATTGGCTACTGCTATATTCCTGAGTGTGGTTCAAGGAACTGGTTCTTACCAATTGTCAGACCTTCAAGGTAGATTAAATTTGGAAACCAAAGACATAGAAGTTAATAGTACTGTTATTATTTGTAAAGTTAGGGTAACAGCCTTTTGCAAATATGAATGCCCTTTGCCCCACCTTTATTTTTATAAGAACTAAGGGGAATCATGTCTGAGATGCTTTTTCAAATTTTATTTCTGCCCTGGAGTCAGATTTCTTTTATCTGAGTCCTTTCTTGGCTGTGGCTCTTCTCCTATTTCTCAAATCTATTACACAGATAAAACTCTTTTGTGGCCCAGCAAGAGCCATTGGAGCTGCCACCAGACTCCGACAGCGAGGGGCGCTATGAGTCAGCTCTGGAGGATGTGGAGGACCCTGTGCAGGGTTCCGACTCCGAGCAGGGCGCAGAGAGACTGGTTGGCCACCAGGTGGCACCTGAGCCTTGGACCAGTGGGGAGGAGACAAGGGAGAGTGATCCAGAAGCCAGCAGTGAGTTGTTCCAGGATGCACGCCATCAAAGAGCTACTTGGCATCAGGAGCAATTATGCAATTACAGGAGGTAATTATGCTCAGCTGGTAGTCATCAGGCTCCTCTCCAGACTATAAAAAAGACTGCTTGTGACACGCCCCTCTTGCAGAAGTCAACACATTGACTAAAGAGAACGTAACTAACTTGGCAGGCTGGATTGCTGCCAATGTTTGTCTGAATTGCTGCCAAGATTTGTCAGACTTTCTGCCAAGGTCCTTATCTGTTTGTTTGCTTGGCTTTCAGCCACCGAGATTCTGATCTTGCTATTAAAGGACATTCTAATTAAGCTTGACTCAGCTTTCATTACTGGACGGAGGAGGGGGTCAGAACAAAACTCTATATGATATAATGCCTAAGTATCTACCAGACCACCAATCTTAGGCAGATTCTGTCTTCCAAGTTAAAAAAAAGCCTATTGAAAATCCCTATCAACATTCTGACTGACGAACCCAACCAAAGCAGGCACTGTCAAGGTGATCCACTCTCTTAATGCAAAACTTTATTGAGTACATCGTTTCGGCACTGATGAGAGAAAAACCAGATCTAGCTAATTCCCGCGGAAACTCAAATAATCAAACTGTAGGATTCTCTCTCCTCCCCCCCCCCCAATTAGGTCACATTGTCCAATTGAGTCTTGTTGTATGTTATGAGAAAAAGTATTTGGCTTTGGCAAATACCTGCTGAAATGTCCTTGGCTCTCACCGACATTCCATCTCCCCCTTCCCCCCCCCCCTGGTTCATTGGCAAGCTGAGAAGAGACAATAGTTGCAACAGCAAAAGTGCACTTCAAATCTTGACAATCCCTGCTTAACAAAGGGAAGTTGGGAGTAGCCCCCAAAATAACACACAATGCCCCCACTCTCGTGGCTTTGCCGTTTTTGAAAAG
Source organism: Thamnophis elegans (assembly GCF_009769535.1). Lineage (NCBI taxonomy): Eukaryota > Metazoa > Chordata > Lepidosauria > Squamata > Natricidae > Thamnophis > Thamnophis elegans. The sequence goes on from NC_045545.1 coordinate 73,924,768, forward strand.
CCTTTAAAATTTTATTGTTATATAATTGTTGGCCTCAAATATGCCTGTTAACATTACTGGTATAATTACATTAGGCTCTGTTTTATGCCTTGCTGTTTCATTTCTTATTACACTGGCTCTATTGCCATTGCTCTTGTACATTGTCTAATATCCCTGAGATTGGTTCAGTTTATAGATTTCATAAGTAGATAAAGCAGTTCTGTTTCCAAACATGAATAGAATATTTACAAAATCCTATCTGATGACCCAGAGGTGCCCGTAAAAAAAAAAATCAAGAAGGTGGGAAGCCCATTTTTTGTGTGAACCTCATAACAAAAGAGCTGGAGCATTGACAACACTATTGTGACCACTTCCTTGACATTTTTTTTACAATATCTTGCAGACCATCTTGCCTTCTACATGGGCCTTTGAGGGGAGCCTTTCAGAGTTAGCATCTTTTATGCAACTGGAATAAAATTCATTTAACAATTATGTATTTGTTGGCCATCTGTTTTTAATTTGTTTTTCTTTATTGAACTGTTTTATTTTTGTTAACCAACTTCAATGTACTTGGGACAAAAAGGATTATGATATTTATCTTTAATACTCTCCTTTTAGGGAAGCTATCTGTGATTCCTTAAGGCTTGAGAAAAAGGGAAAATACCTTCATTCTATTTTTTAAAAAATCTTAGGCTTACACTAATATCCTTATAATAATTATTAGGATCCCCATGTTAGACACTATTTTAAATCTTTGCCAATACCACCATTGAGAAGTATTAAAGAATCCATTTTAGTAGACTAATTCTGGAACTCTATCAATAGGCAACATTAGCATTATTTAATTTACTCTGGGTTTTTTTCTTGCAACAATACAAGGTTTTGCTATAAATATCAACACAAATGAAAAGTGGCATTCATCTGCTTTTTTTTTAATTAATAAAGATGAGGGAAAGGCACCATCTAAAACCTGCCACTATGTAGAACAAATTTTGGCAGTTTTAATTAAATTGTCCATCCCTTGTTATTGGAAAAGAAGGACAAAAGTTCGTTCTGGTCTATTAACTTTGAAATGTACCTCCTCCTCCCATTTGGTCCACCTCAACACCCTCAAGTGATATGTCTCCCCATTTTTTGCCAACATGCTTGTTCTAAAACCTGTTAGTGAAATAGAAAAGTCTCTCAAAGTAGCAGGTGTCCTTAAGACCTGTCAAAACATATCAAGGGTGCATCTGCAGTTCTGCAACCCCACAGCAATTCAGAGTGACCCGTACTTCCAGAGCCCCAAGGTTATTAGGACTTATAGATGAAGTAGAAAAGAGGTAGGAATTTATGATGCCTAAACTACTTTAAACCATTGTATTATTCTTCCAGTAACCAGCTATATGAAATCCAAGCTTCACATTCTTTCATGTGTATGCCAAGCAGGCCCACACTAGTCAGTTTTAATGCATAGTGTGGCTGCTGGAGGGGACAATCCAGAAATATTTGCCGTCAGCCTGAATAGCTATCACTAATGCTATGCAATACTGATAATTCAACTATTTCAATTTTTTTTTCTGCACCAAAAGATGTATCTATCAGGAAGAACAAAGTTATATTATATCTCATCCTTTCGAGATTGGTAAAATGAGGACCCAGATTGCTGGGGGTGATATGTTGACTCTGTAAACTGTTTAGAGAGGGCTGTAAACACTGTGAAGCAGTATATAAGTGCTATTGCTATCAATTCTTTATATTAGACAAGAGTGGTATTCAGCAGGTTCTGACCAAGCCACGCCCACTAAGCCATGCCATGCCCACCAAGCTACGCCCAACAGAACCAGTAGTAAAAAAAAAATTGAATCCCGCCACTGTATTAGATGCCTGTTTATAGCCAAGCTTGGTGAAGATGCTGGTGCTCAGGTTTTCATAAAAACCTTAAAGGAGCAAGGCATGGATTCTTTCAAAGCCATGAAAGAAAGGGGCCCATTTGGGGAGGTGGCTCAAAGATTTAACATGTTGTTAAATTGTTTTAATGGTTACATTAAAAAAAAAGTCATTGAAATATAATACAAATACAAAAAATTGTATAATAAAAGGATGCAAAATTTCTAAGAAATAATTACAGTATAACAATGGGAATAATTATGAGGTGGGGGGAATCAATAACATTTACTCCACAATATCATTTAAGAGAAAATTAGTTCAAAATGTTTTACATATAGTAAATAACCAGAAGAGCTGGTTCTAAAATAGTTACCAGACTATCATTGTATACAAATCCATCAATAATTGCCAAAATAGACAAATCATATAAAAATAAATGCTGGAAATTCTATTACAAAGAAAGAAGGAACATTTCTTTCATATGCGCTGCTTACTCAAAATATTTTTTAAAAAATTGAACGGAAATATTTTTTAAGCATCTTCCCAGAAAACAGTTTATTAGGATATATGCTTACAACTACAAGAACAAATTAGGCACAATATTGGAAAACAAGAACCTTGCTGCCAATATTAGGTCAAAAGACCAAAATTGGTGAATATTCAGCAATGGCAAAATTGACAATATATATCCATATTAGAAACTTAACCAAATTTAAGGAGGAATGTCTCATGGCAATGTGGAACTATGAGCAGATATTTCAAAATTATTCAAAACTATTGCATCTTCTGCAGCGTAGAAATAGGGGCAAGTTGTCCTCTTGACAGGTGGCTGCAACATGGTGTTTGGAGGGAAAAGAGATCTATTTAAGATCTGATATTTTTTTCTACATGAGATGATATAAAGCCAAAGACTAAACTTTGGGGAAAGTACACTGGAAGTAAGTCCTATCTGCTATAGACAGTACTGTGTTTGCACCAGCCAAAATGTGAAATACTTTTACCATATTTTTTTTAACAAGCAATAGTGGTCAGTATGAGCCGAGGTGGCGCAGTGGTTAAATGCAGCACTGCAGGCTACTTCAGCTGACTGCAGTTCAGCAGTTCGGCTGTTCAAATCTCACCGGCTCTGTAAACCGCTTAGAGAGGGCTGAAAGCCCTATGAAGCGGTACATAAGTCTAACTGCTATTGCTATTAGTTCATACAAAACTAAACTGTAAATTATAGTATGTTAGCAAAATTGTTGTCTTCCATAAACTTACCTAACAATTTTAGCTTAAACAAATAATAACAGGGACGCAGTGGCTCAGTGGATGAGCTCATTGTTCAGAAATGTCAGCAGTTCGGTGATTTGAATCCCTAGTGCCACATAACAGAGTGAGCTCCCATTAGTTGTCCCAGTTTCTGCCAACCTAGCAGTTTGAAAGCATGTAAAAAATGCAAGTAGAAAAGTAGGAACCACCTTTGGTGGGAAGGTAGCAGCATTCCGTGCACCTTTGGTGTTTAGTCATGCTGGCCACATGACCACAGATATGTCTTTGGACAGCGCTGGCTCTTTGGTTTTGAAACGGAGATGAGCACTGCCTCCTAAAGTCAGGAACAACTAGCACATATGTGTGAGGGGAACCTTTACCTTTAACAAATCATATTATGATGTAGCAGGCAATGATAAGGCAATCATGTGGTACCCTTATCAGCTGGGTAGATAAATTTCATGCCATTGTAAGGGTTAAACACAAAACTCAACAAAAATGGTTTTCACCTGTGGTGGTAGAGTTACAATCAGAAGCATGGTGTGAATGTTTTTGCTCAATCTCTTTAAGCAAAAAAGTATTCTGTCCTTAGGAAATCCCCACATGCTTCAAATAATTTGTGACTGGCTCAACATAATGTGTTTGCTGTACAGTCAGGTAAAACTAGATTGCATTCTGAAAAGGGGAATAATATAATGATTTTAGGATCTAATAAAGCACATGTAGATAAGAACAAATATTAAGTTTTTGCAGTTCTAATAAAGATCCTCTGTATATCATTGTAAATCCAGAAGAGTTTCACTGACATCAAGAAGTCATACTGCGTCTTTGCTGGACAGCCAAGTCCCTCCAGTCACATAAAATATTTACAACAAAATCTAAACTGACATAAAGCCCATAAAACTCCATTTGTTTTGGGTTTCACTTCAACTCAGACTTTCAGATCAAACTCATCAAAAGATTCTTTAAGGTTCATGAACCTTTCAGTCAAATTTTGGCCCAGTTTCAAGAGACTTCTGCTCTGATTTAGTGTTTTGCGTTGGAATAATGTGCCGTCCTCATTGCTTTGGCTCATTGCAATGTGAAACTTGTCAGTTTCAGCTGTGTTTAACTTTGAGACTGAGCGGTCCCAGAAGGCTAACTTGATACTCAAACTCAAATTCCTAGATAGGGTGGCATGGGAAACTGCACCAATTAAAATCTAAATAAAATAGATGCATGAAAGTCGAATGTAGGGAAGATAGCTTGCTGAGCTCAGCACAGCAACCCACCAATAACTAACTTCAAATAGACCCAAACCACACTTTTATTCAGTATTGGCCTAAGGTTAGTCTATCTAACTAACATGTGCAGGCTAGAAATCAACTACATCTAACTTGGCCAAAGAAGCAGTTGCATCTGTTAGCTGTTGAAATGTATGAAGACACATTAATATTATAAAACCCTTTGAAAAATAGCAATAGCAATAGCAATAGCAATAGCAGTAGACTTATATACCGCTTCATAGGCCTTTCAGGTCTCTCTAAGCGGTTTACAGAGAGTCAGCATATTGCCCCCAACAATCTGGGTCCTCATTTTACCCACCTCGGAAGGATGGAAGGCTGAGTCAACCCTGAGCCGGTGAGATTTGAACCGCTGACCTGCTGATCTAGCAGTAGCCTGCAGTGCTGCATTTAACCATTGCGCCACCTTGGCATATGCTCCTGGGAAATTATGGAGAAGAATTTTTTCCCCACAAGTATATTTAAAAATAAATAAGTTTTCAGCAAGTCAAATCTATTTTTTAAAACATTTAAAAGCCAAGGTGGCGCAGTGGTTAAATGCAGCACTGCAGGCTACTGCTAGATCAGCAGGTCAGCGGTTCAAATCTCACCGGCTCAGGGTTGACTCAGCCTTCCATCCTTCCGAAGTGGGTAAAATGAGGACCCAGATTGTTGGGGGCAATATACTGACTCTCTGTAAACCGCTTAGAGAGGCCTGAAAGGCCTATGAAGCGGTATATAAGTCTACTGCTATTGCTATTAAAAATATTATTTTCAATGTAACTTTTTTTTTCAAAATCTGATTCAAAAAAAAAAAATCAGATGTCAATATGGCATTGTCCAGTAAAACTGTTCTAAAATACCCAGAAATCTCAATCTAAAAATTTGTTAAGGTTTTGGAACTTCAACCAAATATATAGCTTCACTTTTGCTTTCTCATCTGACTATTCCAATTTATGCTTGGGTAACCGCTCAAACCAATTCCTTTTTTATAATCATTTTCTGCTGAACACAAGGAAGTTATTGTTTTGCATATGCATTTTTGATCCTTAAAATTAAAAATTTAAAGCTCAAGCGTATCTTTTGAAAAAGACATTCAATTCCACTTTTATTCCTCCTATGCTGACTGAGTTACAATGGTCAAACAACTTTAAAAATGTCATTTTTTTGTCAAAAATTTTCACAGATTACTGTTTAACACTGAGCCAGGCACTGAGATGCTTGCAGGGATCTTAATAAGCATGAGCTCCCATTGAATGTGTTCACGGGCCTCCTGCATTAAATAAAAATTAAACTCAAAAATAAAATTTGAAAAATAGCTAAATATTGCCATGTCTCTTGAAATTTCAGTGCTTCTACCTAAAGCTCAATTAGAAAATTACCCAGAATCTTGACAGCTGCATGATATTAGAAATTCTTGTAGATAAAGAAATACCTTTCTGATACAGGTATAGATGAGATATAGAAAACAGAGATAGAGGTATTAAGTTTGATGCTTGCACCCCAGGCCATCCGCTGAATTGTCAGTGGTCCATGAACCACTTGTTCAGATCTATTATTTTAACAGCGGCCTGTTTGTTCTCCAGACACGAGTGTAAACAATTGAAGGTGAGCACAGGTATAATAAGGTGACCAGATGTCCCGCTTTTGGCGGGACACCCCCGCTTTTTAATGCATTTTCCCGCGTCCCGCACGCTTTTTTAAAAAGCACGCTTTTTTTGGCGCTCGCAGCTCCCGCCCATCAGCTGCTAGCTTGCTGGGCTGGCTCATCGTTCTGTTCTATCTGCTACCTACAAATTTAAGCCAGCCCAGCCTGCCGCTCACTGATTTAATTGGCCAGGACTCCAGCCAATCAGTGAGCTGGCTGGGATGGAAAATTTTCCATCCCAACCAGCTCACTGATTGGCTGGACTCCTTAGCCTGAGGACGCCTGCGCGAGTCTCCATTTTCCTTTCGTCTTTTGGGGTTGCAGCTGCGCTTGTTGGTGAGTAATCTAATCTAATCAGAGAATTTTCTGCTCGCCGCGGCAGGAGGAGAGGGTGGGGGCACTGGCAGCCGCCCGCAGAGAACGTCCTCTCGCTTCCGGGGCTCCCGCCACCCGGCAGAAGCCCCTGAAGCACATGGAAGTTCTTTGCGGGCGGCAGCCGCTGCGCCCACCTCTCCTCCTGCCTCTTCGTCAATGGGATCGCCACCTCCGAGAGCGTGGGCACAGCGGCTGCCGCCCGCAGAGAACGTCATCTCGCTTCCGGGGCTCCCGCCGCCTGGCAGAAGCCCCTGAAGCGCGTGGAAGTTCTCTGCGGGCGGCAGCCGCTGCGCCCACCTCTCCTCCTGCCTCTTCGTCAATGGGATCGCCGCCTCCAAGAGCGTGGGCGCAGCGGCTGCCGCCCGCAGAGAACATCCTCTCGCTTCCGGGGCTCCCACCGCCTGGCAGAAGCCCCTGAAGCGCGTGGAAGTTCTCTGCGGGCGGCAGCCGCTGCGCCCACCTCTCCTCCTGCATCTTCGTCAATGGGATCGCCGCCTCTGAGAGCGTGGGCGCAGCGGCTGCCGCCCGCAGAGAACGTCCTCTCGCTTCCGGGGCTCCCGCCGCCTGTAATCCTGAACAAAGAATTACACTTAATATTGAAATGGAAAAGAAAATATAATGAATGAAAGAAGTATAGGAAGGAAGGGAAGGAAGGAAGGAAGAAACAAAGACTGTTGAAACAGAAAAGATAATATAAGGAAGAAAATGGAAAGACGTATAGGAAGGAAGGAAGGAAAAAAGGAAGACAATGTTGAAATGGAAAAGAATATAAGGAAGAAAATGGAAAAAATTATAGGAAGAAAGGAAGAAATGTACTTAATATTGAAACAGACAAGGGAATGAAGGAAAAAATATTGGAAGGATTGAAAGAACAAGGTTTTCCTTGTATGGGATTGATAGTGTCATTCTTAAATTTATTCCCCAAAATTTTTCCCATTTGTCTAGTTCAATGTTATAGCCAAAGTTCTGTGCCCATTTTATCATTGGTTCTTTTACAGTTTCCAATTTCCTCTTCCATTTGATACTTCAAGAGGAATTTGTATATTTTCCCTATCATCTTTCTGTCCAGACTTTGAATAATTTTATTCAATTCGTGTGGTTCTGTTTCAATACCATATATTTTAGTGTCTTTATTGTATTTAGTTTTAATTTGGAGGTTGGTTAGCCAATCACCTTTCATATTCTGATCTGCCAATTCTTCAATTGTTTTTAAATTTCCCTGTCTGTCAATTAGATCTCTGTATCTTAGAATTTTGTTCCAATCTGTAAAATTTGGGTGTGTCGTTCTTTCTGTTGGTGATAGCCAATTTGGGGTTTTCACATAGTGGATTTTTTTGATTTTGAGCCATTGTTGCAGTAAAGTTCTAATTAAATGATTTTGAAAGTATTTGTGCGTTTTATGTTTGTCATTCATTCCATAAGAAATTATGCCAGCCTGCCTGCAGGTCATGGCCTTCTAAGATCAGAATTCTTTTATTCTTTAACTCAATCCAATCCTTCATCATTGTCATTGTTACTGCAGTTGCGTATATATAGGCTCCCTGTGTGCTTCCATCCATTGCTATGAAGATCTGCTGACTCTGCCTGCCTGCTGGTAAGTGAGCCGGGTTTTTTCTTTTATTTTTTTAATGTATTTTAAAATAATATGTTATTTATTGTGCATATGATTTTTTAAAATAGTGGTATTCTGTGTTGATTCTTTTTTTAAATTGTCTTAGACTATTTAAAAAAAGATTCTATCCAAAATAAATTGAAACAAGCCATTTTTAAAATTTCTATGCACAATACTTTGAAATGGACTCAGGAGTCATGATTGACACTGAGTGAATTTGCACTTTTAATAATCAGGAAGATACAATGGCATTGAAAAAAGTGACTGATGACTATTTTTCACACTTAGCGACCGTTGCGACCATTTTTCACACTTAGCGACCGTTGCAGCATCCTCATGGTCACGTGATCAAAATTTTGTTTGGCAACAGATTCGTATTTATGCTGGTTTCAGTGTCCTGGGGTGACCTTTTGACAAAAAAAATTTTTTTTAATAAAGCCCCCCCCCCCCCCGGTCAAGGGCGTCCCTCTTTTCCAATCTGAAAATCTGGTCACCTTAAGGTATAACCACAATTGAGCCCAGAATTCTGATCATCAAATTGTTGTAGTCATTAAGCAAGGTATCCAGGTGTTTGATTTGCTCAATGACTGCAATCCCAACACTCTCCGTTGTCATGCCATGGTTGTGTCTCCTTCTTGCCCAGCTGTGACTCTGCATATAACCTTGCTGTCTTGGCTCATTTCTCCTGTGCCCTGCAACCTTTTGGAGCAGAAGGAACTGCGCCTTGTCTTGCTTGGGGTTTGAACTTTGTTACTGTTGGGCTGAGATTTGTGAGAGACACTGCCTTGAAATGGATTTTGCTGCAAGGACATTTTATATGCATGGTGGGGCCTGGGAAATGATTGGGGTTAGTTGTAGTAATAAATATTTTACTACTATAAAGGTTGTCCCCTTTAAAGCCTTTCATGGCTTGGGACCAGGTTATCTGAGGGACCATCTCTTGCTGATCACATCTACCCGACCCATCAGAGCAGGGAGGCAGGGAATGCTGTGGGTCCCATCCCCAAGAGAGATACACCTGATGGGGCCCAGAAGAAGGGCCTTCTCCATGATGGCACCCTCTCTCTGGAACATCATTCCCCCAGAGATTAGAATGGTCCCCACTCTAATACTCTTCCGGAAGGTACTGGAGACCTGGTTCTGTCAGCGGGCCTGGGGAACCCAGAGTGGATGGAGCCCATTAAATGGCTTGTGTGATCTGCTGTTGCTGGGACGGGGGGGGGGGGATGTGGAGAGGTGATTTTATTATATTGCACTATATTAATTTATTTGATTCTTTTTGTTAGTGTTTATTGTTTTAAATGTGCTTTTATGTTCCGTAAGCCACCGTGAGTCGCCATGGGCGAATAGGCGGCAATATAAATTCAATAAATAAATAAATAAATATCTCCCTCCAGTGTGCATGTGCGCATGGCCTGGAAAAGGATACCAGTGGGGGAAATTGCAGCCCATTTGCACTCAGTCATAAGGGGGGGGGGTTGAACTGCGAAGTACCTGAATTTTCATCATTGACTGTGGGGGCATTGCAACAGCCATAAATTCAGACATAGATAGCATGTCCATTTTTTTCAGCACCATTGTAATTTTCATCACTGAACAAATGGTTGTAAGTCAAGGATTACCAATGGAAGAAAGAGAAAAGGAAGAATACAATATTGCTTTTCTTCCCTGTAGCATGCTGGCCTGGAAATTCTGAGAGATGAAGACCACATGACTTAAAGCTGCCACGGTTAAGAAACATTGATCCAAAATATCCTTTCCTACCTGTGTTAATTGCTTGAAACAGAAGGAACCACTGAATATGCACAAAATAAGGAATAAGGTTACAGAAATTTCAGCGATTGGATTATTTTCACTTTAGAATTTGTCCCTTTAAAAATCAATTCCCATGGATAGGAATTGGATTGGTCCAATATTTTTTGGTCACCCAACTTGGTGACCAAAGCGATTGAAATACTGGAGAAAACACAAGGTGCTTTCTGAATTTTATTCATTTATTTACTTACTTAATTTCATTCATGTATTTACTTTATTTAAATTTCATTCAATTTCCATAGCCGCCCAAGTCAACCACATGACTCTGAATTATATGGAGAGGAGGCTCACACAAACATAAAGGGAAAAAAACAGTAGAAAATTAGGCAGACTGCAAGGTTTTAAATATTTTATAATCCCTTATAATCTCATAAATGTATTATGAGAAGCATGTGGTTGACTGCATATAACCTGCCCTGGGACACGTAAGTGGGAAATGGCTATCAACATTCAAACTGCTGCCCAACAGCCTCTCCCATAGGGATGGACGGGGTATTTTGTGTATTTTTTTTAATGATCAAGCCCATTTTCAAAATAGATCTTTCTTTCTCACAATTTCTATCCTTCATCTACAAATTTGGAACTTTTTTGTTCCGATTGTCTTTACATAATTTATTTACACACACACACACACACACACACACACACACACACACACACACACACATTCTGTTGGGTTGAAAAGAATAAAAAGGGAATGGCTATTTCTACCCCATACCATTTTCTAGCCTAATCCAGTCATAGACCTACAAATCCCTATCTGTTTATTCAGCTGTTACTGGTTCTTGACAGGTGAAGTCCGTGGATTCCAGTAAGTCATTGATGGCAGACATTCACTTTTATATACCGTACTTCAGCTTCCAGATAACACCTGTGTTAAGTTAATAGTCAAAATATTTGGGTTTCTAAAAATGTTTAATTCTGTGCCTATCAATTTTGATCCTTTTTCTAAACCGAGGAACTGCATTTTTTCTTCATGAAAGCTTCATGAGTTTTCTACGTAATATACTCCATATTTCCTAACTCTTTACAGATTGCTAGTCATACAAGTACCGTAAGCTTTTTTATGGCGTTAAATTGTGAGCTTGTAAATATTTTTTGAAGCTTTTGGTGCCAAAACAATGAAGTTAAAACGTCTATGAGTAACTGCCTCAGCCTCTCCCAAGTTCAACTTGGTGCCATCCAGATGTGTTAGACTACAATTGATTGCCAATATCCTATCTTGGAATTATGGAACTTACCGATATTAGAGGTCACTAAGTTTAAGATGGCTGAGCTCTTTTTATTTTGGTTCTTAATGGTAGTACCTGTGGACTCATGTTAGCCAATATACATACAATTAATAAAATAAATAAGGATTATTTTCTCAGCAACCGGATTTAGGATTGACAATTATATTTACATGGTGGATAGTTTCTGCCTTCTAAAATCAACCAACAATAAAGAAACCAGCAGTCAAGAAAAACACTACAGACTAATACTTAGAGCAGCGATGAAAGCCTTAGAAAAAAAATTCAAATGTTGCAGTGTGTCTACAACTACAAAGATCAGAATCATACAAGGCATGGCATTCCCTGTAATGCTTTTGAACTTTGGGATGGAGGAGACTCCTGAAAATTCCTTGGACAGCAAAGAAAATAAACCATGGATAGCGATCAAAATTAAATGGACCATCAAGCAAATCAACCCAAATTATCACTTGAGACACAAATGAACACCATGCTTAAATTATCCTACTTTGGATGAATTATGTGAATACTTAGATCTCAAGCAAAGGTAGAAGAAAAGAGAAGATGATGTCCAGCAGCAAGGTGGACAAATTACAGTGGCAATGAGTACATCATTGGAAGACCTGAAAGATCAGATAGACATTATCGTTGAGAAAATCAATCTATGCGGTCATTAAGAATCAATAATGACTTGATGACATATAATGCAAAATCAATCAAAGCCAGGAGGCGGGGAGACTTCCTTTTTTCACATTTAGAATTCAGAGAACATAAGCGGGACTAATATTATTACTGTATTTTAGGAGAAGGTAGCTAGGTGCAGCCAAACAAAGATCAATGTTATTTCCTACAATGGCTCAAGCAACTATCTACTATGGAGAATGTAAATATAGGTAGTCATTAATATACGACCATAGATGGAGCAAAATTTTCACTGCCAAACAAAGCAGTTGTTAAGTGAGTCAAACACAATTTTGCAACTTTTTTTTGTACAGTTGTTAACAAATCACCAGAGTTTTCAAATGAATCAAAATATTGTATTTATTTATTTATTTATTTATTTATTTATTTATTTATTTATTTATTTATTTATTTATTTATCTTGTATGCCACCCACTCCCGAAGGACTCCGGGCGGCTCACAATAGACAAGGAGAGGGGGATAAATAGACAAAACAACACTTTAAAAATATACAACATTCACATTTTCCGTGGGGCTGGATATTTCACAAGCCCCCCCGGCCTGCTGGAGCAGCCAGGACTTGGTGGCTTTGCGGAAGGCCGGGAGGGTAGTAAGTGAATCTGGCTTCCCCCAGATTCACTTTAGTTGCTTGTTGGAACTTGGCTGGAAAAGTCACATGATCCTGGGACACTGCAATCATTGTAAACACATGCCAGTTGCCAAGGGCCTGGATTTTGATTGTTTGGCCAGGGAGACGCTTTCAGGGTTGTAAGTGCAAGTATTGGTTGTAAGTGGCTTTTATCAGTGCTGTTGTAACTGAGCAGTTGCTAAACAAATGGCTGTAAGACAAAGACTGCCTGTAGTGAACAGATTTAGCTGCCTGAAGCACTTCTGCTACCACCACCAAATACATTTTCCAATTCCCATGAATGAAAGACAGAGTTTGCCAGAGAGCATGTTCAGGGACTTCCTTAAATCTGGACTGTGCCCCAAGTAGATTTTCCGCCACATGTTGCCATGGAATCTAAATATTTAGCCCATTGCTTCTTCACACAGAAATGGATTTCTTGTTATAGATTTGGACAAAAGGGGGGAGTACAACACAACACAATGCAATACAATGCAATAGCAGAGTTGGAAGGGACCTTGGAGGTCTTCTAGTCCAACCCCCTGCCTAGGCAGGAAACCCTATACCATTCCAGACAAATGTCTATCCAACATCTTCTTAAAGACTTCTAGTGTTTGGGGCATTCACAACTTCTGGAGGCAAGCTGTTCCACTGATTAATTGTTCTAACTGTCAGGAAATTTCCCCTCAGTTCTAAGTTGCTTCTCTCCTTGATTAGTTTCCACCCATTGTTTCTTGTTCTACCCTCAGGTGCCTTGGAGAATAGATTGACTCCTTCTTTGTGGCAACCCCTGAGATATTGGAACACTGCTATCATGTCTCCCCTAGTCCTTCTTTATTGATATTGGAACAAAACCTGCCATCATAACACAGCAGGATTATTGGCTGCACGTCATTCTGCTATTGTACAAGTTCTCAGACCCGAGTTCAGTAGTATGCAGGTCAAAGATATAGAGACATTGGAGTTTACGGTGTCCTCATGACATTCTAATTCAGTATTTCTCACCCGTGGTGACTTTAAGTCCTGCGGACTTCAACTCCCAGAATTCCCCAGCCAGCTGTGCTGGTTGGGAGACTCTGGGAGTTGAAGTCCACAGGACTTAAAGTTGTCAAGGGTGAAAAACACTGTTCTAATAGGTCCTCTCCCCAACCTCTTTAAACAATGTAGAGTGTTTGCCATATTTATGAAGAGCTTGGGTTGTAGCTTTCCCTAATAGGGTTTATTTTGGTGGCAATACCTACATACAGGTAGTCCTTGACTTATGACCACAATTGAGCCTGTTATTTTGGTGGCAAGTTATTGTGGTTGTTCAGCAGGTCACCATGGGACCATATTCAATTTCATAAATACATTTCATAAATACATTTTATACATTAAAACAATCAGGTTTTAATCTAGATATTTAGATTAAAATATAATCTAAATTAATAAGAGGACTGGTTTCAGAGTACCTAAGGTAAATTTATACACTAAGACCAAGATTCTATAAAAGTCAAGACCAGAATGCAGGAAGAACTAAGCGTAAATTAGCACTGGGGGTGGGAGGGGCAGAGAACCAAAGAAGAATGGAAGTTTCTCCTACCTGGTGCTTTCCATATGTATTGGCAATTAAATCCGTGACTTCCAAGCCAGCAAGACACTTAAATTGGAGGTGATCAGAATTGTAATCCAACACATCTGGAACATGCTTGGTTGGCTTAAAGCTTTTGGGCCTGAATCCACTTAAAACAATGTTCCCCAATAAAATTCTAATCAGAATAAGCTGTTAGAAAGTAGATACAAACAAGCCAAGAGTTAATTTAAGCCCCCCTTTAAATTTGATGCTAGGCATGTAAAAAAAAAAAACAACCTAGGAATTCCTTATGTTTCATTCCATAGATCTAATAATTTAATATCTAATATTAAATAGGATTGTCTCATTTATTCTTGTTTTATTTTTTAATTAAAAAATAAGGCACATATTATAAAACTCAGTTTCACAAATTGCTTATGAAGCTTTAACTTCAAGTTTTACTTGTCTTTGGGTTTCACTGCTAATTTACCCCTTTCAATCTTGTTTTTTGTTTAATCTTGAGCTGAGCTTGGCAAACTTGATGTTTAATCTTGGACTGAGTATACAACTACAATATTAATTAAAAATGCAGTAACGACCCAGATAATGAGTTGTCACTCATGAGACTAGGACATCTGGCCTGAAATGGTGATATTGCAGCTATGTCAGATTAGATGAGTTGTTATTTTTATGTCTTTGAGATCACAATTAAATAGATGAAATGTAGGAGTTGGGACAATAATAAACATAGGAAAGTTATTTGTATAACTTATAAACTTTCATCACAACAATGGATGTTATTCTAAATTGTTAGCACTGGTCTCGATTTTTGGCAATGACACTATGCCTTAACCAATTTTGACATTCAGTTTGACAGAGAACTGTCAATCATACAACAGAATTTACTCAGTCTTATCACTTTCCCTTTTTTTGTTTTCCTGTGTGAAACTATTTTATTCTGATTATGAATTCACTTTTTGCTCAACACCCATTTCATATTTTGCGCTTCTCCATTTTTTAATCATTTTTTTAATTCCTTCAAACTGTTGGCCTCTTTCTGCAGAATATCACCTCTAAAGCAGGTATGTTTTCTAGTTGGTAATGATTAACCTATTTCTATAAATGTTTTTTTTTCCAAAAGTAGCTCAACTTTTATAAGCACTGACATAGAAGTTCCCAATTTCAGATTTTTTTCTTTCTTTCTCAGAATGCTTCCATTGGGATTAAAGTTGTTTGATTAGAAACAGTGTTCAATTAAGTTTATAGTTAGTTTATAGTTTATAGTTAGCTCTGGAAGCTAACTGGAAAGCACTGGAAATTCTGGCAGAAAAATGCTACCGTAAAATCTAATAATAATCCCAAATTATATTTTCCCCAGTGGATTCTTTTATATAAATAAGGCCAGTGCTTAAATTTTCTTCAAGTGCCTTTCCTCTAAATGCAAGATTACATAATCTACTTGAGCAGCCCAAAACTATATTTCAGTAGAGCCAAATTGCTCATCACTTTATTATGGAATGAATTTATGCCATTTTTTTCCTGTCTTTATTTGAGATTTATTTCCTTTTGATCCTCAATCTTATTACAAGAGCTGTGTTGCAAAAGTTGTCACATTGTTGTTATTTATGTAGTGCAAATCACTGAGTAAGAATAGCTCCAGAATACAAGCAATGTTCAAAGATTTCGTTTCAAATAACTGGAGATTAATGTATCTTAATGTTACTGAAGTTGAAAAACACTGACATAGATGTCCAATCTCTAACCCATTGATCTTGTCTGGCTCCTTAACCACTGAATTCCAGTAGTGTATTAATGTACCTCCAAATGGTAGCATCTAGAAATTTCCCAAATATTACTGTATCACAACGAATAATATAGTATATCATCCCCATTTTGAAAAGTAATGCCCTATTTTTCATTTTATGTTTTCTTCAGAGCTGTGCTCAGTAGTAACCTCAGTAAGTCCACC
The DNA here is from genome assembly GCF_009769535.1 of Thamnophis elegans. NCBI lineage: Eukaryota > Metazoa > Chordata > Lepidosauria > Squamata > Natricidae > Thamnophis > Thamnophis elegans. Next base: position 73,940,638 of record NC_045545.1, read on the forward strand.
AAAAAGCAGCTTCTAGCCCCTTGTCAGATTGTTGGGAGAAAAGTATGCCTGAATGTCTGTGTGAATTATTAGATTTATTTATTTTAAATATGGGGGAAATTGGAATAGGGAGAAATTGGTAAAAGTACAAAAAGGTGGATTAAATATATGGAAAGCTTTAATTTGCAAGAGTTTTAAATTCATTTTATTTTGGCACATAGCATTTAAATGAAATGGATTTATTTATTTTTTACTGGTGCTATCTACTTTTGAAATTAGTGCTTGTCTTTCCTCTGAGACAAGGAGCTATGCCGATTTGCTGTTTAGGTTGAATTAAGTTTTATATTATTTAGGCTCTTTTGAAATGCACAAGGAACATATTGGCTACAGTTTGATCAAAATCAATGGGGGGGGGGAAGCACTAGACAGAGACCTCATCAGTGGTGGGATTCAAAAAAGTTTGCTACTGGTTCTGTGGGCATGGCTTGGTGGGCATGGCTTGGTGGGCATGGCAGGGGAAGGATACTATAAAATCTCCATTCCCTCCCCACTCCAGGGGAAGGTTACTGCAAAAACTCCATTTCCTTCTGATCAGCTGGGGGAGGCAGAGAATAGATGGGGGCGGGGCCAGTCAGAGGTGGTATTTACTGGTTCTCCGAACTACTCAAAATGTCCGCTCCCGGCTCTCCAGAACTGATCAGAACCTGCTGAATACCATCTCTGGACCTCATCCTCATCCTATAGAGACGTGGTATAGGACAGGGGGCAGTGAGTTGAAGCAGAAGCAATGAAATGGTGACCATAAATTTACCTTTAAAATTGTTCTTTTCTGACCATGGATGGACTGGTGTAGCACTTTAACTCAGTAGTGGAGAAAGGCCCAGAATCAATATATTTAATAATTTCCTCCTCTCACATTAAAAAAATGGAAAGGTTGTGGTGGGTCACACCCCAAGTTTATTGTGCATTTCCACTATGCTCTGGGAGAGCAGTTGCTACAAGACAATTCTCATGTCCAAACCCATTACACCAGAGGAATTCTGTGGAATGATTCCACAAGGACCCAATCTTTTTTTTAGGAACCAGGCTGCTAGAGCTCTTTTCCTTGAAATCATGACTAGGGAAAATTATCTGGCAGCAATCTGAAATGTTGTCTGCAACTAGTGTTGGCTGACAAACTCCCAGAGAGACACGCTGAATAAAGCTTGTTTATGGCTCACAGTCACTTTTATTTTATCTGGCACTAGCTGTAAAAAAAACATTCTCAAAAATCAGTGCGTCCTGGTCTGTTTCTTGTTTATCTAATGGTAGATGGAATGGTCCAGTTGGGGGGTTTAAGAAAACAGTCTTGCTTGTTGCATGTTTACCCTTATAGTTGTTTGATTCTTACAAAACTCAGTGCTCCTTGACAGGGCCCATCAGAGTCTTGCCAACAGCCATAGTCACTGTCATTGTTATTTATTAATTCATCCATTTACAAAGAACTGATAGCACATTGACTTCAAGTGTGCACCAAAGATAATCTCTGCATCAAAAGGATTTGAAATCTAAGGCATTTTCCACAATATTGGCCCAAGCATATTTTAGGGTATGTGTGAATCAGGGGTGGTTTGCTGCTGGCGTTACTGCCAGTTCGCAACACGTGTTCAATGTAAATTGTTCTGAGTTCATGCGCAGTATGCACTAAAATTCAAAATGGTGGCACCCAAGCGGCAGCAAGGGAATCGGTTCAGGGGCGTGTCCTGCCTGGGTTGTTGCCAGTTCTGCGACCTAGGCCTGACTTCCATTATCAGTTCAGCCGAACCGGGCCGAACTGGCAGCAACCCACCTCTGCTGTGAATTCTTTTTCATGAGTAGCACAATTTTTCATTAGTTCTTAAAATAGGGTGATTGGCATGCAGGGAATGTTTCTTAGTTTACTGAGAAGCAAATAAAAACTGCCAAAGTTGGTGTTTTCTCTCAGGAGAAAGGAATCAGATGTGGCCCCAGAATCTTTTTGTTTAATATCAAAATAGATCTGATTAGTTGTTGTTTTTTTTAAAAACTATGTTTATATTAAAATGTCTTTCTATTCCTTTTTTTTCTCCCAGAGACCTATTTGGTGCCTTCTGCCAAATAACAGGAAGGAAATAGCTTCAATGCAAAATACCCAGTCACAAAGTCCTACAGAGTTCTGTGGGCTATTTGGGACTTTTAATCATTCTGGATTCTTAAATACCTTTTTATTAACCATGTCTAACATTCTTAGTTTTAACTCTAAGCTTTGTTTTTATTTCTTTATATAATCTTATTACAACTGTACAACTGTAATCACAGTGAAAGCCATTTTGATCTAGTTCTCCAAAGAGATGGACTAAGAGCAGAGAAACACTATTTCTAGCCTTGTCTAGCTGCGCCCTTTCACAAACCCAAGATCCGTTTTAGGCAATTCTCAAAATATTTTTTGGATGGTTCCAAAATTCCTCAATATTGGACCACAAAAATTCAACAGTGAATTGTCCAAACCCGATGACATAATTCTCCCTACCCCATTAGTAGGGGGGGAAAATGAAATAAATAAGAAATGCCAAAGTTTATGCCTCCAAACATTTTTTTTCAAGCAGAAATCCTCCACAATCTCTTGCTATACCTATTCACTTACAAGATATCATTACAATACTGTCGCCTCCCAGGCACTCTATGGCCATTGGCAATGATTCATTACTTAGACTTACAATAATTTTATTGTCACTTTGAATGTACACTAATCAACATATTTTAAAATGAAATTTCATTGCATATAGCTCTCAAAGGGTCACCACCTCTAATATACCATACACAAACATGACAAAATAAATAAATAAATCCAAAATCATGCATATACCCACATACTCACATATATTATATCACACAGAGAAACAACAGTCTCGTTCAGATGTGTACATGGTGAGAAAAACTAGTTTTGTGAGTTTACCAGATGCATAAAAGCATAAAACCCATTACAAAAAGGCTACCCACCTCTAGTTAAGGTATCTCTAAAATGTTTCAATGGACGGATGTTTTCCATGCAATCTGTGCTTTGAAACCTTCTGATATTCAAATTTGCACTGCTGCTTCAGCTTAGAAGTTGAATCAAATAACAGAACTAAAATCGGTGGTCAGTCTTGCCTAAGTTAGTTGTTTTAACAGTTCCCCATGCTCGGATCTGGATCTGCAAATTCAGTTATTTCCAGTGACTCTTCTAGCTCTTTTTCATTGCCTGAATTTTTAGCCAGGCTTGCTAATAATTATACTAAATTTTGCATTTCAAAAGTTCCCATCAGTATAGAAATGTTAATATTTTGACAAGTCAATATAAATGAGTAAATCTTTTCAGTTTGCAATAAGCAATTTTGCCCAAGTGTGAGCTCACCACCAAAGGAGTCGAAGATATAATTAATGTAGTTAAAAAATAATAAAACACCAGGCAGTAATACGGTCCTTGCCAAATGTTATAAGAAACCCAACATTTATTGGCTAATCGCTAACATAAGAGTTTAGCGGAAGGTACTATTTCCAGTATTTTGGCACAAGGAAAAGTGATTCGACCCAAAACCAGGGAAAGATTTTACTTTTCTTGGAATCATATCCACAATTCAGGCTTCCTCCTAAACTTAGAAATTAAGAGCTTGCTTCTCTATTTGTGAGATGCCTTGGGAAGATTATTGGGCCTTTTATAAATCATAAATGAAACGGCTCCATCTCAACTGAGGTTGGCTGTACAATTGAACAAATTAATCACTGCCATTACTGAAAATGGTGAAGGGGCAGCAAGAATAGAGCTTCATGATTGTTCCTCTGAACCCATTTATCCATCCCTTTGTTGTAGCATAGAGCAACATGGGTCATGGAACATGTCAAGGCGGCCTCTCTCAGTAACCAAGAAAGAAACCACTCAACTGCATTTTGCAGAATTAAGAGTACTTTTACTAATTATGAGTAGATAGCAGCTAGGCAAAGCAAGATCTAAGGCAAAAGTGCGCGTAATCATAGATATCAATCTGTGACCCAACCCCCTCCCTCTGGTAACCTCATCCCATGGTCCAATCTGCACATCCCTCAGATGTCATGTGGGAGACATCTTCAAAAAGCATCATCAGGTTGGTATGCCGGACAGTTGGCCTTGGCGGCAAATCCTCTATCTGCAGAATGCGCAGTAGATGGTGAGAACAACTCCACTTTTACAATTACTCCTGTACTGAATACTTCCTCACCCAAATAACATGCTCTCCCCTCCCCATTTCAATGGCAGCTGAAAGCAAGCAGCAAAACAGAGGCTGCCTGGGTTCTTTAACCTTGCCGCCCCTATATACACTACAGTAGGTCTGCAACCCACGGCTCTGGAGCCACATGTGGCTTTTCCATCCCTCTGCTGCGGCTTCCTGTCGCTCAAAGTATCCGCCACAACCGCCAATGTGCAAAACCCGCCAGCACACGATTTATTGAGCTTTTCGACTAGCTTTTTTTTCCAGAGTTCAAAACGCTTTTGTTGCATTCAGATATAAAAAAATATTTTCTATGTAGCAGTTCCTTGATTTCATAAATGCAACACACTATCCCTTTTTATACAAAGCATAAAAGTTTTTTAAAAATGATATATGCAGTGTTATCTTCATTTTACATGTCAAAAGGGTTTTGTGGCTCCCAGTGTTTTCTTTTCTGTGGGAAATGGGACCAAATGGCTCTTTGAGTGTTTAAGGTTTCTGACCTTACATTACAGGAAGTAGTCCTACTGCTAGATAGATTTATAACCTATCTCTCCATCAGAAGTTCAAGAATACAGAATCTTTCCTCCGCCCATATTTCCCCTATACAACAATAACCCTATAGTTTTGACACAGATAAAATGTCCATGGCTTAGAATAGATGTGAACCTGGGTTTTCTTCATCAGCAGTGCTAATCCAACACTCTAAACATTACACCCCACTGGCTCTCTAGTAGTAAAGTAACATTAAACTTCCAATCAGTGACGTGCGATGAGGTTTATGGCTGGTGAGGCACTGATACAGTGGTGGGTTTCAATTTTTTTTAGACTTGTGGACTTCAACTCCCAGAATTCCACAGCCAGGCATGCTCAGTTCTGATTTAAAGCGACAGCATTTGTTTTTTTCCTTTGCGAAAAAGTTTCCTTCATTCTTTTTCTTCTCCCTCCCCCTCCTTCCTCCCTCTTTCCCTCCTTTCCCCCTCTCTCAGACAGACACACGCACACAGAGAAGTTGGATTGGACTATCTCCTTCCCTCTTTCACTCACTCTCTCTCAAACAAACACAAACACAGAAGTTGGATTGGATATATTTTCCAATGGCTTGAAAGCAGCTCCTCTGCCAGACCCCCCCCCCCAGTTCCCCTGCTGCCTTCCCCAAACACTTCCACCATTGCAAATGCAGCCTGCTGTCTGGGTGGGAAATGCCTGAAATTCAATAAAGTCCACCCACCCATTCACCTCCTGCTTGCAGGCTGGGGTGAGAGAAGAGGCAGAGAAGCCGGAGAGGAGCCGATCCGAGTCTTTGATTGCAGGCGGAACCATGTTGACTTTTCAAACTTGTAATCAGTGAAGCTGGGCTTATATAGTTTTCTCCAGGTGTGTGTGTGTGTGTGTGTGTGTGTGTGTGTGTGTGTGTTTGAAAAGGCAATGTGGCTCTGCCTGCAATCAAACTACACTTGGGGAGGGATCTACACTTGAGGATGAAGTTTGAATTCCTCCCCTCCCTCCGACCCACACATACCTTTTCCAGCTGTTTCAGAGAGGATTTAAACTCTGCTCTTGCCTGTCATCATGAAAAGAAAAAAAATGTAAAAGGAAAAAGGCAAGAGCTGAGGTCAGGCTGAACTAGTTGCTGCCAGTGTCACCATGGATGACTCTGCTTAACTGTTTAAAAAAGCCTCTAAAAAAGTGCCCTCTACAGGAGGAGGCAAGAGAACGACCTGCCTCACCTACGTCAGGAATTTTTAGGCTTTTAACCCTTGCTTAACTCTGCTTGAGTGATCATAAAACGCCTAAAGTCAGACTAGGTGAGGCACTTCATTCTCCTGCCTCCTCCTGTAGAGGGCGCTTTTTAGAGGCTTTTTTAAACAATTAAGCAGAGTCATCCATGGTGACTATGACAGCAACCAGCACAGCCTGACCTCAGCTCTTGCCTTTTTCCTTTTATATTTTTTTTCTTTTCATGGGGACCGTGGTGAGGCTCTGCTTCCCCTGCCTCCCCTGACTGCACGTCCCTGCTTCCAATCATATGAGCTGATATATATGAAATGCTAGATTGTAAAACTGTTGTATTGCTGAAAATGCATCATATTTTGAAATGCATTTTAATAAGTTCTGATCATTGGCCCTTGTTGTTCTGTACTATTAATATCATTTTTCCTCAGATATTATTTCTTTCAACAATGAGTGTTCATTCTTTGCTAGTCTAGAATGAAACTCATCGCGACATATCAGGCAATCAATTATCTTTCCACTAGGAAACATGTCTAACTGCTCTGCTCTATACTATTGCTACCTATATATTTAGCTTGGTAATTGTGTTAGAGAATAAGAACAAGAGAATCCCATTCATGAAAGAGAACAATTTAGGCCAGCAGATGACAATGTCACCATAGTTTCAGAGTTGGTATGACCAGTGAAATTGCTTTGATCAATGGAAACTTAATGGCAGGGGCAAATAACCAGAAGCATTCATTGCATTCAACCACAGAAGAGTTTATTATTGCTACCTCTAATACAATAATCTAGTCAACTAATGGTCATAGCTAAATTGCACTAGCTAATGGCTAACAGAGTTCACAGAGGGTTGGACTTAGGTCTTTTGTGACAATGCAATAACTCTAAACTGATGACATGTTTAACCCCACCTTCCAATTCAGCCTCTTCTGTTATACTGACTTGGTGCTGAATGGTGGAAGTAGCCTCTTGATTTCCTGGATTTCTAGTGACTCTCTCCATTCTCCACTATCAGTCATTGTAACATTCTGAAAAGCTCATCTGGAATGGAATGGGAAAGCAGACTAAGTGATTCTTGTGAAGTGAGGCTATATGGAAATTGACACACACCCCTACACAATTTAGCAAGAACTCTGAGTCGATTAGTTTGAGTGTTCATTGGTTTGTTTTGTTGGCTGTCCATAGTATACTCAAGAATACTCTCCATCACCAAAGTTTAAAGAACCAACATTCTTATTTACAGTAGTTTTATCAACATCCAACTTTGGTTCCATTGAGTGTTACAGGGAATACTCTGCCTTGCAGTATTTTGATCTTTGTAGGTATAGACACATCAGGCATCTGAATATCTTTTCCAAGATTTTCATGGTTGCTCTATCAAGAACTAGACTGCGGTGTATTTCTTGACTGCTGGTTCCTTAACTGTTGATGCTTGATCCGGAAAAACAGAAGCTAACTTCCACTTCAATCTCTTCATTGTCAATTCTAAGGCTGGTTGTTCTGCTTGTTAGCAATAGCACTTAGCAATAGCAGTTAGACTTATATACCGCTTCATAGGGCTTTCAGCCCTCTCTAAGTGGTTTACAGAGTCAGCATATCACCCACACAGTCCTCATTGGGTCCTCATTTCACCCACCTTGGAAGGATGGAAGGCTGAGTCAACCTTGAGCCGGTGAGATTAGAACCACTGAACTGCAGATAACAGTCAGCTGAAGTGGCCTGCAGTACTGCACCCTAACCACTGCTCCACCTCGGCTCTTGTTGGCATTATTTTGAACCTCTTTATATGGATTACCCATCCCTTTTTTCCCCACCACACTCCTTGATTTTTATGACTAGAGCTTGCAGATCCAGTGCATTTTTGGCTATTAAAGAAATGTCATCAGCACAGTGCAAGTAATTGATGTTTCTTCCTCCAATTTTAAAACCACACTCCTTTTCTTCCTATCCAGCTTTCCTTGAAACATATTCAGCACATAGGTTGAATAAATAAAGGAAGCACATGCAGCCTTTGCCAACCTGAGCACAGTCTTTAACCCCTAACAGGATAGTTATATGTATTTACAGAAGGGGCAGTAGAATACCTGGCCACCCATGCCAGACTTACTTTTAGTCAAATGCAAATGAAACCTGCTTTCACCCTTTTCTGGCTGACAAAGCAAATGCAGGGACATAAGTAGTAAAGATGAGTGCAAATAAGAGACAGACCAGCAGAGATCTGTACCTGTCATCCAAGTGTGAAGTCAAGGTGAAGGTTAAAGAGCTGAACAGAATTGACTTCTCCTTTACATCCGATGAAGGTGGGATGCCTGGAATCAGAATGCTAGAAAATAGCATTCTGTCTGCTAGAAAATAGTAAGGCATATTTCGGACAACAAAGAGATCATTGTAAGTGGAAATCAATGGAATCCTCCAGTCTCTTGTTGGCTGACATTTATCCTGGCTTACAGGAGATGATCAAAAATGGTCTGGTCAACTGAGGAGCAGCCATCTTCACAGGAACTTTAGCCTACTGGAGTAATGGCAGTTCTGTCATTTGTGTTTGTTTTTTGTTTTCCAGCCAACCCCAGGGATCTGATTGGGGTGAAGCCATTGGAGAAAGAACAGCACTCAACTTTGTGCCCTGTTTCTTCCTCCCTTCTTCAATGTGGTCATAGGGGATATTTTTTAAAAAAGTCAAGATAATGACCAAGATTGCATCTTCAAAGCCTCCCCACTTTATTTTACACGAGTCACATGTGTGATTCATGTAAAGAGCGACAGGACTTTCTTTTTACCCACATAAGCATGGAGATGTCTACGGAAATTCTCAGTCATCCAGGTCTTGAAAAAGAGGCAACGTTTCACTTCTCATCCAAGAAGTTTCTTCTTCAGCTCTGACTAGATGGTGGGGAATGGAAGGATTTATACTCCTTGCAGACAGCTGGTCATTTCCATTCTTTTAGCGAGTGAGAAGTGAAAAGTCTTCAAAGAAAAACCTCTTGAAAAAGTACCTTTGGGATAAGCACAGGAGTGAAATGCTACTGGTTCATACCGGTTCGTCTGAACCGGTAGCGAAGATGCCAGCTGATCGCCCAAACTGGTAGTAAAAAAATGCTACTGGTTCAGGCGGACCAGTTTTTCCAACGATCAGCTGTGCCACGTGATTTACATTAGCTAGAAAGCAGGATTTCCTGCTTTCGCATGGCACAGTGGATTCCCCCTCCCCACCTTACTGTTTGTTTACACTGCAGCAGGCTCTGCCCACCTGCCTGGACATCATTTTGACACTCTGTGCAGCACGGAAGGTCACGCATTCACATTGCTACCAAACCAGTAGCAAAGGTAAGTGGATTTCACCCAGTGGTGGGTTTCAAAAATTGTTCGAACCTACTCTTTGGGTGTAGCCTCCTTTGTGGGAGTGGCTTGCCACCCATGTGACCGGATATGAAGATGCCGATTACACTTGTCATTACACTTAAATTACCTCTCACACAGCACTGGCATGCATAAGAATATGATGTAAGCTTGTTTTTTAAAAGGCATCTTTGGTTTGCGTTAAAACAACTTCAACACACGCAATATTCTGATTGCACCACAAACGCAGTAGTCATCCTTACCTTTCACAGAGGCACTGAGTTTTATAAATATGAGCATGATAGTGTAGAATAATCATAGCCAAGGACCAGTGGTGGGTTTCAAAAAAATTTGGAACCTCTTCTGCAGGTGTGGCCTGCTTTCCGGGTCCACTGGTGGAACCTCTTCTAACCGGTTCGGTAGATTTGACGAACCGGTTCTACTGAATAGGTGCAAACTGGTAGGAACCCACCTCTAATTTCACCCCTGAATAAGCATGATTTCATTAAAACTTGGAGGGCCATGCAAGCCACAGTGAAGAAATATCAGTATAATCAAAGGATAGGAATATTAGAATAACTTTATTGTCACTTTGAATGTACACTAATTGGCATACATTAAAATGAAAATTCACTGAAGGTGGAGTCAGAAGAAAGATCTGTAAAGAAATGGTTCTAATTTTTAATATATAAATAAATCCAAGAGACATTATGCTAGTTTAGTGGGTTTTTTTTCATAATCACCTTTAAAGTTAAAATGACCTTCATTTTGAGATAACTTACTTGCTAGCTAAATGAAAATGATTTATTTCCTTTCCTTTGGTTGTGTGAGAAAGTGGAATAGAAGAGATCCCAAACTGCACATCCCAAACTATATTTAGTCTATTGGAAAATTAATGCAGCAGTAGCAGCAGCAGAGAAAACTCTTTTCAATCTTCTGAAAAGCCTTCTCAGAACCGTAAAGAAAAGTAACGGAAAAGAGGCAGGGAGCGCTTGGCGCCGACCTTTTTAAATTAGCAAGAATTTGAAAGCAGGTGACACAGCGGCACTGCCCCCTGGTGGCTATTAACAGGTTTTGCGTGGCATTGAATTATTTTCTAAATGTCTTTCATTTAAAAAAGAGAGAAATTCTGAAAGACGATCATAAGTAACAGAAAACATAATCAGAGTTACAGTTTTGACATAAGGGGTGGAGGGGAGGCAGAGAATGAAAAAAGCAAAACACAATCAGGTACAAATATATCTTCATAACAAGCAATCAATAGATGGTGATGAAAAAGGAAGAGAGCTAGGGGGGTTCCAGAGTACATAACTTTAGCAGCTCTAAAATATGTGGACTTCAACTCCCAGTATTCCCCAGCCAGCCAGCAGCTGGTACCTGATGACCAAGCTGCTTCTTTTTTCATCCAAAATCACAGCTTCTCTTGCTTGTCTTACAACGGAAGGAGGAGTATAAGATTCCAGCAGAATATTTATTTTCCAACAAGAAAATTTCAAGTCTGAAAATCAATTCCCCACCACAAAATAAGATAAACCTTTATAACATTATCTAAATCAGGCTAGATTGTTATAATACACTCTATGTATTAGATATATGAATTGGAAATGACTTGAAATCTATAACTGGCACCCAGATTATTGCCACAGATTATTATTATTCAATAAAGAATGCTGATTTTATAGCTACACAAGTTGCCAGTAGGCTTTGGGGCTGTATAAATAGGGCTGATTATTAAACCCTTCACATCAATGCCTTGCTTAAAGCAGAATGTAGCACTGGCCCCTTTGTCATAAATTCCCTATTATTGTTAAATATGGTATATTTCTATTTAAATGATTACAATTCTTTCTAAATATACTTTTATAGTATACATGCTATACAATAGCAGAGTTGGAAGGGACCTTGGAGGTCTTCTAGTCCAACCCCCTGCCTAGGCAGGAAACCCTATACCGTTTCAGACAAATGGCTATCCAACATCTTCTTAAAGACTTCCAGTGTTGGGGCATTCACAACTTCTGGAGGCAAGCTGTTCCACTGATTAATTGTTCTAACTCTCAGGAAATTTCTCCTCAGTTCTAAGTTGCTTCTCTCCTTGATTAGTTTCCACCCATTGCTTCTTGTTCTACCCTCAGGTGCCTTGGAAAATAGTTTGACTCTCTCTTCTTTATGGCAACCCCTGAGATATTAGAACACTGCTGTCATGTTTCCCCTAGTCCTTCGTTCTATTAAACTAGACATACCCAGTTCCTGCAACCGTTCTTCATATGTTTTAGTCTCCAGATCATCTTTGTTGCTCTTCTCTGCACTCTTTCTAGAGTCTCAACATCTTTTCTACATCATGGTGACCAAAACTGAATGCAGTATTCCAAGTGTGACCTTACCAAGGCATTATAAAGTGGTATTAACACTTCATGTGATCTTGATTCAATCCCTCTGTTTATGTAGCCTAGAACTGTGTTGGCTTTTTTGGCAGCTGCTACACACTGCTGGCTCATATTTAAATGGTTGTCCACTAGGACTCCAAGATCCCTTTCACAGTTACTACTGTTGAGCAAGGTACCACCTATACTATACCTGTGCATTCTAAATGTAGAACCTTAAGCTTTCACCATTGAATTTCATTTTATTAGATAGTGCTCAATGTTCAAGGGTCCAGTAATGCTTCACATTTTTTATCTGCTTAGGCAGGGCAGCAGAGTAAGACTCTCATTTGCCTCTAGCAACAAATGTCCTTTCATAGGTTTTCTTCTCTATCTTGTCAGCTTTAAGGTTTGTTTGTTCACTCTCGTCCACTTGACTACACTTTCCAAACATTACTTCAAGCCAGAAGTATCTGCTTTCAGACACTTCCTTAAAGGAAATAAAATGCTAAACAATACTGATTATCTTAACCAATACACACTGATATGGATGGAAGACCAAAGCTTCCATATGGATTAATGATTATTTGAGTTGAAGTTCAACATAACTGGAAAAAATCAGATCAGAAGAGGCAGTTATAGCATTCAATAAAACTCTTTTTACATTTGTCTTTTAACTTAAAAGATTTATATCCTTTCTTCCAGGAAGTAAGACCAGAATATATGAATTTTGCCAATTAAATCCTCATGCTAACTCTTTTAAATAGATTTTCCAAAAGGTAAAAACTTTTCAAATGCTACTAAGTGAATCCATTCATTAATGGATTAAGCCAAGAAGATTATTAAACCAGGGGTAAAATTCACTTACCTTTGCTGCCGGTTTGCAAATGTGAGCATGCGCACTCCCCTTGCACGCACCACCTCTGCGCATGCACAGGACCTTCCACACATGCACAGAGCGCAAGCAGCTGGCGCATCACAGGCAGTGGGTGTGCATGCGTGCACAGCGCGCATGCCCGTGGCGCACGCCCGGCTCCCGTTGCAGCGTACTGGTTGCAACGGAAGCCGAAACCCACTACTGGGTGGGCTCTGCCCACCCGTCTGGACGTCATTATGTGTCATTTTTGACACTCTGTGCATGCGAGGGCGCTCACATTTGCAAACCAGTAGCAAAGGTAAGTTGATTTCACCCCTGTCATAACCTATAGTTTTTCATTAGCATCTGGTTGTTTACCACACAGTACTAGAGAGGCCTTGACTTGACTCATTAGGCCTCAGACTGTCATATTCTCAAAGACCTTTGGCTATATATACACAAAAAATGTTCACTTTCAAGGATTGTGTTTAACAAACTTTCACATTTTTATAAGCTGGTAATATCTTGAACTCCAGTTCTACCTCCCATTATTTCATTGGCTGAAGATCAGAGCAAGTTGATGAAAGCCAGAAACTTGTGTTGGCTATTGTTAAGGAATTCATGAAAATCTCTTTAAATCGAGCATCTCCAGGTGTATGAGAGCATGTTTACAGTATTGGAGCATACAATTCCAGTTTGAAGTTTAAAGCTAAAGGGAAAGAAGACATTGCCATCCTTTCTCATAGCTTTTAATAAAACTGTATGCCTTTTAATAACATTTGTTAGTTTGAAAAGGTGCTACCAGAATCCTCCTGATTTTTGGCTAACATCCTAACATACCTCTCCCCCTACAACGCTTCCAAGTGCTAAACATTTACATTTTTAATCCTTTTTATTCTAGTTTCCAGACACGCATATTACAAAGTACTGTCAAATTAGGGCAAAACTACTATTACTTCAGTCAGGTTTGTCTAGGAAAATATTCACTCACCAGCTTACTAAAGTCCCGAGTTAAAATAAGAGCCTCTGCAGTTGGAAAGGTTTATCTTGTGTATTCAGTTTAACCCTTAAGCTAGAATATTGTGACTATTTCACTGCTTTTTTGTGTTGCACGATGAGTAGGTTTCTTCTAATTAAATATATAGCAGCTTGAATGTATTGTTTAAATGTATAATTTAAAAAAATAGAAAATTAAGCTTGTTGAAATTAAATTGTTTCCGTCAGCTCTTGGGAGGTTTTTTGAGTGAGGAATTGTCCTTTTACTGTTTGATTCACCCCTCCTCAAGAAGCCATTGCTGGATCCAACAATTTCCATCCAATCTCTCACCTCCATTTCTTGGGGAAGATGGCTGTACAATAGCTTCAGAGGTCCTTGGACAAAGCAGATCATCTGGATCCTTTCAATCAGGATTCAGACCTGGGTATGAGACAAACTACACAAAAAGGTATGCCCATTCCTCATACCATTATGGCTATTCCATAATTTCTGGATTATATGCTTGAATTTGCACTGATTTAAGGAGCTAGAAAACAAAGTGCCATTGATTCCTGCAGTGATAAATATCTACAAAAGAAATACGTTGGGAGATTTACTAGGGGTGATAGGAAGCCAACTACAATTCAGATGTTCCTGAGTTACAACTTCCAATAGCTCTAATCAACACAATCAAACCTAAAGGGTGGCACAGATTAGGCATAGAATCCTCCCCATTTAGCTTAATAAAAGATGTAGAAAGCAAGGTTTTGCCATCACATAAACCAACCATTTTATTCTGAATTTTGTATTATAAGTATGTTGTCCCTAATACATATAAAACCAGAAATGAAAAACAAGGCAGAAAACTCCTATTTTTAGTATTTTTCTATCTCATAGTGCAATCTTGACTTCTACAGATTTTGGATCTATGGGGCTCCTTTTTGGAACAAGCTAAATTGTTGTTTGTTGATGGTTACTGTAGTATCCCTCTAATTTATTTGTTCCAAAATACATTGCATTTTCTTGTTCTCATGGCTAGCGGTTGTTAGCGTGATCAACACTTTTTAGCTGAAACTATCTGGGGTCTGGTTTCTGTCTGATCAAAAAAGTAGTGAGAATGGAATAAAACCAGAAACAATAACTTTTAAAGATGATTCCATATGATTTAGGCTTTTATGGCAAAGACCTGGAGCTATTGGCACAGGCATCCCACCAAGAGGGTGTCTTTGACAAATTCTTCCTTGTCTCTATGGTGACCTTTTAGTCCAACTTTCATACATTAACACATTTCTATTATCTGTGGTACCGTGGTACTGAAGTTGAATTGTTTTTCCAAAGAATAATAATCATTGTTCTTTTGTAGGGCCAAAAGAATCCTGCGGAGAGAGGGGTCAGGACATGTTCAGCCAATAAGGCAAACCTCAAGCTGAAAAAGTTGTCATGTTCTCTAGACTGGAATCCGAAAGACTCGTGCATAGACGTTGTAGCGTGTAGCTCTTACGCTGCTTCAAATCTTGGCTGAGAGAAGCTTCAAAAGCAGACAACCTATTAATGGAAACATATGAAATCTAAAGCAGACTATCTTTCTAATACAGAGCTTATGGTTGGAAAGGATAGGACAAAACTGTGTAGCATCATGCTCATCTCAAGGGAAGCAGTGGGCTGGTTTCATAAGACACATTAATCTTGAAAGATTTGCTAGGCAAACAGTCCTGAATATCTAAAGCATATCTAAAGAAACTATCAAGAGGGTGAGGGTTGAAAATGTGAAGTTGGAAAGAGGGAAGGCTGAAAAAAAGAAGAAGTTTGTTATGGAAATGCTGTGGAGGTAGTCATAATAATAAATAACCTGAAGAAAAAAAAGGCATCTTCAACTCCTTCGCATCATAAGGCATCTTCAACTCCTTCGCATCATAAGGTGGGGGAAATGGAACTCAGCATTTAAGTCTTCATTGTACCTAATCCATAGAGCATAACAGAGCATCCATTGAGCACAGGTCAAAATGGGCAAGAGGGCAAATGTGATGTCACAAGCCAAGCACAACCGCTTTTTAATGTGCATTCACACAGAAGTACAAAATGCATTGGACTTGGGTCATCATGATGTGTCTGCCATTTCATATAAATACACTGTCCAGATGTTCCTGTTACCATAGACAAGTATGGATGGATTGATGGATTGTCAGATCTGGACCTACTGGCCCATAGGTGCTTCTTTTTCTCATGTAAGTTGCTGTGGCCACTTATGACACTTATTCTCATTTTCTTGTGAGAGCAAAGAGCCTTAGAAATGATCATTGAAGTATCTGAGGACACCTTTGGCATACAGAAGGGCAATCTTCTACATGTAAATATTTTACATCAAGCTGTCTTCCTTGATATTAAAGCCGTCTATAGGTGCTTCAATGTCATGGAGGCATTGCTGGAAAAATGATTGATTCAGGATCTCCTTGCACAGAAAAGCTGTTCTCCTAAAATGGCTCCCTGGATGGAGTCAGACTACATCTGTAACCCCTGAGATTTGTTCATTCATAGCAGCTACCTTTTGCCATAGTTGTGAAATTGGCCACAGGTTGGTATAATGTGTGGATAACTAGAATCAAAGTTTGAGAATCAGCTTGGCATTGGGTGATAGGCATGCCGAATGGAAGATTAAAAAAACTAAATGGATGAATACTGTATTTAAAAACCAAAGTCCTTTTTCTTCTTTTTAAAAAAGGTCCTCCACTTCCTTGTAAGTGTCAGGATATAGCCATTGTGTAGATCAGAAGAGGGGAATGGTCCTTTGGCTAATTTCATGTAGATGAATTTCAACACCCTTAGGTAGAAATCCATTTTAAAGAAAGAGTTGTGTGCTTCTCTGCTGCTTGGAAAAGCCTACAAAAAACTTAAAATTAATTTAAATCTGAGAACAGAAGAAATAAGTGGCGGAATTAAGCTTTGAATGGTTTTGGTCAGTGTGTTATCTTGCTCTTAAATGCTATTTTTATGGATGGAATTTATGCAAGCCTTTTAAAACAAATGGATTAAGTTTTCTTCTTCTATATTATTATTATACAATTGTATCACAGCGGCCAGTTGTTTCACCGGATTTGGCATTGGTTACTAGTCGGGTCCCACCCAGGGGCCTAAGACGTCGTAACGTATTTTCGTAATATGCGTGCAGATCCAAGCAGTGCGGCTTTTTGCATTTGACTGATGGTGATTTTGTCAATTTTTAACTGTTTTAAATGTAATTCCAGTGCTTTTGGAATAGCACCCAGTGTGCCAATTACCACTGGAATTATCACTGCTGGTTTGTGCCATAGTCATTGAATTTCGATTTTTAAGTCGTGGTATCTTGCGATTTTTTCATGTTCCTTCTCGGCAACCCTGCTATCACCTGGTATTGCGATATCTATGATTGTGACCTTATTTTTCTCAACCAGTGTGATGTCTGGTGTATTATGCGCCAGTATTTTGTCGGTTTGTATACAGAAATCCCATAAGATCTTGACCATCTGATTTTCGGTGACTTTTTCAGGCTGATGTTCCCACCAGTTTGTTGCTGTTTTAATATTATAATTTTTGCACAAATTCCAATGGATCATTTGTGCTACTGAATTGTGCCGCAATTTGTAATCAGTCTGCGTGATTTTTTTACAGCAGCTGAGTATGTGATCAACAGTTTCATCAGCTTCTTTGCAAAGTCTGCATTTGGCATCATCAGAGGATTTTTTGATTTTGGCCTTAATGGCATTTGTGCGGATAGCTTGTTCTTGCGCAGCCAGGATTAGTGACTCTGTTTCTTTCTTTAATGTACCTGTTGTTAACCATAACCAAGTTTGTTCACTGTCCACTTTATCTTTTATTTTTTCCAGAAATTGGCCATGCTTTGTTCTGCCAACTCTCCATTCTTGATTTTATCACATCTTTTCTGTATTCTTGTTTCGTCTGTTGGGCCTTCAGTAGATTTTTGTTCTTTACTTCGATTAATAGATGTTCTTGACGTTCTTTTAAATAATCAGCCAGTGCATGTTTTTCTTCTTCAACTGTTTGCTTCACTTGTAATAATCCTCTGCCACCTGATTTTCGGAGCAGGTATAGTCTATCAGTATCACCACGTGGATGTAAACTGTAATGCATTGTCATTAGTTTCCTGGTTTTTCGGTCCAAAATGTCCAAATCAGCTTGTGTCCAGTTAACTATACCAGCTGTTTATCTTATAACTGGTATTGCCCAGGTATTTATGGCCTTGATTGTATTTCCACCATTCAATTTAGATTTCAAAATTTTCCTAATTCTGTTGGTATACTCTCTCCTGACAATAGTTTTTACTTCTCCATGCTTGATGTTATCCGACTGCAGAATGCCTAAGTATTTGTAGGCTTCATTTTCTTTGCATTTAATTAATTGGCCATTGGGCATTTCAATTCCCTCACATGCAGTGATTTTGCCCCTTTTTATGGATACAGTGGCGCATTTTTCCATGCCAAACTGCATTGAAATATCGGTGCTGAATACTCAGACTGTGTTTGTCAATGATTGGATTTCTATTTCTGACTTTCCATAGAGTTTCAAATCATCCATATATAGTAAATGCGAAATTTTTTCAGCTTCTTTGGCTGTTTGGTAGCCTAATTTCAATTTTTTTAAGATTACTGATAGTGGGATCATTGCAATGATGAAGAGAAGAGGTGAAAGTGAATCACCCTGGAAAATTCCTCGCTTGATATTAACCATTCCGTAGATCTCATTCCCTACTGCCAACTCAGTTCTCCATTGTTTCATCGCCTTTTCAGTAAAGGATGTAATATTTTTGCTAATGCCAGTTGTTTCTAAGCATTTTATGATCCAACTATGTGGCAGTGAGTCAAATGCCTTTTTGTAATCAATCCAGACCATATTCAAGTTCGTTTTTCTGTTCTTACAATTTTCTAATATCATTTTATCAATTAGAAGCTGATCTTTTGTGCCCCTGCTCCTTCTTTTGTTGCCTTTTTGCTCTACTGGCAAGATGTTGTTTGTTTCCAAATAATCCATCATGTTATCTGCAATAATGCCTGTGAGTAATTTGAAGGTTGTTGGCAAGCATGTTATTGGTCTGTAGTTTTCAGGTGTTGTTCCTTTAGTTGCATCTTTCTGAATCAAGTATGTTTTTCCAGTTGTCAACCATTCATCAATTTGGCCCTTTTGTAAAATTTCATTCAGTTGCCTGGCCAATATTGCATGTAAACTGGTCAGATATTTGAGCCAGAAACCATGTAATTGGTCCTTTCCAGTTGATGTCCAATTCTTTACCTTTTTTACTCGATTTTTGACCATCTCAGTTGTTATTTCTAATACTTGCATTAGTTTGTTGCCAATGCTTTTCTCAAGGTCATCTATCCATTTTGCTTCCTTGTTGTAGTCCTTTGCATTTTCCCACAATTCTTTCCAGAATTCAACTGTGGCCTGTTTTTCTGGTTTTTCACTTTTGGTGTCACCATTCACATTAAGACTTTGATAAAAACGCCGTTGGTCTGATCGAAATTGCTGATTTTGTTTATATTGGATGATTCGTGCCTCATATCTTTCAATTTTTCTAGCTGTTGCTGTTATCTGCTGTTTTACAATCTCTACAGCTTCATTGATGTTTCTTGTATCCAATCTATATCTTCTGATTAGCCGATCTATGATTTTGTTGTTTTTAAGCCGTTGCTCATGCATGTTCTTTAAGTTACTAGCATCTGCCCTTAATTTTTTGATTTTTTGTTCTAAACGGATTTTCCACTTTGGCTTTGATGCTTTTTCTGTTGTGTGACTAGGTACTTTAATTTTAATACCTAGTTCCTTAGTGAATATTACAGCTGTGCTGTACATTAACTGGTTTGTTTCCAAGATGGATCCCGGTTCAATTGTTGAAAACACTGCTTTAACCATTTTCATGATAGGGGCCAAAATTTTCTTAGGCACAGTTTTTAGTGATGGTAAACGTTGCCTTTCCTCATTAAGCAGAAAATGCTCCATGATCTTATCCTTCAATTCTTTTTGTTTTTGAGTTAGTTCATCAGTTGGTTCAGTGATAACTGGTTCTAGTGGTGGTGATGTTATTTCCTCCCCGAGAGCTTCTTCTGGGAGTTCTACTATAATGTCTTTAGTTGTGTCTTGAATATCAGTTATTTCCGCTTGTGATATTGTTTTTTGGGTTTTGCAATTTGCCTGAATTTCCTCATGTTCAACTTCACTAAACATTTTATTCCATATAATAAATCGCCTTTGATCTGCTAGTCGTTATTCACTAACATTTGAATCTGGATATTGTTGTTTCCATAATTCATACATTCGCTTTAAATAGCCTCTTTTTTCTGGCTCTGAGTTGTAGTAACAGGCCATTATGGCACGGTTTTCATCTGCACTATATTTTTGTCGTTTTGTTGGCTGGTCCACTTGTAGCCCACTTGTCGACGGATGTCCAGGGACCCCAATATCCGCCGCGGCCCTTGTTAACCCGCGCGACGACCAATGCGGTATGGAATTTTTATTTGTTTTTTTCACCATATTGTATGGGTTGGCGGGGTTTTTTTTACGGGACCAGATGCCAACCTGACCCCAACCCTCCTCCTTTCTCATCCGGGCTTGGGACGGATGCCATAAGGATATTGGGTTATTGGAGGATATTAGAAATAACAAATGAAATGCCAGTATGTGGTCAGGTTTTAAATCTTGGTACATTTTATGATGAAGGATGCTTAAACAATTATAGTCAAATGAAAATGGAGGTGTAATAATGGTAATATGTATAAAAATATCTGATTTAAAATGCTTGAGTTAATATGAATTTTGTGATGACAGTGGAAGAGACGCACGAAAGCTTTTTGTAACCAACTGATACACTTTCTACAGTATGTAAAGAAGGAGGATTCTTTGTGTTGTGTTTGTTTTTAAAATTTTAAATAAAAAAAACTTTCAATAAAAAAAGGGAAGTTAGGGTTGATCTCCATTAGGACTGACCGGTTGGATTGCTTTGCAGTCCAAGGGACTTGCAAGAGTCTTTTCCAGCACCATCATTCAAAGGCCTCAATTCTTTGGCACTCAGCCTTTCTTATGGTCCAACTTTCACAGCCAAACATTGCAACTGGGAAAAGCATAGCCTTGACTATATGCACTTTTATTGGCAGGGTGGTGTCTCTGCTTTTTAGTATGCTGTCTAGAGTTGTCATTTACTAATCTGTATGGTTATATAATAATCCTCCGTTATCATTTCTATAGAATAAAATAGAATTTTCTAACAGTTTCCAGAAGATCAAGGGGGCAATGCTCAGAGGCAGTCATTTTCAAAGGCAGTACATTTCTCTGCTACTGTTGCTGTGGCTACCTTGGCTATCTACTAGAAAAAGCTGAAGACAGAGATGTATTGCAGTGTACTCCTAGGCTACTGGGAGTTGAGTTTCGCCTATGTGGATGGTACCATACTAGAGGTGGTATTCAGCCAGTTCTGACGGGCTCTAGCAAACAGGTAGCAGAAATTTTGAGTAGTTCGAATAACCGGAAAATATCACCTCTGGCTGTCTCCACCCCATCTATTTGCTGCCTCCCGAGGCCCAGCTGATCGGAGTCCCAGCTGGGTCTTCTTCTGTTGCCCTGCACCGTATAAGGTACTGGAAAGCAGGTTAGTGGAGTTGGGTGGAAATGGAGATTTTATAGTATCATTGCCCTGGAGTGAGGTGGGAAAGGAAGGGAGATTTTACACCATCCTTCTCCCAGGGGTGGGGAGGAAATGGGGATTTTGCAGTATCCTTCCCCTGCCATGCCCATCAAGCCATGCCATTCCCACAGAACCGGTAGTAAAAAAAATTGAATCCCACCACTTTTAACTATACTTAGTGGAGGATACTTGGGGAAGAGTGACACTATATAATCATTGTTGAAATGTTCTCTGACTGTGTCATTTTCATAAGATGAAGCCATTCCTCTGTTGTTGTGCTCATTGGTCAATGTTAAGAAAAGTAATGCACCTTCAGCAGCCTATTTAACATCAGCAGACTATTTCTCAATATCAGTGGGGCTGTCCAAAACTTTTAAGATGCTAAACACACATGCTGGAAAAGCCCAGAAATTTTGAATATGAAAACTAACCGTGAAACATTAAAGGATTTTTAGCTAAATTAGAATCTGATGGCTACTGAGCTCCTATATCCTTATATTCAGAGAGCTCAAATACAATAAACAGCTTAATTCGAGAGAGAAAGACAAATATAATAATTTATAACAGATTCCTCCTTGGCTGATGCTAACTCCCTTTGACACTGCAACAAATCCTCAAAAACAGTTCAAGCTCTTTATGGTTGTCTTCCTGCTGTAAAATATAAAATACTGGAAACAACAACAAAAAAAACCCTAATAATTGTTGCCTTACCCCACAAGACAGAGTTTTCTTTTAAAGAAAGACTTCACATTTTCCTCAGAATAACTAAATAAAATACATTAGGAACATAACACATAAAGTTCATATTTACTGCAGGTTGTATGCATTTATTGAGACCTTGGTATCCACTGAACTTGGTTTTCTTGCAAAAATTTCATTACTTTCTTATGCAACAATGTCAATGCTTTGACACAAAGGAGGGAGGTTTTCAGGCTTTTTATGTGTGACATGTCATACCTGTCTTGATGAGTTTATGTGCCTGGTTTTGAATGGCTCGTGGCTTGATTTGCTGTATATAATGGTTTCTACCTATTTTGCTGATTCTCCCTTATAAACTGGTTGCTGGGTGTAGGATAAGGATATACCTGCATCTTTCTTGATCCTTTGTTATTTAACTAGTTTGTAGACTATGTTTATCTCTATGTGTCAGTTAATGGCTCGCCTATCAGAAAGCCAGACTTCTAGGAATTGTCTTGTGTTCTTAGACTTAGCTTTATTTAAAATTGGTTTCCAGTTGGATTTGTGGTTGAAGCTGACCGTGTGTTATCTTGTTTATCCAAGTAGTCTCTTCTTAAATTTTACAATTGCTTTGTATATGGAGATCTGCTACCAATCTGCATTAAGAATCCTTTTCTTGACACCTGCACCATTAAAGAATTGTCCAAGTAAAATATGATTTTGAGGATACACTTTGAAGAGCAATAAATTGTGCCTCACTGCAGATAAGCTCTCTGCCCAGGTGAGCAGATGGTGCAAAATATGCCATACTGTGTTTGGCTGAAGAACAGAAGAAATGGCCAAGCACCATCCCAATAAACCTCTGTTTTGGAAAAAGTTTTAAAATGTTGCCCAGACTCATTTCTTCCTGAAATATCAGCTGAATACAATTTATGTTGTAATGTCATCTCTGATAGTTTGCTCCAACAGTTAATGCATGGATGGAGAGATTTAAAATCAGACTTTCATTTTAAGAACTTGGCTCCATTGCCTTTAAAATATTATGCATTCTTAGGCGAGGAGGATATAGGGACATCTTTTAAAAAAAAACACTGATGACCAATATGTTCTGAAAGTCCCAATTGCAAAACGTGTGGAATTTCCTTCTTAGAAGCACAGTGTGCTCAGATGCTTTAGGGGAAAAATTATATTGTGGTGGAAAATATTATGTGAAAATAAGTCAGCAAGACTGAAATTCTTTTCATTAATAGTTTATTAATGTTTTCAATCATATACAGCTAACAATGTGCAAAATAATAGAATATGACTTGTCTAATTGAGTATCTTGCAACAATTACAACATCAGTTCCAATTGTCCATAAAAATCTTTTTTTTTTTCAAAATGTCCCCCTTTTAAAAATAAGGCTACTGGTGTTACAGTCTAAAATAACTACACTATCAAACCAATCCATTTCTTTTCAGAACTAAGTCCTATAGAGTTTTAGTGGGGCTTCTTCCAATGTGCAGGATTATAGTCCCAAAATAAGCATTTATGCCAAGCCAGCAAAAGACTACTTTGGCACAGAGGGCAATGGACTAGCTACTTTGGAATGGAGTGTTCTTCTCTAAATCCCACCAGATGCAACCATGCTTGTTTTCTCTTTGATCATTCCAACAAATTTTTCAAAGTAATTTATATTTCCAATTCACTCTCCCCTTTTCTCCAAATTCTTTCATCAAACACACAGAGAGAAGCATTGCCAAAATGCCTCTGACTTAGTGCAGAGGGTAAAAACAGGAGACTTTGGAAAGTAAGCTTGGCTACCTTCTGAGGAGTTTCTTTCATCTCAGAATATTATCAAAGGATGCCGAGTGCATTTCACCACATGAAACACCCAATATTGGGATAGGGGAGGAGGGGGAGAAGGTCCCCCTTGGTGTTACATTTTCATGGAATAGGACTATAGGCTCCCAACCTTTCTCACTTTCATCTCTGCCATATTTCATTAGTTAGTGATACAGATGTGCAGCAGATGTGCCCAGGTTATCAGGAAGCAGGTGATGATGTGCAATAAATTGGGTGATGATTAATAGAAGAAAAAATCTTTGGGGGAAAATGGATGGAGAAAGATTGCAGGTGTATAATGAAACTTGAATCTTTACTATTGCACCTAATTTCTTCTTTAAGACTGTACAAACTAGCAGAGTTCACAATATATTTAGCCAAATTGTTAACAGTGGCACTATGTTATCTGGACTTATTAACAGTGCGGGAAAGAAGCAGCTTTAACTCTACAGGACAATTGTAAGTCAAACTACTCCTATAGTAAACCATGTTGTTCAACTCTGACAATCTTAGCAATGTCCAAGCCCTTTTTGTTTAGTCCTCCAAGGAAAAGAGGCAGATTGCTAAAATGGAAAGTTCCATTACAAAATCCTCTATGAAGGCTTAGCACCACAGATTATGTGTACCAAACCCAGGTTGGTTGCCAAAACCACATCCACTGCTATCATTCCAGATGTCTACCAATGGAAAACAAGTCATTGACATAATAAACTTTTGCCAGTATTCTTCCAGAACATGGGCTCATGGAATACAAGGCAGGTTTGGAGAAAGTGAGCACAGGTTCTATATTTCCCCAGATTGCAGCTCTTAACTTGGAAAGCATGGTTGCACGCTACCCGAACAATGGTAAGAAACTATCTCTCGATTAAACAGGCTGTATTAAACCAAACAGGATCTGGGTGGGATGGGAGCATTGGCCAAACAAGCAGATCTAATTGTAGTAGGACACTTGGGTTTTGAAAGTGCCTTTTTGGACACTTACTAAAGCAAATTAATCTTTGCAAGCAAGACATGGTGGCACTGGATTTCTGTGCGATATCGCTGATATTTTCTCAAAAATACGAGATGAGCTATTTTGTCTGTTTTTTTTAAAGATCCATTAATCTTGTACTCTGTTCTAGACCATATCTGACTACTGAACATTAAAGCAACTATGAAGTACGAGATCAGTGATAACATCTGGAATTCCTCCCATTTTAACATCAAGCACTATGTTGCTCAATATTCAAAATCCTCTGTGCCACAAGAGAATGGGCTACAATTCTATGGCAACTATTTTGCTTTGCTTTAAAATTTAAAATATTTTGTTCCGTTGACTAGAGCTTGAGTGTAAAATACAAGTGTTTGGAGGTCACAGAAACATTGGCTGGATTCATGCAACATTTTAGACGAATTTTTAGAATTTGAATTAGTCATATATGTGATGCAATGAGAATCCACCACTGTCTTAGCACATTGTACAAACTAGGCTATCACATTAAAGCAGAATATGGGGTAATTTATTGTATTAGGCCCATCATGTTATATGAAATCAGAAACTGTATATTATTACCCCAGGTGTAAGAGTTGCTGGCATGGTGTAGTATCTCAGTCACAAAGTTAAGGAATAGAATCCCTTCAATCATATGTACAACCCAGAAATGTGCTTTGTACAATATCAAAAAAAGTCCTTCTGCTAAAAATTAATCTCTTCTCCTTACTGGTACTTATTTAGGTATTTAGGGGTGTTATTATTGTATGACTGTAAATCCCAGTGTCTGACTTAATTTGATGCATATGCTCAGTGGCTAAGTCAGACAGTTCACCTATCTCCATAGGGACTCAGGTGAAGGTTTCCTACATTGTTGAGATCTTTTAACCAGAGATTCTGAGTTTTTGTCCTTTCCCTAAATATAGATGTTCCTTATAAAAGCTGCATTTTCATCTCCATGGAGTACAAAAATATTTACCATTACTCTGGTTACCATTGTGGCAAGTTGTTTCCCAATATGCTACCTGATAGATCTATTCTGTTCCCTGTAATTGATCTAAGACAGCTACTGTCCATGCTTTTTCTTTGTCCTCTCTACATTTTTGGTATTCATGTTGGACCTTCTTGCAACATAGTAAAAAAAGATTTTTGAAAAATATTTGTGATACTGTAATTTCTAAAAAACTACATCCTGGAAATTTACTTTAGGTTAAAAGGGCATTAAATTAAAGAATGTGATACTGAACAGTAGTTTGAATGCAGATGATATTTCTATAGATGAGGTACCCTGTCAGTGGTTCTCAACCTATGGTTCACAGAACTCTAGGAAGCCACAATGTTGTCATAGGGGGGCCGTGAAGGCTTGAATAAATATTCTGATTTAAATCTTGAGGGTTCATGGCCATGGTCCATGGCCACAAAAGAGATCTGTGGTGAAGAAAAGGTTGAGAACCAAGAGTGGGTCAATCCAGTTGAATACTGAAATAGGGCCAGTCACTGTTAGTTGGGCGGCGTCAAGGACAATCTGTGGTCAATTTAATTAAAATATGAAATGTTTTACATCTTCCCCTACAAAAGGACACAAAACATACTGACATTTATTGCAAAATAGGAATCCAGATATAATACAGAATTACAAACATCTCAGCACTAAACTTGATTAAGTTTGTTTGGAAAGTTTTGGTAAGGAAAGAAGTGATCTACTTTCTTACATGCCCACCTTTGTTTTAAAGACCTGAAACTATGTAGGAAAAACAAAGAAAAGAATATTTCCTAAGCAAAGTTTTCAGCCAACACTAGCATAATTCTGCTGCTGCCAGAGAGGGGAATACTGGCTTTTCTGTGTGTGTATATTTGTACATATACATTTCTACCAAACATGTAACACAAAAGAAATAACCCAGATGGGATTCATCAATGCAAGCTTTTTAAATACAACAAGGAATGTTAGGTAAGACAAGCAGCATCAAAATGGTTTCAGCTGGCACCAGAAACTCTACTCGGAAGGTAAGCTGGGTCAACAACACAGTTCTTTTTCAACCATCTTAGAACAAAAGGGTGTCTTTCATACTCACTTATATTAGTTTACTTATCAAGCAAATCCATTTTCTGTTTCCTCCCCTCTCTCCCTACCCTGGGAGTTGCTTTGAAGGCTGAAAAGGCACCAAGGAAAAAGCACATTCCTCAAGAGACAGCATCCTGGAAAATAAGATGTATGTTTGTGTCTGAGTGTGTTTGGAAGTGAAATAAAAAACAATCTTGAAAATCCATTTGCAAACTGTTAAGAATGAACTATGGCTATTTAGAAGGAGACTAGCTAGTAGAAACCCATTAGCAGCCATATCAGGAGATGCTTTTCAATGTTTGTTCGGTGTTCTTCATAACCCCTTTCAGCCTTGGAAGGCTCTCAAGTGAGGAGGGGGAAATGAACTAACATTCCACATAGCACATGCAATATTGATCCTAAAAAGGGCATTGCTAGGCATCTTTTAACCAAAGAAGGAAATCTATAGGACCCACCACAGAGACACACACAGAGAAAAATCCAAGAAAGGGGAATCTTAATGCTTCTGCAGATGTAAAATGTCCCTCTCATGAAACCTACAACTGTGTATCAAAGACTAGATTGTGATTTACAATGAGATGGAACCCAGAATGGGATGGAGTTCATCAAGTGGCTCGTTTGATTGTGTATTGTTGCTGGGAGGGGGAGATACTGTTTTTTTAATCTTTCAAATTGGGTTTTTAATTATGTGTAAGTAGCTGAAGTGAATCACTGAAAGTGAGTGGATGACCATTGCATTGGCATCTTTCAGTCTCAAAAGACTATGGTATTGTGCTCTGGAAAGAGGTCAAAGTTGGAGTGCCCTCTCCAGCATGAAGCCTGGGTACATTAATATGGAGGATAGACTGTTACCCAAGCAGCAGATCCCCCTCTCCACATCGCTGAAATAGACCAATGGAATGGCAAAGCTGATATGACTGGTTCCAGCTGTGTCGCAGGAGTTACCAGAACATGGTAATGAACTGCTTCCGGGACTCTGGCTCTGGATTTTGCCTTGAGGTTGACTCCGGAAGCCTTTTCCAGAAGCAGATATAGCCACAAGGCAGTGGAGATTTGTAATCAGAGTTTCCCTTCTCCTAGAAGATGGTTCTGCCGCTTTATCTGCCATTGGGGTATAGAGCCCTCTTCTGCCTTCAACACTGTTGACCGTCTTCTCCTGTAACTCTGCAAAGGGGCCCTTACAAGGTGCTACCAGCCAGACCAGCTGGACCAAGGTTTTGTAAGGAGGTGTTATTCCTCCATCACTCACCCTGTGTCCTGGCTTATGACAGGCAGAGCCTAGCTTCCCAAAAGTTGGGCCCAGGATGGCAGGTTTGTGGGTGACCATATACTTATCAATAAATAGTCAGAAGATCTGACTTGGTGAAGAAAAATGTGGAAGGAAATGGAAGGAAATCATGGCTAAATTTTGCTAATTTAACTGCATCTATTTATAACCTGGGATGTGGTGGCACAGTGTCTAAGACGCTGAGCTTGTCAATCAGAAAGATCAGCATTTGGTGGTTCGAATCCCTAGTGCTGCGTAACGGAGTGAGCTCCCGTTACTTGTCCCAGCTTCTGCCAACCTAGCAGTTTGAAAGCATGTAAGTAGAAAGCAAGTAGAAAAATAGGAGCCACCTTTGGTGGGAAGGTAACAGCATTCCGTGCACCTTGGTGTTCAGTCATGCCTACCAAATGACCACGGAAATGTTTTCGGACAGCGCTGGCTCTTCGGCTTTGAAACGGAGATGAGCACCGCCCCCTAGAGTTGGGATCAACTAGCACATATGTGCAGAGGAAACTTTACCTTATTTATAATCTGTGCACATAACAAAAATGTGTCAGACCCATTCGTCTTGGCTTTTCTAAGCATGGTTGCTGGGCATGTTGACTGCAATTACAGGGGTCGTAGTCAAGGAACTCTTGAGAATATTCTCAGGCAAGAAACTCTCAATGTACTTAACAAGGCTATGTATCCCGTTCATTTCTCAGACTGAACAAAGTAACCTAAGGGTTTGCTTCACTTTGCCCTGCTCTGGGGCTTTCTCCAGCTATGACAAGTGGCAGAGGAGATGTGGAGTTTTGTGAAATACCTTTTCAAAAATAATCAAAGCTGCCTCATGAAGGCATATCTCAAAGGTGTTCAATCTGGTGACCCCTAAGATGTTAGAATGACAGCTCCAATTTTTCTTATTCTAGGAAAGACGAAAAGGTATTTAACCTAAACTGCTAGCAAAAATAAGGGGAATAAGAAGATATAAAGACTACAAATTTCTCTGCTGTCCTTAGAAATTTCCTTTAGTTTGTAGGTAGAATCTGTCATTTCCAAACAAGTAAGAATTCTATAATTTAGTTTTCTTCAGTATTTCTCTAATCCTCTATACATTGCAGTACTCTGTCACCTGCCAAAAGCCAAAGCATAACTTTTCAGACATTGAGAAATGTTTATTATATTATTATTATACTTTATTCATTAAACATAAAACTCAGTCAACTAAACATTCAAATATGCATCACAAATACCATTGACTGGTGCTAATGGTTGATACTGGTTGCTGCCAGCATCCTAGGTATCAATCAAGTACCTTCTTAAAATATATGGTGTTCCAAGTAGTGCAGTTTTTTGCAGTTATTGCAGGAAGCTGCAATTTGTTGATGTACCTTATAAAATTCTTGGACATGGTACCAAGTGCCAATGGGTATCACAGTTACATGTTTCATCCATAATCAGTAGTTTCGATGGCCAGGTCACGATATTTCATGATTTTTTCCAGTTCTTTTTCTTCAACTCTGGCAACTCCTGCTACCGTGATGTCAATAAATTGTATGTTTCTGCCCTTTACAATTGTGATATCTGGTGTGTTCCAAATGATGATCCGTCTGTATTTGAAAGTTCAACAAGATCTTCACCTTCTCATTTTCGGAAACTTTTTCAGCTTTGTGCTCCCATGACTTTTTGGATACTGGTTAGTCGTCTTTTTTACATAATGACCAGTGGATTAATTTAGCAACTCAGTCGTGTCTAGCTTTGTAATCAGTTTGTGCAATTTTGCTGCATTCACATATTAAATGTGATGTTTTGACTTTGTCATTGCATAGTCAGCAGTTTGGATTGTTGGTGGATTTTTGTATCTTCGCTTTCATGACATTAGTTTGTAGTGCTTGTTCTTGAGCAGCGAGTATTAAACCTTCCATTTATTTCTTGATGGTTCCCATCTTAAGCCATGTCCATGTCAAGTTGTCATCACATTTTCCTTCAATGTTTTTCCAGTGCTGTCCACGCAAAGCTTTGGTTTCCCATCTATTTAATCTGTCATCCAGCTGTTTTTCCTTATATTCTGCCTTTGTTTCTATTGTTTTTATACTGTTCTCCATTTTCACAGCCTGTAGCAATTTTTCTGTACTTTGGTTAACATTATCATTCAAACTTCATTTTTCTTCTTCTACAGTTTGATGGATTTGCAATAGCCCTCTGCCCCCTATTTTTGGTGGCAAGTGCAACCTGTTGATGTCACTTTGTGGATGTAAAATGTGATACATATTCAAAAGTTTGCGCATTTTCCGCTCCAAATTTTGTTGTTGTTGTTGTTGTTGTTGTTGTTATTTAAAGCCCTTAGTCATTTATTAGTTATTCCATGAGAAGTTCACTAATGGTAATCAAACAGCCAGATGGATAATTCTACAACCACACAGTCCAAGTCATTAATTTCATTGTCATCCCTCAAACTGAAATTTACATGTGAAAAAGAAATCCCAACAGTAATCTTAAACAGACTTATTTACAGTGTACCATTGCAGCTTACTTTTGAGCAAACATCCTGAAAATTGCACTTAGAGAACCAATGCAAATGATTTTTTAAAATTATTTTTTATTGAAAAGATTTTTTTACAGAATAAAAATAATTTAAATTTAAACAAAATAGAAGAAAACAAAGAAAAGTAAGTTAATAAGTAACAAATAAAAAAGGGCAAGAAAAACAAGAGAGATATAAAAGGGAGTTTTCAATATTTACAGTAGCTGTAAATTTATTTATATTTTATCCTCTCTGGCTCTGTGCAAATGACATTCACACAATTTAGTTCCAGGATTTTAATCTTGGCTAGAAGTACAAGTGCCCTTCCCATGCTTGCTTTAAACAATAGCAAGAAGTAAACTGTCTTTTATTTCCCACACATTCACAAGTACTACATTATCTTCTTTTTGTTCACACACGAGCATCGAAAAGAGCTTAATTTTTTAAAGTACAAGATAATTCTCAACTCCTGTAAGTATTGATGCTAGCAACATGAATATGACATAATCTACAGTCACTGAGAAAGCTCCAAAGTTCTCATGGAAAGTTTTAACAGTTTAATAATAGGATACAGATCAAGCTCATGGACTTATTAAAATGTAATAAATACAATTTTAACAGTCATCTGGTACTTATTTTATATGCTGTTCTCCTGCCTTTAAAATGAAGTTAATATTCTTGAGTCAAAATATTTAATGACATCAGCTACCTCTTTTTGGATTTTGCTCTCTTGCGTAATAATAAAAAAATAATAACTTCAATAATTAAAAGACAGTAACTTGCTGAGTGGTGGTTCAGCAGTGTTATGGCAATTAAATCAGCTTTTGGATGTAGGTTTTATTGGACTATAATAAAATCTGCAAGCAGATTAAAAAAAGATTCGTAGTGCAAACTCCAGGCGAATCTCTTATGCATCTAGCTCTCTTGATATAACTGAAAATGTAACAGAACTGAGAGTTAATTATAACAAAGCTAATCACTAATTGCTGCCTATTCTTCAAGTCTAAATTTGACAACAGGATGCTTCTCATTTACAGTATAATACTGTACAGTACTGTATTAGCATAAAC
The DNA here is from genome assembly GCF_009769535.1 of Thamnophis elegans. NCBI lineage: Eukaryota > Metazoa > Chordata > Lepidosauria > Squamata > Natricidae > Thamnophis > Thamnophis elegans. The sequence continues at coordinate 73,972,152 of NC_045545.1, forward strand.
TTTTCAAAATATATTTATGGATTTATTTATATTCTCTTGTGGAACTTTGAATTCTTCCAGAAGAAACAAAAAAATGATTCCACTACCCTCTGTGGGTTAGATTAAGAATTACATCATCTTCCCATCTAGTTTTTCTATTTACAGGCTTTTGCTCATTCATTTATTTACCTACCAAAAGGAGTGATAAGGTTGGATTTTTAAAAGCAAAATACTTAATTTTTTGTCATTGCTTGAAATCTTTGTTTATTTAGAATCTAAGAATCTGAAAGAATTTCAGTCCATCAAATCCAACCATAAATTGCTTGAGAGCCATGCTACATTCTATCTAGATAGGCTACTTAAAAATGTTGGGGTTTTTCCGTTTGTCAATATAAGATTTTAATATTTAAAAGCTAAATATTTCTAATAGCATCAGTGGTGCCTAGACCTGGAATTCAAAATGTTAATACAGCAGGTGTAGCCTTGGGATCCAAGCTCCATCCCCTTTGTTCATGCCCAGGTAGAAAGCCAATTATGAAAGATGTATCCTCATTAGATTAAGCACAGAAATTATTCTGTACTTCAATAGTTCTCTCTCGCACACACTTACCTACACATTACTGAAGAAATTTTTCCACACATTAAAAATAATACAAATGTTGAGTTTAAGATAAATGAAGAAAAGAAATAGAAAGATGAAAAAGAAATATAGAAAAAGCAGAAAAGAAAAAAGAAAAATGAAGTAACGGCTTCCAGTCTTCTTTACAGAAGTTATATATTTCTCTAAAGTTCAGATCTAAGTTTCCCCCTTTCCATAATCTCCCCTTTTTAGTCGTCAAACTCATAAATCATGTCCATTTTTTTTCTTTCTATTTTTCAGCAAAAAGTCTTTAAGGGGTTAACAGTTTTCATTCATCGCCATGAAAGAGGATTTGCTTTAAAAAAATATTTCCATAGGGAAAGACAATTTCAATTAAATCCTCACAGATGGGATGCAAAATGGTTCCATCTTTGTTTGTTTGTTTATTTATTTATTTAGTCACTCATGTACAGGATAACAGTGATTAGTGATCAGTTGTGATTTCCAGATTTTTTTCCATTCTGCTCATTGAAACATTGATTAAGCTTAAGTACTAGCCTTAAAGCAGAATTTGCAGTGACTTTAGACTGCAAGTATAAACTGGAGTGCACCATAGTTGGAATATGTCTTCAAGTCTAAATTTGACAACAGGATGCTTCTCATTTATAGTATAATACTGTACAGTACTGTATTAGCATAAACTTTTCAAAAGATATTTATGGACTTATTTATATCCTCTTGTGGAACTTTGAATTCTTCCAGAAGAAACAAAAAATCATTGCCATAAGTGTTTAGCCTTATAGCTAACAATTGCTTCCTAATGGAAGTCAAGTCTTCAAACTTTTGTTCAAGATATTTCATTTAATCAGCTGTATGAACATCAAGACAATTTCAATTAAATCCTCACAGATGGGATGCAAAATGGTTCCATGTTTGTTTGTTTATTTATTTAGTCACTCATGTAGAGGATAACAGGAGTAAGAATAAACATGAATAAGAACACGGGAAATAGGTACAAATAAATGGGGGCAGAAGGACAGGGACGTTATGCACGCTGGTGCGCTTCTGAGGTCTCTTAAATGATGTTTCTAAATATTCTGTATATTTGTTTAGCTATGAGGTCTCTTAAGTCAGTGTTTCTCAACCTTGGCAACTTGAAGATGTCCGGACTTCAACTCCCAGAATTCCCCAGCCAGCGAATTCTGGGAGTTGAAGTCCGGACATCTTCAAGTTGCCAAGGTTGAGAAACACTGTCTTAAGTGATGTCTAAATATTCTGTATACTTGTTTAGCTATGAGGTCAGAGTAGTATGTGACTATTCTGTACTGACCTGTAATAATCTCTCCTCTACAGCCTGCAATTTCCCAACCTGGCCGAAAAACTTCCTCAGTACAGATTTGGAATTGGACCCGCCCCGCACAAAACCATTCCACGACAGGCATGTTTGAATGTGCCTCCTTCGATTTAAAGGATTCGATTGCCAGCCATTCAGCGAACGCCACATCCTTCCTTAAGCTCCGCCCAGTGCCAAAGCCACCGTGTTGGAATGTACCATTCGTGCTGACCAAGGGGAAATGAGCACCAGAGCCGGCGTTCCCATTCTTTAAACTACGTTCCACTCCCACAGGTTGAAAGGAGCGAATCGGTCTGCCTTGTCCAAATATTAATCCTGCTGTTTAAGAGCAAGAGTTACGTCGGGCTAAATAGTACATTCCACAGCTCCGGGCGGAAGTGGGGTCTTCCCTTGGTGTGCAGGCGAGGGGGAAAATGGCGGCCCCGGGTAAGGAGTGTGGTGAGGTGGTGACGGCGTGGAAAGGGATTGTTGCCTTTGCAGTCCTGCTTAGGGAGGGCGAGTAGAGGAGCCCTTTCTGAAGTCTGGGGTGTGAGTTCCCCTTCAGGGAATCTGGGAAAGGGCCTTGGCACGATCAGAATGAATCTTACCTATCATGTCAAGGCTGATAAAAAAAGCTTCACCTGCTGAATACCTACCTGTCAAGCAGTTGAGGAACACAAAGGAGCCTTATTTGGAGCGAAATGCCTCAGTTGTTATTTAAAGCAAGTGGCGATTGTATGCGTTCGTTAAACTTACTCTAAATAGAACTGAGCCTGTTCGCTACTGTAGCATTAACTGAACAGGGTTGATACCCTAAAGGGTTTTTTTTCCCTACAGCATTAATCCTGTACATTTTTATTTTATGTTCCTTGATGCTTTCTGTCAGGTAATTGTGCTTAGGTAATTATGTTCTTTAATATCCTTGTCAGTATGCAGATGTAAATGTAATCTGGTTCAGAAAACACATTCTTGAATATAAAATTGCATTAGAAGATTGTAATAATTTCGGCTTTTTGATCAGTAAGCCTGGTTCGATACCTACCTGGGTTCTGCCACTTTCTTTTGCACAAGATCGATCTCTGTACCATTTAAAATGGGCAAGAAAATTGGGATTAAGTAGCTTGAAAAGTTGTTTGCATTCATTCATTTCTATTTTGTAATGGGGATGAATGAAATTGAAAGGTGATTGATTCTGATGGTCATTTTAAATTAATGGGACTATTTGTATTTGAGACAGAATAGTATTGTCTATCTTCAAGTCCTGTGGCAAACTTTTTTGTATGTCAGTGTCACTTCAGAATGGCTAATTACAAGTCTTGCATTTTCCAAGCTTCTTTGTACTATAGGTGGCAGGAAATTAATTGCAACTGAGATAAAGCAATTTCCCATCTGTCCCCTTTCAACCAATTATGGTATTTGCATTTTTATTTGGGCTAATAAAAACACTCTTTTGTCATTCCACGATATCTAGAAGAACACAGATATTTTTTTAAACAAATCAACTTTAATATTTGCAAATATATTCCTTGTTTTATTGGAAAGGTAGCCTGTTTTAATAAAACTTGTTAACAGTATGTTATGCATGAGCATCAAATTGATTTCTTTAATTATATGTTTTTGACTCTATAATACTTTTTCTCCTTGGGCTAAGGATATCTGAATAGTGTAATGATCCAACTGGATAAAGAAAATTATTCAACAACTAATATATGCACTCAACAATGATATTCACAGGCGTTTATCTTTTCTTGTTTTTTTTCAGGGTATCTTACATTTTTCATTTTGGTCTTAATATCTGTGGACAAGATAGCAGCCTTGACTCCTAGTCATTACCTCACACTGCATGATGTTCAGAGGTTACAAAACTCTTTGGATCGTCCATTTACTGATTTAGAAGGAAGTTATTATACCATCATAGGATTGAATCAATTAGGTGGGAAAGTAGCTGATGAAAAGGTGAGGATATATCTTTGGGACATTCAAAATATTGATGAATTCATGATGAATGAACTGATTATCTGCACATAAATTACTGCAAGCATAAATTTTGCCATCTGCTCTGGGCAAGCAATATTTCTTTCAGGTATACAAATATGTACTTAAGGGGTTGCCAACCTGTGGGCCATGGGCATGCACTGGCTCACCCACACGAGTGTCACTGTGAGTGTCATGGGTGCTCGCAGCCGCGCTTGCGACCCTATTCACACAAGCAGTGTGTGTTTGCGTGCATGTGGACACACATACACCTGCCCATGCCACAAAACCATCTCTTCTTTCCCCTGAAGCTGAAAATTGCCCTCTGACAATGTTGTAGAGCAAAAGACAAACCGAGAAACAATCAATTCTCATAATGATTCAGTAGCGTTCTTATACAGTTTTTATTTCTTAAAACCTTAGAATTCTTACCTGGAAATGTTTATGCTTTAGCCTTATTTTGTTATTTTTATATAAATCTCAATAAGTTACTGAATTTTATTGCAAGTATTTTTAATAAACAAACATGGAACAGCATTAATAAACTTTACATTGATGTCTCTACTTCTGGGAGGGGAACATGGGAGAGACATCAAAAGTAAGAAAAGCAATAAAACCTAAACAAAAATGTATTCTTTTGTATCAGGCAATTGCTTATTTTGAATTCCTCTTGAAATAATTGGCTTATGTATACCTGAACCCTTTCTATTAACATTTTAGGAAATAGAGAAGAAATTATGTATATTATATAATAGATAAAGAAGATATATAAGTAAAGAAATAAAGAACTATCACATTTTAACATGATAATGTAATTTATTATTCACCCATAAAATATATTTGTTTCACTTTTATTCTTCTCTAGCTTCTTTGAGTTGAATTGCCCATATTTTTATTCATCAGTCTCATTCACAGTCACCTTACATTACAGCTTGGAGATCTTTCTATAAGTGTGGAGTACAGAAACTTAAGACTGTAACTTTGTTCATATGATAAGCATCTTCTTAATTTTTATAAGGCAAAAGCAAGAAAAACTAGAAGTAGCCAATATGTATATATAAAAGAACTGTGTTGTAATTAACAATATGTTTGATTAGGGAGATCAAGGTTCAAAGCCCAGCTCAGTCATAATACTCAACAGATGAAATTGAATGACAGGATTGTTGAACACCGTGACAATAAAAGGTGAAATGCGGTGGTGTACTTGCTGGTTTTGGAACGAACATAACCTATTATATACTATTTTGTATCATCCTGATTTAGGTTAATTAGGAATTAGCTATGTATTATTTATTTTTAAAATGGAATGAATCTGCCTTATGTTGAGTCAGAATGGTGTTCAGTTTATGAGTATTGTCTATATTGGTAATGTTCCTTCATGGTTTCATACAAGGTTTTTCTGGAAATAATAGAAATAGAAATTGATATTCTTCATGCAGAATATATTCTTCTCTCCAAGACTAATGCCTATTCCTGCTGCTCATATCTTCTACAAAATATTTTAATCCAGCTATATGTGTTCTATTATTATTATTATCGCAACAACAGAATTGTATCACAGCGGCCAGTTGTTTCGCCGGATTTGGCATTGATTACTAGTCGGGCCCCACCCAGGGGCCTAGGACGTCGTAATGTATTTTCGTAATATGCATGCAGATCCAAGCAGTGCGGCTTTTTGCATTTGACTGATGGTGATTTTGTCAATTTTTAACTGTTTTAAATGTAATTCCAGTGCTTTTGGAATAGCACCCAGTGTGCTGATTATCACTGCTGCTTTGTGCCATAATCGTTGGATTTCGATTTTTAAGTCCTGGTATTTCGCGATTTTTTTCATATTCCTTCTCGTCGACCCTGCTATTACCTGGTATTGCGATGTCTATGATTGTAACCTTATTTTTCTCAACCAGTGTGATGTCTGGTGTATTTTGCGCCAGTATTTTGTCTGTTTGTATGCGGAAATCCCACAAGATCTTGACCATCTTATTTTCGGTGACTTTTTCGGGCTGATGTTCCCACTAGTTTGTTGCTGTTTTAATATTATAATTTTTGCACAAATTCCAATGGATCAATTGTGCCGCAATTTATAATCAGTCTGCATGATTTTTTTAAAGTAGCTGAGTATGTGATCAACAGTTTCATCAGCTTCTTTGCAAAGTCTGCATTTGGCATCATCAGAGGATTTTTTGATTTTGGCCTTAATGGCATTTGTGCAGATAGCTTGCACAGCCAGGATTAGTTACTCTGTTTCTTTCTTTAATGTACCTGCTGTTAACCATAACCAAGTTTTCTCACTGTCCACTTTATCTTTTATTTTTTCCAGAAATTGGCCATGCAGTGCTTTGTTCTGCCAACTCTCCATTCTTGATTTTATCACATCTTTTCTGTATTCTTGTTTCGTCTGTTGGGCCTTCAGTAGATTTTTGTTCTTTACTTCGATTAATAGATGTTCTTGACTTTCTTTTAAATAACCAGCCAGTGCATGTTTTTCTTCTTCAACTATTTGCTTCACTTGTAATAATCCTCTGCCACCTGATTTTCGGGGCAGGCATAGTCTATCAGTATCATCACGTGGATGTAAACTGTAGTGCATTGTCATTAGTTTCCTGGTTTTTCGGTCCAAAATGTCCAAATCAGCTTGTGTCCAGTTAACTATACCAGCTGTGTATCTTATAATTGATATTGCCCAGGTATTTATGGCCTTGATTGTATTTCCACCATTCAATTTAGATTTCAAAATTTTCCTAACTCTGTTGGTATACTCTCTCCTGACAATAGTTTTTATTTCTCCATGCTTGATGTTATCCAACTGCAGAATGCCTAAGTATTTGTAGGCTTCATTTTCATTTAATTAGTTGGCCATTGGGTGGTTCAATTCCCACACATGTAGTGATTTTGCCCCTTTTTATGGATACAGTGGGGCATTTTTCCATGCCAAACTGCATTGAAATATCGGTGCTGAATACTCGGACTGTGTTTGTCAGTGATTGGGTTTCTATTTCTGACTTTCCATAGAGTTTCAAATCATCCATATATAATAAATGTGAAATTTTTTCAGCTTCTTTGGCTGTTTGATAGCCTAATTTCATATTTTTTTTAAGGTTACTGATAGTGGGATCATTGCGATGATGAAGAGAAGAGGTGAAAGTGAATCACCCTGGAAAATTCCTTGCTTGATATTAAACATTCCGTAGTTCTCATTCTCTACTGCCAACTCAGTTCTCCATTGTTTCATCGCCTTTTCAGTAAAGGATATAATATTTTTGCTAATGCCAATTGTTTCTAAGCATTTTATGATCCAACTATGTCGAATGCCTTTTTGTAATCAATCCAGACCATATTCAAGTTCGTTTTTCTGTTCTTACAATTTTCTAATATCATTTTATCAATTAGGAGCTGATCTTTTGTGCCCCTGCTCCTTCTTTTCTTGCTTTTTTGCTCTACTGGCAAGATGTTGTTTGTTTCCAAATAATCCATAATGTTATCTGCAATAATGCCTGTGAGTAATTTAAAGGTTGTTGGCAAGCATGTTATTGGTCTGTAGTTTTCAGGTGTTGTTCCTTTAGTTGCATCTTTCTGAATCAAGTATGTTTTTCCAGTTGTCAACCATTCATCAATTTGGCCATTTTGTAAAATTTCATTCAGTTGTCTGGCCAATATTGCATGTAAAATTGTTGTTGTTGTTATTTCAGACAGATAATTTATGTATGAGTTTGAACATTTATAATTCTTTCTGGATTTAGCAATAGAGTTCCTCCAATAGATGGTGCTAACACTTCATTTGCTGCCTATTTTTTTATTATCTAACTAGGACAATTTGCACTTTTATCAGTTATTTTAATTAAACCCATAAAAGAATCTCAGCCTTCTTAACTGTCTGGCTTGGATGTTACACAGGGTCAGTATTATTTAGTATTTGGATGAGAGACCTCCAGGGAAAACCAGATTACAGACTACATGAGAAACTTTCAAAAAGTTTGTAATAGTGAATTACTTCTAAGTGGCTGCCCAGGGAGCAATATGGACAATATATCAGTAAAGTCACTAGGAATTGAAAGAGTTTTTTTTAACTTGATAAATATCTATCTCTGATTTAGTGTAATTGCCTTGTGGCTACCACTTATAAGAACTAGAAAAATGCCTTCCTTCCTTACATCCAGTATTATTTTTTGTTACCTTCCTAAATCAGGTACTCCATGTTTTACTAAGAATTTATCTGTTATGTACTGAAAATATTTTATAGATGCCTGTGCTTGTTTCCATAGATAAAACGCCTCATGTCTTTGAGAATGAAGGAGCAAAGCAGGCTGTAATATAAGCAAGAAAGGGAATAGAAAAGGAACTTGTCTTTTCATTTTTTTGTTATTGTAGTGGAAGGAAATAAATGAATTATGAACTATCTTATACCATATCTCATTGTGTATATCTAGCCTGGTATTAGCTTTTTTTACAAAACAAAATTGGTAAGATTTTCCCTGGTAAATAACTCGAACATTACATTTAGCATGTGCTAATTGCCTTAATTATTTAATTCCAACTTTTTTTTCTTAATAGGCTGCTTGCAATTTTATAAAAACTAAATTGGACCCTGATAGTATTGATTCCCTCTTCTATGCTGCACAGGGAAGTCAGGCACTAGCTGGATGTGAGGTAAGTTCATTTTTTACAGGAAAAATATGTTCTTTTGTACAAATGTTTCATCTGTTTGTCTTATGATTAATTTTACAACATCTTTTTCCAAGTCATCTGTTTGTAGACTAAAATAAGCAGTTATTAAATAGCATTATAGCAGAAGGCAGATTATTTAACCTGTTTTAAGCAATCTGACAGTGCAAATTAAACCATTAGGGCTTCAAAATAAAATTAGGTATATTTTTGTTCTATGTGGGATAGAGTTTCTATTTATGTAGTTAATATTCTTATAATTGACTATTTCTGAGTAGCTGAAAGTGACTTATATGTGATGCTGGATTATTTTCAACTAAGCTATTTATAAGCAGAAATGTATGATATGCATTCAATTTATGGGAGGGCAGTTTACTGGTTTCTTATTTTTGCAGAACCAGAGCTGTCTCTAAGTGGTTAGTTGTGATTTCCAGATTTTCTTCCATTCTGCTCATTGAAACATTGATTAAGCTAAAGTACTAGCCTTAAAGCAGAATTTGCAGTGACATTAGACTGCAAGTATAAACTGGAGTGCACCATAGTTGGAATATGTCTTTTGTTCAAGATATTACGTTTAATCAGCTGTATGAACATCAGTCTCAATTCTCTCTGTACATCCAAAATAGTACTGTTCATTTATAGAGGTCAGTATCATTAGGTTTTGAAGAACCTAAAGTTAGGATGTAAACAGTAGTATAAATAGAATCCCTGGGTTCAATCCCTTGTCCTCCAGTTAAAGACATCACATAATAATAAATGGGAAAGATCTCTGCCTGAAATTCAGGAGTTGTACATCAGAATGGATAGTACAGTAGTCTGATTTATATATATATTGTCATTGTACAAAATAAATACAATGAAATTTGGCATGTCAGAGTTTTGTTTCTTAATTTGGAGGAGTTTGAAGACTTGACTTCCATTAGGAAGCAATTGTTAGCTGTAAGGCTAAACACTTATGGCAATGATTTATGTATACTGCATTTAGTGTATTATTCCTAGATTGCAATTTCAAATGAAACCAGGGAATTGCTACTTGAAGCTATCAGTGAAGATTCTTCGATTACCCAGATTTATCATGCTGTTGGAGCCCTGAATGGTTTTGGGCTTCCTCTCGCTTCCCAAGAAGCCCTAACTGCACTCACTTCTCGTCTTAGCAAAGAAGAAAACATCTTGGCGTAAGTGTTTATCTTGAGGATCACTCAGAGAAACATTTGGAACACCAAAGCTAGGCTGCTGTGTTGTTATTTACTTCTGCATTATAGGTTTTTTTTCTCTTCAGATGAACTGAGTTATTTAATAAGGTCTAATTTACTGACACTTATGTAACTTATGTCACATGGTTTAACGAGCCATAAGCATGGAACAGAATTGGGAATATAATTGGATTACTGTACATTGAAGCTTTGGGGATTGATGAACTTCTGACTTAGCTATTCATAGAAATGTTAATTATCACACCTGGATGTTAGAATTCGGAAACTGCTACAGTTTCTAATCTAGGAAAATAAAATTGACTTTAATCAAATCATACAACTTTTTAGTAACATTTTATGCAAACTTTTTTACCAAATGAATCCAAATTTGTTAGTGCTGTTTTAATGGATATTCATGTTTCATACTTCTGAGATCAATCCTCTTGTAATTGGTAGGATCATATATTATGGTTTCTGTTGTTTCAGAACAATTCAGGCTTTGCAGACTGCATCCTATTTGTCACAGCAGGCAGATTTAAGAAGTATTGTGGAAGAAATAGAGGTTTGTTTTAGATTTATTCGTTATACTGTGCCCTTCTGCTTTATTCTCATCTAACTAACCATATAAAATATATTAAAACAATTTTTAAAGCAATATACAGGTAGTCCTTGACTTACAACAATTTATTTAGTGACTGTTCAAAGTTACAGCAGCACTGAAAAAAGTGACTTACGACCATTTTTCCCACAAACATTGCAGCATCTTCCTGGTCATGTAATCAGAATTCAGAAGCTTGGCGACTGACAGTTGCCATGTCCCAGGGTCATGTGATCCCTTTTGCAATCATCTAATGAACAAAGTCAATGGGGAAGCCAGGTTCACTTAATAACTGTGTTGCAAACTTGACAACTGCAGAAATTCACTCAACAACTGTGGCACAAAAGGTTGTAAAATGGGGCAAAACTCGTTTAACAAATGTCTCACTTACAGGACTACCTTTAACTATATTTTAAATATCAACAATATTCTTAGAGCAGTAAAAGAATAAATGGCACGCAAGTCTCAAATACTCATCTTTTTTCATGAATCCATGCCACCAGATCAAAAGGTTGACAAATTTTTCTTTCAAAAACTATATTTCAAAGAGGTGGGGATACCTACCAGTTAGTGTCAGAGGGATGCAAAAAGAGGTCTAACTTTCATTTTCTCTGTCTTTTCATTATCCATATTTTAATTATTTTTGCCCCCTCACTCTCACAAAGTCCATCCATTATAGAGTTAGGGTGCTTAAGATTGTTGCTGTCCTGTCCTATTCTCAGTTCCCACTGCATTTTTTTTGCTGTGTTTGCATTTAATATTCAGGTTCTTTTCTGCACTGAGTTCTATTCATTCTTTAGAATCAGAATAACCTTTTCTTCAGTTGATGTTCCCTAGATATGAAAATAATATCCAAATATTAATAAGGTGAAAAGAAAAAAGGCAGCAAAACTCCTGGGTATGGGAGGACATGCTGTATATTATTAGATGGATGAAATAAGTGTAAAATTATTTGCTGTGATCTTTTTGTAGGATCTTGTTGCACGCTTGGATGATTTAGGAGGAGTGTATCTACAATTTGAAGAAGGGCTTGAAGCAACTGCATTATTTGTAGCCGCCACTTACAGACTCTCAGATCATGTTGGCACTGAGCCAGCAATAAAAGAAGTAGGTAACTTGGAACATGCTGTGGTAATGATTTAAAATAAAAAACTATAAATTCAAAGCTGAATTTGGACTATTGCAAGATGTAAATGGGTTCACAAACTAATAATAATTTCTATTGTAAGATAATATTTTGAGTGCTTGGCAACTGGCTCACATTTCCACATCCCATGCTCCTGTGGTCTTAATTTTGAGCATTTGGGGGAAACAGCTATGGCATTTGCTTAAGCACTGCTGCAAAAAAGGTCATAAGACTTATGACCATTATTCCGGGATCAATTATGGTTGTAAATTGAAGAGCTGTTGTAAGACAAATATACATGATCTCCATACTGAATTTACATTCTCAACCAAAAAAGGAGGGTTTAAAAAAATGAGTACTCCTCCTCTAAATTCTGTAGGTAACAAATAGGCACACCACTATAAGATGTTAAGATGGTAATATAGTACATAATAGCCCTAGGCCTCACAGTGTATGGTACTGCCTGCCTCTTAAATCCATCATCTTGTTCTTGCTTCTTGTTTGGAAAGAAGAGAAAAATAACTCTGTTAAGCTCTGCTCTGGGTTGCACTTAATACAAATAGTTTATTTTTATGCTCTTACCTTAATTCTGAAGTTAAATAATTTCAACATCATATATGGGAAAACTGCTACAGTCTCAGAGTTATGGCAACTGGATTTCTTTTCTTTTTGGTTGAAAGCAGCAAAAAGTTTCAAACCAAAAAGAAAAAAAGTCCAATTGCCATGATTCAATTTCCAGACAACTGTGTCTAGATGACTGAGAATCTTCGTCAATCTTCAGTCACTGTTTGGAGTCCTCCTGCATCTTTAAAACATAAAGCAATCAGATAAAAACTGTATGCAGGCAAAGGTTTCCCAAAAAAGATATAAAATGTTAATTATCTAGGGTGCAGTGAAAAGTTACACAGTTGGTAAAATTGACATATAAAATTGACAGATACAAGTTTAAATTTTATGGGAAAGTCAATAATTACAGGAAAACTAGAAAGTGTTTATAATCTGTAGGAATACTGAGTTATTCTGGCTCGGATGTCAGGTGTGATTAGGCTACTCACAATGACAGGAAGGAAACAGTGAATTTAACAAATTGAAAGAAAGAAATTTAATATATCTCAGGTAAAAGCATTAACTAATGGGCTGCATCAGATGACCTTATAATGTGGAGAAAGATTCAAGTTATTTATGAAACTTTTTAAATGTCATCTTCAAAAAAAAGTCTTTTGTCTTGACAGTTAACGGCTAGTCACAAAATTATGTTTTGCTGAACTGAAAATATAATTAGTGCCTATTATTTCCAATTAGTATTGGGAATGTGTAATGGACTAGAAAGGTCTCAAGTCTATTTCCTCTTTTTAAGAATTGTTGCAAAAACAATACTTTCTAAATCACATCTTTAAACATTAGTCAGGTGAATCTAAAGTGATGTGTTATAGACTGCTTGTCATAAAGTGTTTTTAAAAATACCAAACTCCCAAATTGGCCCAATTAAAAGTAATTATTTGGTGTGAGTTGTGCATTGTGTTGTCAGGAACTCTGAATTTTTTTAATATATAGAAATTGTGTTAATAAATTCTATTTCATAGGAGAAATTAAAACTGCTTGAGGTTATTGTAATTTATTAGTGATTTATTGTAATTGTTATTGTAATCTGCCTATTTATATGGGCATGTTTTTATATGATTCCACAGAAAGAATTAAGTTTGACAAATTTTCAAACCAGCGACAATGCTTTTAATGGGATGGGATGTTTTGATTAGGTACCTAAAATAGAGGTAAAAATAATCTCTCCAGCTTTTCTTTATAACAAGAATAACAAAATCTCTTTGTTTGAAGAATATGGACAAATGGGATTCAAAATTAGTAACACCCTCTTCTCAAAAGGTTCCCAAACCTTTTCTTTTCCTTACAGTCTTTTTTAAAATGTCTCAGAAATCATGATTACTATGCCCTATGCAAACATTGCTCCTCCAGCTGCTTTGAGACACGCCAAATCATTGGTCCTCTGAGTGACAGCACTTTCTCTTTCTGAGTACAGAAACTTAGCTACTCATTTAGATTTACATGATAATCTCTGTCTTTTTGAGTAGAACCTGTATGTCTGAGAGAAGTAATAAGTACCATTAATCTATAAAAACAGGACAAACTACTGAATATTTATCCTATTGAGCGTTTAAAATATATGTTAAGGTAATTGTCCCAGTACTATTTGAAGTCCATTATAAATCCATTTTAAAGTTGCTGTTGACTGCAATCTATTGTCAAATTTTCTGGTTAACCATATATGTAAAAAATTTGACAGTGATTTTATTAACATACGCGACAACCTCCACAAAAAAAATTTTGTTAGTGTATTCCTAGCCTCATACTGGATCACCAGTATATGCTTGTTTTCTGTTTATGAATTAGCTGTCTATCAAGGTAATGGGAAGACTAAGCAATAATAAATATTTCATGTAATGAAGATTTAATGATACGTTTAGAAATTTGACTAAATGATTTGCTGTATATAATATAGCTTTTTAATTTTTCCTCTTTTTCCATAGTTCCTTTCTTTTTGTCTCTTAAAACAATAAAATGCTGAAACCAATTTTTTCTTATTATTTTTTATTTTAAGGATCAGCTCATCCTCCTGATGAATGCAGTTTTCAGCAAGAAAAACTTTGAGATTCTTTCAGAAGCATTCAGTGTAGCTTGTGCTGCAGCCTCCCTTTCCCAGAATCGTTACCATCTGCCAGTCATTGCTGTGACTGAGGGACCTGCTGCAGTTTCTCACCATCAGCCAATACTCACGGTCAGTGGCTGCACCAAGAGTGTCTTAATGCCTGAAGTAGAAAGTGAAAATATTTGCATTGGGAAGATAATACAAAAACTGGTTGTTAAAGCGGCGGTGACTGACATTTTCTGGAACCAATCTATCCTCTAATAATGAGCCGGGAACCAAAAATTAATTTCAGAATATTTTATAGAATGCATATTATAAAATGCCAAGTCATGTCTGGGGAATTGCATTAAAAAAAACAATGAGAGACTTAAAAATATAGAATGTCTTTCCCATGCAACTATTATTTTTCCCCTTTGGAGTTAAACTGAGCAGAATCTTACAGTACAGCTTGAACTGAATTTAGGAAAGCTACCAAGAAGCAAATAAAATTAATTTGTGCTGTACCCTGCTAATAGATCACTGCTTGGTGATCAGTAAAAAAGATAGCATCGTACGATTAATGATTTCAGGTATAAACTCAGAAGCCTCTTAATGGATAGTTCATTAATAGATGCCAATGACCCTTTAGAATTCCTCTTTAAATAGGTTAAGAATAGACAGCAATAGTTCTCTCACTCCTTTTAAGCTTGAATTCCCAGTGGCCCAGACAGAATGACCAATACTAGAAGTTACACATCTACCATTGAAGAAATACAATTTATATTTTAGGCTTGCTGCTCGAAAATAATTCCTGCATATTAATTTTAAGTGAGGTGAAGTAAATTCCTAAAGGAGGGGCGGGTAGAGGCTGATCAAACCACCTGGGTCAAGATGTCCCACAATGGGGTTGCTATTACTGAGAAGTTCCAAAAGTGCTTTTTCAAGAGGCAACTGGACTTTCTGGTTTTTCTTTGAAGATATTTGCTTCTCATCCAAGAAACTACTTCAGCTCTGAAGCTTCTTGGATGAGAAGCAAAACATCTTCAAAGAAAAAAAAACCAGAAAGTTCAATTGTCTCTTGAAAGAGCACCTTTAGGACAACCATGACCTGGATGACTGATCTCCAGAGATAGACTTTTACTGAGAAGGTCTGCTTTCTAGTCAAATCCTTAAATTCCTAAGGTGGTTTTAGGTGTCCCTTCTATTTTTGTAATGGTTTTTAGTTTTTATATTTTGAGTTATTCTAGACTCTTTTGGTTTGCCATGTCCATTCTTTAATATTGATTTAGATTGGTGCAGTTTATAAATCTTGTAAAATTTATATTTATTGCTCATTAAAAACACTATTGTCAATTTTAAAAGCTCCTCTCAACCCAAGTTTCTCCAAAGCAATTTGGATAAAAATACCAAACCAGTAAATTTAAGAATGAATGCTATCTTCTGTGAATAAACCAAGGTTGGTACAGTCAGCTGCACCAGAAGTTATGTACAGTGTTAATAATGCATTGTTATACAACAGTGGACCATGGAGCAAAATAGAGCATTAAGAAAGCAGCTGTCAGCCTCATCATCCATTTTATAGGTTATTATCTTAGCTGTTGGAGATCTATTGTGAAAGACTAGGAGCATCACAGCTGTCTGGGCCTGTGCCCATTACAAAGTCATTACTATCAAATATACCAAGATCTGAGTTTCTTGGTAGCTGGTAATTTCTTAAAGATGTGATACAATTTGGTCTAGTGGTTAAGACACCAGTCTTTAAACCAGAACACTGAATTCTAGTCCTACCTTACACCCAGCTGGGTGACTTTGGATCAGTCACACTCTGTCAGCCCAACTCGACTCACAGGGTTGTTGTAGGAAAAATAGGAGGAGGAGGAGGCGTGTTAAATAATGTTTGCCACCTTGAGTTAGTTATAAAAAATAATAAAGGTGGGGTAAAAAAGAAAAATATATGTCTTGTGGAAGCTGGCTTTTTTTTCTCATTTCATCACAGAGATAACTTTGAAGTACACAAAATGTATGTTTGGAACGATAAGTGTGAGAGAATGAAGCTGGAAAATTGAATTATGTGTCTTACCTGTCTAAACTCTTACAGTCTTGAGGTACAACATATCCTCTTAGTTGATGGATACAAGGAAAACAGTATTTTTAAATATAGGCTATATTTAGGCTACACTATATGATTTAAATTTAAATAACAAGACTTAAAGCTATAACAAGGAATTAATTAGATGTAGTTTTTGGAAGATGGCCAGAAATAATATCTGAAGTAAAACAAACAGAAGATCGTCAGGACTTCTCCATAACTTTGTCTTTTCCTAGAATTTGTTATTTCGCTGATAGTCTTCATATATGAGGAGGAACAATAATTTTACAAATCTTTTACATTCTTTAGCTTAAAGTGACAAACGTGATGTCACAGCCACTAACCCAAGCAACTGTAACCTTGGATCACGTAAAGTCTGTTGCAACTAAAGCCACCGTCCTTCAACAGTCTACTTTTTCTCTGTCTGGGTAAGCAGAATATTGTTTTTCAAAACTTTTGTTCTTCATTTTCAGCTTGGAAGATCCCCATTCTTCCCAAGAATGTGGAAAGCATGGAGAGATGAAAAATAGATATGCATCCAGTAATGCTCATGAATAGCTCACTCTTTTTGACATTTGGAATTCATAGTTTTTGTTTCCAAATAGTATCTTGTGACTTCATTCTGTTCCCTTGCTGTTGTGAGCCACTGTTATAAGCAAGTGCATCCTGCTTCTGGCATTTTTAATAATTGCTATGTATATGACAATCAATTTTCTGCAAATTTACAGCTATACTTTTATTAACAGAGACGTCTTTGAGCTGAATTTCATGAGTGTCAAGCCTGCTAGCGGCTATTATGATTTTACAATCACTATTAATGGAGATAGTCGGTTTATAGCAAACAAAGTTGAGGTAGGTATATATTCTAAGCCCTTTTTTATTCTGGGAAGGAACTTGTTCATTACAGCTATTTTGACTCTTGTTAGTTGAAAAATACTTATTTTTGTCAACATATAATTTGTTGCAGAATCCAATCTAGTTGGTCACCAGGACCAGAGGTTTTGTCTTCCGAGCTTTTGTGCTGGAGCTGATCTTCAGAGAACTTCTCTCTGGTCATTAGAAGCTAGAGAGAAGTTCCATGGGTTGGCTCCAGCACACGTCTGAAAGCTTGGAAGACAAAACCTCTGGTCCCAGTGACTGGATTCTGCAATATTATCCTGTGACACATATAGTCAACCCTTCATTCATTTCATTTGTTTTTCATGGGTTGTTGTGTTGTTTTTTTAATTTACGTAGTTGTCCATGGAGTATGTCCTTTCCTTCTCCCTTCCCAAATAACTGTTACCATAATACTAGGCTTTGTATCAGAATGTGTGATGGTCAGACTCTGAAGGCCTGTGCATAAAAAATTTCCTGGGACAAAAAAATATGTTCCATCGAATGGATAGGGAGAACAATAAAATGAGTGTAACTGATGTGATTATATTATATTTTAATAAATATTTTAAATTATTGGCTTTTTTGTAGAGGCAAACATCCACCCTGGACTTGGCAAACAAAGGTTCATACCAACCATACCCTAATTTTCTCACATTCACTGTATCTCACATATACCACTTTCAGAAAGACATTCAGTATTTTGTCTTATTAAGAGGTAGCCTCATATTACTTTGCTTTGCTCTTGCAAAAAGACCAAGCTAGGGTATCCTGTTCATGCTTTAAATATATATATATATATATATATATATAGCCTGTATTTGGGGAATGTGTAACTGTTATCCTGTTTCTTCTATTCAGCATCGATATGATTGCATCCCATATTTACTAGAATTTGTTTAATTAAAAATTAGTTTTACGAAACAACTAGCCACGTGCAAACTGCATGCTAGCTAGCCATCTGCAACATACATTGTAAGAAGGGAGTTGATATAGTTAAGAATCCAGATCTAGGCTTCATCATTCTTGGCAGTCTGTGATGCTTTGGGGTTAAGAGCTTCCCTTCTGAAAACTACTCCCTATTGTCAGATAGGCAGAATTTCCCTGTCTTCCCTTGTACTAGGATCTCTGTAAAGTGAAGCAGAGCCCTGTGTTGAGCCCTAGAAGAATAAAGGAGAGGTCCAGCTGCCTATCTGCTTCAGAATGACAGAGCAGGGCTTGTAGCTGCTCCTTCTTGAGTGTCTACAAGTTTGACTTATTCATCTGGAACTCCTGCAGGCATGGCTCATGTGGTTGGAAGGGGCTCAGTTGTAACCAGCTTAGCAGGTCATTCTATTCCCCTCCCCCTGCTTTAAAATAAATATATATAGACAGAATAAAAAAAAACCTTGGATGTTTATCTCCTGCTCATTATTAAGGGTTAATTTTGGGTGGAGAGACATTTTTTCTGACAAGGCTAACTGTTTTCCTGAGGAGCTCAGTGGATGAAGGTATGTGCAAAATGGTCACTATTTTTCTAAATTTTCAAGACAACCTTAAAGGGTTATTTTAATGCATTAAACATACTGCGAGACATGCAGTGTCAGGAAACTACCATTAATTTTGTGATGAAATTTCAACAGTGTAGTTAGATGTTTCAGCAACTGAAAACAGGGTGGTTTTAAGACGGGGGGACAAGTTGCCCAACTGAATTTGGGGCCAAAAAAACCTTTTATTCAGTAACACTGAAAACATAAAAAATATTTATTTAGAAGTAGCAAATATTATTCCGTAGTTTACTTCATTGATATTTTGACAGATCTAAAACAAAGCAATTTCCAGATTGCACATTGTGAATTTTTTTCCTCGCAGTCTAATCTTTTAATTCCTATTGAGTTTCTTTTTAAAAAAGTCATTCCCAAAGTGACAGGGGTGACAGTTGGAAACAATTTGTATGTGTGCTATTTTTGTTCAAGAGCTGTTTTACCATATTTGATATTCTCTTCACCTCCTCAATTGCTTATTTAATTGAAAAATTAGCATTTAAGACTTGTTGCTCACTCAGCATACATCAGCTAGAAGTCACTTGTTTGCACATGCCAAGCTCTGCCATACGTATCAAAATCATTGTAGTAATTGGAGTAACAAGCTCTCTTAAAGCATCAGAGAGGGATTTATGGAGCTGCTTAAGCACTCTGGTTATATAAGTGAGTACTAGTGGCCATGCATTAACGGTGATGGCTTAGTAAGAATACAGCTTTAATAATAAGGCATTTTATTACTGGAGAAAGCTGACAGGTGGGCTGCTTATTAGAGGTTGTCATTAGATTACTTAGTGCTCTAGCAGTTTCAACAATTATGATCTAAACTTTAATAAGTTAAGTAAAAATAGCATATTCTCCCGCATTCATTAATGTGTGTGTATGAATGTAATGTGCCAAACACAGTAGACAAATCTGAGCAAAACAAAAGATAAACCTTTACTTTAAATAGTCTCAAATGTCATCTTCAAAGTGTCGTGTATGAAATTTTTTTCATAATTGCCTCCCTCGTTTACTGCGGAAATTTTAATCAAAGTAAAATGAGCTGTTCATCAAATAAGAAACTGTATTCCGAGTGCTGTTCATATATTTTTATGCCTCTGGAAAGGAGAAGAAAATCTTGTTCCAAGTTCCCATTGATCCCTGGGGCCAAGTATTGTACTCAAATTAAGCTCACGAGTAAACTCTTGGTGTTCTGGTCTGATGTTGGAATACTCAAAAACAGTTTTTTTGAGCCTGGAATGTTTTGCGTAACTCAAATTGCTTTTTCTGATTGTTTCATTGTGCATTCTATTTTATTGTATTCTTTTGGGTATCGTGGCTGCTATCAGTTGGGACTTAATTTCGTGATATCCAGCTGAGCATATTCCAAACATGGTGCTGCTCATTCCCTCACCATTGATTTACAATACATAATGCCCAAGTGTTCAGATTTGTCTCATATGCCTTTCAATTTATGCTTTTTAAAAGTTCGTGAATCCAAGAAACAAATTAGATATCCAAATACTGTAAAATGAGATAGAATAGTAAAGTACAATTCTATTCTTCGTTGAACTTTAAGGACAGACATTCCTTTTGTTGTTTAAATGCATAATGTTGATTTATCTCAACCACTATAATTTAACCAAAGATATAAAAAACACATAATCCTTCAGAGTGCTTCATAGAGAACCATAGTAAGTATTCCCTGCGATTAGAAAATGGAGCTGTCAGCCACTAATTATTCATATTCTTGCTTCCTTAAATTTCCCTCATACTATCTTTTCAATCATCTCTGAATAAAGTTAAGCTATCTCTTTTCTGGAGACTCCATCATTAATAAAGTGTTATAAAGTGTCTTTTAGAAGAAAGTTGATTGATAATTGATTAATATATGGAAGTATATTAATGTGTGAATGTAATTATATCCAAAATAAAAAGTTGATTGTTGAACTCCTTTTTCGTACATTCTCAAAAAAAGAAAGAAAAGAAACGGGTGTGGAAGTAAGCCTAATTTCCAAAAATGAAGCACAAATAAAATATTACTCATCATCTATTTAAAATGTAACATATTTTGTGTGTGTAAATGTGTGTGTGTTTGAGAGAGAGAGAGAGAGAGATTTATTTTGCTTGTTTGTTTGTTTGCAGTTGAAAGTCAAAGTCTCAACTGAAGTTGGTATTACAAATGTGGATCTCTTTACTGTGGATAAAGACCAGAGCATTGCACCCAAAACTACCAGGTAAAATATTAGTACATAGAACTCAGTACTGAAAGCCAACACTCTAAATGTGGGCTTTGCCAATATGTTATCAAGGAAATAAATTATATAAATTGATCTGTATTTTGAGATTTAAAATGTTAGGTTTTATACTAGGATGTGCATGGTTGGATGTTTACACTCTTAGCAGCAACTAATCCTTTTAAAATTTCAAGTATCAGATTATTAATTCCTTAAGTACTCAGTCAGTCAGAGTAAACAGAACACTGAACAGAATGTGTTATTTTAATTTCTTTACTGAACCTCTTGTATCCCTGTCTGCTTCTCTTTGAAAATGAAACTTGTGAAGGGCGGTTACACTTCTTGAAATTCTAGAAAGTGTTATTGTTCTTTCTGCTTTTACTGTTTTTTTTTTACAATTTCATTTTGTGATCAACCTACCTACCATCTTTCTCTTTTTTGTGAGTCAGTTATGCAATTGGTAATTCTTACTTTGCATTGAATATCTTTTAAGACTTGTCTGATGCCTTTAATGATGCGTTGTAATCTGGCTAGAAAGAGCCATAAGTAGGGGTGGGTTCTGGCAGTTGCTACTGCAGGTTCACTTGTGGGCGCACCTTGGGCACATGTGCAGTGCAATAAAAATTGCTCTGCACATGTGCAGAAGCCAAAAACAAGATGGTGATGCCTATGGTGCTGCACAGAGAACTGGTTTGGGGGCGTGGCAGGCCTAGGTCGCTGTGGTTCCAGCGACCCAGGCCGCCAAACTACTACCGGTTCAGCCAAACCGATAGGAACCCACCACTGTCCAAAAGGCCCCCAAAGCAGATTATATTAAGGAATAAACAGGAGCATAAACAATTCCCCTCCTTGCTGTCTGTAGCATTTTTCCCCTTTTCACATCTCCCAAATTATTTATGATCCCATTTTCTTATTGACCCATGTATTCTAGGGTTCAAGGATGACTGGAAATCTGATCATTTGGTGTATAAGCTTTAATTCCTAATCTTAAATATGTAATATGAGATGGTAGACAATGTGCTCTGAGATGACAACTTCTTCATGCTAAAAAGATCCTCAGTAATTATACATATAATAAAAGTTAATTCTAGGGCTAGACCCCAATAAATCATAGTTGAGATTCAGTAATGACTTTGATTTAGCAATAATTTTATTCAACAAATGGGATTGAATTTGAAGCATAACCAGCCTTCTTGTAATTTGTCTTTATGAGGGTAGGAAAACTACCTACCCTTTCTATAGTTTTCTCCTCCTTTATTCAAGGATGAACAGATTTTAGACTTGCAAATTAATTTGCCTAAAAGAATAGGGCCAATTAATTATAGCCAATAAAATTAATACATGCATACTAAAAATTAAAAAATTGAGTGTTTCTAAGTATTGGTTTACCAGAAATTTGGGGTCAGTGCTTGACCCAAATTGAATCCTTCTATACAAAAAGATCTTGGGTTTTCACAAGTACCCTTAGCAATCTAATTTGGGAATATGAAGCTTTCTAATTGTTTCTGTATTACATTACATAATATAATAAGGAATCAGAAGCTCTTGTTGATTAACTGCAAATCACTAGATTTATGAATAGATCCCAATCCACTTTGTATCTAATTTCCTCTGCACAGATTCACTTTTTCTTTCTTAGCAGCAGTTCACTTCTGTTTTCAGGGTCACTTACCCAGCCAAAGCCAAAGGATCATTCACAGCTGACAGCCATCAAAATTTTGCCTTGTCCTTTCAATTGGTTGATGTGAACACTGGAGCAGAATTAATCCCTCACCAGGTTAGTTAATGCATGCCTACACTAATCCAGAGTGACATTTTAGCAAAAAGGCTTGTGAGAAGAGGTTCAGGTTGCTTTTTGTTTTTTGTTTATAAAAACTTAAAAGCATTAAGCAAATGTGACAGTTGTGCATAACAGACTTGAAAGCAAGGAGCAAGTTATTGCCCTTGTGATTTGCTAGCTCTCTTGTCTAAATTAATGGACAAAATAACAGACAGACCTATGTATATACTTATGAAAGTACCTTATGTCAGATAAGTTGTTTATTCAGCTGATTGCTATTTAGTCTTCTGCACCAGAGTTCTTTAAAACATCAAAATTGAAATCTTATCAAAATCAGGCATGTTTCATTGAAAGAGCAAATGTTTGGCTTGTATCATTTCTGTTGTCTCAGATTGGAGCATGTTTGGTCGATTGGTTAAAGCACCAGACTAGCAAATAGGAGAGTGTGAGTTCTAGTCCTATTTTAGACATGAAAGCCAGCTGGTGACTTTGGGCCAGTCACTCCCTTTCAGCCCAATCCACCTCCAGGGGTCGGTATGGGGAAAAAGGGAGGAAAACAATAATTGGTATGTTTGCCACCTTAAGCTATTTATTAAAAAAAATAAAGGTGGGGTATAAATAAATAAAATATTGGGTAAGTTTGTCTGCTGCTGTCAAAATGACCAATCTTGCCAAGTTTAACAAAATCAGTACAGCATTCAAAGAAGCTGTATCAACCCATTTTCCCCCAGCTATGTTACCCATATTTCACGTGGAAGCAATGAAGACTGAATGTGCAAATCACATGCTTACTGAGGGTAAGCTGGTGTCTTTTCATAAAGCATATAAAAACGTAGTTCAATTCTGGCTGGAATTTTTGCAATACGCTGTGAAGAGGAAGCCTCTAATAGTTTAACTTTATAGTTCTAGATATATTCCAGCTTAATTTCAGAAGCATGATGGGGGGGGGGGGGAAGAATATTATACCTTTTTTTTTAAAATCTACATGAGAGCAGCATGCCTAATTGTTTTTTTAAAATATTCTTTCTTGAAATAAACCCATGTTACTTTTTTTCAGTTTCTTGCCAGAATCTGGAAAATAATTCCTATCTTGAAAAGTATATTTTATACGGTAGCATAGTAACAGTCTGAATGTGAATCATATATAAAGCAGAAAATGACATTTTCAAATTTTCTTGCTTTATCCTTCCATTATTTCTGTAACTCCTGGGCGTAATAATTTGTAAAAAGACTGGCCCTTGGAATTTTTTCCAAGCTCTTAAAACGAGCATATTCTCCTTCAATCCTGGTTAAATAACAATACTATTAAAGTTTTTGCTCTTTTATGGTATTGGATGCTAACGTAACTTTCATTGTCTTTTCAAATTAGACTTTTGTACGGCTTCACAATCAGAAAACTGGGCAGGAGGTAGTGTTTGTTGCAGAACCAGACAGCAAAAACATTTACAAATTTGAACTGGACACTTCTGAGAGAAAATCTGAGTTTGATTCAGCCTCTGGAATATACACTCTTTATTTGATCATTGGTGATGCCACTCTGGAAAATCCAATCCTATGGAACGTGGTATGTTGGACCAATTGCAGAATGCTTTACCTGCTAGATTGATGTCAATTAGAGAGATTGAGGAGCTAGATAGGCTCAAGGAATTAACTTCATCAAGATCTAAATAAAAGAAACAGAGAGAACATCCTGGATCAATTTTTGCCCATTTCTATTTACCCAGTGGCCAGCTTTTGAATCTCACTTATACCCTCAGTTTGGAGGGCAGTGTCTATCTTTCATGATACAATTAGCAACCACTAGTATTTACGGTGTGCTACTGCCAAGAGGTAGCAGTCAGTTCTTAATATTAGTAAGCTTTGGTCACATGATTCATCATGAACCTGTCAAATTTCCAAAATCATCCACCTTGGCTATTAAGATCACTGACGGCAAATCCAAAACATATGTACCTTGTGGAAAAATATTTCCCTCTGCCTTTCCTGAATTTAATTTCAATGGATGATCTTGAGTTCTGATACTCTGAGAAAGGGAGAAAAACTTCTATCAATATTTTCTATATAAGGGTATTCTGAAAATCAGTGATATTTGCCTTCCAGTTGTAAGGTAAAAGAG
Source organism: Thamnophis elegans (assembly GCF_009769535.1). Lineage (NCBI taxonomy): Eukaryota > Metazoa > Chordata > Lepidosauria > Squamata > Natricidae > Thamnophis > Thamnophis elegans. Next base: position 73,996,838 of record NC_045545.1, read on the forward strand.
GATTACTATCTTGATATTAAGACAAAATGTTCCTATTTTTGCATCATTTCTATTATTTAAATCCTTTCAGACGAGTTATACAGATACAAAACCTACTACCAGTACTATATAGTAGTAATAGCCATGTTAACCGATTACAATCACAGACTTTCCAAAGCAGCCAGATTTATACAAGTTTTGGGAAGGCCAAGAGGTTAGATTTGTCTTGCCTAGTAAAGCAAGCAGTTCCAGAGGAGGGGAGTGTCTTCTGATAACAAGGAACCTTTATCTGTGAATCTCTGCCCAACTGTAACGAGTAGGCAATTTCTATCAAGGAAATACAGTCTCATGAATATAGCTAGAACCCAAATCATATAAAGGTAGCAACTATCTAACTATCTGAGGCCTTAATTTTAAGGCTGGTTAAAGTGAATATTTTTAATTATTTATGGAAAGGTAAAACAATCAAATATAAATAACCTTCAATTGGCATCTACCTTTTTTAATCTTTCCCAGGCTGACGTTGTCATCAAATTTCCAGAAGAAGATGCTCCATCTACAGTCCAGTCAAAAAGCCTTTTCACTCCTAAACCTGAGATACAGGTACACTCCACATTAGGGCACTCAGTTTCACTGCATTCTACATTTGGAAGACCGCTGCTTTTGATTTATGTGTTTAACTTAACTTTGTGATCAAGCTTGGGGTAGTTGTAGAGTAAGGGTACCAGTTTCTGTCTCTTCTGTCAATGAATGGTTTTGCTTCCTTTACTCTTTTTGTATTTGGCTTAGAACGCTAAATTTAATATTACCTGCCATTTAAAAAAACTGTATGTTTGCAGATCATAATTAATTCTTTGGTCAGTAGAATTTTTTGGCTAATTCTTAACTTGAGTGTGCATGTATTCATAGATAAAACCAAGAATAAGATACTGGGTTTTCTACTGTTACTTCAAGAATCACTTTTTAGCTAAAAAAGCTGAAAAATAATGCTTCTGCACTTAGAAGCATCTTACAATATACTTATCCTTTTCTGAACAGTTAAATTAATATTGGTCATGTATGGAAAAGAGCCTTACTTGAACAGGACAACAAAGGAAAAAACAGAAATTGGTGATTTCCTCACTAGAGATTTATAATGAATTCAAGAATCCAGCTTCTAGTTCTTGCATAGGCATGGAAATCAGATGGGTAACCTTGGGCCAGTCACTCTTTCCCAGCCCAAATCAATGCCTGACTTGCATGAGTCAGCTTATAAATAAAACACCTTGTTGTATCATTCACTGTGAGTTTTGCTATAACAACTAGGTGAGTACCATATAAAAACAAGCAGAGTTTGCAATCAGGCAGTGCAGATACTAAGAAAACAACACTAACAACTGAGTAGAAGCTAGATTGTATGTATGTATGTACGTATGTACGTACATATGTACGTACATACAATTGGGTATCTTAACCCAGAATTTGCTTCTGGTGAGACACACTGCTCTTCTGATTTTTTTTTCCTGGGATTCCTCCACTAGCATCTGTTCAGAGAACCTGAGAAGAGGCCTCCTACTGTTGTATCAAACACATTCACAGCAATGATACTCTCCCCACTGCTTTTGCTCTTTATACTGGTAAGTGTTCCATATACACTTTCTAATTGGTACTGACTTTCTTGCTGTTACTCAGCGGCTGGGCTTTTCAGGCAATTGAAGACCAATATTAAATACAGTATAACATTGCTAATTTTTCATAAAATGGGTTTGTGAAAGATTTCCTAGGGTGAAAGTTTAAAATTTTCCTAATTGGTATCTAACCTTCCTCCCAATTCCTGCCTCGATTTGAGAGGCCCGTGAGAGACCCGTTTTAAAAGACGGGCCTCTCAAAGTTTCAGGGCTAATTTGCACATCTAAAGGAGTCAAATATTTTGAAAGGATTTAAAGCAATCTGGGATGTTCTTGAAGTTGATTGGCAAATGTTACCCTCCCTTAATGTATATTTTTGCCATTTTTCAGTGGATAAAGATTGGGGCCAATATTTCGAACTTCAGTTTTACTCCAAGTACCATTATCTTCCATCTGGGTCATGCAGGTAAGTGGCAGAGAAATTCCTCTCCATTATCCTTTTTTTTCTGTTGGCTTTATAGGTAAGAGCCTGATGACAGATGAGCTCACAGCTTATTAACTATAATGGACATAATGGCACTACATCCCTTCCTTTTGTCCATTTTTCCCCTAGCCCATCTTTCAGAATTATTCCGGTATGGCTAAATGCATGTTTGCCATCAGTTTTAAAAGCTATGATTAATTTCAATGTATTTCCTTGTATGTAGATACATTTGTTAGTACAAAATGTTCTGAGTTTGTATTTTGGGCATCAGTCCTTTAGTATGTATGACCTTGCGATGCTTTGATTTTTTTACTCTTCTTTATGTACCTTGATCAGTGCCTAGATTTCTCCTCAGTCAGTGTGTGTTAATTTGATCAGAAACAGCTATTGACTTCTTGCATTCCTTGGAATATGCTACTTGCCTTTAACATGCTAAATTGACTAAAATTTTAAAAAGTTGTAGGCCCTCTTATCATGAATTGTTTCTTTGCTGTCTTTTAATCTTAGAAAGGTTCTTTCCTTTCATCTTCTTCATAACTTCATATTGTCCCTATGAGAAACCAGCATTATTTTTTTTAAAAAACTTTAATTAGCCAATTAGATATTTAAATTTTTCATTTGACTCTTTCATCAATGATTCTCACTTTATTATACGTATGTGTACCCCTGGTGAAATGCAGGCATCCCTGTTAACTATCCAGGACATCCTGGTTTTCAGCAGCACCATAAAAGATATTTCTGCCCTAACTGACCAATTTAGCAAAAAGAGGAGAGAGAAACAGTCTACAAGCCTGTTTGCCTGACCTTGCTTTCTTGGCCTTCTGTGATGTTCAGACATTGCACACACTTGGGAGTCGGTGTAGTATTCTAGATTGGATAGGATGGAACATTAAGATGAACGGCAGGTGTTCCATCTGAAACTGAAATGGGATTCTGAAACTGAAATGTGGGCATTCGGAGGAAAGCCCACATATAATATGAATGCATCGGTACCCAGGTTTCTGTTGAGAAGCAGAGAATCATGAAGAAATTGGTCAAGTGCTGCAAATGAAAGGAGCAAAGGGCAGAAAAGTGCAGGAGTTCACACCCAAAAACATACTGGCTACCACAGAACCATATTTTTCCAACAATCATTGGGGCAGGGGGGGAGGGGTGTCCCACTGGGAACATGTAGTTGGACCACCTCTGCCTCACCTTGGAAGAACAGAGTTTTTATTTTTAAAGCTTTTAAGGCTTAAAAAGAAATTGCCTGTGGAGACTTTGGTAAGAACATAAACATATGTATATAGAGAATATTTAGGACTGTCTGTAAATGTAAATATTTTCTTTTTTAATAGAGAATAAGCTGATGACATATGGCCATCTTTTCTTATGAACTGTCTCTCTATAGATCTAACCGACTAGCCAACAAAAAAAAATACATAAAACTTTTTTCCATTTTGTTGGTCTTATTTTAATATCTGCTTTCTTCTTACATCTTATATAATGAACCAAAAATAAAACAAGCACAGAAATTTGAATACCACTGCAGCAAATGCGTATTTTTGGAAATAGTTGTAAATATAAGCTTTATATTCCAAGTTAAGTTATTTATACTTTGACATTTTCTCAGTGTTCAGTGTGACTCATTTAATTGCATTCTGTCTATAAATTTCAGCATATTTTGTTAGAAGGTTGATTTTATTTCATTTGAGGATTATTTTTGTTCCAATTACCTTATTTACATCTATGTGTGTGGCTGGGATTGCTTTTCATATTGGAAGAATCATGAATCCATCCCTCCAGGTGAAGGATTTAGCATTTGCACCTGGTAAACGAGATCCTCAATATTTCCTTTTGCCAGCTTCCTTCTCTGCCAGTCAGTTTTCATGGTATATAATTAAATGTTTGCACTTGAAGAGAATAGTGTTTTTCAGAGATTCTGGAGCCTTGGTTGTTATCTACACCTTAGTACAGCATTGCAACAGTTACTTAATATGTAATGTGGGTACTTTAACTGATTTTGTTGCAGTTTAGGACTGGAATTACTGTGAAATGTTTTTAAGGAAATCAAATGTTACAAAGTGTTACTTGGTCATTTTTTCCTAGCAATGTTGGGGCTCATGTATGTTTACTGGACTCAGCTCAACATGTTTCAAACACTGAAGTACCTGGCTCTCCTTGGCAGCCTCACCTTCCTAGCAGGCAATAGAATGTTGGCTCAAAAAGCAGTGAAAAGGTAAGAGACAAAAATTGGATTTCCTTTCCTTTTTTTTTTTTTTTTTTACAAAAAAACAAAGCTTTACAAAAACAAACAAACATCATGATAGTAAAGAAAACTTAAGTATGTGCTATTAGCACTAAATCCTTGTTAAATTCCAAGCTGTTCTTTCCTGATTCATCAGTATATCTCACATTCCGTAATAGTTGAAACATTCTGACTTTTGAAGTCAGTCATTTAAGGAAGGGATTCTAACTGTCCAAGTAATGAGATACTGTTTAGAATGGTTTTTTTTTTTAGTATAAGTAGTCCTTGGGTTATGACTACTCATTCAGCGACTGTTCAAAGTTACAACAACGCTGAACTAATGGTACTTATAACTGGTCCTTGAAGATCCAGCAATTGCAGTACCTCCACAGTCACATAATCATGAATTGTGTGCTTGGCAACTGGCTTGCAGTTACAGTGTCACAATATCCTGCAGTCACATGATTACCATTTACAACCTTCTCTGCCTGCGTTACACAAGCAAAGTCAATAGGGAAGCTGGCAGGAAGGATCACAAATTATCCATTGTAAGTTGTTCCTGCCTTTTTTGTAGTGTGCACATAGCGTGCCTGTGGCCCCACCTGTGCTTTCTGCTTGCTGCGTCACCCTGAGCACCCCCAACTCCCTTGGGCTCCTTGCCTGAGACTTCTGCCTTTTCCTATTTAACAATCCACATGGTCCTGGGATTACAGTGGTAACCAGAATTGCTGGAATTGCCCTCACTAAACGAGGGCAATGTGCTATTAACACCACATTGCTTAACGACAGAGGTTCCATCCCCAGTTGCTGTTGTAACCCAAGGACTACCTGTGTTGTAATCATCTATAGCAATTATGGTCCTTTGTATATATCTACATCTATATCTATATCTAATTTTAAGCGTCATTCACTATTATCCATGCTATCTGGGGCGTCATGCACTTATACATTGAGTGACATCTAGAAAACTGTAGGTTTCACATCGGTAACAAGGAATATCTTTTCTGGATTTCTTCTTTTTAAAAGATTGGAAGCTCAGTGTCATTTCTCACAAAGCTTCCAATGTAGTAACTCAAATCATTTGCAGGACCTACAACCTCACTTTACTGTCTAAATGCTTGCCTTTTTTTAACTCTGGAAAAAAAATGTATAGGTTTGCCTTCAGAAAATCTTGATGGTCATTAGGCATTCTCAGGGTTGAGGCAACCATGAGGTTAGTAGCAAGTTAGTATATCTACCTTATACAGGTAAAATTTCTTGCTGCATGGAAAAGTCATCATAGAGAAGTAATTGTCTTGTGGATTTTCTGTAGTAGTGAGTATTAAATGAGAAAGCAAAGTTTCTAAGTTATACCAGGGCTTCTAGTGGCATGAACCAATACAGGTAGTCCTCGATTTACAACCAAAATTTAACAAGGCAGTTGTTAAGTGAGTTTTTCTCTGTTTTATGACTTTTCTTGTTGCGGCTGTTAAGTGAATCTCTACAGTTAAGTTAGTAACACAGTTGTTAAGTGAATCTAGCTTCCCTATTGACTTCGATTGTCAGAAGATCACAACCATCATAAATATGAAGCAGTTGCCAAGAATTTTGATCACTGACCATGGGGATACTGAAATGGTTTAAGTGTGTGTGAAAAATGGCCATAAATTTTTTTTTCAGTGCTGTTGTAGCTTTGAAATATCACAAAACAAACGGTTGTAAGTTGAGGACTACCTGTAATAAAAATGCTTCTTGCTGATATCTGTTATGCATCAGGGCTAACTTTATAATTGTGCTCTTTGTCTCTTTTATCTGATTTCTTCTCTGATGACTATTTGGTGAAATTAGTGCGACCATGTTTTTACCTACTTTAATGGCTGGCTTAAAATTCAGCCAATAATAGCAGCATAAATTATCCTATGGGAAAAAATGGCATTTCTCTTGATTCTCACTCAATCTCTGTAGAATTTCTGGAAGCCTGGTTTGCATGCTTCTTTTGAATGTGTTGTCAGTTCCTAAAGTAATACTTCTTTCCACTTCACTGTCTGCTCTGAACTTTAATTCCTTTCTCCTTTTGGCAGGATCGCTGCAGAACAGAGCAGTAGGTTGGCAAAGTATAGAACGCTACGGTAAAAAGGGGGTATACTAGTGACCAGCCCTTCCTAGAAGTAAGGGTCTTTGGCTGTTGCTTTTTCTAAGCATGGTGGCTGCTTCATTTTATGCTTATCACTGTTTGGGGTTGAAGAGGGGGTGGGGGGAGCCTTAGCAGAAGCCACTGCCACTAGGCCTATTATGCTTCTGACTATTGCAAAAGGAACATTTGCATGATTTAGCTATCTATTTTGAGTTTATTGTTTAACTCAATTATTGTTTAACTCCATTACAGTTCCACATTATTTTTAAAAAAATCAATTGCTAGAGAAATTTCTAGCAATGCTTAAGACTTCTAGATTTCTCTAGACTTCTCATTTTTATGTCTTCCACAACTCTTGCTTGGTCCATCTGCCCATATGCTGCTTTTGCTTTTGTTCCCAGTCCAATCAATACAAAAATATTTTTCCCAGAAGCAAAGAATCAATATTTGTGTAATTTAAAAAGTTGAGAATCTTTGGAACAAGATTCTTGGGAACGTCTTGGGATTTCAGAATAACATGGCTGAGCTAGTCAGGATTAAATTTATGCAAATTTTTGGACATGCCTGCTTCAGTTTGTTTCATGAAGTTGCATAGCCTGACACAGTTTCTGAATCTATGTTATCTATAGCCCTGCATGTAATATTTTGAATTTTCTCTTTCTGCCTGTTTATTCTTATTGCGGAAAAAGGAACCCGGTGGATTTTTGTCTGTTTGTTGCAGTTGTTTTTATACTGCATATTTTGTTTGTTTGTTTGTTAATTTTTTATGCCTCAGAGTCAAGGAGGATTATAGCATTTGGGGAAGCAGAAATTCATCGTAAACAATATAACATTTTGTTTAAAACATACAATGCCTAAAAATCCACTGAAGCAACAAACAGCCATTCGGCCATCCTATTACCAATTAAAACCATGTTTAAATGAAACAGTTACCATGACTTTCTTCCAGGCCAGTTTCACATTAGTGAATAAAATGGTCCATAACAAGGCACTAACAAAAAAAAAGATACAGCATCAGTTTCTAGACTGTTCTACCTCTCAAAACATCATCTGCCTCAGAGACCTCATTAGAAACTGTGATGGCTGGTCATAAATCTTCTCAATGATCACCATCATAACTTTGAATGGTTGCTGAACCATTGGTCATTAACCAAGGACTACCTGTATTTTGAATTCGATTTTGAAACTGATTAGCAACTAATGCAGTGACTAGAACACTGTAACATTACTAAAACAATTCTTACTTATTAGCACCTGGCTTCAATACTTAGGATCAAGCATTGTTACTGAGTTGTTGTCAGAAAACAACTTAAAAGTACAGCATGTTCTGGTAGCCTAATTGCATGCTGTGGAATGCATGAATTACTGTTATGATATCTCCTATTCATTATTACAGGAACCCCTTTGAAAGCTAAGTATTCTAAATTAAAATACGTGCTGCTTAAATAAATTAATAAACTAGATTGCCAAGTATTGTTTTTTGCAACAATATGGAATATTGGATGGAGAGTGATGCAGTCACCTAGAGGTGGAGCTCTTGCCTCACAATCAGGAGGCTGTGAATTCAATCCTAGGTAAAGGCAGATATTTCACTCTCTGGGCACGATGAGAATATAGCTGCTGAATATAACTCCACATTGGCGACAACAAGGGCATCTGGCCAGTAAACACTTGGCTCCATTCAGTTACCCAAACTCCACCCCGCAAGGGATTATGGGGTCATTAAAAGGAGATGATGATGATGGAATCAAAAGAGAGGAATCATAGGTTGATAAGAGAATCTGAGTAAGAAGATATTACTTTGACCAACCATTGTCTTCATTTCTGGTTTCTGCATTAAGAAAGTATTATGTTTGTTTAAAATAGAGTTTTTAATATCATATTTCCAGATTTTGTAGTTATGTGGTCACACAAAAATATAAATTTTACATGTACCAACAAAAATATTTTGAGGTAATGTAGATTATGGATATAAAATTAAAGAACATAAATTGATGTATTCTTGTCTGCAATAAGGATATAAGCATTTAATTGTGTAAATTCCAAGTTTTATTCTGAATCTCTGCTTATTGAAAGACAGGTATTTGAGTTCCAGTTCTATAATTTTCTGAAACACACAGCTGTCAATTTCATAGATTACATGAAGAATTAGAAATATTGTAGTACAATATTAGATTATAACAAGGGGGGTTTCAAACGTTGCAGTACTACAGCCACCTAAAATGATAAATGAATGGAAATGATTTAGAAATTAATTGAGAGCTGGTTTGGTGGATGAGTTTAAGGCAGGGGTGCCAAATTCGCGACAGCACATCGTCACTTGTCATATCGCAACCTTTTCCCCCTTTGCTGAACCAGGGGGTGGGCGTGGCCAGCGTGTCATGCATCTGGCCCATGGGCTATGAGTTTACACCCCTGGCATCTGACATCTGGATAGAAATCAGGAAACCATGAGTTCTAGTCCTATCTTAAACAGAAAGCCAACTAGGTGTCAAGGAGCAAGAGAATAAACACTCAAAGATAGATCAGATTTCACGGGGGATTAAAGTTGGGGGGGGGGAATTAATATGACCACATAAAAAAAATATGTAACTCCCTTGATTGTTCATCTTTTTATTGAAGAAAAAATAATTATGCACTCTAATACATAAGACATTTAAAACTATGCTAATATATAGTCCTTCAAACGCTTCAAAGATGATGGATCTACTGCTCCATACTACAATAGAAATCATCAGGTGTTGATATCCAAAGATGGCTAAATATTGGGTTTAATCTTCTCTTCTGTTAATCTTCTGTTCCCCACTTTACCCACACAAATGTTATAAAAACTCTCCAATCTTTGCTTCTCAGTTTGTCTGCACAAGCCCGGTCAGCTTTAAATAGATGGTACAATTTCCCTCTTAAGTGATTGTAATAGTTCAGGGGTGTCAAACTTGGGGCGTCATGTGACATATCGGGATTTCTTTTTTCCTTCAGTAAACTGGGCATGGGCATGACCAGCACGTGATGCATCTGCCCTGTAGGCCACGAGTTTGACAGCCCTATAATTGTTAAAAACAGGATATATTTTAAAGCAACACTCCTAATTTGGCAAAGAAAACATAAATCTATTAGGTGAGAAACAGTGTGGTGAGAGAAATACTGGTTTTGTGGTATTTGTTTTAACCAGTATCTATTAGTGGGACTTAATTCAAGCTCTTATCCCACTGGGGATTATGGATAATTTTTAAAAGTGTTATTTCATCATTATATGGCAAAGAAAAGGAATGGTGTTTCCACTATCTCTTTATTAAAAGTAAGCAGTTATTTGGAGATACAAGCTCAATGCAGTTTTACAGATGAAAATAAGTGTCTAACTATATTGCTTTATATATCATTTGTGTAATGGAATTGAGTTTATGAATGTTATAATTTAAGAGGTTAGATCCTGGTGTCATAGCCATCTCCTCATCATTTCCTTCTGATTCTAGTTGTTTTTATACATTTAAAGAATTACAAAAAGAATGTTCTATTTATTTCAGAATGGGGAGATGTTTCTAAGATTTGTGTCTCTTTTTAATCTTTTTTAAATTTAATTTTAATGTAATCATTTGAACTTGATAGACTATGTGAGTTGTAATCTCGCCTTAGGCACAAAAGCCAGATGAGTGATTTTGGTCCAGTCACTCTGTCAGCCCAATCCACCTTACAGGGTTACTGTGGGAAAAGTGGGAGAAGAAAGGCGTATTAAGTATGTTCATTGCCTTATTTGTAAAAATGATAAAGGCAGGATATAAATAAAATAGATCAATAGATGAATACATTATTAAATTTAAGTTGTAGCATTATGTACACAAGAAATACTCCAAATATGACTTATAAAGTCAAGTTTGCATGATAAATAACTGTATTTTGCATTAAATTCTACTTTATTATGTATTCTTTGCATTCTTCAGGTTTTAAATTGGGCATTTAAAACATAAAATTTCACTCTCCTATTCCAAAAAGAGGTAACTGCTTCATAAATGAAGAACTGTTCAACATCAAGATTTGTAACTTTAAGAGGATTTCTTTGTGTCCTTCCAGAACACGCTAATGTCAGAAGAACAGAGGAACAGGAAAAAAAAACCTTAAGTAAAAAAAGGAAAGGAGCCAAAGAACAGTATGAAGACCAGAAACTGAAGTGTGGAAAATAATTGCCTATAATATTAAAAAGTGTTTTTTTTTAAGAAGAAAAATCCCCCACATGTTGTGTTTGCTTGAATGTGTAAGTACTTTGATTTGTGGTACAACCGCCTTGTCAATCAGTAAGAACTTTAGAAACAGATGGGCTCCCAACTTGACATTTTTTAAAATCTTTTTCTACCACCTCCTCAATGAAATAAAGAGAATAAGACAAAAGGTCTAGCCAATTGCAATTTCTTTTATTATATTGTGATTCTCTAAAGCAAACATTGTCAAGCTTATGCTTCAAGTAGTTATAGAAGAGCATTTCCATATTTTGTGTGAAAATGCAAGAAAATTTTGGATGATAAAAAGCAGTTAAAATACACTTTGAAGAATCAGAAAACCTCTGACAAATTCTTTACACACTATCAAGACTGCATAGCAATCAAAAACTCTCCATGGTGCTGAAACCAGAAGTCAATGAATGCTTTCCATTCAGCACTTCTCAATTTAAACTCACAGTACAATCCCCATGTTTTCATTATGTCAGACAACTCAATGGCATGGTTGATTATGGAGTCTTAGTAGAATAAAATAATTTGGAGATAGCATTTTTCTACAGCGGCCGTTTATTTTTCAAACTGAAATGAGGCTACTATACAATAAGCATTCTTATCTGGCATAAATTAAACAGGAAACAATTCCACATATAAACATTTGCTTTCAATTTTTGTCCTATGTTTATAGAAGGAGATTTCAGTAATATTGGTTATCAGTTAGGTGTCCTGTTCATTTCTTTCCACAGCTTTAGAAGCCTTACACACACACACACACACATTCCTGCAGTTTATGCCAATCCTGAGAACTGCAGTGACCAAAATGAGAAAGGGAAGGGATGAAGTCAGTCTACAGTTCCATCACTTTGATCAGAACACTGGTAAAATCTTCTAAATTGTCATTATCAACATACTGAAGTCTGGGAAAGAAAAGAAGAGATCTTAGTGTGACAACAGTGTGGCTGCTTTCATTGTGACACAGTTGCTTCCAAGATAAGGTACTTGGCTCCAGCAACAAAAAGAAAGCACTTATTTTGATCAAGATTAAAAAAAACCTGTTGTTTATTTGTTCTTTCTTGAACAGTAATGAGTATTCAGTCAGTTTCTCCTAAATGTTTTGAACTTAAGCCATCTGACTAGGTTGTCTAGATAGAGATGTTTTCCATTAACTTGTGACGCCATGAGTTTATGCAAATTGTTTTTCCATGTCAAAAACCACTTAGAAGCAGTTCAAACACAAGCAGAATTTAATTGACTAATCACTTTAATATATGCAAGTTTACTCAAGGTTAATATACAGAGTAAACTTTTGAATGTGCGCTGAAGTACACTGAACAGAGATGTGTACAAATTACAACTCATTAGAGTGTGTTTTTGTTGCAGTCATTACTATACATACAAGTCACAAAAGTAGCAGTTGCACATTCAAAATGTACTGTATGTTACAGAATGTGATTGTTATGTATTTATAAAACTACTTACCCTTGATTCTGTAACATTGCTCCCAAGAAATTCCTAAGTACCATCTCTTGATAATAGTGACTATCCATCATAATGCTATCAGACTGGCGCCTAGTCAAGATTTCATGTAGCTCATCTCCCAGGCTTTCTTTCCTACAAAACAACCAAAATGATTGCTACAGAGAAACACACTAGAGGAAGGCACTATAGGCGAGAGCTATTCCTGATTGACTTATCAGCCTCATAAATTGGCCTTGAAAAAGTTATTATTTAATATAGCTATTTTTGAAGGCAATTTCTTAAGCTAAAATAAAATTCTTCTAATGCAAATTCCACTAATTGTTTCCTTCTAGCTTCATAGATGACATTGTAGTCTAACACATCTGAGCACAGTTTGCTATCTTGAGATATTTGGAGGTTTTAATCTGTTAATAGGAAAATCTAATCATCTAGAAATAGTTATAGATAATATTTATTTGGATTATAAAGATGAATATTTTTGTATTGTAGATCAGATACAGCCCCAGATTTTCCCAAGGATATACGGAGTGAAATGAGAGCTCCAGTTAAGATACTATATAAATTCAAATTTCCTCTAGTGAATAATTAAGCCCCTTTGCAATATAGTACACCTTATAATAACTCTTTCTTTATTGCTAACTGAGCTATATTTTTGGCCATGTCTGATCAGAAAAATATCTGTTGTGGCTGTAAGACTTTGTCACTACCACTAGGATGATCCAGTCTCTGCATTTGACAGTCAAGTAGAGGCTTAATTGCTACAAAGGTATGGTAAATAATGAATATTCATTACACTTACTTAAATCTTTTCCCAATTATGCCCTGTAATAATTTCCGTGCTGATACCTTTCCTCGGACCTTCCGGTAACTGTCGGTGAATATGGCATCTGCATGACGCTGGAGTCTAAAGAAATAAAAATGCACTGTCATTCTGATGCAGTGCCCACTTGCAAAGGACCATCATACAAACACTTCCTGTTGATGGAAAAGGCAGTTCTATATGCCTTCAAAGCTACACTATCCTAAAGGAAAAGTTCTCTGCATTTATAATTTCTATCCCTTTTGGACAACAAGTAAAGTGCTAAATAAAAATGAGTTCATTGCATTCTTTCTTATGTATAATTTGTTCTTGGAACTTATAAAATATGGAACATTAATGTGTGCCCTTTTTATATGCTTAAAGAGGTTAAATGGCAAAACAGGATCTTTTCCACAGAAGTATGGTATCTTGAAATTTCTCCCAAGACAGGCCAAATAAGTTTTAGCAAGGTAGTAGAAAGCACATTTTCCAATGTTTTGAATCATGTATTTTGATCTTTTGTGAATTCCTGTATTTCTAATTGCTAAATTTTAAAGGCAGAAAAAAAAGTATAAACATGTGTCTCAACATTTTTAACTGAAGTTCTTAAAATTTTTTTTGACATAATATAATACCTTAGTGGCTCTCAGTTCCACAACTATAAATACTATTTACCGCATTCTTTTATAGAATAAATCCTCATTATCTGTTGGAAATTCTGACCACTGGCGTAAACAAGGATACCTAAGTAGATGGATCTTAGCCCTGATTGAGCAGAGCTAAGGTCGTGTTACTTATTTTGACATTAATATACCCACCTTTTGTCAACGGGGCTGAGAAAGTTCTCTACATGTTCTTCTACTGAAAGATTGTGGCTATGTACAGGACTAATTTCTTGTAGTTGAAAGCTCCCTGCTTTGCCAGAAATGGATATTGGATTATATCTAAAGCAACAAACAACAACATTAAAACAATCAGAATAAGGCAAAATATTTCTCATTCTATGGCACATTGAAGTGAGAATTAGACGCTCCTGAGAGGAGGAAGGAAAATATTGCTACGTATCCTCATTTTGGGGCTAAATGAATGATCTGAGGTCAATCTTCTTTTTCAGTCCGCCCAATCCATTGCATAGGATTGTTGATATTGAGATAAAATAAAAGGAAACATCCATTTACATATTGAGATCTGAGAGAAAAGGTTATATCAGCTAATATTTCATACATTATAAAGCATGGTAATCTACAGGTCAATAACCTAATACCAATAAGTATAAACTATTTTAATCTGTAAAATCAAATGGACAAACAAGCATTTTAACTTAGTTCCAAAAATGCTTATTGTGTTTAGCAGATTGCCATGTTACTACACAGATGACCCTTCTGTTAGAGATGGACTAGTTTCTTTCAGCAGCAAGGAGTCTACTATCCAAGACAGACTTTTCCAATGGAGAAATGAAACCAATAGGCTCAACCCTACATTTTCACTATCATAAAATAGAGATTATCAATTACCTGAGTGGTGGATAGAGAGGAGAAGAACGGGAACACATGACAAAGTGGAGGAAAAGGAAAGCAATAGCTCTGTCCAACATCTTAAATGTTTTCTAGGGCAGGCTGCAATATAAAATAAGAATTTGGGATTAATTGTGGCACTTGAAAATAATCACTACAGCGACAACAATTCTGCGTGTTTTTTTAAATCTGTTCTAAGTCAACTGAGTTTTCTTTCCTTGGTAATAATCTAAATTCAATATCTTAAATTCCAGTAAAATCTAATATCTTGTGGGACATTAATATTCTTTCTGTACTTCAGTGAAGCATGTGAGGAGAGAGAAAAGAAAGGATATTGATTCCTACTGGGATCTCTTGTTAACAAAAGGTGATCTACTCCAGAGATTCAAAAAACGCAGACGGGATCATTAACAATGTTCTAGTTCACAGAATTATTGTTGTGATGGAAGCACTATAAACGCACTTCATTAGCTGAGATGGAATCCAAAGAGTATACATTTAAGTTCTGTAGTCACTGAGCATCAGCTATATCGTGTTGCTTTTTAAATTATATTCATTGTTTTTCCAGCACTTATAACTTTCACCATGTGACGTTCTACCTGTTTTGACAACACAGGAAACTGCTGTCACACCAGAAATAAGGGGGGGAGTATTGAACAATGCTGTGAAGCCTCAAAAATATCCATATGTCTTTTTTTTTTTTTTTTTTTGCTTTTTTAAAGTATATTTTTAGCCAAATACACTTCAAGCCAGATATCTGCTAGTTCAGATATTGGGAAAAAAAGATCATTTATCAGGCAACTCAATGCTTGTAGTCCAAAATTCCAGGTAACTTTCCCTAAATTCATGAGTATTTTTCATGTTTTCAATACAGGGATTTGAGGAATGCAGATTAATAAAATTTTAACAATTTTAATTAAAGCTTGGGTTTTCAGACTCCTGTGTTTTAATTGCTTAAACTATTGCACTCTTTCCACCATCAATTCTTGTCTTCATTCTTATTTTATATTAAGATTGTAGAATTATAAATCATTCTGTGATCAGTTTAAGAAAATACAGCAGACCTACTGTAAGTTGGGCCTGGTTAGTACTTGGATGTGACTTCATCTGAGAAGTTCAGGATATTAGTTTGACTGGGCAGCAAAACCTTGTCTCAGAAAAAGGCAACAGCTAGTCTAAAAAGTGCTATCAGGGTCCTGGTTGCCATTATACACAAACACAGTTCTGCTACAAAGCAAAGCATTTTCATAACTAACAAGAAAATTGCATGGATGCAATTACCAAGAAGGACATTTTTCTGTTTTTTAATTCTTTCACCAGGGATGTAGGCAAGACTGGAATGTTGAAAAGGTATCCCAGAAGAAAGTCATAGGAAATCTCTTGTTTCTTTTCAGCCAAGAAAACTACATAAACACCTTCATAAAGTCACTAGGATTCACACTATAAACTTTTTAATGTCTGTTCATTTGTGCAGTTCAAGAGATAGGCACAGCTATGTCTGAAGCTTCTCCCCTCCCCCCCATTCCACTCCTGCAAGCAGTGTTGAATGTTCAAAAAGGCAGTTAAATGATTTCTATTAGGAGGGAGGTTTGATCCAATAATTCTGCAATTTCAGAAAATAAAAAGAAGGGACTTTAAACACTTCCCTTCCTACACAGTATTAACTGGTAGCCTAATGAAACTTTATCACTTTTTAGAACCAAAGATGCTACAGTAATATTTCCATTTTGAGAATTTAAAGTAGCAGAAATTGTTAAGACAGCCATGTTTGTCCATGGTGGCAAAAATCACAAGGAGTTTGGAACCTTTTCCAACTAATTGTATTAAAATACATAAGCTTCAGGTCCTTTCATCAGAGGCATAATCATCATAGCACAAAATTAATAAAATTGGAAAAGATGCTACCAAATTCCGTAAGCGGCTAAGAATACTGTGGTGTGAAGAGTGGATAAACAAGAAAATCCTCTTTTGAAATAAGATATCCCAAAAGATAAATCTATCCCAAAAGATAAATCTATCTAGTTGACTGCACTTTTGACATCGTTCTAAGGACTTGCATAATGTAAATGTAGGCAAAATAATAACATGACTGGAAGAAAACATGAGACAAATCATTAAATCATTGTGTCACTGACCTTATACAGTGTTTCCGTACTTTTTACAAAGCACTTCTGTAACTCAAAGGTAACCCCGCTGAATCAATGGGAATTGTTCCCCATGAAGTGTGTAATTATAGGATCGCATTATAAATAAATGCATGTCATAAGGAATGTAGTCCCAAGTGTACCTTCTATTTTGAGATAAATGGAGATTGCTTTTTTAAAATGTGGGCTAGAAGTCTACGATGCTTTGCCTATCCTTGGCAAGTTTTTATGGACAGATGGGAGTATATTCTCTGAAATGTCCGTTTCATACTTTGCTTTCTAAATAACACATTTATAACTTCCTTTTCTTTTTGCCCATTGACATTTTCTTCTAGGTAATATAAAAACATAAATATTTGCTTATTATCTGGGGACAATTTTTTTTAAGAATTGTATCTTTTTCTAACTATATTAAGTAAGTCTAAATTAGAAAAGATTGAAGGAAATATTATTCTAGACTACATTAGACTTATCAGAATCCAATTATTAATATTCATGTTTGTAATTTACTTCCCAATGTTTACAATTTTTACAAAATTTGGTTGAAGTTAATTTTCAAGTCAGTATACCTAGAATTGAAATCTTAGTCTACAAAATCTACAATTTCGTTTTTACACCATGAAACTGGTACTGTATCTATGAAGAAACAACAACAGTAATTGTATCAACTTACAGTTTCCTTTGGGAATGATGTACTTTCAAGTCCTTTCTTGTGAATTTTTCTGTTGTTTGTGATATTTGATGAAATGGAGAGAACTCAGTCCAGCTCATTTGAACTATGTGAATCTCCTGGTCTTTTATACTTTCATGTCTTCATCCAACCTGCAAATTCCTGAACGTCAGAGGATCAATTACTTTCCAACCATTCCAATAAGCCGTATTTCTCTTATCTTACAAAGAGAGTTAGAAACAGGCATCAGTGGAGGGGCTGAGGTGTCTGACATGCAAATTATCATCCTCACCACTAGATAGAACAAATAACAACTTGCTACTGGTAAATTTTGCATTTCTGAAAAACACTCATTTTTAACATGAAAGCCAACTTTGATGGAAAATTAACCATTACTATCTCCTCCCCCCCTTTTTGTAAAGAGATTGTTTCTATAATATATTGCATTGCTCTAAATCACCAGAATTACCTTCCTTTGCCTTGGTGCTGCGATTATATGAACATGCATTAGTGCTTTGCAAATATCAACAGCATATGAACAAGGAAAAAGCCAATAGGACAGAAACAGATTTTAGAGATTATCCAGTCCAACGTTCTAGAAAAGTGGGCATTTAACCTCTATTTTAAAAAAAAACTTTCAAGACAGTTTGTTCCTTTATTGAAATACTTCCTACAGTCAACAATTTCTTAATGGCATTTAGCTGCAATCCTGTTTTTATACAATTTTGAACCTATTAATTTTCATCCTGTTTTAAGCAACAGCAGCATCAACAAAAATCTGTAACCTATATGTTGTCATTTGGGAGCATTTTCCTTAAACAGTGAGTGACATTACTCCACATATTCCATAAGGAAGGAATAAGCAAAATTAATTAGTATAATTATTTTGTTTAATTTGGACAGAATTATCTTGATGCATCCTAAAATTTCATTAACCTTATAATTGTCAGAGCTGTTGACCCCAAAGTGTGAAAGGCAGTCTCTAGCTTGAGGAACCTCACCTGGACAAAATACCATCTGAAGAGTTTCTTCAAACACACCTGGAATGTTTCCTCCATATCTTCTTCTATTTTGATTGTGGTAATTTCTGAACTTCCTTCTTCTCATTCTGTAGGTTTTTGGAGCAATATTGGAGGCATATACAGGTAGTCCTTGACTTATAACCTCAGTTGAGCCCAATATTTCTGTTGCTAAGTGAGACGTTTGTTAAGTGAATTTTGACCAATTTTATGACCTTTCTTGCCACAGTTGTTATGTGAATCACTGCAGTTGTAAGTTAATAAGGCAGTTTGTTGAGTGAATCTAACTTCACCATTGACTTTACTTGTCAGAAAATTGCAAAACATGACATTAGGACACTGCCATTATCACAAATATGAGTCAGTTGGCAAGCTGCAATGGTCATACGTGTGAAAAACAGTCATAAGTCACTTTTTTCCGTGCTGTTGTAACTTCAAGAGGTCACTAAATGAACTGTTGTAAGTCAAGTACTACATATGCATTGGTTTTTGTTGTCACTGTAGAACATGGTTACCTGAGGAACCACCTGTTGCCCATTGGATCTGATCAGTTTGCTCTGACAAGTTCTGTTGATTAAGTGATGATGTCTGTTTGGACTCCAGAGATGTAACTTCTCTGTGGTGCCACCCAACTGGTGTTTTTGAGACTTCGTAGAGCTGGCTTTTTGCACTAGCCTTTGACTATGGTAGTTAAAGCCCAATCTGAGTAGTGTCTGTGTGATTCTAATTGTCTGATTTTTGTTCGTTTGTTTTTGTTGTTGTATTGTTTTATTGTTATTTCCTATGTTTTTACTTTGTATGCCACCCAGAATTGCTGGGCCTGTGGTGGTGTGCAAATTTAAGAAATAAATTAATTGTCCCTCTAGTCTTCTGATTTCTGTTTAATATGCACTCAGACAAACTATCCAAATGGGAACATTTAATAACAGGGATATAGACAAGGCTGTGCAACTCTGTTTTAGCTAAACCATTAGTGTGACAATTACTGAACCACATTCCTAGACTCTCATGCCCTTCTGAGGTCTTGAATGCACAGAGTTTATCTTTAAGCAATTCTCTGAAGGATTTTTCTCTTATTAATAAAACACAAATCTGTTACATGTTAAAAGAGACAAAAAAAAGTTAATTTAGGATGGGACAGCTTTCATAAAAATCAGTAGCATATTTCATCATACAGGAGTTGCTTGATATGCTGGAAGTCATGCATAAGAAGAGACCTGTTATTTTGATTATCTGAAGAATAGAATAGATTTTTTTGAATAGATTCAACAAAGATTCTCTCATTCAGCCTTTATCATCTATTCCTTAAACGTTATGTCTCATGTTTGTCAGATATTGATGAAGAAGTAATCTGTGATCACACAATCTTCTCATTTCTGTAATAAAGTAGTCTTGGGTCAAACTTTTTTTTACTGATGTGCGTATTGTATGTTTCCATTAGTAATGTAAATATCATACAATATGAAATATCTATGCAATGTATTATTTAACAAGTTTTCTGTCACTTTCCAGAGACTTGCCTTTTTAGAACCAATATATATGATGTTTAATGCACCTCATACTATAATCCTTCTTAAATTCTACAGATATGGTTTGCTCAAGAAATGAAATGAGGTTAGGCTATGGAATGTAAGTTGTGTTTCCCAAATTACCTTGTCTTTTCCAAGAATCATATTTGTTTTATGGCCATATTCTCTATCATAAATGGCCAGCATCTTTTTTTAATACCAGAGTGTTTCATTTAGCAGAGCTTTATATTGTTATTTTGATTATTCTTGTCTGATACAAATTTTCATAAAGTCATCAAAACTATAATTAAGTAAAGCAAGAAAAAATACCAAAAAATATTAAGAATTAAACTTATGGAGAGTAGAGTGGTTATTGCTGTTCAACAGCAGATGTCACTGTTTAATAATTATTTAACCATTCCAGCAGTAACACTTTATTTAAGATAAGTTGTATTAGCTGGGCTGAGTACATCTTTGTATTTTTGGTTGTCACAACATCTCAACCACAGCTGTCAGCAAAATCATGATGATATCAATCTCTAGTTTTTGGTATCCTGTTTTTAACAGACGCTTTGAAGACATTTAAAGATATAATTAATCAAACTCATGTCTGGCCTGATAAAATAAGGTTTTTAAAAAACAGGAATTCTTTCACATGCCATAAAAGTATCTATTGCAACTTATAGTCACTTGATAGTCAAAAGCTACAAAATGCCTTGGGTCATGTGTATGTATTTATGTTTTTATTTATAGCTTTTTAACCTCATGGATAAATCTTGGAACTTTGTGATGTCTAGATATAACTCACTATTTGAATAAACATAAAAAGAAAAATGTCATTCTTGACTGATTCCACAATTTGCCTAAATGTGTCTAAGTCTGCCCCATGTAGAATTCCAGAAAAGCGATCATTCTATTTCCAAATCTCATCAAAAGGATTTTAATGTGCTATCATTCAATATTGATATTGTTTCCTGATTGCTTATTTGTATCCTATGACTATCATTAAATGTTGTACCTTATGATTCTTGATGAATGTATCTTGGTTTTTTTATGTACACTGATAGCATAGGCACCAAAGACAAATTCTTTGTGTGCGTCCAATCACACTTGGCCAATAAAGAATTCTATTCTATTCTATTCTTCTCTGATAATTCTGAAAGGGGACAGAGTGCAGAATAAGGAAAGCAGGATAACACTCCATCTTCTTTGCAAGCTCTTGCTTTTTTAGTGTTTCCTGCAGATTTTTTCTGTAACCAAATCTGTCAATTCCTCTGTTATTAAGGAATAACAGAGAAACATTGTCCAGAGTTCTAGCTTGGTAGCCTCCCATCTATTCTAGATTTGCACTCTCTTCTTCGCCGTTTCGTTTCGTAGGATCTGAGTTCCCTGCTTCAACCCAAAACAACACCTTAAGGTCAAACAAGCAAACAGGAAGGGTATCCCCTAGGGCGGCTAGTTCCACAGCTCCCGCTGTCCCCCCCCCCAACCCGTCCGTGAGTGTAGGAGCCCCAAAGAGCCCCGTTTCGTAGTATGTAGGTCGGTTCTTCCCCTTAACCCAGATTTCTCTGGCTGGTGATGCTCCGAAGCCATCGGCTCTGAGAAATAAGTCTTGGGGGAGGGACGGAGACTTCGCAACGCCAGCGAGCGAAGGGACGATGGAATAAGGGGCGGGGCTATCTGGCCAATGCATTGCTACCGGCCGTTGCTAAGGGAGGAAGTACTTCCTGGGGGATCAAAAGCACTTCCGGGGAACGAGGTTCGTCTTGAGTGGGAGGTAAGAGGGGCGATGAGAGAGGTTAATAAGATTCATGGAAGTCTCTTTTTTTGGCAGTGGGTAGACTGTAGACCCTCGTTTGAGAGGGAGAAAAATGATGGCTTTTCTATAATTTCTATCTATTCTAGCTCTAGTCCTGCCGGACGATTGATCTATAAACGAACGAGCTTTTCGCATTTCTTCTAATGTTTTTCTTCTTTTTTTCCGCTTAAAGAAATCCTGAATTTCGCCCAGCAAATTGGTCTAATGCCTTCCCAAAAGGGGGAAAAAAACTCAACGGCTGTGATTTTATTAGACACATTTTTTAAAGTAAAAATGGCAGATTGGAAGTAAGAGAGGAGGAAATCTATGCCTTCATAAATAAACGTCTCCAAGAGATTTATTTATTTATTTATTTAAAAATGCACGTGGTATTTGGGCAGATGACTTTTTAAACTTACTTTTTGATCGCATACAGCTTGGCTCTGCTCTTCCTGTTTTAAGAGCAATGGCTTCCATTGATGGAGATTTCATGGTTTATTTTTTTTAAATAATTCTGAGGGGTTTTTAAATGTATAATACTTGAAGTGGCAAAACACTACAGAACCAAAAGTTTTGATGAATGCTGAACCTAGAAAGATGCTGTCCATCCTCCAGAACAGGAAAATGTGATAAGAGGCAGCATGGAGGGATTAAAAGCTAAATGAAGCTTTGGTTGCTATTTCTACTGCTATCAAATTCCTATTTGATACTGTTCAGTTATTTCTTTTACTTCTGGAGTGCATCAATGTTGTGTTTGAGAATTCTGCCTCATCACATCATCACGGCTTTATTCACCCTCTAAATCTTTGGATTAAAATTCCCATATCTACTTTTAAGCAGGTATTCCAGAATAGCTTGCTTTCTGTATAAAAATAGACACAGATATCATCCCTCTATATTTTTAATATATGCATTGAAATGATTGCCTCAAAGTTTGAATTTTGGTAATAGGAGTTGTATTGACAAAAGTCAGGCCATTATACAATTTATCAAATGGAACCTATCTAAACACGAATTTAAATACAATATAGAATTAAAAATCAGTTAAAACAGGCATCATGTTCCAACAGTCAGTGAATTCAGGCAGTGATCAGATCAAAAATTCACTGCAATGAATGGCAAAACTTTTAGCTTGGTAAAGAGTGAACAAATGTACTATAAAAGGAAAAGCCAATTTACTGTTCCCACTAATCAAACCTCTCAAAGGGTGGAAAAAGCAGCAACGTGTATTCTAATACTAATATAAAGGCAAATCTGTATTATGATGGCTGGAATAATACCCTATAAGTATTCTAATCCCGAACCACTGAGGAATTTGAAGGCTAAACTGATATTTTTGATCACTCCCAGAAATGGACCGGTAGTAGCCAAGGAGGAATAGAATAGCCTTTGTCAACCTGACTTGTTCCACATGTTTGTTGGACTCCTGTGGAACTAAACTTCAACCTCCATGCTACGTAAGATTTCTAAGACCTGGAGTCCAACACATCTGCAAGGTACCCAGTTCGTGGAAGCTCAGTATCACACTCAAATAACCAACACCATTTTGGCCATTTGCTTCAGCATTTTGTGCCTTTCAGAGTTCCCGAATGAGGATTATAACACTGAAAAAAATGCATATTTCAACGGCACTTCTTTTCTTTGCAGAGATAAGGCAGTGTAATTTTGTTGGAAGTGTACTTAAGGACTTCACTAATGGCTACTGAGTTGGATTTTTCACCCCCTGAAATCCCAGAGCCCACCTTTATGGAGAACATCTTACACTATGGCCTTTTCTTTGGGGCCATTTTCCAGCTTATTTGTGTTCTGGCGATAATCCTCCCTGTTCCAAAGACATATAAAATGGTAAGCATTTCTTGTCTATGACCATGCTAATGCAACTGGGCATTGTAACTAACTGCCAGTTTGGCAACAATCCGATTGTTACCTGTTTTTTTTCTCTCTCAAATACACTGCTTTTTTTTTCTTTCATTCTTACAAACACAAAGGACAAAGAAACATCAGTTGAGCGGTATTTCATCTATTAGAAGCTTCCTGTGAATGATAGGAAGCCCATGGCATCCTGACAATTGCAGCTGTCTCCTTAAAATAGAAATGTAGAATCTTTTTTTGCTGAAGGTGACCACATTTTTTTAATATTATCTTCCAGAGAAAGCACATGGCAGAACTGGGTACAACCAAAGTCAATACAGGCTGTAGCTCATACTGAAACTGAGAGTAGCCCAAGCCAGCATTTCCATTTCTTCTTGCTTCCTCCCCCCTCCCCCGCCAAATTCTCTCTCTTCTCTTTTCTTCAATCATCTATTTCCATGTTTACTCCACCAAGCTTATTGCCATTTTTACACTTCTAAAAGTAGAAACCTTTACTTCCTCTGGTACTTTTGTAAGGTCTCTCATCCACACTCTGACTTCTTTCATTCTTCTCCACATCTCTCTATTCTTTTTTTCTGGGAAAAAACAAGGGGAACAAAATAAAGAGATGTAATCCAATTCAGTGACAATCATTGTAGAAAATTAACATAAGGAAAGAGATGGCAGGTTAGATACAGATATCTGGCAAACTGAGAGGACTGTTCTTAATTAGAAATGTCATCTCTCTGCCAGGAAGTGATATAGCAAAGGATTCTAGATTAGGGAAAAACACAGGCAAAAATCAGTATTCTTGGCACTTGTGGACACATGAGTATTTGGCAAGACGGTGGTCATTGTTATATTTTCTTACATACTCCTTGTACAAAAAGTAGTTGCATATTATGGATTGTTTGTTATGGAGATTATAGTTCATTTCCCAAAATACCACTGACAACATCACTGTTCTGAAATTGTCACTTTTATTTGGTTTCAAAGTTTGATTGACCAATCTCTGGGCCTCCCTCTTCAAAATTAAAGCAGGATTTTCAGAATTCAAATTTTGAATAAGACTAACCTTGTGCACTTGGTGGTACAATTGTGTGTTTGTAACTTGGTAATTAAACAAAGTAGCTTCCCTTCCTTCTCCTGTTTCAAATTTATTCTAGGAATCCATGTTTTTGGCAGGACTGATTTTTATTCCTTTGCACCTGTCTACAGTAAGCCATACATTGTTTTAATTTAGCCCCAAATGCTGAGTATCATGCCAACTAGCTGATGAGTTTGCAATTATGAATTATTTTGTAGCAAAGAAAACTTTAATTGTTTGAATGCAAACTAAGTCAACTTTCCAGCAAATAATAAACATATCAGATTTCCTCAGTGAAAAGCAAATGCTAGAATATAATGCAGCTATAACATTTTTAAAATGGCAGGAATTTATTCCATAAGCTATACATTTTCACATAGGAATTAACCCTGTAATTTAGTAGTGTAGCATTGCTTGAGATTGTAAGAATCAATGAGTGCAGAAAAAAGTTAGGCAAACACAATTCTCATAAGCACCTGATTGGGGCTTAAGTTGTCTTGGGAATCTCCTGGTGACTAACAATCATCCTTTGTCATGCACTATTTCCAATTTTAAAATTTGTTCTGATTATTAAAAGAAAGCATGGATATTCTTTACTTAGCATAGTAATTTTATCTGTTTACATGTTTTTTTCTTTATTCAGGAACAATTAAATTATGCACTTTAAATCTCTGAGTGATTAATACTTTTGCTTCTGTTTGTCCAAAACATTGGAATTTCCTGTGGGTGAATCACATACCTTGGCATGCGAGTCCTCTACCCTTTCTTGGAAAGGCACATAAGCAAATTGCCATAGCCCTGTAACTTAGGAGAGAGTTCAGCCAGGTTCATTGATGTTAAAGATACAAGCAAGCTTTCTTCCCGTTCGGGCAGAGCAAAATTTGCATTGCTTTCTAAGAGGCTTAAAATCAGCATAGAACCCTGTGCCAGTTTTTGTGCCTTTTTTTCCAGTTGGCCTACATTAATTGTGGACATCTTTAGAATTCAAAAAATATTTATATCAAAACTTGTTTAATGAGGGAAAGCAATCTGTGAATTTGGCTTCCTCTAAAAATGTCATGAAACTGTTTTCTCCATGTGTTTCCAAAAAAAATCCCACCAGTTTTTATAAACTTATCAAGCATGTAACAAAGTAGGCTAGACAGAGGGTGGAAGAAATATTTAAAATTAAAGCTGATACGAAAGTCATAAAGTTTGCATGGATAGAGCCTAAAAAAACCAGTCTCAAATGAATAGTCTGAATTCAGAGTTCTGCTAATTTCGGACACATACTAATCTTTGTTAACGCAAAACAAATAATGCATCATGAATTACTAGATTATAGTATATATATACATTTTTAAAGGAGTCACAGAAAACCAACATGGTCAGGATTATCCAAATCTCAGGTGATAACGCTGTTCCAAAGGGCAGGTGCTTTGACAGAGAAGGCATGTTTCTTTGGTCTCACTAGGTGGCAGTGTTTCATAGAGGTGATCCAAAGCATGTCCACCCTTCAGATCCCATGGGTCAGCCAGAAACACTCAGAGATAGGTGGCCCCACAAGTAACAGAGCCTCAGTCATGAAGAGCTTTATGAGTGATAACCAGCACCATGAAGTGCACTTGGGAACTTGTAGATGCCTAATGTAGCTGTGTAATACTGATATTGTATAGGATAACCTGATGGATCCATAACTATACACACCATTGCATTTTGGACCAGTTGTAGCTTCTTGGTGGTGTTTAAGAGCAGCCTCATATGGCAGTGATTGCGAACCTTTTTTGGCTCGCAGGGGGAGCATGCGTGGGCGTGCCACACATGCACATCCTTCCCCTTCCTGCACGCATACATGCGCGACCAGACTTCCCCCCTCCCCACACACTTTTGGCACTCTTTTTTCATCCTCCCCCGGCTCCAGAGGCTTTCACACACACACCAAGCCCTCTGGAGCGTGAAAAACTGGCCCTAATGGGCACACCGGAAGTTCTGGAACAGACTTCCAGCAAAAAATGGCCCTACAGCCAAACCGGAAGTGACTTCCAGTTTGTCCGTAGGGCAAAAAACGGCCATACCAGCAAATCAGAAGCCCATTCCAGAACTTCCGGTTTGCGTGTAGGGCTGGTTTTTCGTGCTCCGGAGCTTCCCTGAAAAATGGCCTCAAAAGAAGGCCAAAGTCGGAGCTGACAGGGCAACGCCTCGCGTTCCCTGACAAAAGGCTCTGTGTGCCACAGGTTCACCATCATGTTCATATGGTATGACTTGCAGCAGTCCAGTCAGGAAGCGACTAAGGCATGACTGACCATAAGTAGGGCTTCCTGATCAAGAAACTGGTGCACAAGGTCGATTTGTTCAAAGGCCTTCTTGGTCATGACTACCAACTGTTCTTCAAGTAGAATGGAAAATCCAAGAGGACACACAAATTGCACACAAGTTTTGTCTAGCAAGTCTAATCCTATCCAAAAAGTTAGACAGTCTCTAGATTTAAGGAGCCCTAGAATCCATAATCTTTCAGTCTTGTTTCGGTAAAGACATTTACTACTATCTTCTATTAGTCCTCCTCCCCCCATTCACTTTGTTCTTAACATCTTTGCTTCTTTTCCTTCTCTGTGATAGAGTTCTGACTTAAGTTCTTTGAGGCATTTCTTTCTCCCTTTCCCTATTTAGGATCAAAGGCTTTAGCATAGTATTGCTATTTTCTGAATAATCAGCTAATTATTCATTGTTAGATTTTAATGTTTTTTCACATATATATTTTTTTGCCCACTTTGGCTACAAAGTAGTGCTGAAAGGCACTCATCACCTCAAAGTACATGTGGTAATGTCCAATGTTAAGATTGTAGAGTTGTTATTGTTTTTTAAAAATGTCATTCATATAAGTGTCATCCCAATAAAAATACCTAAGGTCAGCCTGAATAAACTTTTAAATTTAATTTTCTGTTTAAAAGACATAAGTATAAAACATGCAGTACTTAGAAAATACAGTGCCTTTGATTTTATAAATGAGTCATGAGCACTTTTATCCAGCATTCTCCTGTACCAGCAAATAATAAAAAAGATCTACCACCTATCCACAAAATCATTAATGTTCTGTTTCCCTTCATAAACTTAACAGGATGCTGAAAGCTTTGAGACGAAAAGTGCTGAAGTAGTCAAGAAACCCAAAATTGCTGCCCTCTCAGTGAACAAGAAGCTCAAAAAAGAAACAAAGAAGAAACGATAAAATGATATCATGATGAAATTTTCACAGCAACCTTATGGAAACAAGTCAAATTGCAGTGAAGATGACACTGCAAATATGTTTGATAAAGCTGTCCTTATTCTGGTTTTGAGGAAGTAGATAACACTTTCTAAAATGGCTCCAGGTTCATTGTTTCACCTGATCTGTAATAAATAACCTGTGAGGTTAGTGAGAAATACCTTACAGTTTGGTTCAGTAACAGGAAAACAATCTTGTTTGAGGGGCATCTGGATCATAGACACGTCCCATTACAACACTATTTTCCATGTTTTAAACAGTGGGATTGAACACTCTACTACTTTTGTATGTTGTTAATATAATTGGTTATAGTATTACTCTTTCATTTTTTTATTAAAAAACAGTCCTAATAACTATCTGAATTTAGCTTTCTTTGAATTTGATAATTCTTTGGAGTTTTACTGTTTTCCTATTGTTGGGTATAATAAACCAAGTTGTTCAGATTCTCTTTAAGCGTATTGGACTGAATAAATGAAAACTGTGATTCCCGCTCAACAAAAGATGAACATTTCTGTGCCAATAAAAAAGTCTCCGAGCCAGTTTGGTGTAGTGGTTAAGGCATCAAGCCAGAAACTGGGAGACTGGGAGTACTAGTCTCACTTTAGGCACAAAGCCAGCAGGGCTTTGTCACTCAATCTCAGCCTTAGTAGGGTGTAATGACAAACCACTTCTGAAAAACCTTGCCAAGAAAACTGCAGGAACTTGTTCAAGCAGTCTCCGACAAACAAAAACAGAAGGGAGGTGGAAAACCTTTGTAGTGATATCAACAGGTCAGTTGTGGATCTTCTACTAGTAAACAAAATGTACTTCCAAGTGAGATAGCATTTGTTATGCTGTTGATAGCAAATTGAAGACAGAATTGTGGTGTCTATGTAGACAAAACGGAGCTATTGAGAAACTAGAAGCATCTGTTCACATTCCTGGGAAAATTCCCAAATCTGCAGATGGGGGGGGGGGGAATTAACTAGATAAAAACTAAACCTGAACAAAACTATTCCATGCTGCCAAATATATATATATATCTTTATGTTAAGATCAAAATATACCATCTGCTATGCTAAGTGTCTGCCCCTGCCATCTTATGATGTTCCACAGGCAAGCTTACTTAGTGCTGACTTTATTATGCAATAGGTCAAATGTGTCATGTCTGCCATGGGATCCATGAAGCTGGATCAAACCAATCCCATGGAAGGTAGTGGGAGTCCATGGGATAAAGAGACAAACCCTTCTATGCAAATATTATAACGTAGGAGGAGCCAGAGAGTTCAATCTTAGGTAGCGGCAGATGTTTTTCTCTTAGGGTGCAAAGAAAAAAAAAATTGCTGCAAACTCCACATAAGCATCAGGAAGGGCATCTGACCAGTAAATGCTTAGCTCCACTTAGTCACCCAAATTAAGGGACTACAGAGTCATAAAATGGGGAAGAAACCAAAGTAGGAGCCAGAGAAAGTTGGGGGACCTGCAAATTCACCCCTTCAGGCTCACCCCTGGGGCTTTGTCCTTCCATTTGTCCTGGACCTGTTTCAGGTTCCAGAAAGATCTTCACCTAATTTTTTTTTCCAGACCTGCTTAGGAATCTCAACTTCATGGAACACATTTCCCGAGGTCACTATTCCTACTGATCTCAGACCTAACAAAAGGGCTTTCCAATACCATTTGCATCAGGAGAGTAGGCGACGGAGACCCTCTGTCAGTGTGGAAGGCATTTTTTCTTTTTTCGGCTTCCTGACTATCACATATGTTAGCCTGGGAATTTAGGAGGGTGGTTTGGTTGGAGCGGTAGAGTTTATCCATAACAACATTCATTCTTCTGGGAACCAAGGACACTTGCCTGGACCTGGATAGTAGTAGTTGAAGATTGTCTTCAGTTACATTGGATTTGACCATGTGATGAACATGTGGGTGTGGGGCAAGGGTTGTGAACTTTCAATTGGCGGGGAAAGCCTGGAAGCTTTCAGATTCGGGTTTCCCCAGATGTGCCAACGTGACATCTCTAATAAAGTGGAATTTTGAGGAACTTCAGACCTTGGAGTTTTATTTGTTGGGGGTGGTTTCTTTGGAACCCTGGCACCCTCCTCACCTTGCATCCGCTTTGAATTCAAAGTTCAGGATGTAGATACTGAGTTTAAAATAGTGTTTCTCACTCTTAGCAACTTTCAGCTCCCAGAATTCATCAGTCGTACTGCAAAAACACAATAAATAGTCCTTTGCCAGTGTAGCAACATAAAGCAAACTGCCAGGAATGTTTGAGAACAAAAATTGCCACGGAAGTAGGAAAGAACCTGTAGAAATGCAGATTTATTTTTTAAATCCTCAATTTATGTTGGAATATAGATGAAGAAGAGAGTTCAGAAAGGAAGACCTGGTGTTAAATTGACATACAGTACTAGAAGTCGCACCTAACTTCATCAAATGCATTGATCCACTCTACACATTAGATGAAATGAATGGCAATTCATGAAATCTTGTGCCTTTTATAAAATTGATTAGGCAGAAAGGGTGCTAATAAACTTCTTTTAGGACTCGGGCATGAAAATGTAGCGCATGTTCAGTCTCTTCAAATTAAACATTCTTTTGGCTTAATTATTTCATAGTATTTTCATTAGCAGAGGTACATTAGTATTTTAAAGAAT
Organism: Thamnophis elegans; assembly: GCF_009769535.1. Classification (NCBI taxonomy): domain Eukaryota; kingdom Metazoa; phylum Chordata; class Lepidosauria; order Squamata; family Natricidae; genus Thamnophis; species Thamnophis elegans. The sequence continues at coordinate 74,027,196 of NC_045545.1, forward strand.
AATAGTTATGCATGAAATGTGAATGTTATGGTGGAAAATATCAGAAGTTACCAAAGTTGTGGGCTAGATTTAAAAGCTTAAAAACATCCTCAGAAAAAGGAAATGGCAAATCAAGCTCACATTTTTTCCAAGGAAAGCTCATTAATAGCCCATGAAATCACCAGGATTCAAATTTAACAAGAAGGATATTTTACTTAAACACAATGGAACCAGGAGCAAACTGAGTTTCAATGAAAATACATTTTTTGTTTAGCTTCTTTGTCTGCTTATAAGGTAAGCTTCAAAGCCCCTGAAATCCTGCCACTCATAAATAATTGAAATTGACAAAATCATGAATATCAGTTCAACTCCAAAAGCTGAGAAGTTTGTATTACTACTTTCCAGCTTCTGGTCTGTTAGCAATTATTTTAATTGAGGATGTTTTTTACCCTCTGGGTAAAATAGTCAGAGCAGCTAATAAAATCATCCAGATTCCGTCGCAAAAGTCAACTTCCAATCATCTACTTTGTGGACTGCAGATTTTAGAGGCATTTGCAAATTTTCCAAGGGACATCATCCCCAGACAATATTCTCAATAATAGCAAGACTAGATTAACTTTTCTTTCTCCGTGGGATAATTGTATTCTAAGGTGAGACGAGAGCAGTAATTAAATACTCCTCAAGGAGTGCTCTCTTCTATTAAATCCCTCCTCCCTCTCCTTTTGAAAGACCTATTTTGGAAGTTCCCAGTAGACAATGCCCAGATTTATGCACTGGATTCTGATAGACTTGACTTTTCTCCCTCTCAGCATTAACAACTAGGATGATGGCATTTTTCATTAAGAGAAAAATATATTTGTCTGTTGAGGATTCTTCCCTTTGCAATCTGCTCCTTTTTGTTGCTTTCTGTTGGCTGAGATTGATTATGTTAACAGCATGTCTTTATTCAGCTCTTGTTCTGGGGATCAGGTCCCACAGGAGGCTCTGTAAGAAGTAGCTCATGACCAATAATCCTAGGGGCACAGTTCATTTAAATCCTGATTAATCCTTTTCAGATCTCCTTTACTTTTGTTTTGGTGCACTGACTCCCTGCCTTGCGTGCACCCAGGCAGAAAGTTGTTCCTGGAAGAGAGATAAAGCAGCAGCAGCTCGGGGCTGTTTCAAGGCAGGCAGATACCTGCCCTGGCTTCTTCAAGACTCAGAAATAGATGGTTTAGAGCTGTTGCGTGGCTGCTTGATTGGCTTCTTCTGAAGCAAGGACCTGAAGCTGTAAACAATTTATGAAAATAAGAATATTCTCCTGACACAGATGTATGGTTCTAAATTAGGGAGCTGGGAATGAGCGTGATTTCATTCATTTGATTTATAGCCTACCTGATTCACAGAAGTATTAAAAAATTTGTCTGGACAAGAGTAAGGGACTTCCCATGTGAGAGAGCTACTGGCAAACTTCAACCATCACTGTAATATTGGGGAGCAGTTTCACTATGGTGATCCATATTCTAGTCTTTAAAAAGTATAAGAGTTTCTCTGGGTGAATCCAATACTATATAGAATCTATATAGTATTGGATTCACCCAGGTAAACTCTTATACTTTTTTATCTATATTATAGATAAAGATAAAGGTTCCCCCTCACACATGCGTGCTAGTTGTTCCTGACTCTAGCGGGTGGTGCTTATCTCTGTTTCAAAGCCGAAGAGTCAGCGCTGTCCGAAGATGTCTCCATGGTCATGTGGCCAGCATGACTAAATGCAGAAGGCGCATAGAACGCTGTTACCTTCCCACCAAAGGTGGTTCCTATTTTTCTACTTGCATTTTTACAGGCTTTCACACTGCTAGGTTGGCCAAAGCTGGGACAAGTAATGGGAGCTCACTCCGTTATGCGGTGCTAGGGATTCAAATTGCCGAACTGCTGACCTTTCTGATCAACAAGCTCAGCATCTTAGCCATTGAGCCACAGCGCCCCTTAGGAGATCCAAACTCTAGCCCAAAATAAGTATAAGAGTTTTCTGGGTGAATCCAATACTATATAGAGAAAACCATTATATATTTAGATGAGATAGCACCAATCAAAATAGGCCACCTTTACTAATGGCTGTATTCACTGTACCTATTTTTCTGAGTTTGCTGTTGCTTTGGTATCATTTCATCTTGTCATTTTGTAATATTGATAAAGATGGCTCTTACAAGAGCCAATTTTAAATTTTAAAGGGAAGTTCCAAATAAGCCATAATATCTCTTATCAAATACATTCCTTTGTTCTTCATGAAAACAGTCATATCCAAAGGCCCAGACTGGGATATCTGTAAAATTAAAATCTCTGTTAACTTATTTAAACAGGCTAGGCACTCCCTCATTATGGAAGCTCTACATTTTTCAGGTTAAATTGTATGTTCTCCTCTTATATGCAATTATAGTGTTTGACATCACTGTCTAGTACTTTTCATTAAAAGCAAACAAACACAATTTGCTTAATAACTTCTAGTTTTAAATGCTGTTCTCTAACCTGTAATGTCCAGTGTTCTTAAGATATTCACTTAACTTTGTTGCTATCTGATATGTAAACTAAATCCTGAACTGAATTACTGCTACTTGTCTTCAGTTGGAATCTTTTCTGCCTTTAGTATTTGAAATCATTTAGCCAGTCCACCTGGAATCCTTTGTGCTAAAAACATATACAGCACAATAAGAGTTAATGTCATGCTGCAACTAATAATTAAGGGCACAATGACCTCATTCACATGGTATGGTAGGCCAGGGATTCTTAAATAATGGTTTATTGGAAAACCCACCACTACTACTGGGAGTGTCAGGCATCACACTAAGGATAGGTTATGAATTTCAAACTTCATTAAAACTTAATGAAAAGCTGAGCAACACTCATTTTGTAGTTCTCACCGCACTACTATTCAGGTTTTCAATGACACAATTATTTCAACACAATTGTATTTTGGAAAGAAATTATGTAAAAGATCTCAGGGTTCTGTCCATCTATCTGTATGCCAGCAGGATAACTGTCCAAAACAGAAGAGGATCAAATTTGATGTGGTAACAGAAGCCAACAAAGGAACAAGTTTGAAAATGGGGCAAATTAGATTGGGAATTCTAAAGGAAAATGCTCCCCCAATGCATCTCTATAGGAAAGGCAACTGGGCAGCGTCCTGCGGTCTTGGTGATTTCGTCCCAGGTCACCAAGAATTGACACTACCTTAATGGTATAAATAAATAAAAACAATGTCATGGGATATGGATGCTAAATTCCTTGCAAAAAGCAACATGATGAAGACGAGGTTGATCATTATAATCTATATGATTTTCTCCCCTAAAATAACAAAATGCAGCCCAAGGCTAGCAAAAATGGCCAACATATGATTTAGCAAGAAATATGACTCAATCAGTTTCTAATGTTTGATATGTTCCACAGTAATGAAAGAGAAGGACTGTGCTGTCTATAAGGAAAGCCTTTTTAATGCAATTAAGTAATTCTGAGATGGATTTCCAAGATTTTAAAAACTCTTTAAAAAGAAGGAACCTTTAATTCTAACTAGTCCTGGCCTTAACTAGTTTCAAACTTGATAGTGGCTGCCCAACAGATTTCTTCTCAAGGAAACTTGGAATTACTATCCCAAAATATCACCTATTTGAATCTTTTTATGAGGTCATCATTGGATTTATAAACTATCCTAGATACATTTTCCATCAGTGGGATTTGCTCTTCAAGAAGTCAGTTTACAAAGTTGGTCAGCTATGTTGGATCACTCTCTTTTACATCCATTTCCTATCTGCAACATGAGTATTACAATACAGTACTTAGTCATCTTGGAATATTATGATAAAGAATGACAGAGAATGTTTATTTGAAGTTCCCTGAATCTTTTCAAAGTAATAAACTTCTTTGTTGTGTGAATCAGCCACTGTATTTGATAAACCATGGTTTAAAGTTTTGACAGCTGTTTGAGTTCAGCCAAAATTGTGTATGTTAAATGCATATAGGTCATATACGGTACATCAAGTATAGAACAAATACCTCAAATATATATACACCAAGTCAGTGGTGTATATATATATTTACTACCAGTTCTGTAGCTTTGTGGGCATGGCGTGGCTTTGTGGGTGTGGCTTTGTGGGCATGGCAGGGGAAGGATACTGCAAAATCCCCATTCCCTCCCCAATCAACTAACCTGCTTTCCAGCTCAGTCCTCCTATTCAGGGCAAAAAAAGAAGATCAGTTGGGAGGCTGGGCGGCAGCGGGGGTGGCGCCAGCGTATTTGCCAGTTCTCTGAACTACTCAAAATTTCCACTATCAGTTCTCCAAAACTTGTCAGAATTGGCCGAAAAGCCATCATTTGTATAATGATTGTTTGTTTAATATAACAGAAAGCAAAGCGATAAAGGCTTCTTCCCAAATCAGATTGGCTGGATGTAAACAATATCAACAAGCCAAAATGAAACAAATCACCTTGTGGAATATATCCTACCCTTCTTTCCATGAAGATAGTCATCTGTGTTACTCATTTCCAAGTTATCTTGGAGCAGTGTTTCAACCTTGGCCACTTTAAACTCTGTGGATTTCAACTTCCTGGTTGGGGAATTCTGGGAGTTGAAGTCCACTCAGCTTCAAATGGCCACTATTGAGAAACACTGTCTTGGAGGAACTCAGAGAATGGATCAAGGCAGACTCACAAAGGAACAACCTACAGGCTACAATTGACAGATGGAAAACTATGATTAAATGCCAACCCTGACATTTTCCTTTTATGCCCATTGTGCATTTACCGGAGTAGGTCCAGGCCAAGCTGATGAGTCATGACTGCTAGAGCCAATGACAGAATAAGCTTCCTCTTCTCGCTGAGCTTTCTTTTTAGTCATCTGGGCTGTTTCTTGAGTCATGGTTATCAAGGCATGTTGGTACATCTACTGTTTGATGGCAACCTCCTTGATTCCAGAATCATATTTCTGTACTTCTTAAACCTTTAGCATGTTCAAATGTTCAGAGGGGCACGTGGCATACTACAGCATACAACAAAATCACCTCTGACTATGTTCATTGGAAGCAGCCTTCGTTATACCAACTCTGTTGTGAGAAAGCTCTGACTTCTTCCTAAAGAGAACAATGCCGAACATCAGCAGAGCCAAACACCAGCAGAGATAGCATCTTTTCTAACTAATAAATTTGATGTAAAAGCAAGGGTGAAATCCTCCTGGTAGGGACGATTGTCCTTGGTTCTATGAACCAGTAGTAAAAATAAGCTTCCAACGATGGCATGGATCAGCTGTGAGCCGCGCCATGGTCGGAAGCTTCCCCCCCCTCTTTTAAAGCGTTTTTTTCCTGCCTATTTGCCCGAATCAGCAGGAAAAAAAATGCTTGAAAAAGTTGGCCACGCCTACCCAGTCACATGACCCCTTCACCAAGCCACACCCACATAACCAGTGGCAAAAAATTTTTAGATTTCACCACTGTTTAAAAGGCATACATTCCTGTAAGCTACAGCTTACTTCATCAGATAGTTCTGATGAATTGCATTTGAGGAAGTGAGCTTATCACACAAAGGTTTGTGCCTTTTAATAAATAGTCTGAAGAAGTGTTCCCTGAAGGACTGACTTGATGACACACAATCTTCTCAGTTTGAAGAGCTATTTAGTCTTGTGAAGAAGGGCAAGAAGGCAGAGTAGGGGACTTGAATTTGCACATCAGGAAGTGAAAAATCATTTGATTAAGTGTTCCCCCCTATCTGTCGCAAGACATCTCTTTTCCATATTTAAATTACAATATTCATTTACAAACGTGCACTCATGCATATAAATAGATATGTGCAAGTTTTACGTAAAACTGCCTCTTGTCATTTTTGCCTCTTTGTTGATATTATTGTATTGACTGCTGCATGCATTATGAAATATCCCAGATCCCCAATAATACTCATTGCTTTTAAAACACGGAAAGGAGCATATGAATCCTGCACAGTAAGATGCACTTGTCTGTCTTATCTTGACCAGGTCAGCATGAACACAATTTTTGTTTTACATACATTTCAAGACTAAATGTTGGTTAAACTTGCCAGGTTTGGGATGGGAAAGTTCTTTGTGCACTGCTTCTTTTGGCAGTCATCACTCATGCTTGGTCAGCTTTTTCAAAAACCACTGCCATGTTCATGCGGCACAAACCTGTAAGTAACTATTGTTTCTCTGTCCAAATCTCTGGGCTCATACAACACTCTCACCAGGAAATGTACTGCATAGGCAGAGTTTGCACTCCTTACTTGTCTAAATACAGGTGAGTAGCTTTTGGTCCCCTATATCTTGCAAATGCAACCCCTCTTTCTTTAAAAATGATTCCGGAGGTACAGCTTATGTAAAATACTGTTGGCCAGTTTTTAAATGAAGATGGGCTGCCAACAGCACCTATCTTTCATCATAAAGCACGTAAATTAATTATTCACCCCTGAGCTCAATATTTAGTAATCAGTTTAATAAACACCAAAGAGTTTGGAAATACATATGCAGCCCTCCACCAAGTTGTTTTTTTTTCTAGATGTATTGGACTAGGACACTCAGCATTCTCAGTCAGATTGCCTAACTGACATGGTATTTTACTGGACAGCATATTAACATTAGAAGCCCTGCTTAAATTCCCATAACCTAGGGAGATATGGCTTACAGGGCGTTTTGAAGAGGCATTCATTTTCCAGAATGTACTTTAACACTGCAGTCAGCCTGGTCATCTCACCACTCCTGTCCGTAGGTATTTGACAACGTTATTGGGTGTGTTTCACAGCATGGCAATCTAACTGTTTAACAAGCTATTGGATTCCTTTTCAGTTTTGTTGATGTTGTGGGGTTTTCTGTTTATGCCAGCATTTTAATTTACTAGGCTTTTTTTTCTGCCTAAAATGTTTTAGAGAAGCCGTTTCTACTGTTTTCTGCAAGCTGCTTCAGGGCATCTGTCTCACAGGGAATGTAGACTAGAAACATCAAAGGGAAGAGCAGAAGGAGGGAAGAAAACTATAATCAAAATAAAAGTTTTACCAGCTGATTTCCACAGATGAAAATATGGAAAACCCAGGAGCAGATCTAGGGGGTTTGTTCATTTGGATGGCCATTCTACCTTACAGAAAATCAAAACAGATCAAGAATAGTTCATGATGTAATACCAACCAGGCAACTACAGATAGTCCTTGATTTATAACAGTTCATTTAGTGGCTGTTCAAAGTTACCACGGCATTGAAAAAATGGATTTATGACCGTCTTTCACACTTACGACGGTTGCGGCGTCCCAATGGTTGCGTGATCAAAATTCGGATGCTTGGCAATTGGTTTGTATTTATGACAGGTGCATCATGTGATTCCTTTTGCGAACTTCTGACCAACAGAGTCAGTAGGGAAGCCAAATTCATTTAACAACTGTGTTACTAATTTAAGAACTAGAATAGAATAACAGAGTTGGAAGGGACCTTAGAGGTCTTCTAGTCCGACCCCCTGCTTAGGCAGGAAACCTATATCATTTTAGACAAATGGTTCTCCAATCTGTTTGTAAAACCTTCCAGTGTTGGAGCATTCACAACTGGAGACAAGTTGTTCCACTGATTAATTGTTCCAACTGCAGTGATTCACTTAACAATTGTGGCAAGATAAATCGTAAACAAAATTCACGTAACAAAAGTCTCACTTAGCAACATAAATTCTGGGCTCAATTGTGGTCGTAAGTCGAGGAGGAGTACCTGTATACTGAGCCCTAGAATCATATCTTTGCAAGGAGTCATATATGCTATTGACTTCTATCCCCTGGTAAGTATAGGAATTCAGATAAATGCCTCTCAGAGAGATGTCTCTCTAGCCTCTACTTACTGTAAATGTAGCCAAGAGGAACCCACCAGGACTCTGAGCAATTGGCCACACTGTGAAACCTCCCTCATAGTTAAGAATTTATTTCTAATAATAAATTGGAAACAGCATTCCTGAAACTTACGGTATACCCACGATTCCATCTCCAGCACCATGGAATGAGAGAGCATTCTTACATGAGAAAACTCTCTAGTTATATCTCCTTTATGTCAGAGTTCCAAGTAACACCCCCAACGAAAGAAGACTCTGAGGCTTGAAGTTCCTCAAAGTTCCATTTAATTAGAGATGCCATATTGGCACATCTGGGAAAACCCAAATCTGAAAGTTTCTAGGTTTTCCCCACCCAAAAGAAAGTCCAAGCACCTACCCAGCACTCACATGTCCATCACATGTCCAATCAAAGCAAGGTCCCAACTGGAGATGCCTCCCAGTCACACCACTCCAGGTGCAGGGCAGAATGTCCTTGACTCTTGGAGAAAGGAATGTTATTATGACTATATATCTCCCATACTCCATATAATGCCCCCTCCCATTTCCCCAAAGCATTAAATATGGCAGGCCTGAAGATCCAATGCCCAAGATGGCTTCCAGGCCTGACACTTTGGGTGATCCCTTTCAGATATTTGAAGAGTGCTGTATTATCATATTCTCCCAGCTGTCTTTTCTCAACACTACAGGCCTTGACTTACATTTGTTTAATGACCATTCAAAGTTACGATGGACTTGAGAAAAGTTACTCAAAGTTTATAACTACCACCCCACCCCTGCAGTCACACAATTACATTCTGGGCACTGAGTAACCAGCTCACATTTACAACAGGTTGCATTGTCCTGTGGTCACATGATCACACTTCGTTTTTAATATTTTTTGCCACTTTCTGGCAAAAGAAAAGTTCATTGAATAAACTGGCTTTGGAGTTATGACCATGTGCTTTGCTTAGCAACCATGGTAAACCATGGTTGTAAGTCAAGGACTACCGTATTTTTCAGAGTATAAGACGTACCTTTTTTCCTCAAAAAAGAGGCTGAAAATCTAGGTGTGTCTTATACACTGAACAGCATTTTTTTTCGCCTCCCGAAGCCCCACCTCCTTCACCAAAATGGCCGTGCATACCCTTATGGAGGCTTTAAGAGAGCTCCTGGGGGCTGGGGAGGGCAAAAATGAGCAAAAATTGAGCTGTTTCCCCCCCAGCAGCACTCTATAAGCCTTCATAAGGCTATGTAAGCCATTTGTTTGGACAAAAAAGGGGCCATTTTTGCTCGTTTTTAGCTCCCTATTATCTGCAATGCCCTGGAACTATTCTACAGTAGTCATTCTAACTTTTCTTAAAGAGCAGTGGCCAGAAATAGATACGGTATCTGTCCACAATAGAATAAAGTGATACCATTGCTTCCCTTTGAAAAATTATACTCTGCTAACAAAAGGGCATGTTTACAATTAATATCAAGTTGACTTCAGTGCCTGGTGACTTCATGGACACAACCAGACAGTTTTCTTGACAGAACAAAACCGTATTGCCATTGCCTTATTCTGGTGTGTGTTTTTGACTTCCCAATCTAGCCCACAGCCTTTGAATTCCCTGGTGGTCTACCATCTATGTACTAATTAGGCCTGACCTGCTTAGCTATGCTAAAGAAATCAGCAATACTTGCAATCAGGGCAAAAGGCAATGATGTTTTATTTTCAATTCCAGAATTGGAAGAAACGTAGCACAGATCTCTCTCCCACCCCCCTCTCTCTCCCCTATAAAGTGCTGATACAAAGTGCTACAAAGTTTATATAAACTTTTAATACATGTTCTTCTACAATGAATTCAACAGGGCAATACAAATGAAATTATAGAAACTATGGTAGCTATCTTGATGAAGTGTATGGGGAAGCTGGCAGGGAAAACCACAAGTTGTGGTCATGTCTTGCTTAACAATAACAGGGGAAAAAATGTAAAATCAGGTGTGGTCATGTGATGCCTCATTTAACAACTGCACTACTTACCAACGGTTTTTATACTTACAATTGTGAAATATGTCAAGGATTACCTCTATTAAAATGATCGTTTGCAGAAGGAGATGGGAATTAAGGAATATGAAATATAAATAACTACAAATAAACAGCTATTTAAAATAATGCAAAGCTCATAGTGCTTGCTGTGATAAAGACACTTAATAAGTCTTGAATAATGTACATAGGAATTTTTTTAAACAAAATATGCTTGAGGTCAGGTAACAGTCAATCTCACTTTAGTGATGGGAGAATTTTCAAATCAACTCATTGAAACCAAAGCAAAAAAAAAAGAAAAGAAAAAAGAAAGGCAGTGGAAAACTCCAGTAATGAAAAAGATTTATTGGAGTAACCATGGGAAAGCAGGGAGGGAAATTCAAGGGTAACAGGATAAGAGGATAGAAAATAGGGAAGTAGCCTCCTCTTTTTCTAAAATATCGGCTAGTCATTAATAAAAGAGGAAGAAAGGGGAAAAGGCTTTTCTTCTTAAAGTCGGAATCACATGAAGTATAATAAGAGGCAAAACACAGGAATATAAATGTTTCATTAATAGCTTCCAAGCCCAGACAAGTCAAGCAGGCACTGCCCCTATTGCAATACGTATACAACTAAAACATTTTAACCTGTAACACTTGAGAATACTGCAGACACAAAAGCAGCTAACAGATGATCTCAACCTTAAACACATATCTATTCCATGTAGTTTTTTTCCCAACTGGTCCTGGAAATATTATGATCAGTTCAGTTACTGTTACTATTGCAATCCAAACAAGGAAATACAAAATGAATGGAATACTATTTTTTAAAATAGGGATTTGAAAAAGGGAGGTGATTTTATAGAGAGATTCCAAGTAGCACAATCTGCCTGCTAAAGTAACTTTCTCGGCTTTCAAGCAGAGTCCTCCTCCATCACCTCTTACCTATTAACATGGAAACTCAGGGGTTAAATCCTAGACCATCCATCAATAGGCACATGGTCTGCCACTGTGATGCAGCTCTTCCAGCTGCAGGATAGTACTGGAGGACGGGCAGTCTGCTGCAGCAGCCAATGCACAAGGAAGTTATCAAGAGAATGCCTAGGATGAATAGCTTCAGTGAGTAGCATGCTGGACTCTAATAATGGGAAAGAAACCATTTTTTCCTATGATCGCCTCCTTCCTGATGACTCACTGACACATCGGTTTTTGGCACTGTCAGGAGCAATAAATAAAGGGGAATAGGTGGTGAAAAAAGAAGTTTTCATTTTTCAGGGTTGGGATGGGATGGATGGAATAGAATAGAATAGAATAGAATAGAATAGAATAGAATAGAATAGAATAGAAATCCCAAGTGTGATTAGACACACATGAAATTTGTCTCTGGTGCAGAAACTCTCAGTGTATGTGCAAAACAATGGAGTAATTTTTTTTACTTGTTTTCTGTCTGCATCCTGCTCTCTGTTTCTTCCAGAAATCCCCACTAGCATACTGAGATTTGTATTACTGGGCTCATAGAATAACAAATCTATGGATTGAGGATCTAATTAGAGGTTGGTTCTCCCAGTTTGTTCTTTTTAATAGACAGGAAGATTTAAAAAGGAAAAAATATAGGATTGAGGCTAAATTGTGGACTAATTTATTGCAGAGATTCCCAAATGATGGATTGGGCTCCCCTTCTGTACACCATCTGCAGTTTCTTAACGATTTCTGATGTTAAGAATAAACCTACAATGTTGAAACAGCCTTGAAGGGAAGAATACCCTGATGACTAAGATGTATGATAAGTGGCACTTTTAAATTTAGTTTTAAGTGTAGAATGTCATAAATTCATTTTTTGTTCTCTTTCAAAAAAATTACAAGCAAGCTAAAAAAAAAAGGGAACTAGTAACCAGCTTCAGCTTTATCTCAATCCTACCTATCACAGAACAATGAGATAAGAAAATGAGGAATTCTCTTGGGGAACTAAATTCTGATCCAATGAGGCAAGTTGAGAGAATAGCAGAAGTCAAGTGAAATTCTAAACCCAGATTCTATGTTCACCAAGGAAGACTTATTCTGTTCTTTTGATAATATGGTAGACATCCAAAGCTACCTTTCCTTAATTTGTGTGGGGACTACAAAGTCCAGAGTTTCTTTATTCCCCAGACTGACATCTATCATTACATATTTTTTTCTCAGCTGTAAGAAATAAATATTGAATTTTGTAGTATATTGTAATTGTTTTCAGTTGGTACCCTGTTTTCCTGAAAATAAGACCTCCCTGGATAATAAGTCCAATCAGGCTTTTGAGCACGTGTGCTACAATAAGCCCTCCCCTGAAAAATAAGCCCTCCCTGGAAACGTTTAAATGCCTGCTCAGCTGGTTCCCGCCATTTCCTCTGGTTGCTTGCCACGCAAACCACGCAAAGTGAGGAGGCAAGGCCAGAGGGTGGGGGGAAGGGAGGGTGGAACATGCCCCATGCACCCCACACACTCTTACCTAATGCCCGTTCCCACAACCCTAGCCACCACGCCTCTTCTGTCATGCTAATGGCCACTGCAAAAAGAGTGGCAGGCCTAGCAATGCGCAACATAGCAGCAGCCACGAGGTGACCATGCTCGCCACCTCCTGTACCTCATTTTCATTTTTTCATTTATACTTTATTTGTATGCCGCCCTTTTCCCTGAGGGGACTCAGGGTGGCTCACAGTTGAAGGGGGGGGGGAAGACAGACAAGTTACAAACATAGAGTCATACACCGTTAAAAACACAACAGTCACACCATTCGAGTGGGGTTACAAGTCGTTAGCCCCAGGCCTGTTGGAACAGCCAGCTTTTAAGGGCTATGCGGAAGGTCTGGAGGGTGGTGAGGGTACGAATCTCCACAGGGAGTTTGTTTCAGAGGGTCGGAGCAGCCACCAAGAAGGCTCTCCTCCGGGTAGTTGCCAGTCGACATTGGCTGGCTGATGGAATTCGGAGGAGGCCTAATCTATGTGATCTTATTGGTCTAGAGGAGGTAATTGGCAGTAGGCGGTCTCTCAAGTACCCAGATCCAATACCATGAAGGGCTTTGTAGGTGACAACTAGCACCTTGAAGCGTACCCGGAGATCAACAGGCAGCCAGTGCAGCTCGCGGAGGATAGGTGTTACGTGGGTGAATCGAGGGGCACCCACGATCGCTCGCGCGGCCGCATTCTGGACCAGCTGAAGTCGCCGAATACTCTTCAAGGGCAGCCCCATGTAGAGCACGTTGCAGTATTCCAGCCTAGAGGTCACAAGGGCACGGGTGACTGTTGTGAGTGCTTCCCGGTTCAGGTAGGGACGCAACTGGTGCACCAGGCGAACCTGGGCAAATGCCCCCATGGTCACAGCTGACAAATGATGTTCGAAGGTCAGCTGTGGGTCCAGGAGGACTCCCAAGTTGCGAACCCTATCTGAGGGGTGTAAAATTTGACCCCCCAGCCTGAGAGATGGAACACTTGGCCAATTAGTGGGAGGGAAGCACAGCAGCCACTCGGTTTTATCTGGATTGAGTACAAGCTTGTTGACCCCCATCCAGTCTCTAACAGCCTCAAGGCCCTGGCTCATCACGTCCATCGCTTCATTGAGTTGGCACGGGGCGGACAGATACAACTGTGTATCGTCCGCATACTGGTGGTATTTTATCCCGTGCCGTCGAATGATCTCACCCAGCGGTTTTATGTAGATATTGAAAAGAAGGGGGGACAGGACCGAACCCTGTGGCACCCCATATGTTAGGGGCCTAGGGGTCGATCTCTGCCCTCCAACTAACACCGACTGCGACCTGTCCGAGAGGTAGGAGGAGAACCACCGTAAGACAGTGCCTCCCACCACCACCTCCCGCAGTCGTCGCAGAAGGATACCATGGTCGATGGTATCGAAAGCCGCAGAGAGGTCAAGGAGCACTAGGATGGAGGCATAACCTCCATCCCTGGCTCTCCAGAGATCATCGGTCAATGCGACCAAAGCAGTTTCCGTGCTGTAGCCAGGCCTGAAGCCTGACTGGAATGGATCCAGATAACTGGTTTCCTCCAAGGACCGCTGGAGCTGAAAGGCCACCACCTTCTCAACAACCTTTCCCACAAAGGGGAGGTTGGAGACTGGACGGTAGTTGTTTAGGACGGCTGGATCCAAAGATGGTTTCTTCAGGAGGGGTCTCACCACCACTGCCTTTAATGCGGGGGGAAAGACCCCCTCCCGAAGGGAGGCGGCAACAACCGCCTGGATCCAGCCTCGTGTCACCTCCCTGCTGTTAACAACCAGCCAGGAGGGGCACGGGTCCAGTACACAAGTGGAGGCACCTACAGCTCTCATGGCCTTGTCCACGTCCTCAGGGGTAACAGCTTGAAAATCAACCCAGCGATGACCTACCAAATTATTCCTTAGTGCCTCGGCTGGTTCTGCAGGATTGGAGTCCAGGTCCGCCCGAAACCGAGCAACTTTGTCCGCGAGAAATTGGACGTAATCCTCAGCTCTACCCTGTAAAGGATCACCCGTATCCCTCCTATTTAGGAGGGAACGGGTTATCCTGAACAGGGCGGCTGGGCGCGACTCAGCGGAAGCAATCAGAGTGGCAATATAAGTTCTTTTTGACGTATAAAATAAAAATAATAAAATAATAAGACCTCCCCAAAATAAGGCCAAGCTCTTATTTCGGGGATCAAAATAAAATAAGACCCTGTCTTATTTTCAGGGAAACAAGGTAGGCCTTCTCCGCATTCCATCTGCCAGCCAATGTTGGCTAGCAACCCCCCGGGGGAGAGTCTTCTCTGTTGCAGCTCCAGCCCTCTGGAACGAGCTCCCCGTGGAGATCCGGACCCTTACTACTCTTCCGGTCTTCCGTAATGCTATTAAGTCCTGGCTGCTCCGGCAGGCCGGGGGGCTGTTGAAGTATCCAGCCCCACGGTAACTATGAATGTTGTGTATTTTAAATTGTTGTTTTGTCTATTTATCCCCTTCCCCTTGTTATTGTAAGCCGCCCGGAGTCCTTCGGGAGTGGGAGGCATACAAGACCAATAAACTCAACTCAAACTCAACTCATTATCTCTTGTCTTTAAAACCAAATTGGGGGTCTCACCATCTGACCTTAATATAGAGACACAGAACAGCCTTGTTTCAATTAAAAAAAACTTTGCCAGTGTGGTGTCCTCTATATGTCTCCATGTGCTATCACTGCTACCCAACGGGGCCACGCTGGGATCAGTTTTAGAACCCATTTCATCAACTCAATGAAAATCATGAAATCGTATCATAATGCTTCAGTAATATACCACATGCCTCTTGTTGCTGAAATTTATACGGCTGCCCCTTTGGGAATATCTCTTACTGAAGAGTTAACAGCTAACAACAGATATTAGAAAAACATCTATTGGGAGCATGAAGAGAGGTATTTCCTTTAGGCGAACAGCACATATACAATCCTATTCTATGTATACTGAGTTCAAAGAGATTTGCTGCTACATAATTATGCATAGGATTCTAGCCTTAAAACGAGAAGGAAAGGCAGTTTTGTTATGGCAGTTTTGGGAATCATCAGGCACTTCAATAAACTATACAGCATGTCCATAACATTCCCAATCAGAAACCATTCACTGAATTTAAATCTGTAAAACCACTGCTAAAGACATATTGCACATTTCCAATTATGATAGCGATTTCATACAGCATTCTTGGCAATTA
Source organism: Thamnophis elegans (assembly GCF_009769535.1). Lineage (NCBI taxonomy): Eukaryota > Metazoa > Chordata > Lepidosauria > Squamata > Natricidae > Thamnophis > Thamnophis elegans. The sequence goes on from NC_045545.1 coordinate 74,042,673, forward strand.
TAACTGTTTCAGGCACTGATTTTTAAGCTCTGTCATGTGGATTCTTGTGGTATTTCAAAAGCAGGAGTCAGAAGGTGGAGAGACATATGGGATTCCTGCAATTGTGCCTTAATAAATAATAAAACGGTGGGGGGGAGAACGGGACATATGCATTTAATAAAATTTGATACCTGGTTGTTGGGATGGCTTCAATTTTGTTCTGCAACACTCAAGAGCACTTGAATATTTATGTTTTAATTCTATTTTATCATGGAGGTTGGGGGTAAGTTATATTTGAAGTCTAAAATAAACCAACAAAATAATCCTGTATGGTTTTCACTCATACAAAATGCCTTCCTATTTTTCATTCTTTGAGATATAGAATAACAGAATTGGAAGGGACCTTGGAGGTCTTCTAATCCAACCCACTGCTTAGGCAGGAAACCCTACACCACTCCAGACAAATGGCTATCCAACATCTTCTTAAAAGCTTCCAGTGTTGAGCATTCACAACTTCTGGAGGCAAATTGTTCCACTGATTAATTGTTCTAACTGTCAGGAAATTTCTCCTTAGTTTTAAGTTGCTTCTCTCCCTTGATTAGTTTCCACCCATATCCTTGATGCTCTCTGAGTTTGGTGGTTTTCTTGCAGACATTTCATTACTCAAACTAGATAACATCACCTGTACTAGTAATGTTACCTCATTTTGGGTATTGAAACATCTGCAAGAAAACAATCAAGCTCAAAAAGCACCCAGGACCCCTCATTTCTACAAATATTCTCCTTTATTGTTTTTCATTCTTTGCCATTCAAAATATTAACCACAATTCATAATTCCCATTAAAAGAATTGGGATGTCAGTCTGGATTAAGACATAGAATAGATACATATAGCTGCCCATCCTTCTCAATAAATTCAATATATGTCTGTCTGTCTGTCTGTGTGTGTGTGTGTGTGTGTGTGTGTGTGTGTGTGAGAGAGAGAGAGAGAGAGAGAGAGAGAGAGAGAGAGAGAGAGAGAGAGAGAGAGAGAGAGAGAGAGAGAGAGAGAGAGAGAGAGAGAATGTTTTATTGATGGCATTTATCACCTGCTCAGTTAGCTAAAATATTTAAAAATGTCTAGCAAATGTTAGAAATGTAATTAAAAGACGGACACATTTTATCACATGTGGTGGACTTGTGCTAAAACAAAAGAAATTTGGGCAAAAATGCATAAATGCCTAGAAAAGATAATAGGGAAACATGTAGATTTTAAAGCTGAACTTATTGGAATGATGGAGAAACACCACAAGAGGAAGAGATAATTAATTATGGAAGAGATAAATAAGAAGATACTAGACTGTGCAGAAATGGACAGACTTACATTGAAAATTAAGCAGAAAGAAGACACAGGATATTATCAAACTTGGAATTTATTTTACCAGTGGTTGAAAAAAGGGATAGGGAATAAGAATGGCATTTGTATTGTTAAGCAAATTAAAAACCCAGACAACACAATGTTTATTAAGCACTAAGAAATGTAATTAATAAGAAATGAATAAAATTTATTGTTTTAAAAAGAATGTGACAATATCATTTAACCTCATCCTTTGAATTTGAAAGCAAATGCTTAGATGGTACATAAGAGGAGATGCTTTTCTAAGAACAGTTAGCCTTACCCTAGTAGACATGCATAGAAAAACAGTGTATTTTGTTCATCTATGAATAATAGTATTTATATAGCCACGAATGACAGAGAATTTCTCATATGTTATTGCAGAACTCACGCATACAACCACAAGGTTATAATACGGGAATTGTTATTCCTATGTCATAGATGGGAAGTTGTGGTAAGAAAAAAATGAATTGCCTAAAGCTATCTAGCAAGTCTGTTATTCATTCTAATAATATGCTATTTGTAATTCAGTCTCTGTTTGAACTAATATATTAGGTCAGTTCTCAAAAAAGGTTTCCATTAACCCAGTCACATTGGCTGCTAAATACAGTTAAGTTTTTAGAAGAGAATTTCATTAAAGTTCTTACAGATGGTGTCTGGAGGTCTTATACTTATTTAATCATAAGGTTGCCAAGGAGTGTGTGGGAAAATGACTGTCTTGTCTTTCACTCTACAATAACCTAATATTCTGCAGCCTTCCTGGTTTCCCAGGCTTGTTAAAATCCAAAGGGAAGTCAATCTCTTTGAGAGAATTCCCATCGGGGCTACTCAGACTGGGAACTGTAGGCAGGAGCATTATAGAAAAATGTGAAGCCAGAAAACATCACCAACAGCTGCAGGCTCTGCATCTCCAACCATCAAGCCAGTTCAAAATTTTAGCGCAGAAAACTTTGAAATGCACTATCAAACAACTTCCCCAAAGGTAGGAAAACGGAAACCCCATTTGGGGAAAGAACATTTTCAGACATTGCTAGGCAGATTCAGTACAATGCAAGCACTGTCGTCCTTGTTTAGCAACCTTAGATGAGATCAGCAATGTAATTGTTAAAGCAAAGCAGTTGCTAAGTGAAACATCATGATGTTACTTTGCAGATCTGTGAAAGTCAAATGGAAGGGCGGGTGACAAAATTACTTTTTAATTACTAACTGCCAGCAGCTGGTAAAGGAGACAGTCATTAAATGAGTACTACAGTGATTGGGGCATAACCTGTTTTAAATTGAGGCTTAATTCCTCTTAAAGTTTTCTTGGAAATGTTTTATGCAAATTCTCTTGCAAGGCCAGGGGCTAAACAAGCGACTTTCTGCATGTAAAGCAAATACTTTATTACTTATAAAGTATACCTATAGCTCCTCCTATTGCCATTTAACATGATAAGAAGAATCTGAAAGTGCCTGAAATACAGGTAAAGGGTAGTTTCTTTACTTTTTCAGTAATTGCTCCTTCAAGAATTCTTTTCAAAAGCTCAGGAGTGGAAGATTTCGTAACCTTGGAACAAATCAGCCAGCAGAAGTTGTAGAGTTTATTGACAAATTATAATTAGATCTGTTTTCTCTTAGATGTTGCTGAACCATACTCCCAGAGGCCCCAATCAATGGAGTTAGTGGTTGAGGAATTCTGGGAATTGTCATTCATCATCTGGGCAGACTGAAGTTCCTATCCCTAGGAAGTTGTATGTAATTGTATGGGATGGAGGACATTTCTGAACACGGCTCTCAGCTCTGGACAATCCATTGCCATCATCTCTGTTCCGCAGCTCAGCCATTCTTTCTGGTTCAGGCCTGGTGCATCCAGAAAGTACTCTAGGAATACTGCAGGTCTATGGGGCTCGTGACAGGCTCATTTCCCTAATGATGAGAGGGCTTGAGACTTCTGTGTTTCATCCTCAGCCTCTCCCATCTTTCCATTTTAGCAGGTCAGTCACAGTGTTTTGCAGATCTGTAAATGCAGCTAAGAGGAAGTATCTTGGTGGTTTTGTATCTCCCCTTCTGCACTTGGGGAGGGAGTGGGGGGGGGGAATCACCAGTAAAATGGACAGAGATAGGATTACAAATGCGGGAAGTGATTGAATAGTCTTCTTTATGCTTTCCTATTGCTCAGCTGGAGGAGCAATGAAGATGTTATCAACACCATGATAATACCACGATCAACACAAAACCATAATATAGCTATTTCCAATCGTCTATGGAGGTTGAGGACATGTCAACCTTAGAAGGTAGACCAGACTAAAAACCAGACACAGTGCATATCTAAAGCTATTTTTTATTAGAAGCAGTTACCATAACTAAATATTGCAAGTCTGAATAGGCTTCCCTTCCCCCTCTTTTATCTTCGTGAAAATTAAGAGGGGAGTGGGGACTGTCTTGAGACATTCCCATAGACCACTTTCCCAGCCTGGGCTCAATTTTCCTTTATCTGATTGTTGCCTTGGTAGCAGATCTTCCCTCCATCCTTCAGGGTCATCCTTCTTGACCCACTCCAGGAAGTGAGACAAGAAGCTCAGGGCACCAAATGACTGCCCATATTTACCTGGAGCGTAAAGATAAATGCAAGCAGGCCTTCCTGTTCCGAGGTCAGATAGGTTGACTTGAACGTCAAGGCCAGATGGGCTGCGAAATGGCCCAACTTCTTGAAGGAGTGACCCTTAGGACACAGATAAACCTCCAAGTCAGAGGTGGTATTCAGCAGGTTCTGATCAGTTCTGGAGAACCGGTAGTGGAAATTTTGAGTAGTTCGGAGAACTGGTAAATACCATCTCTAACTGGCCCCACCCCATCTATTCTCTGCCTCCCGAGTCCAAGCTGATCCAGAGGAAATGGGGATTTTGCAGTACCTTTCCCCTGCCACTTCCACCAAGCCCTACCCACAGAACCTGTAGTAAAAAACTTCGGCAGAAATTGCTCCAAGTGCTTCAACGACCCTCTAAAAAAATGCGAAAGACCGGCTGTCTGCAAGGAGTATAAATCCTTCAATTCCCCACCCTCCAGTCAGCGCTGAAGAAGCTTTTTGGATGAGAAGCGAAACGTCTTCAAAGGAAAAAAAAAACGAGAAAGTCCAGTTGCCTCCTGAAAAAGCACCTTTGGGACTTCCTGAAAGGAGAACCGGTTCAGCCGGGAGAGCGGTGGGTCTTTCTCCAAGGAGAAGGCCGCCCCAGCCTCAAGGGGGGAATGGAGCCTCAAGGGGGGAATGGAGGTCATCCAAGTGCAACATCCACGCGCGTCCCCTACCGCCTCGACAAAGGCAGCTTCCCAGCCAGCTTCCTTCGCCGTTTTCCGGTAGCCGCCTGGCCACAGACACGCCGTCCCACGTCTGTATTTGCGGACGTCTCGGCTTGGGTCACAGCTACGTCATACATTCACTCCAACTCAACTCTCCCAGCCACCTCCAGCAGCCGGAGGTGGAGAGAAGGAGGAAGAGGCGGCGGCGGCGAAGGATAACGGAGGAAGGAGGGAGAGACTTCTCTCTCCCCCCCACTTTCCTTAAAAGCTGCTTCCGGTTCTGCTGCTGCCATCTTCTCTCTCTCTCTCTCTCTCTCTCTGAAAGCGGGAGGGAGGCTTTTGAGGGACTCACAGATGAAATAAAGGCGGGCAGCCGAGGGAGGCGGGGGCAAGGAAGAGGAGGGGAGCGGGAGAAGCCCTCGGTGACGCGCCAGCGCTGGGGGCCGCGGGGCCGGCCGTCAGGAGGAAGCGCTCGGGCTTTCGTTCGGGAGCGCCGGGTCCTTCTTACGTCGGAGAGGCGCTGAGAGGACTGCGGGGCGCGAGTCAAAAATTTAAAAGAAAAAAAAAAGGGAGGAGACGGCGGCGTCTGGACCTCGCGGGCTGAGCTCACTTCTTGCAACCCCTCCAAGTTGCAATCCCTCTCTCAAGCCGCCTGCCCGTTTCTGGGCTTGCGGGTGGGGAAGAAGCTGGAGCAGCGGCGGCGTTAGAAGACGTTAGAAGACCATCTCCAACCCACCCTCCCATCCCGTGTCCTCGCCGGCAACGTTGTTTTCTGGAGGCGTTTCCCTCGCTTTCTTTCCTTCCTTCCCGGGCTCGCTTCGCACAAAGCCAGCGCCTGGGTTCCGCTCTCCCGGCTGCCCCCGCCCCACCGCCTCCCCTCCTCTCCTGCCTGCCTGCCTGCCTCCTTCTTCTTTTTTGGGCTTCTTTTCACGCGATGGGCCAGAGAAGCTCCCGGAACGACCCGCGGGCCAGCGACTAGAACTCCGGCTGCATTGCCTCTCCTGCTGGCGACCGCGTCTTTCCTGCTTTAGCCGAGTCTCCCCCGATTCATTCTTCTCCGGCTCTGAAGCGTCGTCTCCACCGGACTCGGCAGGAAGAAAGGAGAGAGAGAGAGAGAGAGACGAAAGGCGGCGGGCAGGGCGAAGCCGCCCTCCATCTGGGCTCTTGTGTTTCTGCTTCCAGGAGCCGAGAAGAAGGAAAGGTAAGCCGGTGAGGCGGGGAGCGGGGCCGCCGCCTTTCGCGGGTCGGTCTGCTCGGTTGTGGAATGCGCTCGGACTAAGCCGGGCTGCGCCTGACTGACCGATCATTGTTAATAAGATCGTTTGGCGAGAAAGGGACGAAGTGGAAAAGGAGAGCAGAGGTGAAACTCGAATCTCCAAAAGGGTTTTTTTGGGGGGGGGGGGGCTGCTGGGTGGGTGACTGTCCTCCAGGGTTGAAACGTCTCATTTCTTATATGGTAAGCGAGCGAATTTCTCTTCCCCCCGGGGCCTCGACCGCTTAAACCTCAAAGGGCTTTTTTTGAAAAGGCGGCCGGGGGAGGGAGGGGATAGACTATCGTTTTAACCCGCGTTGACTGTTGTTGTCATTGTTGCTCAAGCCGGGCTTTTGTCTGGAGGGGCTCCGTCTGAAAGAATGTAGCCCATCCAGGAGAATTGCCGGCAGTCGCTCGATCTCAAGTCGGCGGTGACTTGATTCGGGTCCACTTTCTTTTGTTATGATTCCGTGAAGGACTTGGGTGCGGGATGCCGTGTGTAGCGCGGTCCCGCGATATACCGGATCGCTTGGGGTAAAGCAAGCGGGAGCGATTTTGTCTTGGGTGGGTGGGTGGGTGGGTTTGGTAGCGGTGTCTAAAATAGGAAACGGGCTTCAAATTCGTCTTGCTCGTTTTTTGTTTTTTTTAAAAAGACTTTCTCCGTGGGAGTTTGGGTTAAAACATTCGTTTTCACTGGGACTTTGGAGAAGGAAAGCTGTATTGCTTTCTATGTAGAATAGAATAGGAATAAAATGGGATGGGATAGAGATAGGGATAGGAATAGGAATAGGATTGGATTAGATTGGATTCTTTATTGGCCAAGTGTGATTGGACACCAGGTCTTTGGTGCATATGCTCTCAGTGAACATAATGAAAAATAAGATAGAATACATTATCAAGAATCATAAGATGCAACACTTAGTGATAGTCATAGGTGACTAATAAGCAATCAAATTATACTAGGAAACAAATAAAATATTTATGTAGTCCTAGGATCACCTGGGACCACGCCTCCCCTCCCCCCACTTCCTTGTCTCTTGACCTGGCAGGTAAACGGGCAGGTAAGATTAAATCTGGTGGGAAAGGGGGAAGATTTGCTTTCAATAAAGCCGTAAATAAACTGGGCGAGCGCAGCCTTTGAACTTCTGCTGCTTTGTGTCTGAAGCTCGCCGGTGTCTCGTTAATTCCTTGCGACACCGAGACGATTCCGTCCGTCTTAAGACACGCAGGTTGGCCAATGCTCCTCAAAGATTTGTGCGCGGGGGGGGGGAATGGGAGGAAGGCGAATAGAAACGATGTATAGAAATTGCAGGAATGTAAGGTGAGAGCTCCGTTGTTTCTTTGGCAGCTTCCAGAGAGGAGAACCTGGCGGGGCCGGCTGAGCTGGGAACGGTGCCTACGTTGAGTTCCTTCTGAATCGTCTCTTATCCAATCTTGAGATTTGATTTTCCTGGAGCTTTCTTTGAGGCTTTCATATTGGCTCCTCTTCTCTTCCCCCTCCCCTTTTGTTTAGTAGACCTAGTTTGTTCCTGCTCTAAAACAGGGGTAGTCAACCTTTTTATACCTACCGCCCACTTTTGTATTTCTGTTAGTAGTAAAATTTTCTAACAGCTCACCGGTTCCACAGTAATGGTGATTTATAAAGTAGGGAAGTCAATTAAATTTTTAAAAGGAAAATGCTTCAGTATGGGACAAAACCCCTACGGCCCACCATGAAAGCTGGAACGCCCACTAGTGGGTGGTAGGGACCAGGTTGACTACCACTGGTCTAAAGTGTGGCTTCTCTTTATTAAGGACATGCAACCCGAGTCACTCTGGATCTCTTGCCAGAGGCTACTACATTGGTTGGGAGTGGTGTGGTTGCCTATCAATCCTTATCCATACAGAGATGAAACAACATGCAGCACTTGGGGTGGGTGGGTGGATGTCCTTACACTTTCATAAGTAACTTAAAGTGGCCAACTTACCTAATACTCATTCCTTCTCCTATTTTCTCAAATATTTGCAATGTATTGGGTAAACTAAAAGTAGATTAGTTAAAAAATACATGTAGGCTGGTTATTCTTTTTCTCAAGATAACTTTTACTGCCCTCCAGAAAAGGTACCTGGGAGAGTTAGGAATGTCCTAGGTCAGATGACATGATGGATGAGCTGCAATGGGAGGGAGAACTGACCCAAAGTTGAAAAGAAGCATATTGTAGAAGCCCTCCATTCATGTAAGTTTGGATCTAAACAAATATTTTCTGTAATACGCGCATTCTTATTGTACATGTTTTAGTGCCAAAAGAAGGCATCTCTGGATGCGCCTTTGGTCTAATCAAGCTGTGGCATACAAAATAATACTTCTTATAAAACTGGAGGATTCTGTTTAGATATCTGACATGTAAATTTGTGTATGTGCCTTGGAGTCAGTATTGACTCCTGGTGACCATCTGGACTAGAAATCTGCAGTTTTCTTGGCAAGATTTCAGAAGTGGTTTGCCACTGCCTTCTTTCCAGGGCTGGGAGAAAGTGACTGGCTTAAATCTCTGGTTGTCTTCATGCCTAAAGCCTACTAGAATTCAGCTTCCAGCTTCTAGCTTGGTGCCTTAACCCTTCCACTAAACTGACTTATCTATTGTCATGAAGTTATTTGTTTGTTTGTTTCATCGATTCTCAAAGGTTCTAGGTCCGTGATGGAGAACCTGTGGCAGGTGTGCCGGACGTGGCACGCAGAGCCATCTCTCCAGACATCACCTGTTGCTCTTTGGGTTCCTGCATGCCGACCAGCTGGTCTTCACGCGTGCAAGAGTGGCAGAAACTGGAACAGCAGCCGCCCAATGCACATGAATGTGCCGGGAAGATGATCTTCTGATTTCCAGCATGTGCATGCAGACTGGCCAGTTGGTCTTCACGCATGTATGCGCACCAGCAACCAGAAGACCAGGTGGCCGGTGCGCATGCACAAAATGGGAAGATCATCTTCCCAGCATGCACATGCGCACTGGGCAGCTGCTCTTCTGGTTTCCAGCACATGCATGCATACCAGCCACCTGGTCTTTCACATGTATGCCTGCCAGAAATCAGAACACCAGGTGGCTGGTGCACATGCATGCACTGGAAACTGGAAGATCATCTTCTTGGCTCACACATGTGCACCGAGCGGCTGCTCTTCCGGTTTGTGCATACACGCGTGCTCACATTTCGGCGTTCGGTACCGAAAAGGTTCGCCAACACTGTTCTAGGTTGTTATGAAGGACTTAGCACCTGTTTGTTTTATATTACAGCCTCCTAACCCATTGTTTAACTGCTGAAGTTTATGACAATTATTGTCCATAGGATCTAGAAAGCACCAAATTTGATATTGCATAGTAAATTGCACAAGCAGATTGTGCAATGGCTGAAGTTGGGCATTAGCCTATCTTGAACTTAAGGGTCCTCTACTTCTGACACAAAATCAGCTGTCCCATCCAACATTTGAAAAATTATAATGACGATGGTCTAAGTTCACATACTATACATGTCATGTGTTTGATTAAAGAGCAGCACACGTTGGAAGGAGGAAGTTAAATGGCAATGCATGGTCTTTAACCAGAGTTTTAGCATTTTAACTACAGGCATTTATTTAATCTGTGAACTTGGGTTCGCTTTTATAAAACTAGTTACAAACCCTGGTCTGTAAACTAGGCAGGGAATAGAAAAAATATCTCCAAAGAATGCATTGGCAAACTATTTTTATATTATTGCAAATAAAATTAATTGGCAATGGCCATGAAAACACCAGGTCAAGGTTTTTACGTAAGAGGGACCATCAAACTGATTAAGTGCCACAAATCTCTGTAAAGAATATTATCAATATTGCATCCCAGGCTCTTCGAAATTAAAGATTTTGTTTCAGTACGCTGGCCCAGTTGTGCCATCAACTAATAGAAGCTGATTCACATGTATCTTCCACTGTCTGATCAGAACCTTGCTTAGCTGTCTATTTCTCCTAATCATTAAGCCAGTTGGTTTATTGCGAGATATTATATTTAGAGGTGTTTCTAGAAATGACCTAGCTCCAGACAGTAGGACAAATACAGTGATAGGATTTGAGATTCCACATTTGAATAAGATAATATGATGCAAGCTAAGACAATTTCCCATTTACATGTCACCTCCTCCAGGTTGGAGGAGTTCACTGAGAGTACATAGCACTCTGGAATTGACATTGGATATTTATTAGTTGAGATAACTATATCATGAACATTGTTGACCATCTTTATATAAAGAATTCTATAAATCTCTTCAAAATGTAGCCACCCAGAGTCATTGATTGAGATGTGCAGTATGTAAATTGAATGAATAAATGAATAATAGCTTGATTGCCATTACATTATTTTCAGATAGATAGATAGGTGATGATAGATAGATAGACAGACAGACAGACAGATAGATATGGTAGATATGGTAGATATGGTAGATATGGTAGATATGGTAGATAAATAGATAGATGATAGTGGTATTCCCTTTAGAAATAATTCTGCAGTAGTACTACAGTAGTTAGCTCTGGTTTTCCAAGATTCTTGAGAAAAACAAGGGATTGGGAATAATTCATGATTTTTCTAGTTATATTGTAACTAGTTTCTTTCTTGGCTTTAAATTAAGAGTGAAGAAAAGTTTGTCTTGTACATAATAATTGTATATCCAGCTGTATGTCTAAGTTAGAAACGCAGATCCAAAATTCTTTATTCACAATAATCCCAAAGGTGCTTTTTCAAACAGCAACTTTCTTTGGCTTGCTTGAAGAGGTTTCACTTCTCATCCAAGAAGTTTCTTCAGAACTAAAGCTTCTTGGATGAGAACAAAAAGTCTTCAAGCAAAACAAAGAAAGTCCAGTTGCCTTTTGAAAAAGCCTTTGGGACTACCATGACCTGGATGACTGAGAATTTCAATAGACATTTATTTACAATAGAAGTAGTTAAAAATAGAATGATGTTAATATTTGTTTTCGAATATCAAGATTGATTTCAAGCATTGAGTTTAATTGGATGCCTCAATTTAGAGACACATGAAGAAATGACTTTCTCTAAAACAAATTGATTTGCTTGTCTATTTAATTTGAACATTTGAATTGAATTCCTGTACCAACCTCAGGATTTCTTCCCCAAAAGTCCATGGTAATATGTCAATGAAGATTCTCAGTCATCCAGGTTTTGGCAACTGGATTTCTTTTCTTCTTGGTTCAACACATTTTGTTGCTTATCTAAATGCTTCTTCAATATAAGCATTTTAATTGTTGTTTATCCACCTATATTCCATTACTATACTTGATTCATTTGTATTATCATCTTTTAAAGTATAAATAATAATAAAATGGAAAATATTAAAAACATGCCAATGAGAAATTTGCAGGCACATTGAGTGAAGTAACTGAGCTTTCCTGCTGTCCCCCACCCCCAGCAGTTGTAATAAGGAATAACATTATCTCCAATATTCATTATTTGATATTCAGCCAGTGGGTATCTTGAGATTCCCATATTAAGATATGGGGAGAAGAGAATGTCACTAATTGTTGTAGCTTGAAGGATTGGAGACAAAACTATTACCAATATTAAACCAATAAGACAGCTGTTAATTTTCCAGATATTTTCTTGGAACAGTCCATGGAAGAGCTCACTTTCATCTCTGGGGAAAAGAGTAGTATTGCAAAAGTGGTTTGAATACAAAAGTTTATCTAGGTCAATTTTCACAAATCCTTGCCATCCTCTAAGTATGTAACTCCCAGAAATTCCAGCCCACATTCCTTTAAACCAAATTAGCAGGGAATTCTAAGGCAGGGGTCTCTCACCATATCTAAAAAATGCCAGATTAGAAAAGTTTGATTTAGAACAGATCCCAAACTGGCTGGAGTTACCGGTACTTGTTTTTCATTGTTCCTCTGTTTCAAATGCTTTTGAAGAAATTTAAGCATCGTCTTCAGAGAACAGGCCAATCTGTTGTTCAATTGACAGACACTATAAAATTACTGCTCTGATTAAGCCACAGCACTATCTGGACTTTTTATGTATAATTTAAAGATCTATTCTAGTAAGGAGAAGTAATGGAAGATAAATATTTGCAATATGATTTATCTGCAGTAAAATGATTAACACTTTCTGCTTTTAATACTTCAATGATAAGTACATTGACTATTGTTTGGGATTCCTTTCTGTATTTGCCTAACTTGACAAGTGGGAAAAAAACCCAATTTGATCAGTAGAGGTACCCAGAATAAGGTTATGAACCTTATTTTGGTCTAGAATTCCAGACAATTATTGTTCTTTATGTTTCTCACATGAATGCTCCTTGAAAACACTACAGTAATACATGCTGCAAACTATTTGCTTTTGGTGCCATTGTTGAAAAGCAAATGCTGCATTATTCTGACTCAGAAACAACTGAAAATCAAATGACCATTGGAAAGTCGGTCCTGAATTTTCATAGATGAATTCTGGAATTCCCTTCATCGAAAGACAGTTTTATATGGTCTAGAAGTGCGCATTTACAGTAATCAATTATATGCTTTTATTGTGACTGTTCACCTGTATATATCATTTAGCTCTGGGTAGATTTCATCCATGAATCCATAATCTTATGGATATAGAGGAAAAGATGCTGGTGTTTAAGAGCTTCCTACTTTTGTACATCTTCATAAGCTTCAGTTTAACCAATAAACTTAAGTTTTCTTCTGCTTTAATTAATGACCACAAAATTATAATAAGCATCTCTTTTTTTTTTACCATGTATTTGGGTATGGGATGGGGGTGGTGGAGAATAGTGCTCGATTTAGGCTGCTTGAAATTAATTATAATAATTGGAATTTCTGTGGTATTTTTTTAATATGCTTCAGCCTCTCTTTTAAAACTATTCTTATTAATGTCTGGCAATGTTTTTTACCAGCATCACTTGAGGAAACTTGAAAAGCTATCTAAAGATCTATTGTTTCCTCTTTGGTCTCCATTGCAGCTCAGTTTTCAAGCTTGTGCCTTATCTCAGAATTAATTCCCAGTAGACATTATTTCCGCAGTTCAATTCTTCCGGACTTGTTTTACAAAGCGTGGCAAAAATGCTTTCTTGGTGTGCCTTGCTTGAGCTGCTGTTAAAAACTACTCAAGAATTTTCTTCAAACCATCTCCTCTTTGGGGCTCTTTTGTCTCTGGAGGTTGTGTGTGTGTGTGTATTCAACAAGATAGGTTAAAGCAAAATGAAACCTTTGCTAGACTGAAACAGTAATCAACATTCCCCTTTTAAAAAGACCCTTCTTGGCGATAATGCAATTTTTATCCAAACAGAAAGTTTTGGCTTTGCAGGCAGCCGAACATGCAACTCTGGACTTATGGATGAACGAGCGGTATGAAATATTCCCTCGGCTAAAGTCATCTTTATTAGCAACAGCACTTAGACTTATATACTGCTTCACAGGGCTTTACAGCCTTCACTAAGTGATTTACAGAGTCAGCATACTGCCCCCTACAATCTGGGTCCTCATTTTACCTTGGAAGGGTGGAAGGCTGAGTCAACCTTGAGCTGCTCAGAATCAAACTCCTGGAGTGAGCAGTGAGTTAGCCTGTGGTACTTGCATTTTAACCACTGCACCACCACAGTTCTATTAGGAAGAAAATGTCATAAAAACTGAAACCTATATGGCTTTTTGATATTTTTGATGGCCCAAGTTTGATGGTGTCACCCATCCTGTGCCACCAAGACCTTGATTGCCAAGACTGCTATATTATGATCCAAGTAAAACTTTGCCTATGTGCAATACGATGCAGTCTGGTGATATATTGTAGGTAGAAAATATGCTAATGAGATATGCTTCTTTGTATGGTGGTTGCTTTCAAAACAACGTTGCTTGTTATTTATACATCTTAGAGTGGTTGCTATTGGCTAATAATTCTTCTGTTTTTATTCAGTCAATTAGATTTGTCCCAGCACCAAAAATTGCGGCATCTGAAACTGTGCTCAAAAACAGGCCTTACAGAAATGTTCTCCATTCATTTGTTTCTCACAATGTGGTCATCTGTTAAGTTTGGCAGAATCTAAAGCAGCGTTTTTCAAACTTGTCAAGTTTAAGACGTAGGGACTTCAACTCTCTGAATTTCTCAGCCAGGTTTCTTTCATAGTATTCTGGATTGCTTTTAAAAAGTAAATCTGGGAAACAGGGAATGCAAAGAAGTAAGACAAACCATGTCCCTACTTCCTGGAGTTCTGTTTTCAGTTCTCTAGAATGTGTGTTGACTGCATAGCAGAATACTGTAGTACTTCAGTGGTCACATGCTGATAGGTGGCCAAATGAGTTTCCAAGTTTGCTGTGTTTCTAAGGTTGCTATGTTTCCAAGTGTAGGGAGGAGGAAGTAGCATGGAAGTGGACATGGGAAGGAATATCTGCTATTTTCCGTGTACTACTGCTGCTGAGCAGTGAAGGGGTAACTGATAAATCACTAATCAGTAATCGATGATTTACCAATCAGTTAAGAAACTGAACTATGAACCATAAACCCTGAGTCCAAATTTTGCTTCTGCCCTGAATGTAGGTCATCTTGGATAATGCTTGCTTGCAGAGAGACTGGCCTGAAGATGCCTTTTATTAATGACCTCCTTAGTCTACCATTTTAAATAGCTATGCAGACATGATTCCTTTCTACCACCCCAGATGGATTCATTTAAATGATTGTCTATGATATTCCACATGGGATTGAAGGTCTCCTCTCTAGATTTATTGTGATGGCAAAATTGTTAGTTTTCAGTTCCTTATTTGCAGGACAATTCAAAAGAGAGACCAGTCAATTAATATCTTAACACTATCTTGAAATCATGTATGCAAAATAATCTGAATATGTTCAAAGTGCTCTTTAAATGTAAAGTGAATGTTTACTGTTGGTTTAGAAGCTGCTTAAGTTAAGAAGGCTCAGAATATTCCTAATAGAAAGACAAAACATTAAAAATAAATAAGAGATTGTTTGCATTTTGAGTCTGTAGACCATCTGGTCAGGATGATAGAACAAGGATGGAAGATTTTGTTCTGCTGAAACTGATTTAGATTTTTCAGCTTGCTTGGATTATTTTGTCTGGATGTTGGTTAGTGGTTTTTAGATCTAGTTATTTCCATACTCTTTTCACATATGCACTGTGTAAGAAATCTTTTTGGCCTTCAATTTTATGTTTTTCACATTCTGCCCCACATTTGACCTGCTGAAACTAATCTTCTGTGACCTTGATGCTGTAGTAATGATCTTAGTGTTCAGGAAGATACTTTGAAGAAGGAAAAGTTAAGACTTCCTGGATATTCCTACTTATTTTGTTCTTGTTATTGCTTTAACAACAACAACAACAACAACAACAATATCGCACAGACTGATTATAAATTGCGGGACAATTCGGTAGCGCAAATGATCCATTGGAATTTGTGCAAAAATTTTAATATTAAAACAGCAACAAACTGGTGGGAACATCAGCCTGAAAAAGTCACCGAAAATCAGATGGTCAAGATCTTGTGGGATTTCCGTATGCAAATGGACAAAATACTGGCGCATAATACACCAGACATCACACTGGTTGAGAAAAACAAGGTTACAATCATAGATACAATATCAGGTGATAGCAGGGTCGCCGAGAAGGAACATGAAAAAATAGCAAAATACCAGGACTTAAAAATCGAAATTCAACGACTATGGCACAAACCAGCAGTGGTAATTCCAGTGGTAATTGGCACACTGGGTGCTATTCCAAAAGCACTGGAATTACATTTAAAACAGTTAAAAATTGACAAAATCACCATCAGTCAAATGCAAAAAGCCGCACTGCTTGGATCTGCACGCATATTACGAAAATACGTTACGACGTCCTAGGCCCCTGGGTGGGGCCCGACTAGTAACCAATGCCAAATCCGGTGAAACAACTGGCCGCTGTGATACAATTGTATAATAATAATAATAATATCTCTGCTAATTATTGTAAATGAAACAGTTGTGCATTGACTTACCTAATTAAAAACTATCAGTTCATTGTATTTTCTTTTAATAATGGTATTATTCAAGATATTTATACAAAGGAGGTGTTTAACATACAGCTACCACAGATCCTAAAACTAGAAAATGTCAGGGATTGAATTGGGATTTTTACATCCAAACAGTGCAAGGCCTGGTGTTTAGTTCTTGTTTTTCTGGATTTTTCATAATGGCATTTCTTTATTACCTGAATTTGATATCATCTTAAATGGGAATTCATTCAAAAACCATTCAGGTTGGGTTTAATATTCATACAACCACATAACTCCACATCAACAAGTTGAAATACCAAATAATGAAAAAGACAAGAATTGTATTTACCTCTGTTAGAAAATAAATGTTGGTCTGTAATCTGAACTTTTTCATACTGTGAACAAATGACACATAGGTATTAATATGGATTTTCCCCAAAAGTTCTGAGTGGGGTAATTGGCTAGAACTGGCTGTGCTGTAGCCGGTGAGGGATTGAACTGACTCTGACTTCAGATTCAAACTATTTATCTTTCTCTGGTGAGACTAAACATTCTGGATTATATGAGGCACAGAAATTCTTTGCTTTACAAGGATTCTGACTTGATTGCAGAATAGGAGACAAATCATAGAAAGGGAAAGAAAAAACAAATTCAAATTTAAGGATCCAGAATGAAGGGCTATCTAGTTTCTGTTTGAACACATCCAATAAATGAGAATCAACACTTCTCTGGGCAATTTGTTCCTGTTCTTAATATTAAGAAATATTTTTCCATGGTTGAATCAGAATTTGCCTTCCTGTAATTTAGAATTGTTATTTTATTCTGTGTCATCAGTCTGGGATGAGAAAGGACAGAAGCCTTGACCTGCTTCAGACAAATTGTCAGATACATGAAGTGTTATATATTATCCCTTCTCAAGGCAAAATTTACTAAGATTATTTAGTCTTCATAGAACTTGGTTTCTGGTCCTCTGATCATTGTCATTGCATTTTTCTAACCCTTTCCCCAATTTCTCAATAATTCAGTTCAGAACTGAATCTAACCATAACTCAAGTGGAAGAATTACTTTTCATGGATCTGGACTTTATACTTCAATTGACGCAACATAAGATTGGGACATATTTGCAGCCACATCCCACTTCTGCTACATTCAGTTTTCAGTTAACTGCTCTTCTGAGATATTTTACACCCATTATTTTCAGGCAAGCTTTTCCCATCCTATATTTGTACATTCGGGGTTTTGTTTTTTTTTGGTTTCCTAACTGAATAACCTTTGTACATGTTTCTGCTGAATTTCATTCTGTTATTTGCAGCCCATTTATCTAAACTTTTACAACCACTGTGAAAGTTCTGACTGCCTTCTGAGGTGTGTGTTCTGCTTTTTCATTATTACTTGGAAACATGTAGCTTCAGTAAACAACTGGTAGTCTGTTTCTTTTCCTTTTTTTTGTCTGTCCATTTATAAAGGGCATTTCTTAACACCCTTTCCAAAACTCAGCTCATTCTGAACTTTTGCTTTCCTGACACCAGATTCACAGTTCTGTACTTTTTTTTTTTTTTTTTTTTTTTTTTTAGTGTTTTATTGGGATTTATATGCCGCCCTTTTCCCTGAGGGGACTCAGGGCGGCTTACAACCACAAGGGAGGGGGGTGCAGTGTCAAAAACAGAACAGTATGTGAACAAAGAAAAAATAGTAAAAACACAACTTTCATTCAGCAATCAAACACTCGGGCGGGTAAATTGGGAACCTATCCCCAGGCCTGCTGGGAGAGCCAGATCTTGAGGGCTGCGCGGAAGGTCTGGATAGTGGTGAGGGTACGGATCTCAACGGGGAGGTCGTTCCACAGGGTCGGAGCTGCAACAGAAAAGGCTCTCCTCCGTGTGGTTGCCAGTCGGCATTGACTGGCAGATGGAATTCGGAGGAGGCCCAGTCTGTGCGATCTAATTGGTCGATTTAGGGAGGTAATCGGCAGAAGGCGGTCTCTCAAGTACCCAGATCCACTACCATGGAGTGCTTTAAAGATGGTCATCAGTACCCTGAAGCGCACCCGGAGACCAACAGGTAGCCAGTGCAGCTCGCGGAGGACGGGTGTAACGTGGGCGAACCGCGGTGCGCCCACTATCACTCGCGCGGCTGCATTCTGGACTAGCTGTAGCCACCGGATGCACTTCAAGGGCAACCCCATGTAGAGCCCATTGCAGTATTCCAGCCTAGAGATCACAAGGGCTCGAGTGACTGTTGTGAGAGCCTCCCGGTCTAGGTAGGGCCGCAACTGGCGGACCAGGCGAACCTGGGCAAATGCCCCCCTGGTCACAGCTGACAGCTGGTGGTCAAAAGTCAGCTGTGGGTCCAGGAGGACTCCTAAGTTGCGGACCCTATCTGAGGGGTATAAAATTTGACCCCCCAGCCTAAGCGTTGGTGTATTAGCCAAATTATTGGGAGGGAAGCACAACAGCCACTCGGTCTTGTCCGGGTTGAGTACCAGTTTGTTAGCACTCATCCAGTTCCTAACGGCCTCCAGACCCTGGTTCATCACGTCCACCGCTTCATTGAGTTGGCACGGGGCGGACAGATACAGTTGCGTATCGTCCGCATATTGGTGGTATTTTATCCCGTGCCTCCGAATGATCTCACCCAGCGGTTTCATGTATATGTTAAATAGTAGGGGGGATAAGACCGAACCCTGCGGCACCCCACATGTTAGGGGCCTCAGGGACGATCTCTGCCCCCCGACCAACACCGACTGCGACCTGTCCGAGAGGTAGGAGGAGAACCACCGTAAAACAGTGCCTCCCACTCCCACCTCCCGCAGACGTCGCAGAAGGATACCATGGTCGATGGTATCGAAAGCCGCTGAGAGGTCAAGGAGAACCAGGATGGACGCATAGCCTCCATCTCTGGCCCTCCAGAGATCATCGGTCAATGCGACCAAAGCGGTTTCTGTGCTGTAACCAGGTCTGAAGCCGGACTGGAAGGGGTCAAGATAACTAGCTTCCTCCAAGGCCCGTTGAAGCTGGAAGGCCACCACCTTCTCAACAACCTTCCCGATAAAGGGGAGGTTGGAGACAGGACGAAAGTTGTTTAGAATGGCTGGATCTAAAGATGGTTTCTTCAGGAGGGGTCTCACCACCGCCGTTTTAAGTACGGCGGGGAAGTGCCCCTCCCGAAGGGAGGCGGTCACAACCGCCTGGATCCAGCCATGTGTCACCTCCCTGCTGTTGGCAACCAGCCAGGAGGGACACGGGTCCAGAATACAAGTGGAGGCACTTACAGCTCGAATGGCCTTGTCCACATCCCCAGAGGCAACATCCTGGAACTCAACCCAGAGATGGTGTGGCAAGTAGTCCTCCTGTGTCTCGGCTGGATCTACTGCGGTGGAGTCCAAGTCCGATCGAAGCCGAGCTACTTTGTCCGCCAAGAATTGAGCATAGTCCTCAGCTCTACCCTGCAAGGGGTCTCCCGCATCCCTCCTATTGAGGAGGGAGCGGGTTATCCTAAACAGGGCGGCTGGGCGTGACTCGGCGGACGCAACCAAGGCAGAGATGTATGATCTTTTTGCAGTTCTTAGTGCTCGGACATAGTCCTTGGTGCAGATAGTTAAAAGTGCTCGGTTCGACTCGGACTTATCGGACCTCCACAGGTGCTCTAGGCATCTCCTCCGGCGTTTCTTCTCCCGGAGCTCCTCGGTAAACCAAGGAGGCCTCCGGGATCCACTGACCCGGAGGGGCCGTAGTGGCGCAATCCGGTCAAGAGACTCCGACGCCGCCGAATACCAGGCGGCGGCCAGAGTCTCCGCCGAACTGTGGGCGAGAGTATCAGGAATAACCCCAAGCTCCGTCTGGAACCTCAACGGGTCCATAAGTCGCCTGGGGCGGAACCACCTGGTCGGTTCCTCCTCCCTACGGTGGGGGTTTGGCCTCCGGAAGTCAAGCCTCAGTAGGCAGTGGTCTGACCACGACAGGGGTATGATCTCATTACCCCTCAGACCAAGATCACACATCCACTGCTCCGAGAGGAATACGAGGTCGAGCATGTGACCCGCTGCATGGGTTGGGCCCCGAATTACTTGGGTCAAGCCCATGGCTGTCATGGAAGCCATGAACTCCTGCGCCCCATCAGAGCGTTCACCGAGCGATGGCAAATTGAAATCCCCCAGAACTATAAGCCTGGGGAACTCAACTGCCAGCTCGGCTACTGACTCGAGGAGCGAGGGGAGGGATGCTGCAACGCAGTTGGGAGGCAGGTACGTTAGCAGCAAACCCACTTGACCCTTGAGGTCCAACTTTATCAGCAGGGACTCACACCCGACAAGCTCCGGAGCAGGGACCCTACGAGGTAACAGAGACTCCCGGATTACAATAGCCACACCGCCACCCCTTCCCTGGGCTCTCGGCTGATGAAGCACCTGAAATCCCTCTGGGCACAGCTCTACAAGGGGGACTCCTCCTTCTGTGCCCAGCCAGGTTTCAGTAATACATGCCAGGTCTGCCCTCTCGTCGACAATTAAGTCCCGGACGAGGGGAGCTTTCTGAACAACAGACCTGGCATTTAGCGACAACAGCCTGAGACCAGGGTCCTGACTGCTCGCGCCATCTGGTCTTGGAGTGGGACTCAAAGGGCCGGAAGGAGGGATCTCTGTGATGTAGCGAACCCTCCTTCCCCGGTAATGGCCAGCCCTAAAGTCCCCGCCGTATCTGCCTCTCCCTGTCATGACCGCTATGCTCCGACCCACTCCCGTGGCCGTAGTCCCCCCAACCACCCCGGTACCCCCCGCCTTCCCTAGCAGGTCCTCCGAGCCAAGCATACTCAGACACTCACACAACCAGTCCCCACGTAATTATTAAAATACACAAATGCAACAATAATAACAATAAAAGTGGGTCACTCACACACTTACATACAATCCCATATTCTCAACATACTAAAGATAGAAGGAAAAGGGAGAAAAAAAAGGAGGAAATAAGAAGAATAAAAGTAGCGCAAAATTGTTAAAGTGCGAGTTCAGGGAGAGCCAAATAGTTCTCAGCAGATGGCTCTGCAACAGACAGATTCTGGGAAAATCCAGACAGACAGATTCTGGGAAAATCCAGAAAGTCCAGAGTAGTTGAAGGAAGCAGGGGGCTTTCTTGCATACTGCAAGTACCCCCGCTCATCTAATGGTGGCGCTCTCTGAGGCCAGAAGTCCAGGGTGGTATCAGGTAGCAGTGGCCGTGCCAGATGGAAATGCAGTCCAGAAGCCGCGCTCAAAAAAGAGTCAGATGTCGAACAGCAGAAGGCCCTGTAGAAGGCCCTGCAGCAGCAGCAACCAGGTGGGGGGGAGAATTCACCGAAAGGAGGGGCCAAGCCGAAGGGAGCGGGAGGAGGGGGTGCCCAGCCGAGCTGGAATGGCAGTAGATGTGAACAGCCTCCCATTCTCTCCCAGTACTGTTCCTGGCTGACCACCTTCTCCATGGGGCGATGGCTAGCCCGGCGTGAATCTCAATCCCTCACAAGGAGCAGCTGAAATGCCAAAGCCGAAAAAGAAAGAAACGTCACCCAGCAGCAGGGGGGGGAGGGCGAGGCTCTCTTAGCCAGCAATTAGAGAGGGCCAAAGCTCCCTCAGGCCAAGATTGTAGGTTGGCCTGTACTACTGTTGCGCTCTTCCTTTGAGAACTGGCCCTTTTTTATTTTCTTCTCTGTGTGCTTTTTTGTTTTGATTCTTTTCTAAGCTTTTTGTGCAGCCACATTGTTTTCTTCTGATGTACTCATTTTTCTTGTTATAACTGTTTCCAATTTTTTCTTTATCCCCCTCCTTTAATAACTCCCATCCGTCTTGAATTGTTTTCCTTTTAACTTCTTTTTTTCCATCTATCATCCCTTTGTGTTTATTGAAATTGGGGTTTTCAGTCCAGGTTACATCAAATCAAACATATTTATCCCCTCCCTCTTACTGGTAAAGGATGGGTTTTTTTAACAGTAAAGTTAGAATTGATCATTTTGCATTCTTGGCCTTTGATCATTTGATCAAACCTGATCATTTTGCATTGTTGGTCTTCCCTAGAGAGGTATGTTTTCTTCTTTGAATCACTTAGAAATATGAATCAAATGTATCCTTTGGCAATGCAAGGAGTTTAGAGGGAATTTGGAGTACTTTCCACGGAGATCCAAGAACTGAAGAATTGAAGAAGCTTCTTGGATGAAAAGCAAAACATTTCAAGGAAAAAGCCAAGAACGCCCAGTTGCCTTTTGAAAAAGCATCTTTGGGACAATCATGACCTGGGTGATTGAGACTCTCCATAGACATTTCCATGGAGTCCTTTCTGCATGCAGATTCAGAAGCCCCATTATGTTTAATGAAGTTTGTTGGCTGAACCATCTTTTACCCTAGCAAGAGCACAATAGGCTATAGCAGGGGTTGGCAATCTTAAACATTCAAAGAGCCACAAATGTTCTAAATAGAAGGCCATCCCCCATTCAATTCTGGAGCTGACCAAAAGGCTGGTTGCCCACCATAGAGTCTCCTCCTAATACGGTGTCCTTTTTCCTCTGCCTGTCCTAACTGAAAGCCCTATCAATTGTGGAGCCAACTGGCGACAGGGAGCTGCAGCAGAGGGATGAAAGAGCCACACGCAGTTCCAGCGCCGCAGGTTGCCAATCCCTAGGCTATAGAAAGCTCTCCAGATGCCTCACTTGACTCTGGAGTTCACTGAATGGCTAACCTTTCATCGCCTATTAGCTAAAGTGTAGATAGTTAGTAAGAAATGCTATTTTTTCTCATTGATATTCCTTAGTGTAGTTAATACAATCAAAAATAAGACATGGGTATTCCTTGGACTGATATTATTTACCAAATCCACAAAATAAATCAATAAGATGAAAGTATAATGGTAATTTGAATTATTATGCCATAATTTGCACAACCCCATGTATGCCATGGATATAAATCAAATACCGGTATATAAAAATAAATAGCTGCCATATACTTCTCTGCTGCATATCTTCCTCATGATGTCATTTGGAAAACAGTCCTGAAGGGCTTTCTTGCTTCACTCACATATGTATATCCCAAATCCCAAAAGAGGCACTAGGACTTGTGACTTTCCCTCTTCAGCCCAAATTAATTGCTTAAATTGCATGCTTCTCTGCCTTTCCCTGCCAAGAATCTTGTAATCCCTCTATCACTCAGCGCGCGCGTGCACACACACACACACACACACACACACACACACACACACACACACTTGTGTGTGCATGCTCACATAATTGTCAAGAGCTAAGCTGAAGGGATGCTCTTTTCTTCCTGATATTTCCTATACTCAGCAGGGAGGGTAAAAGAGGGTAAAAGATGTCAAGGAATTTTGGAATGAAAGTGCTTCATTATGTTAGCAGCACATCACATTCACTGTAAATCCCAGAGCTTCCTTATGGTCAACCCCGAGATAAGAAGAAAAACAGAGATCCAAGGGAATGAATATTAATGAACTCCTTCCTTCCTCCCTCCCTTCTTTCCTTCCTTTCTTTTCTTTCTTTCTTTTTCTTTCTCCTTTCTAGAGTATGTATTGTATACAGTTGTATTTTTTCATACTTTGTTTAATAAGTGCAAGATTATTTTATGTTAGTTTATCAAGGCATTGTTTTGTTATTCAATTTAGCCTACCCCACATTTTCAGGTTTTGTGAGGACTATGGAAATAACTAAATAAGAATTGTTCTCCAGCTCTATTAACTCAAGATAATCTGAGATAGATGATGATATCAGTATTTTAATAAAAAGCTAAGACACTGTGAATTATGGGGTCATCCATGTTTAATATTCCTGATCTATAATACTGATCATTTGATATTATTGATTTAACATAGCTTATCCTTCGTGGCACGACAAAACCGCGCTACGCAAAATAGCGGAGATTAAATTGCGTCGCTAAAGCCACGACGTCATCACCGCGCGTCATCACCGCCGCAACAACAGCGCGGCGACAGAAGGGCGTTCTACATGCTTCGTTCTTTGCTTCCAAAGGTAGCCCTCCTTCTCCAGCTGACAGCGGCAGCGGGCACGGGGCAAAGCGGGCGGGAAGGGTCCAGCACAGCTGCGGGGGGGCAGCAGGAAGCCTGCGGGGGGGCTGAGTGGGGACGCCGACGCCGGTGGCGGAGGAGGATGCAGCAGCGGCGGAGGCTCTCCCAGGGCCGGCGAAGCGGGCTTGCCCAGCGGAGGCAGGCTGCCCTCTTCTTCCTCAACAACATCTCCTTGGACAGGCGGCGGCCGCTGCCGGGCAAGCCCGCTTCGCCGGCCCCAGGAGAGCCTCAGCCGCCGCCGCTGCCACGTCCTCCTCCACCGCCGGCGTTGGCGGCCCCGCTCGGGCTTCCTGCTGCCCCCACGGCTGAGCTGGACCCTTCCCGCAGGCTGCTGCTGCTGGGCAGCCCACTTTGCCCCGTGTCTGTTGCCGCTGTCAGCTGGAGGAGGAGGGCTACCTTTGGAGGCAAAGAACGAAGCATGTAGAACGCCCTTCTGTCACCGCGCTGTTGTCGCGGTGGTAGGGTCATTTTTTTCTTAGCGCTTCAGACGCCACGGATTTGCCTCCGCGCTTATGTCGGCGCGGATAAGGGCATCGCGGTTTTGTGGTGGAACCGTATCCTTTTCTTTAAAGGGACACAGTGGCTCAGTGGCTAAGATGCTGAACTTGCCAATTAGAAAGGTCGGCAGTTCAGCGGTTTGAATCCCTAGCGCTGCATAATGGAGTGAGCTCCTATTACTTGTCTCAGCTTCTGCCAACCTAGCTGTTCAAAAGCATGTAAAAATGCAAGTAGAACAATAGGAACCACCTTTGGTGGGAAGGTAACAGGATTCCGTGCGCCTTTGGTGTTTTGTCATGCTGGCCACATGACCACGGAGAAGTGTCCAGACAGCACTGGCTCTTCAGCTTTGAAACGGAAATGAACACCACCCCCTAGAATCGGGAACAACTAGCACATATGTGCAAGGGGAATCTTTACCATTATCCTTTTCTTTATGCAAGAGTTCAGGACCTTGGTGTTTTATTATTCTCCCACTAGAAGCATTGCTAGCTGCAAAAATGCCCATGCAGAAATTATCTGCTGCAATGAGACCCAACCTGGAAATGAAAAAAATCCAGAAAACCTCTAGAACCGTGATGGCGAACCTATGGCAAGTGTGCCTGAAGTGGCACACAAAGCCATGTCGCCTGGCATGCGCGGCATTGCCTGTTTCTGTTCTGGATTTCTGGCACGTATGCACGATAATCAGCTGGCTTTCATGTGTGCGGCAGTGCCGGAAACTGGAATAGTTGGTCTTCCATTTTCTGGTGAGAGTATGCATGCCAGCCAGCTGATCATCAGACATGCATGCTGGAAGACTAACTGGCTGGCACGCATGCACATGCTGGAAACCAGAAGTTCATTTTTCAGCGTGCGCATGCTACCTGGGCAGCTCATCTTCCAGCTTGCAGTCCAGACGAGCGTGCATATGTGCGATCCCTTTTTGGCACTCAGTGCCGAAAAGGTTCACCATCACTGCTCTAGAAGGTGGTGTACAGGTACAAAAATCTTTTGCTGTTGTCTAGAGGTAATTCAGATTTTCACACTCCAGACAAAGGTCTATATTCCCAACAGTATGTTGTCTTTTCCATTGTTCACAATGTGTATTAGAATAGGGGTTCCCAACCTTTGGGCCATGGCACACAATCTGGCATTGAGCCGTTTGGAATCAGGCCCTGAAAATGATGGGTGAGCATGCATGCGTGTATGCATCTCTTCTTGAACAAACAATGAGCAAGCATGTGCGCACGCAGCTCCATTTGCGTGAGCAACGATCAAGCGTGTGCCTGCTCCTTGCGCAAATGCAGCTGCACATGTGTGCTTGCCCACCATTTGTGCGGAAACCCCCCCCCCCCCCGGGTCCACAAAAACAGAAAAGTTGGCAAATTCTGCCAACATGAAGCCAGTCCACTCACCCCAAATCTAAATGAAGATACTTGACACTTGACAAAGGATGAGAGGAGAAATAAGTACCATCAAGAAGAAACATACTTCTATTCAAATTTAAACAAACTCATCTTAAATAGAAACTGTAGGTTTACTTGTCAGGAACATTTGAAACTGTCCATTAAAAAAAGAATAGCAGAGATCAGAGGGAAGGAAGGTTATGCTCACGTGGTCTCAAATATAGAGAAATTTCAAAATAAGGATGTATAGGAAAACCTTTCTAAGTAAAAGCCGAATGCTTAGGAAAGATTTTTAGCTTATTAGACAGAACATCAAAAGGGTGATTTTGATTCATTATGTTTCCAAAAATCTTGTTGCTTACAACGTTTTAGAAAATGAGCCGTGCTGGTAGAAAATGCTTGTGATTCTGTAAGATGATACAGCATTTATTGGAAATTTATATTATGAAGAATCCTTAATATGACTGCTTAAAAACTGCTTTTTAGCAGTCAGTAATTTTTACATAGTTAGTTGAACCATATGGTGGGAAAGTGAACTGGCACTAATGATCAGATGTATGAATTGCTGTAGAGATGAAGCTGGCATTCAAATGAGAATACTCCAAGCCCCATCAACAACATATGGCAGTGTGTTAAAAGTTTGGCATTCATTGAATCAGTATTGTGGTTTATGATGATTATAAAAGCCTAAATATGTGTTGTATAAAATTGTATTTTAGCATACTTTGTTTAATAAAAATTTTCAAGGGTTTTACTGCCACATAGCAGTCTTCACTAAGCTGATTTCCTCCAAGTTCGACTCCCACAATTCTCAGTTAATGAGGTCTTTAGGGGAGCTGAAATCCAGGCCATGTTATAAGCCCAATTGAAAATTGTTGAATATATATGGGAATCATAGGAAGTTGCCTTACATTGTGTCAGATTTTTGTTTTATTTAATTTTGTTGTACCAGTACTAAGGGTCAGAAGCACCTAATTTTGTATAAGCTAAGCCTAAACATGACTCCCAAAGGAATCCCAAGTTTTAATAACGGAGAAACCTTAATCTTACCGTGAACTATAAATAATAATTTTTTTATTCTTTTGTTTGCAAAACATACGTCCTAGGTCACTTCCTCATAAATATATTTAGAAGTGTAAACATCAGAAGTTGTTTTTAGATACTTTGGTTATTGAAAATCGCATGCCTTTATATTCCATGATTGTCAGAACAGAAGAGATCCATTATCTTAAAACATAGGTGTGAATCTAATTGGTCTTTTTAGAAAACAGGATGCTGACCTTGATGTATCCTTAATC
The DNA here is from genome assembly GCF_009769535.1 of Thamnophis elegans. NCBI lineage: Eukaryota > Metazoa > Chordata > Lepidosauria > Squamata > Natricidae > Thamnophis > Thamnophis elegans. The sequence goes on from NC_045545.1 coordinate 74,069,769, forward strand.
CAGTAGAGTTATTTTATTAAAACATCCCATACATCTTTTTAACTGCAGAGAAGTAGTTGCAGTAGACAAAATTATGTTGTCTTACGATTCTACTCCAGCTTGATATTTAATCCAGCAAGAGTTTCAAATTTGAAGCTTTTTATGAAAAAAATATTAAAAGCCACTAAGGCAGCAATCCCCAATCTTCCCAGCTCTGGCAGCGGCGGCGGTGGGGGGGGGGATGGTTTTCCTAGTGCATGTGCCTCTTGCACAAATGCAGCTTTGTGCGCTCACATGTCACTAGTGCAGCCCAGTTCCCAATGGGCCATGGCCCAGACTGTGTTCCAAGGGTTGGAGACCCTGCACTCAGGTTAAAATTTTAGGGCAGCAAAAAAAGTGTATATGCAATGCTGGTGGATATTGCAACATTGTAATCTTCCATCTATTTAGTCTGTTGAGTGTACTGCAATAGATTAGTTTTTTTCACTGCTTAGCACATTGTGAAACAAAATGTCAAGCAAGGGAATTTGATTTGCATGCAGTTGATAACTCTCAGAATTCTGATTCTGGATGAAGAAAAGGCAGTTTACCTTAGCATGAAATCCTAAAGTTAAGACAATTAAATGCTCTCTAGTCTAATAATACCCTTGATTTGTGGAATGACCTGGGATTTTGGGAAAGAAGGTTGAGCTCAGACATTCCCAGGTTATTTTGGGGCACATGTAACTCAGGACAATCTGCCATTAGTCTCCCTGCCTTGTTGTATGTGCTTCTCTCTGCTCTCCTTTCTCCATTAGCAGTGTTGCTTGCCTTGCTGGAGATTACACTAAGGACATCATTCTGAAAGGCTATTCAGGCGAGGACATTTCTAGACGGTCCTACTAGCTGCTGCAGTCATTTTATAGTGTATCACTCTTGAGGATCTCTCTTTGTGGATAGGGTGTGTCCAAGGTCTCGAGTGCTTTAAAGCAGCGGTCAGCAGTGGTCCGTGAGAAAATTTTGATAGTCCGCAGAAAAATTATTTGCATTTTTTATATTGCACTAAATCAGGGGTCCTCAAACTATGCCCCTTAGGCCGGATATGTGCTATGAACATTTGTGTTTCTACAGAGAGTCTCCCCTTTTGGGGTCTTTTTGTGTGGGTCAGAGGGGGGGGCAGAAATTCTGATTTGGGGTCCGATTCAGCCTCCTGGTGTGGGGCTTTGGATGAAGGCTGGAGGGAAGCACTGCTGGTGGCAAAAAGCTGGAGGGTCTTGTTCCAGTGGGACTGGTATCACGGCCTGGAACTGGCTGAACCATCTCAGCCTTCTGAGCCTCCAGGCGTCGATACCTGGCCTTGCACTACTGCAGATCTTCCCTCTGCTTGGAAAGCCTATGCTCGTAGTCCTCAGTGAGTTGCTTCTGCTGAGGCCAGATCCAATTTGAACTGAGCCAGCTATTTTGCCAACTCTTTCTCATGGTATCGGACCTGGGTACTTGAGAGACCACCTCCTGCCAATTACTTCCCTACGACCAATTAGATCCCACAGATTAGGCCTCCTCCGAATACCATCAGCTAGCCAATGTCGACTGTCGACCACTCGGGGGGGGGCTTCTCTGTGGCACCTCCAGCCCTCTGGAACGATCTCCCCATGGAGATCCGGACCCTCACCTCCCTTCAGGCTTGTTTGTTAGCCGCCCTGAGTCCCTCGCTGAATAGGGCGGCATACAAGTGTAATAAACATACATACATGCAAACATGGTGATTACTTAGCTCCAACAACTGCTTCCTGTTGGGGCCCTAAGGAGCCTGGGCAGGCAGGCAAGGAATAGCTGACAGGGGAGGGGAAAGTAGAGGCTGGTGAGGTGCCCCTTGAGGTGAGTAACATCAAGTTGGCCATGCCCAACCAGTCACATGACCACCTAGCCACACCCACCCAGGAAGTCATTAGGCAGATCATATTAGTGGTTCAAGGAATTTTAAATTATGAATTTAGTGGTCTCTGAGGTCTAAAAGGTTGGGGATCCCTGCTTTAAAGGGCCATGTTAGGCATGCTAGACAAAGTGCCTATTCAGGCATCAGACTAGAACTGTGTCTCAACTCACTGCCTACTTAAGGTAGCTTCCTAATGTAGTAGTTGATGATAGGACTGAGAAAGACTCTCATCTTAAACTCTGGGGAGCTTTTGCCTGTCATTCTGGACACTAAGGAGTGAGATAAATCCTCTATCAATCCTCTGTCCTATCAAAATTAGGAGCTGCTGAGGCTTTGTATGAAATATGGTCAGAACAGCCCTCTTCATGTTTTATACAAAGGAAGCCGTGCCGTGTTCAGTGAAGCTTAAACAGGACAGTACCCTGCGAACGTTTGTAGTTAGGTGTTTTGAAGGATTGTTCTTATGTGGGTAATACAACAGATGATTGAGTTTTAAAGCCCACAGCATGTAGGAAGTCAGCATGTGCAAGAGCAAGCAACTATGGAGGCTGTTCTATTTTGATAGATGTTTGTGGGTGGTACATGAAAGAAATGAGCACATGTGGGGCAGTTGTCATGTAAGACAACTGCATCCCACCTAGCTCTGGGTATTTGTGTACAACAGCCATCTGTCTATCTCTGAATCAGACTGATGGAACACTAGTTGCCTGCTGTTAGTGAGTAGACTTTTGGGACCTCTCCGAGTGCTTGAAGCTTAGGATACCCAGTGGTAGTCCTTGTCAAGCAACAATCCAAGGTCAGGGAGAAGAATTAGTTAATATATTGCTTTCCAGGCCTATCAATAACTATCAGTGTCATACGAATAGCTAGTGTGCATTTTCATATTTGTCCTTGTTTATTTTGAGAACTGTTGTTTTTGCCTGAGGAGTTTCAATCTGCTGCAATAACTGAACATTTTGCAGCTATCATCTGCTCCTTTTCCTTTAAAAAAAAAATAATGGCATGATGCTGAAGTAAACAATGGAAATGATCTGCCAGGGCTGTGAACAATCACCTGCCCTTTTCTGCCCGGTAGTCTTTTGATCTCCAAACTGCCGAGGTGAAATTCAACCTCATTTTTAAGTCATGAGTCTTCCAGCAAGGAAGACTAGAGTGACGTGCTTGAAAGTAAATATATGTTGCCTTGGAACATAAAGGTAACACATTCTTAGCTTAAATAAATATGTATTTATGTAAAAGTCAAGCACACTAACCTTTATATAGAAAGCAAAGCATAGAAAAAAATGTTCCTATGTACTTATAAGTGCCTTTATCCAATAACTTCAGTATAATTGTTTGAAGGGCCCCAATTCCCATGGCAGATTATAAAAATGTTGCTGTAATCAAATAAAATGTTCATCTACGTGTACCATGTTCACCCAGAATTGAGATCATTAATTTCCTGTCAGAACATCTCCCCCAATTTGGCAGCTTCCAGTTCTACCAGACTGGCAACCTTGACTGATATTAGATAGAATCTCTGGGAATTGTAGTCCCGACACATTAAGGAGGACTATAGTGGATCAAAGGCAGATTCTGGTATAATAATGAGGAATCAGCTGGGTTCCTGCCAGGATTTCCATTTACTATAAAAAAATATCAAAAAAGATGAATGATTTCAGAATGCTGCAAAGAGGCTAACAAGGAATGATCTTGTGACATGAACAGAGGTGGGATTCAGCCGGTTGGGACCAGTTTGCCTGAACCGGTAGTGGAAATCGCAGGTGGGCCCACCCACACACCCTGGCTCTATGCCGTTCTATTTTGGCATGTTTTCAAGCCACGTGCATGTGTGCAAGCTACGTGTGTGATCAAAGTGCATGCACAGAAGGCTGAGCGCATGCAGGGATGGCATGCGTGCGCTTACATTTGCAAACTGGAAGGGAAAATAAGTGAATACTACCCCTGGACACAAATGGATTTCTTTATGGATACTGATAAATTAGATTGTATAACTGAGAAAGTTGGGAGTTAGATCTTCCTAAGTTAAGAGCATGAAAAAGTAAGAATGTAATTCTCTTAAGGATTAAGTGTAGAACCAGAGTCTCTTGTTAGGCAAAGATGCTGTATTTATGATACCATTGCACACTGCTTCCTGTAAAAGGATACAATATTAGTAGCTCAACTCACAGCAATTTTTGTTTAAAGCAGATCCCAGAGAGGATACTTCATTCTTGCTTCGTCTTAGAGGACTGCTTTAACTCTGTCGTCCAATAAAAAGATAAAAGGACAATTTGCAAAACCCAAATTATAGGTCCAGCCCCCATCTTGAAAATTCCTGGAGAATCACACTTTGTAGGTTTCAGCCCTTGGGTAGGCTTACTCTAACCATCTTCCACTGGACTCGATTTGTACCCGTGTCAAAAAGAACAAAGACATGTGACACCTTAAGTTTACTCTTGTTATTATCCTCACACAAGTGAACAGATAAAAATGGTGAGGATTAAAAAGAACACACCAACTTGGTGTGTTATGATCTAGTTGTCAGTTGTGTTCCTTTAGCAGATGCCAGCATATTCTCAGTCCTGGCAGCAGCTCCACAGAGATACATTCTGCAGTCATTGGTTTGTTTTCAGAGAAGAATTATAATACTTTGTTGTAAAATAAAGCTGTATATTCTTGTCGATTCCAAAACATTTCTAACCAATAATAGCAATCCAGAAAAATATCTTGTTTTGCTACGCTGTGTGGCTGTTATTCCAGGTCAAGTGGCCTTTTCTACAGTATATGAAAAACAGGGCTGATATTCTGCTGTTTCAAGTGTGTGTGCGCGTGCACGCACACACACACACATCTCCATACAGATGTGACTGATGTGTGACTGTTATCGAAGGGAACAAAAAAGAGAAAGCAATAGGATGCACACATTTATGCTGCCTTCTCCAGGGGAGCTCTTATACCTTCCAGATGTATTGGATATTCTCCTAGACTAGAAGAAGCAACCCCATCTCATACGGAGGGTGCTCAGCTGGGGGAATGTGGATTAAATGTAATATAGACACTGTAGATCTAATGAATGAGGAGGAATATGCTCATCCTGTTTCCCTCTCGCTCATAGAAGGCTGTACTTATGGGGAGGGGTGGGGTTGGTGGAATGCAGGAAACAGAGGGAATGAATAGGGAATGAAAATAATGTCCTGTAATTTTAGTTGGGGAGAAGGGCTCTTGTCCTTTTCTTTCTCTTAGGACGTGTGTTCTGTGCCTTGATATTTGGCTATTGCATGGGGAGAACTCAATGCACCTCATTTTAATGCATCTCTCTGTAGCTGGAGTAACAAAGGTGGGTGTGTCCCTATGTGAGCGCCTCAGCTGACATTTTGCACGTGCTGTCTCTTCTCTGTGCTGCTTCCAGTGTCTTAAAGTGGATGCTCTAATAAGGATTAACCTCTTCCTTTTAAGGAAAAGAGAGAGATTTTTTAAAAAAATCTGTGAGGCTTTTCTGAGTATTATTTCAGTTAGGAGCCTACATAGAGAGGGTTAAACCATCCGATAGGAATCCTAATGAAGATAGCTGCTTTGTTGGAATGTTTGCAGCATTATTTTTGCATTCAGTAATTGTACACAGAAGTGTTAATGGTATTATCTGCCCTCTGTGCACTTTTTAATTTGAAAATAATGATCAGGTCAGTGAACACTCCTTGTCTGAGTCTCACATTACACTGGCATTGAATGCCTTTCCCCTTGCAGCCATCTCTGAGACACCGTTAAGGTTTACTAGATTTGGAATTTAGAATATTAATTGAAATAGGGAGGTGGATATATTAATATTGGGTCGCGGTATCTGTCTTTGATCTTGGCAATTTTTAATATAGGCATCCAATACAATCTTAAAGCTTACCTTTATTAGACCTCTTGTTGGTTGGCAATGCTTGGTTTTGCAACATCTATCATTGGAATTGAAATTATGGCTTTAATTTTGCAAAGCCGCACATTAGAGAAGGCAGAATGTTTTCCATGCTAATATTTGAAGAGAGCTAAATTTAATAAGATGGATTGGAATATGGAATAAAATAGGGAGTGGCTGTTAGGGCAGAAAACAGTACATTGGACTGCTGGCTTGAGCTGGGATGTGTGTCTGTGTTGCCTACGTCATAATCATCAAGACCATGAAATATATAACTGATACACAGATAAATCAGCATTGGCAACCATATCATTATGTATGAAAAAAAAAGAGGCAAACTGTTTCTAGTGGTATGTTCTCTGGCCCCACAGCCCCACAGGATGGTCCTTCTCACATCTCAACTTCCTTTTCTCATTTTTCTGGGCAGGTAAGCTCATTTCCAGTTGAAGCACTAAACTGTTACTTCAATTGATGAGAGTGAATACAGTGAGGGAGAACACAGTGTAATAACTGAAGACAGTGAATGCAATGTGAAACAGGAAGATGCAGTGTAAGGATTGCAACTGCCACTATATAGCATAGCAGCACATCCATGAATGCCAACTAGCAATCAGAAGACACAATGAGAACACATTACTCTCACATGGACAGATTCAATCACAGTTTTGACGGTGAGCATCCAGACCTAGACAAAGCTAGGGAACTTGGAAGCTTGGCATCCAAATAAATCAGTCATCAATAGACACATAGAAATAAACCATATTTGCATACTATTCAAAAGAGATGACAAAAAGCTAAGAAGATACCAATAAAAATGAAAAATCAGAACACATCCTCCATACTAAGAGATAAACAGGGATTAACACCAGACAAACAATAAAGCTGAAAACAATACCCTAACCGAGGAACTACCAATAAAAAATCCTCCACCCAATACCAATTCATACAGGGCAAGTTACTATATGTAAACAGGAGCGAACCTCATACTCACTAGCATGGATGATGTTACCTAGTTGGGTAATGAAACATCTGCAAACAAACAACCAAGCTCTGAGTGCACAAAGAACTCCAGAGCCCTGTTATTTCCCAAGGGAACTTATAGGGGCCACAAAACAATCAGCACCATTCTTGGAAATAAATATAATAGTGCCTGGATCTTTTGCTTTTTAGCATGCCAACTTTTTCACATAATTGTGTTAAAAAGTAAAAAATATAATAAAGTAGGGAAAGAAACCAGGCAGCCGCCATGGGGAATTTCATTGAGCTTGTTACAGACAGAAACTATTATGTTTCTTTAAATGTGTACACATATGGCTAATAATTCCCACTCCTTGTGTCTTCTTTTTTTTCTTTTTTTTTCTTTTTTGGTCAGCTTTCCATCCTAATCTCAAGAATCTTGTTTTGGATTTGTTTTGTTTCTTTTCTCCTTTGACACTAACCAGCAAAGGGTTTGGAGTCTGTGCTCATGTCCTAAAAAGCCTATTTCTCCCCATCAAGCTCAGTGTCAGGGGATGGTAGGAAGCATTAGGAAGAAATAGGAATTTGTTTGTACAGTACTGTAAAAAGGAACAACCCATAGTTCATGAGAGGTATGTGGCTTACTTAGCTTTGCATCATGTCTAATGGCCTTTTTTTTTAGAGCTTAATGCTGTTAGGAGTAGTATGAAATCGATGTTTAGAATTTTATTTTAAGAACTGGCTAGTGGCAAAACAAGCATCAGAAATATTATTATTTTTTTGCTCCTTAAAAATGTGGTCTCAATACAAAATTAGGATTTTGTAAATTATTTTACTGTGTAATCAGTATTTTTGTTTTAAGGGCTGCAAGCTTTTAGAAACTGTTAATCAGGCATAGAAGGCTGCATTTACAGGTTATCTGCTGAAAATAAATTTAAGAGAATCTGCAAGAAGCCTTCATCATATCTTACTCCGTCCTACCTCACTCTATTCTACTCTACTGTTGGGAGGAATGTCCTTCTGGGTTCAGGTCCAAGTGGGGGAAAAGGCACTGGAAACACGGAGGCTGCTGCAAAAGATGGTGTAATGGTGGACAGGACCACATGGTTTGAGTTCCTGAACAGAAAACGGGGATCACATGCTTCCAGATGTTGGGTGAAGAAGAAAGGAGAGAAAAGGGGCTTGCTGAGAGTTCCTGAGTTTTTTATACTCTCTGTTTGGCCCCACCTCTCTGTTTCCTGTTCCTGTGCAAGAAATGTATTCTGATTGGTTGTCAGACTTCCAGGGGCGGGGGCGGGACGTTCTTACCTAACTTTGTAGTCCGTGTGTCTTTTGAGTCCCAATCTTGTTTGAGCATTGCTTCTTCCCAGGTTCCCTGTGGTGAGTTGGGTAACGGGCTAATACTATCATGCCTTAATCCCATCACCCTGGAGTTGAAGGGGGAGATCTTTGTTATGTAGAATAGACTGACCCAGGCTTTTTTAATGGCCCATTGACAAAGGTGGGGGCTATTAAGAATGAGTCTGTTTCCTACCTAAAAACATGTTTCTCCATTTCTTATCCAGGGAAATTAATATTCTGCTTTTTTTTTGGAATAAGTTTTTTATTATTTTAATTGAACGAAATATATAAAAAAAGGAATCATCTTTCATTGCTTCTTGTAGAAAGCATGTCGATTGGTTACAAATAGTTTTTGTGCATTTCAACCACAATCATTACATATACTTCCTTCATATTGACTTATACAATTTACATCTGAAATCTTCATATATTTTACTACTATCAATTTTTTTATAAATGTATCTAATAAACTTTTGTTTAGATTTGCTATAAAGAGGTAACTTTTCTTGGGTCTGCCGAGAGGAGAGGTGATATAAACAGTAAATAATCTTTAGTTACATATAACAATAATGATGATAATAATGAAATAATAATTTTGACTAGTAAAAGCTATTTGGATCTAAACTGCAAATTGGGACCTGGGAAAGACTTACAAATGTTTTAAGCAATAAATTTTCATTTAAATCATGTATAAAAATGATTTTTTTCTTGGGTCTGATGAGTGGAGATGTCATATATATATATAGCAAATAATATTTAATTAACTACAATAACAACAAGGAAATGTTAACAGATAATGTTTAATGGGATCTACATGTGCTGGCAGTAGCGGCGGGAATGCTTAGATATTTTATTGATTTCTTTGTTAGAATATCTCATAAAGTGTAATATTACAGGAGATTTATTGATATTGCTAATAAATGCCAGTAGGTAGTTATGTTTTTTAAATACAAAGGGTTTCAGATAAAAAGCACATTTAAATAATTTTAATTGAATGAGAATATTCTGCCTTTTCAATATTTCCCAGGTCATTTCATTTTTCTAGGAGAGGGGTGGTTGCTAACTTCCTACTCTACTCTACTCTACTCTACCCTACCCTACCCTACTTTACCCTACCCTACCCTACCCTACTCTACTCTACTCTACTCTACTCTACTCTACTCTACTCTACTCTACTCTACTCTACTCTGTCCTTTCTTTCCCTTCCCCAAATTTCCCCATGTATATACTGGTCCAAAAAGAAAGTAATGTTGATGGCAATGAAGTGGCCTACAGATAATTTTCTTGGCATCTGTTAGCCAATTGATGCTTTAAAACAAACAACATTTTAACAGGAAGTTAGTATACTGCACAGCAGATAGCAGCCTTTAAATAAGTTAATGCCTCTTTCAATATGAGTTCACTTTTATGAGACATTCATGTCATTTTATTGGTAGGAGTGTGGAAATAGTTTGTCATGCCTTCTTTGGCAATATTTTTCCTACTCACTACTGATGTATGTAGGCTTCAAATTCCCTAATGGTTTCCAATCTATGAACTAATCAAACCCCAACTTCACTTAGCTTAGGATCCAGAGAAGGTTGATCAGGTGCTATTCTCTGTTTAGCATAATGTTTATTTCTAGGAGTGCCCCAGAGAGGCTCCATCAATTATCTTCGAAAATAACAATGATTGGCATCCTCCCTTTGTAAGACTAATACATAATTTATGAACTGATAAAAGATTTAGGCCAAAGAAGATTGTCAGAATCTGATCATAAAGATGAATCCTATCATATATAGGTCCTTATAAGCCATAAATAAATGAATAAGCTCCTGTCTAGCTTCATAATTGCTGGAGTTTACACAATACATTAAGCCAGAAGCCATGGCTGACAAACCACAATAGTTGGTTCACACAAAGCACTACAACCAAACTAAAGCAACTGCATGATGACTTTCCATATACTAAGGCACTCTGTAAAATGACTGAACCACTCACAGTTTCAATCAGAGCCCAATAAATGAATAAATAACAAAAAACCACCCTCCAATTGCAATAAATCTTAATGTTAATGAATTTAGCTCGTAGAGCCTCTTCTCAGCTGGAGATCAATGTATCTCTGTTTTGAGAAGATGGGGGCAGAAGGCCAAGAGGACGAAGATACAAAGGCTGTATCAGCCTCTTCTTTTCAGCTCTCGGAATAAACCAGGGCCCAAAGAGCTTCATTCTCCAACCCTTCAGCTACAGGAGCAGCTTTGATTTCTCACAGCAGGAATTCTTGACTGAGTGAGGGTCTCTGAGTGTAACTATGGAAGGAGTCCCCCCCTTATATTAGTTCAGAGCACGTTCTACTGACAAATCCTTTACTTTCTACCAAAATAGCCATTGGGGGATACAAAAAGAGGCTTTAATAATTGAATTGGAGGCACCCAGTGTCAGGGAAATGAATCTGCACATTGCCAAATAGTGCAAATAAAGCCAGGGTACTGGCAAGTGACTGGCTTGTCTTTCAGGCCTCATAAACAAACTGTCTTGGCACAGATCTTTCATCCCCTTAATGTGCTGCTTGAACTATCCTTTTGTACTACCAATCAAGGCACGTTACATTTGCACAGGCATGCAAGTGCAGATTCTGTCTCCAGTGGCCCTTTTTAACCAAAGGCAGGTCCAATTACCTATTACCTATTTTGTGTCTGCGCTCACTTTGGGGAAATGTTCAGAATGCCTTTAAAACCTATTTTTCAGTAGAGCATGCTAGCATTTATGTACTTTCAGCACACACACAAACACAGACACACACACACAAGCTCTTTGTCTGGAAGTTAAATTTCCAAGCAAATGGGAGAGGTCATATTTTATATGCATTGTTACTCTCATAGGAATGGGAGATTTACACAATGAAGGGATTGGCTAATGATGTGCATTCTTTTAGCTATGATTTTTTTTAAATTGTTCACTGATTTTATTGAATGCTGGTCTTTCAACATAAACTGAGCATGACTTATCCTGGAAGAACAACCTTGGGCTGCTTCAGCTATTTAGGTTTTGAATTATGGGAAATAATTATTCCAATTTATTCTGCCATGAGTCTGGCTGCACTTTAGAAGATGAAGATGGCCATGTTGGATGTAATTGCTTTTCAGCAGCCTCTTGCAATCATAAATTCCAGGATACCCCTGGATTTGCTATGGAGCTCTGAGAAATGAACTGAGTGAAGAGATGGCTAGAGTGATTGTGGTGAAAGACAAAAAGTTAATATGATCGGTCTTACGAACAAGCCTAGATTGTGCTTTCATGTTTATGCTTCTACAGATTTTTACTGTAGCAGCAGATAACTCCTAAAAAGAATTGGGGAGGAGTATTATTCTAAACCACCAGAAATTATTTGAATTGGGTAGTATAGAAATACCTGTAAATCAAAAAATAAATTTCTGGATGCCGCACTAGGACAGATATAAAGGAGAACAACAAAGAAGATGATCAGACTAAATGCTAATGATTATGATGAGAAATTGAAAGGGAGTTGGGTAAATTTAATTCCAAAAAGAGAATAATGATGCCATAGCTCTTTTCAAGTGGTTCAAAGGATATTACACAGAAGTGAAAACCTGTGGGTTTTTAAAAATATAAATCTTGTGCAATGCACAAATAGCAGATTTAGATTATAGGAAAGCAGTTTCCAGTTGAAAGATTAGGAAAACATCCTAATTAAATGAACAGTCTGACAGTGGAACCAATTATTTAAAAAGGCAGTGCCTCGCTCTTTGCAGGATGCTTTAAGACAACCTGGACAGCCATCTGTCAGAAATGCTTTAATCTGGATTCCAGAGTTAAGAAATGAGACCCACTGACCTAAATGTCCCCTTCCAGCTCCATGGTTTTTGCTGGTTCTTTTTTCACAGTATTCTTTGTGATGCTTAATGTTGTTTCTTTTTTTCATGTGAGTTGCCTTAACCTCTAGAAGAAAAGATCAGAAGTAAATGTGCTTAATAAATAAAATAATTTCCCTCCCAACATCTATTTGGATTCTAGCTTTTGTACAGTATTTGATAGTTTTCCAAATAGGTAATTACTCCACACGGGGTTGCATAAGATCTTTTAATTCAAAAATTGGTCTCTGCGTTTGCATGGGTTTATGAGAAGGCTGCTCCCCATTTATTGGATCTGCTTCTTTACAACTTGAGAGGCAAATGAATGCAAAACTAGAAATAAAGCATTTTGTCTCCCTGTTTCTGAGCCGTGGCAGAAATGCACATAGCTCAAGTGTAAAAGAAATTAAGGTATACAAAAAGCGAGTTATGTCTGTAAGGACATTGATGCCTCCAGGCACAACTGGGTGCTTCTGTAAGTAAATAATATAGGGATAGGCTGGCATTAGGCAGTTTCCTATGATTAACTGGAAAAACAATGTTTATAGGAGCGGGGTAAGCTTCATCTGACTAATTCTTACTCACTTCTTCTACACAGTTTGATTTTCTCCCTGTATTCTCTTTCGTTTGATCAATTTTTCTTTTGCTCTCCTTCTGCATCTGGACAGGTTGGAAGCACCCCGGGGCATAAACTGGCAAATAATGGATTCTATAGGCAGAAACCATATGTGAGCTGTGTATGATTTTTGCTTTGAAGAGTCAGGGGACTCTTCTTGCCCAGATGGTGGAGCACCCAGGGGATGAACATAGAACTGAGAGTTGCTCTCCCTGGCAGATGATTTAAGTCTCCTGTAATTGGTTCTTCTCCAAATGTCAAGCTATGGTGCTCTGTGCAGAAAGTCAAAATGGGTTGGTGGGTACTTGAGATAATTACTGAAAAACAGCTTCCCGTGTTGAAAGCCGTTAATGAACACTTTTGGAAGGACTTTGTTGTCTACAGCTGACCTCAGCTGTTGATGACAGCATAGAATTAAAAGGGGAAACACTCATGTCTAGACAGAGCTTGTTTAAAAGCAAGGAGTTGGGCATCTAAGACAAGGATGGGATACTTTGATCACTCCAAATTACTCCATGGTGGAAGTGACTCATGGATGAACATAGAAACCTTTTAAGGTAGCTGGTGATCCCAAGTATAAGATAGAATAGAATAAAAGAGTTGGAAGAGACCTTGTAGGTCATCTAGTCCAACCCCCTGCTCAAGCAGGAGACCCTATATAATTTTTGACAAGTGGCAATCCAGTCTTTTCTTGAAAGCTTCCAATGAATCAGAAACTTCTGAAGGCAAGCTGTTCCATTGGTTGATTGTTCTCACTGTCAGAAAAGTTCTCCTATTTCTAGGATGAATCTCTCTTTGATCAGTTTCCTTCCATTATTCCTTGTCTGGCCTTCAGGTGCTTTGTAAAACAGGTTGATCTTCTCTCTATGGTAAAGGTTCCCCTCAAACATATGTGCTAGTAATTCCCAACTCTAGGGATTGGTGCTCATCTCTGTTTCAAAGCCGAAGAGCCAGCGCTGTCCAAAGACGTCTCCATGGTCATGTGGCCGGCATGACTAAACGCCGAAGGTGCACAGAACACTGTTACCTTCCCACCAAAGGTGGTTTACTATTTTTCTACTTGCATTTTTACATGCTTTCGAACTGCTAGGTTGGCTGAAGTTGGGACAGGTAACGGGAGCTAACTCCATTGCACGGCGCTAGAGATTTGAACCGCCGAATTGCCGACCTTTTTGATCAACAAGCTCAGTGTCTTAGCCACTGAGCCACTGTGTCCCACCCTCTCTATCACAGCCCCTCAAATATTGGAACACTGCTATCATGTAACCCCGGTCCTTCTCTTCACAAGACTAGCCACGCCCAGTTCCTGCAACCATTCTTCATGTTTTTATTGTTTTGCTGCAATATCTCCTTCTCTGACCACCAAGTACCTGTAGTAGGGAAGCTCCTTTTATTAACCAAAGCATATATATAGATCCTCCATGATCAGAAGCACTGTTCTGCTTTCTCTGTTGATCAGGCATTAGCTGGGCTCTATGAACAATGCATTGCTTAATTAAATAGAAATGAAAAATTTGCTCAAGTTTGCAAGTTTAGAAGACAAAATCTGAGCCTCAAATTTTCTCTCTGACTCCTAAAATAATGTTACTGTGCAGAAATGTCCTGGTTTTGTAATTTTTGGGAAAATGAAAGTGGGGGGATTATGGCAACTTTGTGAAATAAAAGAACATATTTTACTTGTCGTGAAATATATTCTATCCTAGGAACAAATTGCCAGGAGGTGTAGTCATGCTGTGAGCTTAGCATGGCTTTTAGAGGCATTAAGCAAATTCCTGGTGGGTTAAATCTTCAACAGCTTTTTTATCCCACTTTTCTATTCAGATGGCTATTCAAGTTGCTAACAAGTTTTTTAAAAATGCAAAAGCTAAGAACATTAAATTCATGTTAAAATCGGTAAATAAAAGCCTGTTTAAAATAGAGGCACCTGTAGATTTTCTAAATGCTGAGAAAGGAATGAGGGAGTGCATTCCATTGTCAAGAAGCTGTATGGGAAAGGCCTTCTCTAGCATGATAAAAAAGGCTTCCCCTGCAAATTGGTTTAGGCCAGGAAAAGCCACATTCACATTTGGGATTTTAAAGGTGGCCTCCTTAAGTGAAGATTTTTTTTTCTGACATGACTTTGCGACTAACAACAAGCCATCTTCATCCTTTGTTGCTGTTATCTGGTGGTGTTCCATTGCTTTGGTTTTAAATTCATATATCACCCAGATTTATGAAGAACTTCAGTTGACTTTAGAAATGTGTACAGCACATAAAAACATACTAAGACCTACCTCTTAAACTGTGGCCTTTAAGCAACTAACAACCAGTGCAGGTTTTCCTTAAAGGCATCATTAATAGCCAAGCTGCTGCATTTTTCACCAACTGCACCTTTCAGGCGTTTTTCAAAGATGTTTTGTAGTTGTTAAGTAGAGCTGTGTGTTCAAAGGCTGGAAATGGCTCTCATTTTTATGACTCCCCTCAAGTGCTTCCCAGGCATTTTTCTCTATCTGACCCAGATTCCCTCAACTAATTTCATTCCCTGCAGATTCTCTAATTAATTAGCCCTGTCGTCTCTATCTGTTCTTCATCATGACAGACATTTTGTAAATGGGATTTTGTGGGTCCAGTTCTCCCTGGTAGGCATTATGCCAATAGGCAAGCTCTGAAAATTCCAGATGTGTCATTAGACTAAAAAGGTTAGCAAACATTGAATTTTTCTTTCTGCTTTTTCCTCCTCTACTTACCTACCCTCTTTTGTGTGTGTGTGTTTGTATGTGTTTGTGTGTGTTTGTGTGTGTGTGTGTGTGTGTGTTTGCATGCATGCACGCACCGCCCAATAGTCCAACACATAATGGCAGGGTGTAAGTTGCAGGCAGTAGCAGTGCACACTGAGTGGCACAACCAAGTAGCTGACATTGTGTACAGGGACATCTGCACAGTGTATGGGCTAAACCAGGGGTGTCAAACTCAAGGCCCGGGGGTTGGTGCTTACATCTGATATGCAAGGCCACCCTGGAAAAAGCCTATTTTTGCTGGCAGAGCTCTCGGGCCACCACAGGCACCATTGACATGAGTGATGTATAGCTGGCCACCCCCACCCCGCATCCTGAGGTTAAACGCAACGCTGATATGGCCCTCAATGAAATTGAGTTTGACCTTCCTAAATCCAGATAGCAGTAGCAATACACTTAGACTTACATTCTGCTTCATAGTGCTTTACAGCCCTCTCTAAGCGGCTTACAGAGTCAGCATATTACCTGGGTCCTCATTTTACCCACCAGGAAGGAAGGAAGGAAGTAAGGAAGGAGGGAAGGAAGGAAGGAAGGAAGGAAGGAAGGAAGGAAGGAAGGATCAATCAACCTTGAGCTGGTGAGACCCAAACTCCTATATTCTAACCATTGCACCACTGCAGTGGCAAAAGATGTAGCAGTGCCAAGTGTCAGCAACATTAGAAAGAAGGAATACAAGGAGATGAAGAAATACCAGGGCCTGAAGGAAGAACTAGAGAGGAAAGAGAAAGCAAAGACCAAAGTGGTGGTAGGAACACATGGGATTGTAACTCCAAAGCTGGGAGAGAAGCTTCAACAGATCCCATGAACAACATCAGCTCTCTGTCCTGAAGAGTGCAGTGCTAGCAGCTAATATACTATGCAGAACCTTCAGGTTTTTTTCCCATTCAGGTAGTCTGGTTTAAATGTGTCTTTGGGAGATGGAGGGTGGGAAGTGGCAGCCTTATGATCAATAGATCAAGATAAACCCAGATGGAAGGTAGGACAGATCCAATGACTTGAGTCTCTTAAGAAGAGAAAGAATACCTTACAGAACCATGTACTGAAGCAGTGTTGCAAACAAGTCTTCTTGGAAGGAGAGGTGGAAGTCATCTAAAGAGGGCAGTATACATACAAAGTTTCTAAAATGATAAACAGAAAAAGGATCCCCTTGAGGGGTCCTTGGTGCTGTCTGAGCTTGCTTGTTTTCTTGCAAACATTTCATTTCCCAAACTAGGTAACATCGTCAGCGCTAGTAAGGAGTGTGGTTTGCTGTCAGTTTTATATTCTAGTAGCTTGCCTGTCAGTGTTGGCCGGGGTGGCCTTAGAGATTCTTTGATTGGGTTGTTTGCTGTTGGCTTCTTTGTCAGTTTAGCAATAGCAATAGCAGTTAGACTTATATACCGCTTCATAAGGCTTTCAGCTCTCTCTAAGCGGTTTACAGAGTCAGCATATTGCCCCCAACAACAATCTGGGTCCTCATTTTACCCACCTCGGAAGGATGGAAGGCTGAGTCAACCTTGAGCCGGTGAGATTTGAACAGCCGAACTGCAGAACTGCAGTCAGCTGAAGTAGCCTGCAGTGCTGCATTTAACCACTGCGCCACCTCAGCTCTTTCTTGACTGGGGTATTGTTTACTTGATTGTTAGTCTGATGTTAATCATGGAATTAATCTATGCTGATCTGGGCATTGATTGCTGGTGGAGAGGTGCTTATGTCTTTTTGTTCCTTTTGCACAGTCTATAGATGTTGTTATTATCTGTGTGACTATTGATTGCTGATGTGTCAGAGTGCCAGACTTCTAGAAATTCCCTGGCATTCCCTTGCCTTGTTCTATAAAAAGATCCCCTTACAGGTAATCTTTGATTTTGAGCATTCGCTTAATAATAGTCCAAAGTTATGAAGGTTTTTGAAAAAAGTGACTTATGAACCATCAAAGTTATATCTGTGGCATCATCTCCACAGACATGGGCTCACAATTCCAGCACTTGGCAACTGGTTCACATTTATGACGGTTGCAGAGTCTTGTGATCCTGCAATCTTGATTTGTGATGTTTTCCAGCCAGCTAATCACAAGCAAAGTCAATTTGGGAAGCCAGTTTGCTTAACGATGGTGGTGATTCATTTAGCCATTGCAGTAAAAATAGTCTTAACATTGGATGCGATCATGTGATCGCTTGCTTTATGGCCACACTAACTTATGATGGAAATATAGCTGTGGTGACGCAGTAGTTAGAATGCAGTATTGCAGGTTAATTCTGCTGATTGCCGACTGCCAGCAGTTTGATAGTTCGAGTCTCACCAGCTCAAGGTTGACTCAGCCTTTCCTCTTTCCACGGTCAGTAAAATGAGGACCCAAATTGTTGGGGGCAATAAGCCAACTCTGTAAACTGCTTAGAGATGGCTGTAAAGCACCATAAGTGGTATATACTGTAAGTATGTGCTATTACTATGGAAATTCAAGTCTCTGTTGAGGTTGTAATTTGAGGACTACCTGTATAAGAAATGGAAGGAAAAGTGTATAATCAAGGAAAAATTCAATGCTGTACATAAATTATAAACACTGTGTTAGGTTTTAGCAGAGACTGAATTGAGACTTGCATGAAATACCAAAAACAACAACAAAAAGCTTTTTTGTATGTGACTGAAACAAAAGAAAACGCAAAGAGGATGGAGGTTTGTTGAATTCATAACAGATGATGGAAGGAAGGCAGAACATTCTACTTTTGAGTTCTACATCTAGAGCAGCAAAGTTTGTCACAAACTAATCAAGCTAGAAATATTTTTAGTCAGAGTTATCACTCAACAATTGTTCAAGATATCTTCATTAATAAAATGGCAAACATGGGCTGCTGATTTATAACTTGTTGAATGACTGCACCAAAAAATATTCATAAATGGTTCCACATCAGTTTGGAAAATGATATTGGATAACCTTAATGAAGGGATTATGGAGATGATTATCAAATTTGCAGATCGCACAAGCCTTGGAAAAGTGACTAATACTTTCAAAGAGAAAGAGGAAATTCAAAATGATTTAGGCATGAAAAGTGGTCCAGTGTGAATGAATGTATGCCTTGCCTTGGGAAAGGAGAGGGGAACAATGACCGTTAAGGAGGAAAAAGGATTACTCAGTCCTGAAAAAGAGGAAAACATGAAAAAGAAACTCAAAAGAATCCCATGTTGATTTTGTTTGGTATAAATTGTAGAAAGAATAACGTTGACAGGCTTTTCAAGATTCTGTTACTATATCCTTCAACAAAGAACATTCCTTAGAAACCCTACTTAGAATCCCTTGCCTATCTTGAAGGACTGATAGTTGAAACGAACTGGGTGGGGAAAAAACATCTATGACATGATAGCAGTATTCCAAAATTTGAGGGACTGCCACAAAGAAGAGGGGGTCAACCTATTTTTCAAAGAACCAGAAATCAAGGCAAGACACAATGAATGGAAAGGAGAGAAACAATAGTGAGAACAATTGACCAATGGAACAACCTGCCTCCAGAAGTTGTGGGTGTTCAATCAGTGGAGGATTTTAAGAAGAACCTGGACAGCCACCTGTCTGGAATGGTATAGGACAGTGTTGGTGAACCTTTTTGGAACCGAGTGCTGAAATGGGAGCGTACACGTGTGCATGCCCGAAAACCAGAAGAGCAGCCGCCCCACGCGGATGCATGCGCCAAAAAGATGATCTTTTGGTTACAGGCTTGCGCACCGGGTGGGTCTCCTGCTTGTGCAGGGAATCGGACTAGTAGACCTCCAAGAGCAAACCACTTCTAAAAAAAAACCTTGTCCAGAAACTACAGGAACTTATTCAAGCAATCTCAGAGACTCAGACACGATTAAATCGAAGCAAAAAAAAAAAAAAAAAAGATTGCCAAGTTCCAACTAATAATGAAACAAATTGCTTCATCAAGTGCATTTTCCCTTCCAGTAAACAGTTTAGTAGATCCAGCACAGTGCAGGAATCTAAAGCACCAGTTTCCTTCTGCTGTTGGGCTATCATGAACTAATACAATTTTCCTTCTAATGCCCTGAGCAGGCAGTTAGCCTAGATAAACTTTGAGATCTGTTCCAATTCTATGATTCAAAACGTCCATGATTGAAATAGACAAAAAACAAAAACTCACCCACCTTGAACTTTTGGTATTATTATAATCTTAGCGGAGATGAGTAAATTGTTGCAGTTCTTCTTTTCAAAATTCTGGCTTGGTGCATGCATTCATACTCTTACAGCAGCTTTCTCCCAACTTGATGCCATTGAGACATGTTGAAATTGCAAATTCAGGATTTCTCATCCAGTCTCATCTTTGGCTGAAAATTCTGGTGGTTCATAATATATCTTGACAGCACTAGATTGGGAAAAGCTGTTTTACCATATGGTTGAAAGCCATTTTATTCCTTACATGCCCCCCTCCTTTTTCCCTTTTACCCCCATTGAGTAGCTGATGGTAATCTGTTGCTAGGTGTACATAGATCATGTATGTGGAATGTTGCTTGTCTTAGCAAGTTGTTTCTGTCTTGTTTGCCAAGCACAAATACAACTGATGGTGACAGCCAATTGTCTGTAATCCCATCAGAAGACTACTTGTAGTTTGTCCAATAAAGTTACAATTCCAGCTTGCCATCTAATCACAGAGTTGAGTTTCAATAATTTTGTTTATTCAAGGCATTCTTGGCTAGACTAAGTTGATGGTCCTTCTCTAAAACTATTTCATTTTTCAGTTGGTTCAAGTAAAGCCAGGCATCCTGGTGTTTGGCCTCTCTTCTTCGTGAAGAGGGGAGTGAACATACCAATATTTCATTAAACTATCTTTGTTTCTCTTGAATACCACTTGATCTGCTAGAGCTCATTTTTAATTAAGTGGGTTTTTAAAGTCGTGTATGAGCTGAGAATCTTGAGTGGGCAAGCCTGCATGTTTCTGTGTCTTCCACTTCTTGGGTACATCTGTATAGATTTAAATTCATGAATGCATATATGAAGGTACTTTTTGGGGGGGGGAATGAGCTGTTCGTCTGACTTGCTTTTAATATGACAAAGATGGCGTCCTTATTGTTTACTGGCAAAATGTGAGGTGTTACAGGTGTCAGATTTTGACTGGCAGTTGTAAGACTCAGTTGCCACATTTGTACCACATGCCATGATTTAAAAGAGGTGGTCGGTAGGAACAAAGAAATTGTTTTCTCATCTGTACCCAAAATCAGGGTTCTCATTAGTTGTGCTTAATTTAAACAAGTTTAAACAACCAATCTGAAGTTGTCTTGTCTCAGTTATAGTTAATGTTGACCATAGTTGGTAGCTAACTATGTCACTTCAGATACACACTGTAAGCAAAAAGCTCTGACATTTTTCTTCTTGGTTATTCAGGGAGAGACTAAGGGACTATAATGGACAAAATACAAGCCCAAGTTTGCCACATATTGTTCCTACTTAGATAAAGGTAAAGTTCCCCTGTACATGCGTGCTAGTTGTTTCCAGCTCTATGGACAGTGCTCATCTCCATTTCTAAGCCGAAGAGCCAGCGCTGTCTGAAGACGTCTCTGTGGTCATCTGGCTGGCATGACTAAAGGCGCATAGAGAGCGGTTACTTTCCTACTAAAGTGGTCCCTATTTTTTCTACTTGCATTTTTATGTGCTTTCAAACTGCCAGGTTGGCAGAAACTGGGACAAGTAATGAGAGCTCACTCTGTTACACGACGCTAGGGATTCAAACTGCTGAACTGCCGACCTTCTGATTGATAAGCTCAGGGTCTTAGCCACTGAGACACCTCATCCCTACTTAGGTACATCCTATTATACCAACAGTAAATGCACTCAACTTCTTCCATCTTTCTTCATGTAACAAACTTCTACATTCCCTTAATTATCCTAAATGCTCTTTCCTGAATCTCTTCCAATTCCATGTTTGAGCGCTATGGAGCATTTTTTTCCTTCCTTTGGAGACTATACTTCTGTTGGTATCAGTTAAATTTGTATTTGCTTCTTCCATTAGTTTATCATATTGCTGACTCATACCCAATTCCAAGATCTTTTTCACAAGGACTATTGAGAAGTCAAGTGTCCTCTATCCTTTTATTGCTATTCCCCAAGCAGATTTTTTTTTTTTGTGTTTCCCTGTTGGTTGTCATCTTCCCACTTATTTCTTGAACTTATTAGAACTCATTTCAATTTGATTTCTGTTTTTGAAGTAACAGCTACCACACTCAATTCTGTGATTTTCTGATAAACATTCTCTCTATCTCTTCTTTTCAAGATATAATAAAAAGATTGAAGAATACTGATTTTGTGGTATCCCACTTACTCATCTCCTTCCAGTTTAATGAGGTGATGAGCTGTTTATCCACTTATCTCTGTAGGCCTTATTTAGCTGCTTAGCTACCATGTAGCCCTTATTTAACTGCTTTGCCAAACAGAATAGGACTGGATATTTTGTCAAATGCTCTAATGTTAAAAAAGTAAATAAAAGGCCCTTTTCGAAGACAATCTCCCTTATAGCTGTTGTAAAGGCAGCTACAAGGTTGTTGCATCTGGGCATCCCCTTTACAATGTTCCTTGTCTTTGCTCTACATTCCAGAGAAGCTAAGAGTTGTTGCAATTGCTCCCATTTATTCTGCTGCCTAGGCTGCAGTTGCCAAAGGAAATAAGGAAATCAGCACTTTGGCTGACTTTCTTTTGTTGTTCTCTTTGGCGGCTGTTTTTGTCTGCCATAGTAAGAGGGGAAAGGTGGGGGAGGTAGGCACACTGATTAAAACCACAGGGAGGGAAGATCTGGAGCAATACTTTTGCCGGGGTTTTAGGCAGGGGGAAACAAAGGGTTGCTGCAAGAATAAGTAGGCAAGAGTTCATTCTCCATTTCAGCTTAATGCTTTTCATACAGGTTGAACAGATTGGCTCTGTGAAGATTGTAGGAGTTGAAATCTCAACATGTCCATCTGGAGTTCACCAGTTTGGGTAGCTATGGTACGTGCTAGAACCTGTTTTTCTAATCTGCATTCATCAGGTGGAATGGGAAATCATCACTGACCACTGAACATGGTCAGATATGGCTGTATAAATCATGAGATTTATATCTGGGTTGAACATTGACAGATTGCAGGCAGAATGGCTTCCAAACCTGAATTCTTATGCATATTCTCTTCTCATGAAAAATAGTTGCTAGATATAAAAATGATATAGATTTTTTTTCTTGATCAGTTCTTTGTTTAAAAGTACTTTGAGGCAACTGCAAGATCCAACACCTTTATGAAAATGCCGAATGTAGCATTGGGCCATTGTTCTGCAAACTCCCTTTCATATTTGCATGCAGTGTGTGCCACTTCTGTTGTGTCAGTATGGCTCTGCTTTTGTCATTGTCAAGGATGACACCCCTCCACCCCTGATATATTATGTTGTTCAACTTTAAAGGTCATGAAGTAGAGTATAGTGAGAGCCAATGTGGTATAAGGGTGAGGGTTTGGATTGACACCAGAAAGGCCCAGATTTGAATTTTCCCTCAAACACAAAAACTCACTCAGGGAATTTGGAGAAGTTATTTTTTTCAATCTGGCCTATTTTACAGGATTGTGGGGAAATACAAGAAACTGGATATTCATCCATAAGTTCTGAACAAAAATGAAAGGTATAATTTCAACAAATATGTAACTCTGGTGTGTGTGTGTGTGTGTGAGAGAGAGTGAGTGTGTGGCAGAGGTGGTATTCTGCCGGTTCACCCTGGTTCGGGCGAACCGGTAGTGGTGGCAGCATGAGGCTCCGCCCACCCCCCACCCCCCAGATATCACCACGGACTTTCTGTGCATGCGCAGAAGGTTCTGCACATGTGAACTGGTAATGGCAGCAGCGGGAGGCTCCACCCAATGTGGGTGTGGTGACAGGGGGGAGGGAGGTTTTGAATCCTGGAGACTACCTGGACTAGTCTCTGTTTTCTTGACAAGGTTTGTCAGTTGTGATTTGCCATTGCTTGCTTCCTAGGGCTGACTGGCCCAAGGTCATTCAGCTGGCTGGCTTTTTGCTTAAACTGGGACTAGAACTCACAGTCTCCAGGTGTATAGACTGATATGTTAACTATTGCACCAAGCTGGTTCTCCAAGTAACAAATAGTAAACACACTGTAAAACATACTGCTACTATCGCTACAGTTGACTGTGGATTTTTTTTTAAAGACTCGTCCACCAAATAGGGAAAACAAAAGAGACAAAATTGAGACGCTATTTAATTAAAATGTGGGAGTGGTACATACTTTCCAATGGAATGCTTTCTTCTGACCATTCCTGGATTTACAGGCAGTCATTGGAGGATCCATCATGCAATGGCCACAATATTAAGCTAGGATTAGGGACATGAAGGGTCAAACAGTCATTCAGTTAGGAAACTCACTGGCTAACTTTGAATAAATTATGTCACTCAATTTAATTACCTACGAGGAGTTATTATGATGCTAATTAGATACAGAAACATGGGAGATTATATAATTGAACAGGTTTGTTTTCATCCTCCCCTCACGCATTCTTCTTAATTGTATAATTCTCTTATTATGACTTACCTCTGTTAGTAAGGTAATAGTGCTTTTCTGTTTCTGCTAGTAGAAACTTATATCTACCATAAACTGGCAAAAAAGATACTATACAGTAGTCCTTGACTTACAACAGTTCATTTAATGACCATTCAAAGTTACAACGGCACTGAAAAAAGCGACTTATGACCATTTTTTCACTGTTGTGACCTTTGCAGCATCCCCATGATCATGTGATCGAAATTCAGATGCTTGACAACTGGTTCATATTTAGGACTGTGGCTGTGTGCCAAGGTCATGTGATTCCCCTTTTGTAACCACCTGACAAGCAAAGTCAATGGGGAAGCAGCTTCACTTAACAACCATGTTACTAAGTTATCAACTCCAGTGATTCACTTAACAACTGAGGCAAGAAAGGTCATAAAGTGGGGCAAAACTCACGTAGCAAATGCCTCACAACAGAAATTTCAGGCTCAATTGTGGTCATAAGTCGAGGACTACCTGTATGTTGCTTGGATAGAAATTGAAATGTGTCTTTCCATTCCACCTTAATTCAACAATTCTTGATTTCTTTTTGCTACATGGATCTACAATAAATTGCAAATATTGGCAGAAAGAAAGCATGCCGTGACATGCTTCATTCAAGTGATGGCATGGAGTCTGTACAAGTGATGGAAGCATGATGGTGTACCCCTGAGATATAACTTTGCATCCAAAGCTAAATCCTGGATATCCTCTAAAACCTAAAGTTTTTGGCCTTCTAAATTAGTTCCCCTTTTTCCCCATGGCTTTTATATTATTTATTTCAGTTATTCCTTAATCAGGCAAGGATTCTCCTTTGTGACCCAATACTATTTCATTAATAAATGTGGCTTCTAAGTGCCTGCTAAAGCAATAGCAATAGCAATAGCAGTAGTCTTATATACCGCTTCATAGGGCTTTCAGCCCTCTCTAAGCGGTTTACAGAGAGTCAGCATATTGCCCCCAACAATCCGGGTCCTCATTTTACCCACCTCGGAAGGATGGAAGGCTGAGTCAACCCTGAGCCGGTGAGATTTGAACCGCTGAACTGCTGATCTAGCAGTAGCCTGCAGTGCTGCATTTAACCACTGCGCCACCTCGGCTCTGGACTTGGACCCATAGATTCCATTTGTATTTTCAAGTATTGTTCATACAACTCAGGCTTGATTTAGACTCGACCATCAAACTTCTGTCAATATCATATGGTTAATCAATGTTCTTGTTTTAATTCAAAATAAATAAAGACCCAGGAGCTCTAATTTTGGGGGTGGCTGAAAAAGCCTTTTACAGTTCCCCTCCCTTTTAACAAAAAGGATTCTGTGCAAGATAAACAAGGCAATTTTGATTTAGTTTGGTCTTATATTTTGGGTTGGTATGATATTTTATGGAGTAAACAGAAAAATAGCCCTGAGGCCAAATTAGTCATTATATTTTTTCTACCAAACCAAACTCCTCTCTCAAGGAGGAGTGATGGGGACATATCCTTTTGAGGAATCCTTGGTGTCCTCTGAGCTTGGTTGTTTACTTGCAGCCATTTCATTACCAAATTTAGGTGCTGATGATGTTACTTAGTTTGGTTAATGAAATGTCTGCAAGAAAACAACCAAGCTCAGAGTACCAAGAATTCCTCATTTCAACCCGGAGTTATTGGTGCATATCCTTTTCCCAGCAATTGATATTTGGAAGCCAGTCGACCAATTCAAAGATAACATTCAGACTTCAAGACATATCTCTCTTCTTTCCATGAATCAATCCAATCCTCTTTTAAAGCCATCCACACCTTGTTGAAGTTCTTTCTTTTGCCTCTTCTAAATCTTTTCCCAACTGGCTGTAGTTTTGAGAAAGAGGGAAAAACCCCTACCTTTCAGCCACCTGATGATTATAGATACATATTAACAGAGTTGGAAGGTCATCTAGTCCAACCCCCCCTCCCAAGCAGACCCTCCTACACCATTTCTGACATATGGCAACCCAGCCTCTTCTTGAAAGCTTCCAGTAATGAAGCTCCCTTATGAAGGCAAACTATTCCATTGGTTGATTGCTCTGACTGTCAGAAAAGTTCTCCTTGTTTCCAGGTTGAATCTCTCCTTGTTCAGTTTCCATCTATTATTCCTTGTCTGGCCTTCAGGTGCTTTGGAAAATAGCTTGACCCCCTCCTCTCTGTGGCAGCCCCTCAAATATTGGAACATTGCTATCATGTCTCCCCTGGTCCTTCTCTTGACTAGCCATGCCCAGTTATTGCAACTGTTCATCATATGTTTTAGCCTCCAGTCCCTTAATCATCTTCCTTGTGCTTTTCTGCACTCTTTCTAGAGTCTCCACATCTTTTTTATAATGTGGTGACCAAAACTGGATGCAGTATTCTAGGTGTGGTCTTACATTTACCATTGTAGATAAATGGCAAGGAGGTGGAGAGGATTGGTAGTTTTAAATTTCTGGGCATTTATATCTTGGAGGACCTCTCGTGGACCATGAATGCTAACATGCTTGTGAAGAAGGCACAGAAGAGGCTGTACTTCCTGAGAATGCTAAAGAAGATAAATCTATCTCAGCATCTACTTCTGTCCTACTATCGCAGCACCATTGAGAGTGTCCTGACATACGGAATTCCTGCATGGTATGGATGCAGCTCTGCAGCAGACAAAAAAGCTCTACAGAGAATCATTAAAACTGCCCAGAATATCACTGGGCTCCAGCTACCAGCCCTGGATGATATCTTCGCATCTCGCTGTTTGAGGAAGTTGCACAACATTCTCAGAGACTCTTCCCATCCTGCTTACAATCTTTTTAGACTGTTACCTTCTGGCAGAAGATACAGAACAATTAAAACTAGGGCCACATGTCTTCTGAACAGCTTTTATCCCAGAGCTATAATTGCACTCAATAATGAACTAAAGGGCCACCATCAGTGAACTATTGGATAGCACTACTTGGTCTGTTGTGTGGATGTTTGGGTGGTTTAGGGGCAGGGAATTTTTTTGCTGGGTGTGTTTGTGTGTTTGGGGATTGTTATGTGTGTTGGGCCTAGTCTCTGGGTGTTATGTGAATTTCATTGTATGTGTATAATGTGTATATACGTACAATGACAATTAAGTAAAGTAAGAATCATACTAAGACTTTATAGTGGTATTAGTACCTCACTTGATTGATTGTTACAATCTTTTTCAGCATTTTTTCCAGCTATATTACATCCTTTTTTTTTTTTTTAGAATTGGCAATCAAAACTATATCCCATATTCCACAGGCAGGAATATATCTTATACAGATATGTATAAGAGATTACAACATGGATACTTTTATTTTCCATCCCTTTCCTAATGATCACCAGTGTAAAATTTGCCTCTTTCACTACTGGCACACATTAAATCAACACCTCCACTAAAGCGTTTGCTATCATTTCAGTAATTTTTAATTACAGGCAGCTCAGGTAAAATTATAACATTGCAACTTTATTAATTTTCATCAGCTCTAAGAAAACCATTTTTAAAATTATTGCAGAATGTTCAAAATGAATAGGATTTATCTCCCAGGGCTTCTTGTAAGGTTTTTCCTTCCAGCTTGCATTTATTCCTAGTCAGCATGCCAGAGTCAGCATTTAAAGCGCCTGAGCACATCAGCTAGAGAAAGACATATATTCATACAAATATAGCTCAATTCATATGAGTTAAGAATACAACTCCTGTTCTTCATTGATAGCTTGATGCCTGGTTTTGGAGATGAAAAACAACCGTTTCTATTTTCCCCTTTCACAAAATGTTGATTGGCAAAAGAGGTCTCTTACAAAGGATCCAAGTCATATCCCCCCCTTTTTAAATTTTTTTAAGCGCTAGAGTGATTGTCCTCTGTATGTATTTTGAAAGCCAATAATCATATATTTCTCGTCCCTAGGATAAATAATTAAATAGTGGGGGAATTTTGGATACACTGAGATATGCATTTCCCCCTCCCCCCCTCAAGAGAGCACTCCTTAGTGTTTTTAAGTGAATTGCATCAGTGGATATGTAAACAAAGCACCAACACACAAAAGGAAACAACCCCACTAAGGATTAAAACGAAACCAGACTATCCTGTACTTGATGCAATTAAAAAAGCTCTCCTCTGGCAACAACTTCCCCCTCCACTGGACCAGGAGAAAATGGGATAGATGAAAAAAGGGGGGAAAGGCTCACTTATTTTCTGCAGGGTCTGGACCACCCTGCCACTAAGGCAATGTTGTCCTTGAAAAAAGGGTTCCCTCCTACAATGTTCCCTCTAATTTTTTTTCAGTGTGAGCGGAAAAGTATAGTGTTTGAGCGGTACATTTTCATGCCTGAGCACCTGAATTTTTTTAACAGATGTCACCTAAGACAACAACAAAATCAGTATTATTTGAAACTCAAAGTTATGTTTATTCAAGGTACCCGCTTAATTAAAAGTGTTATATAATATCAGTATCACTTAACAACGGTCCTGCTTAGCAACCAAAATGTTGGCTCAGAAAGTCTAGCTTTTGAAGCACGCAAATCTTAAAGCTATTGTTACAATACCCTCGCACCCCTAACCCTTTAGAAAAAAAACCTCTGGGGTCTTCAAACCTGACAGCTTTAAGACTTGTGGACTTCAACTCCCAGAATTCTTCCTCCAGTCATATTGGCTCAGAAACTCTGGCCGTGAAGCATGCAAGTCTTAAAGCTGTCAAGTTACAAGACCCTTGCACCCCTAACCCTTTAGAAAAAAAACCTCTGGGGTCTTCAAACCTGACAGCTTTAAGACTTATGGACTTCAACTCCCAGAATTCTTCCTCCAGTCATATTGGCTCAGAAACTCTGGCAGTGAAGCATGCAAGTCTTAAAGCTGTCAAGTTACAAGATCCTTGCACCCATAACCCTTTAGGGAAAAAAAACACAGGGATCTTCAAAGCTGACAGCTTAAGACTGTGGACTTCAACTCCCAGAATTCCTCCTCCAGTCATGTGGCGGCGACATCATCTGCTCCATCTTCGGGTTTTTTCACAGGGGCAGGGCTGCCGCTGAAGATGCCAATGAGCCTCCCCCCCACCAGAATAACTCCTGCCGCCTCCCCCTCCTCCTCCAAGAGGACCACCACATTTGCTGCCCAGCGCTGCAGCCGAGGTGAAGCCACCAAAGCTCCCGCAGGCGCCCCCGCCCATGGCAGCGGCGGCGGTGCCTGCCTCCCCCTCTGCTCGGAACACCTCACCTAAGCAGGGATGCTGGTGGGAGCTTTGGCGGCTTCACCTCAGCCGCAGCGTTGGGCGGCAAATCCGGCAGTGCTGTTGGGGGAGGAGGAGGCAGCAGAAGATATTCCGTTCGAGCAGAAAGCAGGGCAAGGGATGGGAGGAAAGGAAAGAGCCTGAAGCGCCCGAAGCGATGGGCTTCCGGAAGGCGGAAAACAGGAGGGGGGAGATACCGGCAGGTCAGGCGTCCAGGAGAGCCATCTCGGTGCCGCCGAGGGGGGGGACGCCAGGTGCTGGGCTGCCTCTGACTCGCCCTCTCCATGGCTCCCCAGGGCTGCAGCAAACCAAGCAACAAAGCGAGCTAGAAGGACCGCCGTTTTTTTTTAATATCTCTCCCAGTCTGGGGAAGTCCTTTGTGGGCGGCCAGTTCTAGCCGCCTGCAAAGGACTTCCCCACGTTTGCTTTGATAGAAATCTCTGCGCGGCAATTAAAAACCTCTGCGCGGAAGTTTCGTGCCACGTGCGCGGCCGCGCACCCGCGCACCTTAGAGGGAACAGTGCCCTCCTGCTGTTCTAAGGGAACGTTTTAATTGCTTTAAGGAAACAATGGCTAAACCAAACTATGCCAGGTTGAAAAAAATCTCTCTGGAAAATTAGCAGTATAAAGGTATACATTATAAATCACCATTTTGCTTCTTTCCAAATTAGTTGGGTCTCAACATTTATTGGCAGAAAGTAAATCTCTAATGGCAGAAAGTGAAGAGGAACTGAAGAGCCTCTTGATGCGGGTGAAGAAGGAGAGCGCAAAAGTTGGCTTGAAATTCAACATTAAGAAAACTAAGATCATGGCATCCAGCCCTCTCAATTCCTGGCAAATAGATGGGGAAGAAATGGAGATAGTGACAGGTTTTATTTTCCTGGGCTCCAAGATCACCTCAGTTGGGGACTGCAACCAAGAAATTAAAAGAAGCTGGCTCCTGGGGAGGAAAGCTATTGCAAATCTAGACAGCATACTAAAAAGCAAAGACATCACCCTGCCAACAAAAGTGCGTATAGTCAAGGCTATGGTTTTCCCAGTTGCAATGCATGGCTGTGAAAGTTGGACCATAAGAAAGGCTGAGTGCCAAAGAATTGAGGTCTTTGAACTATGGTGCTGGAGAAGATCCCTATGAGTCCCTTGGACTGCAAGGAGAGCAAAACAGTCAGTCATAGAGGAGATCAATCCTGACTGCTCTTTAGAAGGCCAGATCCTGAAGATGAAACTCCAATACTTTGGCCACCTAATGAGAAGGGAAGACTCACTGGAGAAGTGCCTAATGCTGGGAAAGATTGAGGGCCAAAGATGAATGGGACGACAGAGAATGAGGTAGTTGGATGGAGTCACTGGAGCAATAGGCGTGAGCTTAAATCGACTCAAGAGGATGGTATAGGAAGGCCTGGAGGAACGTCGTCCATGAGGTCGCAATGGGTTGAACACGACAGCAACAACATTTATTAAGCCAAGCAAGAATGGTTAATAATTTTTTAAAAATAGATGCTGCAGTCCAACACATCCATTTCTTATTCCTTTATATTGGTTGCAGATCCAAGGCAAAAGTGTTTGGCTATGAAAAAAATGCTACACATTCTTTGGGGGTTGGGGTGTCATTGTTTTTTATTGGGGTTTTATTCCTGTAAGATGCCCGGAGCCACCAAAAGTAAGTTGGGTAGGCATATAATTTTTTTAAAAAAAATAAATAAAATTAATTTGCGAGTCTTAAAAGACTTTCTATACTTCTTGTTATTTTTAAAAAAATCCCAAAATGGAATGCTGAATTTAGGGACAAAGCAAAATAAAAACAAGATAAATAAATTTTAAAAAGTCTATTGAAATAGAATGGTTAGAGAAAACTGCAGTTATGAAAAACAACAACATAGAAACTGGGTTTTTAAGAAATGCCTATAACACTTCATCCTTGTAACCTTCTGAGAAAGTGGAACTTGGACTTTGAAGAATCAGGATAGAAAGAGCACTGAAGCTTTTGTGCTTTGATGTTGAAGAAGATTCTTGACAAACTGTGGATAGCCAAGGGAAAAAAACAAACAAATAGATCATCAAATCAACCCAGTGTTCTCACTTAAAGCCCAAAAGCCCAGGTTCAAATTGCCAGACTTAGAACATTTTATATGCAAATCTAACTCTCTGGAGAAGTCTAGAATATTGGGAAAGATAGAAGAAAAGAGATGAAGAAAACAACAATAGAAAGGTATATAGCAGTGTTGGTGAAGCTTTTCGGCACTGAGTGCTGAAACGGGAGCGTGCGCATCAATGTTCCCTCTAATTTTTTTTCAGGGTGAGCGGAAAAGTATAGTGTTTGAGCGGCACAGTTTCATGCCTGAGCACCTAAGAGAGCAACAGTTTGAACTTCTGTCTCGTCTGCTGGACATTTGTGCAACATTCCAAGCGCCAAGCACCAATTGTGAGCGAGGTTTCAGCCTGATGAATGCCAGGCATGAAAATGTGCTACTCAAACACTATACTTTTCCGCTCACCCTGAAAAAAAAAGACTTCTGCTCAGCTTTTAGATTGTTAGACTGGCTAGAGAGAGACATGGCACCAACAGGTCCTGGGTCCTGGCATTTTGCAGGCAACCTGTCCTCTCACATTCCTTTGGAATGCAACCCATCACATTTGAATTAGATTTTGCCAATTATCCTATTAAAAGATAATCCTATTATTCTAAAATATGACTAACTCGATATTAAAAATGTAAATATTTAATGCTGATAAATAATAGCAGTAATTGTTATTTAGTATGATTAAAATCAGTATTGATATATCAATATATCTATCAAAATTGACAATAAACACTAAAATAACAATACAAATATATAATGTGGAATATAAATGTAATAAATATAATATATAAATACAACATAAATGTAATAAAATAATTTATCATGAAACTCTCCCCCTTTAAAGTAATAAGATCAATTAAATAGTCTAGCAAGTTTGGACAATATGCTATATGTTATGTTACTTAAGAATATATATGCCTCAGAATCAGATACAACATCCACATCATTTCCAACTGAGTCAATAAAATGATATGCCATGCCAAAACTATTTTAAATAAAGATATGAAATTAATCAAGTATTGCATTTATTTTTCAAAATGAATGTAGAATTTTTTTTTATTATTTAAGTTTTGTACCCTATCTTTTCTAACTAACGTTAACTTTAAAAAGATGTTACATCAGACTACAATACAAGTAATTAAATGAAGACTAAAATAAGTGTTTTGGCATATTGAGCTTTTTATATTTCTTTCTAATATTGCTTCCTTAGTTGAGAACTTCCTCTCTCTCTCTCTCTCTCTCTCTCTCTCTCTCACACACACACACACACAGACACGTGTTCTTTGGGGGGGGGTTGAATTACTTTGCCTCACTGCGCAAAGTCGGCTCAGCATGTGTTCGGCCCCTGCTTACGCTGAATCAAATCTGCAGCCGGCGGGACCATTTCAAAGCCGCCAGTCCTCTTGCTCCTTCTCCTTCACCGGCAAAGCAGTGGCGGTGGTGCCTCCCCCTCCGCTCGGAGCACCTCAGCTGGGCTCTGGGTTATCCCTGCCATCGCCTCCACCTCCGCCGCTTTCCTACTAGCTCCCGCGGCCTCAAAAGCACGGCAGAGGAGGAAGGGGGAGGGATAACGCGGGGGCCAGCTCAGGTGCTCCGCGTGGAGAGAGAGGCACCACTGCCACGGGCGGCTCATCAAAACAAGTCTGGGGAGGTCCTTTGCAGGCGGCCAGTTCTAGCTGCCTGCAAAGGACTTCCCCACGTTTGCTTTGGTAGAAAGCTCTGCGCGGCAGTTAGAAATCTCTGCGCGGAGGTTTCTAGCGACGTGCGCTGCCGCGCAGGCGCGCACCTTAGAGGGAACAGTGGTGCGCATGTGGGGGAGCGCTGGAAACCAAAAGAGCAACCACCCAGCATGCTCACGCTGGAGCGCTGGAGACCAGAAGAGCAGTTCCCCGCCAGGAAGCTGAGCTTCCTATTTCCGGTATGTGTACACGTGTGAGAAGACCAGCTGGCCAGCATACATGTGCATGCCAAATACCAGAAGTTCAGCTTCCCAGCATGCACATGCACACTGGGAGCTGTTCTTCCGGTTTCCAACACTCCCACATGTACAAAGGCTAGCTGGAACTCAGAAGAGCAACAGGTGACAGCTGGTGTGCCCAGAGAGATGGCTCTGCATGCCACTTCCGGCATGCATGCCATAAGTTTGCCATCATGGGTCTATAGGCTCAATTACAGCAGGGAGGGATGTATTTTGGAAAACTTGAAAAACCAAGTTGGAGGCAGATAATCCTGGAGAAAATCTTCCTATGTAGTTGCTAAGAACTGACACCAACCCATAATCACATAATCAACATTATAAAAGTGTTACGTATTCAACTCTGTTCGACGCCGTGCCATAGGCGGGAGCCGCCCTGGATAATGATTGTCTAAGCCATCTGACAGCAGGGTATTTAAGGAGCTATCAGATGGGGAAACCTCCGTTTTGTTCATTCATAGTTTAAAGCAGTTGCGGTTAACTAGCGATATTAATAAAGCATTTGAACTAAAACTGTTCCGCCTCATTTGTCCACACCCACCTCCAATGTTCACAATATTGAACACTGGCAACGAAGGTGGGATGTTGGGACAGAGGAAGTAGAATAGAGAGAATCGGGAATTAGGTGCATTAGAGATATGATTTCCTCAGAGGCGAAATTAACAGTTACATCTCCTCAGAAGATTAGCAATGGCTGCCCTCCTGGCATTCACTCCTTTTAATCCCAATACAGGGATACCTTGCCTGTAGTCTTATCTTGCGATGCTTCCCCCTATGGGGTGGGGGTGTTGCTAAATCATTTGTTGCCTGATGGGCGCAAATCTCCTACAGCTTTTTATTCAAGAACATTAGCAACGACTAAACACAATTATAGCCACTTGGATAAAGAGGCGCTGGCTATAGTGGCTGGAGTAAAAAGATTTCACAACTACCTTTATGGCCGACATTTCCACAAGGATTCACAGCATTGTCTTGCCCTCCCTGAAATATGAAAAGTAATCATATTAACTACTAATTTACTAAAAATAATGTTATTTAAATCTACTAATTTACTAAAAATAATTGACACTATTGAAGATGAGATATGAAAAGTAATCATATTAACTACTAATTTACTAAAAATGATGTTATTTAAATCTACCAAATTTAGTGGAGATATTATCTTGACCTTTCTATTTCTTTGTTCTGGCCGGGTTTCTTTCTAAAGCGAAGCATCTGATACAGTAATCAAAGGCCATGCATTACCATCAACTCTATCTCCAATTGTAGAATATCTCTTTTTATTAATGTAAATAAATTCAGAGGTTAGAATAATTTAATACAGCATTTATAGTCTGTTTTTGCAGGTGAAGTAATAAAAATGTATTTGAACTGCATTTCAAATTGAAATTAAAAATTCTAATAATAATTAATCTCTTTCCTAGCTGTAGGTATATCACTAAAAAAGAAAAGGTTCAGTCTATGGTCGCAAGATGTCCTTTATTCAAAGTCAAATACAATGTCATAAATCCAGAAAAAGGGCTGGGCTTATGCAATCATTAGTTGAAACACTTAATTCAAACAGCTTACCTTCGTACAGCACACTTATTTTTGAGTACAATTATAAAACATCCTTTCTTAAAATGCTGTTAGTCAAATGCTACTTATTTTCCTAATCAAATACCACTTTAAAATGTGGGGAAATATTTAGAAAAAATATATGGCCCAGTAAAATAAAGCAAGCTACAGTTCACAGCCACCACATAAGCTTACACTGTTTTTTTTAAAAATACGTGAGACTACAATTCTCCTTGACACCCATGTGTACAATTGTCCTGAAGAATCTGCTACTTATTTGCTCGCTTTGAAGTATTTATTCCACAGGGGTGGGTTTTGTTTATTTGTTTGGTGATTCAATCTGGAAATCATCTGTGCAGAGCCTTTTAGCATCCTGTCATTGAATTAGCGATGTGTGGTGGGATGGAGTTCTGGCAAAAAGATGATTGAATAATGGGGGATATAGTTGAAGACTTAGAAATCATTTATCTGGACCTGGTGTTTAACTGTTCAAATAACTGTACACAAATCACATGAGGTGTTAATACCACTTTATAATGCCTTGGTAAGGCCACACTTGGAATACTGCATTCATTTTTGGTTGCCACGATATAGAAAAAATGTGGAGACTCTAGAAAGAGTGCAGAAAAGGGCAACAAAGATGATTAGGGGACTGGAGACTAAAACATATAAAGAAAGGTTGCAGGAACTGGGTATCTTTAGTTTAGTGAAAAGGAGGACTAGGGGAGACATGGTAGCAGTGTTCCAATATCTCAGGAGTTGCCACAAAGAAGAGGAAGTCAAACTATCCTCCAAGGCACCTGAGGGTAGAAGCAATGGGTGGAAACTAATCAAGGAGAGAAGAAACTTAGAACTGAGGAGAAATTTCCTGACAGTTAGAACAATTAATCAGTGGAGCAGCTTGCCTCCAGAAATTGTGAATGCCCAAACACTGGAAGTCTTTAAGAAGATGTTGGATAGCCATTTGTCTGAAGTGGTGTAGGGTTTCCTGCCTAGGCAGGGGGTTGGACTAGAAGACCTCCAAGTTCCTTACCAACTCTGCTATTGTATTGTATTGTGTTGTGTATAAATGTTGTTCTGACAAATGTCCTTTAGACACTATTTCTTCCCCAGTGTGTGTCGCTTTCCTCAGCCTGTTACCTTCTAGAGATATTGAACTTATCTTCCTGCCTGCATGGCTGTTGGCTGCATGGCTGAGGGATTCCATCTGGATGGCACCAATTCTGGGAAATCTATTTTAAAATCATCTTTTGTTGTCCCTTCTTTGCAATCTGCAGATCAGACTCTTTTGCTACCATGCCTTCTGGAACCTGTAAACCCATCAGTAGCCTTGGCTCCTAAAGTCCAGGTGGCTTTAGTGTTCCCATTTAATTGTGGCGTTATCTGCCATATTTTGTTGGCTCCTACTCTCTTATCCTTCGGAAGAGACTGCAGGAAACAACCTAGGAAAACATACAGTAGTTCCAGAAACAGTATTTTATATAAAGAAAATACAATGCAATGTCCTAAGTTTCCTAAACAAGCACATTTTTTCCCCACAGTATAAATCTTGTGTTAAGTTTCAGTTATTTTGATCAATACATTGATATATTGATCATAATAATCAAGCCGTGGTGGCACAGTGGTTGAAATACAGTATTGCAGGCTAACTCTGCCTACAGCCAGAAGTCTGATCCTGATTGAGCTCAAGGTTGACTTAGCCTTCCATCTTACTGAGGTTGGTAAAATGAGGACCCAGATTGTTGGGGGCAATGTGCTGATGTTATAAACTGCTCAGAGAGTGATGTAAAGCACTATGGAAATAGTATAAGGTCTAAGTGCTATTGCTATAGATATACCAATATAACAGAAAACAGCATACAGGATTCATTCTGTGTCAAAAAAAAAGAAAGAAAGAAATGTCAAATTTAGGCTCAGATAAAGTGTCCTTTCTTTCCTTGTTGACTAGAAGTTCTCTATGTTCAGGCTTAATCACTGCCCATTTTCTTGATTGTGTATCAGAGAAGGTTTATGATAGCTCCCAGCCTATTAGGAAGCTTTACAATATCCATCTTTAAGAATACTGCAATTGTTTGGGGTTATTAGCAATCTTAGCAATACTCTCTATGCAAAATATATTGTACCCTAGTGCCCTCCTGATATTTTGAACTTTTATTCCCAACTAGCCTAACGGCAAAACATTTTGGAGTTAAAAACTCACAAGGGTACCTATTTGGAATAGGTTGCTCTATGACAATTCAGATTTTAGATTTGTTCCCCTACAACTAAAGTATGCTTACTGAACTAAGAGCTTTAGGGTCAGATATCGTTAGATAAGCTAGTGACTGTTTATAAAAGGAAGATGGGCACCTGTCTCTGAATCTTTCTCAGAAAATTTCAGATAAGAGAAAATGTAGGGCTGATCTATTTGGGTATTCATTTTCAGTTGAAGGCTGGATTAACCTTCTGCTTTAACCAGTTCTGAGTTTGTATCATTTTCCAGAAGTCCTGTAAGGTAGATGAATGGAGATGAATACAGGTAGTCCTCCAGTTACAACAGTTCATTTAGTGACCAAAGTTACAACAGCACTGAAAAAAGTGACTTAAGACCATTTTTCACACTTACAACCATTGCAGCATTCCCATGTCACATGGTCAAAATTCAGATGATTGGCAACTGGTTCATGTTTATGACCGTTGTGGCATCCCAGGATGTTGTGATCACCTTTTGGGACCTTTGTGACAAGCAAAGTCCATAAGGAAGCCAATTCCACTTAACACCCATGTTGCTAACATAACAAATGCAGTGATTCACTTAACATCTGAGGCAAAAAAGTAGTAAAATGGGGCAAACCCACTTAACAAATATTTCACTTAACAACATACACTTTGGGCTCAGTTGTGGTCATAACTTGAGGACTACCTGTATCGTTAAGGCAAGCTGTTGTTTTTAGCTTCTTTTAATAATGTAGCCTATCCCCAAGAAAGAAGAACTTAATTGGATCCAATTTGTTTTATGATTTGAAAGCATTGTTGTTGGTAATAAATCAATTATTTTATCTAATATGGTTCGAGAAAGAGAAAACCATGGGTATTCTGGCCACTTTAATTCTTTTCTCATTTCTCCTGGGCGTTGGTGAAAAGAAACAGACTAAAAAGAGTCATAATTGCAGTGCTTAACTGCAGAGGAACTGAAACAAATAATGAATGGTTTTATGTTTAAAATAACATAGCCAGAGGAAAGATTCAAATCAAATCTTTCTAATTTATAACCATGTTGTTGATTGCAGTTTCAAAAAGTGTGCTGATTTTATTGACTCTCTCCTCTGGTTTCCCATGAAGTGGGTAAATGTTTGTGTGTTTGGAAGGCGGGAGGAACTCAAGGAAGACAATTTCTTACATGGAAAAATGTTGTTTTAATTAGAAATAGCTAACTGCTCATAATGATTGTCAGAGCTAACCTCCTAGTGACAAATCCATATCAAATAAAATGATTCCTTTCAAATACAGCAGGACCTACCACCTCTACACCCACCTAAATAAACAAATAAAGCTTAAATATTTGAGTTCCTCTTCCTTTAATACTGTATATAGCAGTGATGGCGAACCTTTTTGACACTGAGTGCTGAAAAGGTTGCGCGGAAACATCGCTCATGCACACACAGACTTGTTGGGATCTCGCTCCGGAAAATCCAAACTTCTGGGTTCTAACACACATGTGCACCCAACAAGCAGCTGGCTGGCACGCATGCGCACACCGGGTTTTGGCACTGCTGCGCACGTGAAGGACAGCTGATCAACACACGCACATGCATGCCAGAAGCCTAGAAAACAAACAAGCAATGCCACGCGTGCCAGGCCATTTTGGGCATGTGTGCGATAGGTTCTCCATCACAGGTATATAGCTACTTGAAGAGCTATAGTGCTTTCACTAACTCTTATAAAAGACACAACTGTGAGGAATGTAACTAGTAAAACACACAGTGGGGGAGGGGAATTCTGTGGCAAGTTAACACCCAGGCAATTTTGCCTATTTTTTTCCCAACAGCAGCCAGGCAAAAGCTTTGGGAGAGTCTATAAAAAAAATTAAGGCAGAAGATCTACCTTATTCTTCATCTTGTAGGCTTATCAAGAATGAATGTGCTTAAGGAGTCTTTTCAACTCTGATTCTTTGTAGGGCACAATTTTGTGCAAGAATTAATGCACAAATTTTACCCCCCACATTAAAAACGCTGGCTTCACTAGATTTCCTTTTGTTTTTATTTCTCCCTGTCAGGATGACCTTGTGGGTTCTAGATAAAATGGCATTATTTCTTTATCAAAGACTTTGCTGCATAAACTGGGTTGATAGCCATGGGCTACTAACAACCTTCACCTCCTTTTCTTGTCCTACTGACTTAGAGAAGTGGAGCGGAGAATTGTCCCTTCTTCATGCATGAAAGGTCACAAAAGCAGTCAGCCTCCTCCTCCTCCTCCTCATTCTGTCAGTGATTTACAAATGTGGTGTGTATATGTAAGGAGCTTATGCTCTATCCTTTAATTCTAGTGTTAACATGGTCTTTTCAGAGAGAATTGGCAACTGTTTTAAAACTGATGAAAGAGGCATTGAAGAAAGTTGGCATTGTTACGACTTTCCTAGATTTATTTTGTTGTGCATGTCTTCTTCCAAGGATAGTTGTTTTGTATTATTTTTCCAAGGAAGAGATCTCAAAATATGATACTTCTATAATCCTATTTTCATAGTCAGAAATTGGAAAGTCTTCTGTTATTCACACACACACACACACACACACACACACACACAGAGAGAGAGAGAGAGAGAGAGAGAGAGAGAGAGAGAGAGAGAGAACACATACAGTATACATTTATTGATGCTGTCATTGATGGAAGGTCGAGAAGGAAGAGTCCATCAGAATAATCTGTTAGGAAATATTGGATATTGCTTATAGCAGCATTAGGGATAAATTGTTCTGAATGAAGGCAAATATGTATATGACACAGGATAATGTTGAAGATCCAATCTTGATTGGTGCAAGATCAGAGGTTTAGGATTCTGAACTTTCTGAATCTACCAGCTCCCCTGCATGGATTGTTCCTGTGACATTGTAGGACAGATGGGGAGGAAGCCCATAGATTGTAAGAATACAAGTGTTCAGATGAGAACTCGTTGGTAGCCTCACATTGCAATGAACAAGGGCATACATTCCATTTCACAGCTATTAAGATTGTTGGCCGAGAAGGTACAAAAATAGCCAGGGAAATGATTGAAGTCTGGGAAGCAGGGCCCTTGTCAGTCAACAGGAGTTTGGTTTACTACCAGCTTATCAGGTACTTAGGAGCTAAAGATTTGGAGAACAAGGAAAAAGCAACTTAATAACAGGCCATCAACACACCCCAATCAAAAACTAAATGCCATTCACAACGAGGCAGCACATAAATACTACAGATAAATAATTCAAATCACACATTCTGACGAGAGAGAAGTTCCCTGAGGATGCGCTCTAGCATGAGTCTGAAAGCTCAGAAGACTAAACCTCTGGTCCCTGTGACCGACCCAGATTGGATCCTGCATGAATTATTCCTTTTCACTAACATAATTTGTATACTGCTTTAAACAGAACTTTGCTCATTTTCGTTACGTTTAAAATATCTTCACAACTTCAGAACACAGTTAAAGTATCACTTGAATGGCAAAGTGCACAATTAACAAAAAGATAAAGTGCTAAAAATACCTTGAGGAGGACTGGAAGCAAGCTTTACAACAACTCCAAGAAGTAAATGATTAGAGGCTTGGGACTGAGAGCAACAGGAAGAAATAAATGCAGTCATAGTTACAAATTTGTTTGATTCTGAAGCCCACTGAAAAATCTATCTAATCAGACTCTGATTGCAGTCCTACATTTATTTCAAGGAAGATTCTCAGTCATCCAGGTCATGATTGTCTAAAAGGTGCTTTTTCAAAAGGCCACTGGACTTTTTTTCCTGAAGACATTTAGCTTCTCATCCAAGAAGCTTCATCGGAGGATGGGGAGGATGAAAGGATTAGTTCTGACAGAATCGCAGTGGGAGTGAGGAGGGAGTGAAAGGATTCTATTTTTTAGCAGTCATCTGAAATATAGAACTTAATATTTACTTGTTTTCTCCTTATCTGAACAATTCTCATTTTTTATAGAATTTGGGAGTTGAATAGAGTCCAGCTTTTGGGGAAAGAGAGTTACATGACTAATTACTGATAACGCTCACTGATGTCCTAAATCTAGACAGCAAATTGGAAATTTTCTAGGAGTTAAACCAATGTTCCTCGTTAGTCTATAATATTCCGTTATAAAGATGAATGCATGAAATGACATAGGGGAGGCTATTTTACAAAACATTCCACCCTTTCAGACATTCATCAAGTGCTGTGGGGACACATTCATGCCTGACCAAAACTAGGGATTCACCACAGAAAGTGCAGGGTGGAGTCATTTAATTTCTCTTAATATTTAGCTAGAGGTAAAATGTGATGCCATATTACTGATTCTTCCAACAATGGCTAGGTTTACTAAACAAATCCCATTATTGCTTGCTTGTAAATGCAGTTAAAATAATACAATATTGCCCATGTTTTTTTTAATATAGAGTTCATACTGAAGGCCTTACTATTAGGGCAGAAAACATCTAACTCATTGCAATAGTCATCTTGTCCTTTTGCAGCCCTTCCCTTTGAAGACTACCAGTTTGGACTTGTCCTCATTAGTAAAATCAGCTTCAGGAAAGGCTCCATTATTATGCCATGTCAAATCAGTGAGAAAGGAGACTTTGAGATAGCAGGCTACTTTCAAAAGCACTTCATCTCACTTTGTTTAAAAACAGGCAAGCACAAGGAGAAGAGGAATCCTCCTCTCCAGTCAAACATTCATGTTTGATTCACATCACCAGCAAACCAGGTGTGAAATCAATTGCAAGGTCATTAAACAAAGGGAAGATAGATTTTAAAAGTGCTTTTAAAGCATATACCTTGGAATATATAAAGAACCTAGAATGGCTGCATTCACAGAACCATGCTTAATCAGATCAGCAAAAAGCCTAGTGATTTAATTCTTCAGTATACTATAACTAAGCTTGTTTAACTTGAATCTTATTATGTGTGTGGCTTAGCCTGATGTGCAAATCCAGGACTTTGATTAGGCAATGATTCAATGTATTATGTAAATCTAGAAAATTCAGTGCCCTAGTTAAGTGTGTTGTGCATACTTAGCCAACACAAAAAGATAGAGAAACAGGATCAGAAATGCACAACGTATATTTAGGGCAGTTGTTAGCATGGAAATTCTTGTGTGATTGGGAAGGAGTCTCTAATAAAAGAACTAAAGGATCCTTGTGTACAATGTCCCCTCCACATGAAGGTTCTTCCACCAAAACCATCTATTGGAATA
This sequence comes from Thamnophis elegans, assembly GCF_009769535.1. Taxonomy (NCBI): domain Eukaryota; kingdom Metazoa; phylum Chordata; class Lepidosauria; order Squamata; family Natricidae; genus Thamnophis; species Thamnophis elegans. Next base: position 74,111,814 of record NC_045545.1, read on the forward strand.
ATGGGGTATAGATTGCATGTTGTTTTTATCATCTTTGTCAATCCTTCATCTCAAAAGTGTATGACTGAATGTATGACTTTGTTTTATGTTATTGTTTATTTAACCATGGTTTGTTCAATAAACCAATTGGTTTGCTTCTCACATTACATTCCAACCATGCAATCTGCAATTTGCAAAGGATTATGTATAGGTTCAATCATCATGCTAAGCCAAGTAGAAACAAACAAACAAGCCTTGGAATGGCTTGATTGATGTTTGAACTCGGCCTATGAATTAGGTCACTACTCAAAATGCTTAGGGATGTCTTCAAAGCCTATATATATATATGTGTATGTATATGTATATGTACATGTATGTATATAACACAATGAAAAATGGACATGATTTCTTGGTGATGTTCATTCTTGCATCATTAGAAAAGGCATAGCTCTTATTTGATTTGTAGCCTTAGATATTATGATGTGGTTTGGGACAATATGTTAGATTTAATTTGCTGCTATCTTGGGACGAGGGCATAATTCTTGTCTTTTGTTCTTTGGCGGAACCGATGTGACAATTACAGCACTGTTCTTTTTGTTACTGTGTATATTTCAACCAAAATCCTTGAAAACATGTCAGGAAGTGGTCGAACTCACCCCTTGTTACAGTACTACATAGGCAAATGTGGTTCAGCAACAACCCTCTGGGAAAGATGCTTTGAATAATATGCTCAGTCAGGCCTAAGCCTGAACTTACTTTAAGCTTTTATCCAGAGCAGCTGAGCTTTAGGGCATATATAGATTATGAAGCTAAATGGACCGTATGATTATGCTGGCCAAGTTTTGAAAATCCAAAGGAAGATTTAAGTTCCTTCTTCTTGTCCTTGAAACCCTTTTCTTTACTATTGGAGCTGAAATTAAAGCCTAGAAAATCAAGGAGGACCTGGTTATTTCAGTCAGCGTTTGTAAGGATCTATTCATGGAATAACAGGTAGCTTCTGCTTTTGTGTTTTGAGGCTAAGCAATAAGTCCAAAGCTAGAGACAGTAACCAGAATAAAAGCTTTCCCATGTCTATTCAGGTTGCTCTGAACAAATAATTGGCAGAACAGAGTATGGTTCCTTTAAAGCAGCCACTTCATCCTAATGGCTTAATTTTTGACCTGATCATCCAACAAGTCAGAAAACCTGTTGCATCTTCCAGAATTGAAGAACCTACCATCCATAGCAAAAAAATATAATATTGCCTTTGCTGTCTTCTTCTCTTGCAGCTTGGACCATGGGGAGCAGTAAAAGTAAACCCAAAGACCCTAGCCAACGGAGACGCAGTTTGGACTCCACAGAAAATATACATGGCAGCTGCTCTACCTCTCAAACTCCCAGCAAGAACACTGTTCCAGAAACTCATCGTACCCCTAGTCGGTTATTTGGAAATACAGCTACAGAACCAAAGCTCTTTGGGGGATCAAATACATCAGATATGGTCACTTCTCCTCAGCGCTGTGGCGCTTTAGCTGGTCAGTATGTTTTCTGTCACAGGAGGAACTTTCAAACGAGAACTATTTTGGTCATCTGAAATATATTTCTTTTATGTCTAAAACTGAGGGTTAGGATTAAGAGGATGCAGTGATCAAAAGTTCACACAATTTGCTTATTAGGGCTGGGCAAGCCAACACAATTTGTGGCTTGGTTATATCAGATAAAGCAAGACTATATCATGGGAGTCGGGGGGAGGGGCCAAGATGCGCTTCCTTAGTGCCTCCAACTGTGGCAAACCCATTCTCTTTTCCCTGTTTTGGTGGAAATGTCTTCTGTGCAGATGCCAGCATGAACAGAGGACAATTGAAACCAGTGAAGCAGCTGTTTCGATGTACAGTAGTGCACTGGATCTACTCTAGTGCCTGGAAGAAGAACGATGTTCATTTTGTGGAACTGCATCAAAGGGTTTCTTTGTTGATGGCTGAATTAAAGTGAAGAGCACTTTCAAGGCTTCCCCACGGTTTCTTCAATTAACCCAGTTTCTAAGCTTTCGTGCAATAGTAAATTATAAATTACGCACACAGCCTGGATACATATTACATAATGACTGCATTAGCACAGTTCACTGAGATATTAGGTAGCCAAGATACTGATTTAATATGAGGCCAATCTCTTCATTCAGTGTGTTGTGCAAATATAGCCAACCACATGTTTTTAATTTTTGTGCTTGCATATCTTTCATATCTCCAATGATTTGAAGTTCCAAACTCAAAATAAGAAGCATTTTCTTGACCAGAAGAGCTGTTAAGCTCATCTCCTGTTAAGCTCCTCTCCTGCTCCATTACTAGAGCTCGCCTTGGACAAGAATTTGGTCTAGAAAACCTTCAAGGGCCTTTCCAGTCTTATGAGTCTATAATATAAAATTGTGAAGACATTAGAATTACATACAATATTTAAACCATTGCCAAAAATTCTTATTGAATAATGACTACGTTGGAAGGAGAAACAGAATATTCCATTTGCTCATGAATATCTATATGTTTTATTATCTAGAAAAGGAGGGTTATCAAATACACAGAAATGGTCCCTGTACAGATAGAGCTGAATGTACTCAAAATGCTTTCAAAAAAAGATTCAATATATTCACTACATAGCCTTTCATAATACAATAACAATGCTGATTAATTTCTTGTGTTTATTGTGTGAATGTATGTTTTTCCAGGTGGAGTCACAACATTTGTGGCTCTCTATGATTATGAATCACGGACAGAATCAGATCTTTCTTTCAAAAAAGGAGAACGCCTCCAAATCCTCAACAACACGTAAGTACTTTTTGTCACTATAAGAACTTTTGTATTTGATACAGGTGTTGAGCCAGATTTTTGTACCGAAATGCCACAGTGGTTCAAATGTAAAGCTTCTTTCTCTCTAAAATATTATGTTGGAAGTATTTATTGTAATCTACAGCATGGGTGTTAAAAAGAAAGCAATTCTAAGATAGTTTCTGAAGCAATTTTCAAATCCATTGGAATTGGTAATCTTTGTAATAGATCTTGCTGAGTTAACTTTTTGTTATCCAGCTTAAATTCATCTGGAATTCAGCAACTGGAGATTTTTTAAAAATGGTGGATCATCTATATATCTTCTGATGCTGCTAACTACAGTCTTAGTCTTCCTGGTCCAGGGTGAGGGATGCTGAGAATTATAACTGGATGATTTGGAAAGAGCCAGGTTGTCCATCCCAATTTATGCTAATAGACATTTTAACACAGAAAAAAAATGTTCTAAGGAGTATTCTCTCTAGATACTTAAAAAAAAACTAAAAACAAATGAAGTCAAATTAAAAGAATGGGCATTGCCACATGCAGCTGGTATACTATAAAGTATGCTAGAACTGTCAGGCTCAACACTTTACAATTAAACAGATTTCTGGGCTTGTAGTCTGATAGTATTTGGAAAGTGCCAAGTTGGTGAAGGCTGACCTAAAATCACCATGAAGATAGGCAGGATAAAAATTGAAGAGGATACAGTTTATTTAAAACATGTTATGACCAATTACTGGTATCATTTGCTATTTAATTGAACAGGTAGATACAGACTTTTCAGGGCAGATGTTGGTCCCTCCTTCTGGTTCCTTGTTGGAAATATTTCTCATTCATTATTCCCCTGTCTAAACATTTCATCTGCCTTTGTAACCTATCTGAACATCTGCTTGAAGCCTTCCTCCTTTCTTTCTTAAAGTTACTTTGAACAACAAGAGATGTTTATGAAAGACAATAGGTTAATTCCCCTTTTTCCTTCTCTCTTGTAAAGAGAGCATTGTAGCCAGTGTTATACTTCTCTGTTTTAAGTGCTGTGTTGCAGTTCTTTCCACAATGTCCACATTGAGAGTTACTAGGATATTAGTTAATAGCCAAAATTTATCCAGATTGGATGTTTGGTTTGTTATTATTGTATGAAGATGATTAGTAGCACTGAATTAAGAAGGAATGAAGCTAAAGAATGGGAGAACTAAAGTAGGCAGTGAATTCTCATTTAGTGAACAGCTTTAAGCAAAATTTGGCCAGATATTTAGTGGGAATGTTTTAATTTCAATTAGCACACTGAATGGAAGAATAGAAATGGCCCATATGCTCTCTCCAACTTTAAAATTTTGAAACAGATTTTGCTATCCTATGTTAATATAAGAGTCCCTTGACCTAAGCAGATTTGAATGTGTGTATTTTCCATTTCATAACCACCAAATTAGTTTCACAAAATTCTTTTAAGCTTTAGATTCACTATTATTTTGTAACTGTGTAGATTCACAGTGATTCCTAAAGATGCAACCTTAGGGAGCCTTTTTCAGATGTATTAAGGGAGTATTGTACATAAGATTTATGTTTGTTACTTTATCACTCCCATTCACCAGACTGACCTTCAGATGCAAGAAACAAACTTTTAGTTTGGACTTCATCCTAAGCTAAACAGACAAACCTCACTGTCTTCAAAGCAGGACAAACAATTAAGATTAATTATGTTAATACCACTCCTTCCCCTCAAATGGAAACTGTTCTTTTATTGTACTACTATTTAATTTATTTATTGGGGCATGTACTTGTGACAGTTGCAGCCTCCTGGGGTTACATGATCACCATTTGTGATCTTTCTAATCAGTTTCCAACGAGCAAAGTCAATGTGGGATGAAGAATTTGCTCAATGACCCTGTGATTTACTTAACGACTGTGGTGATTCATTTAACTTCCATGGCAAAAATGTTGTAAAATCAGTCATGATTCACTTAGTGACCACTTTGCTTACCAATGGTCATACTGGTCTCAGTTATAGTTGTAAGTCAAGGACTATGTGCTATGTGAAGCCGGAGCATTCCATTGTTAATATTACCCACTTTTTTTCTGGAGGTAGGCCTTGAAAATTCCAATATTGTTTCATGTGAAAGGGAATAGCTCCATCTCAGTTTTGAACCAGCATTGCTTCAGCTCTACCAATATTCTCTTTTTACTTCCTTTCTGTGCCATTTTTATTTACATGTTTTCTTTAAGGCTCCATGTTACAAACTACATGGCAAACTTCATGTTCAACAGCTTGTGGATTAAATCAGGAATTCCCTTGCACTGGAAATGAGGGTGGAGAGAGGCCTCCAATGGTACATTCACATGCCTTCTTTCTTCATTTCACTTTCACCAGGAGACCTCCATCAAGGGTGGCTGCAAAACAGACACAATCCATGGGTTGATGGAGGTCTCCTGGTGAAAGTGAAATAAAAAAAAGAAGGCATGTTCCATAACTTCCCATAGATGGTTATAGACTTTCCTAACACTCCCATAGATATGTCCACTCCTATGGCAACTCTGACCTCGGGGCCAACTTTGAAGGAGATGGATGGTTAGGAAATATGATAAATAAATGATTCATTACATGTAAATAAATGTAAATAAAGATGGGTAGAATCCAGGGGGGGGACATAAAAATTTAGATTTTGTAAGGCCAGATGAGCTATAGCATTAATCTAGTTTATGGCCTCTATATTATGGACCAAACTCTTAATCTTGCTTACCCCACAGAGGTCATAAATAGGGATACATAGTCGGGTCTGTCTCTTTCATTATGGAGACTAACCTGGATAAAATCCATTTTTCAGCCAGAGGCAATATGGCCATAAGGGGAAAACTTTCTTTGAGACACTGCAGCATGGACTCAGAATCCAAGTCAGTCCTTCTAACAGGTCCATTCAGTAGCGGCAAAGTATTTGGAGAGGGCCTGAATGATATATTGAGACTAAGGACTAAAAGGGAGCTTTACCTCTCATTCGCAAAGGTGAGAAAGAAAGCAGTGGTTATCAGAAGTCTGCTTCAAGGTGAGAGACATGGCCTTCCTCCTATCAGTCTGAACCTGGACTGGTGGGATTCAAATAATTTAACAACCGGTTCTCTGCCCTAAATATTTCTTGCAACAACTAATTCACCAAACTGCTGAGAAAATTAACAACCGGTTATCCCGATGTGGTGCAAACTGGCTGAATCTCACCACTTTAATAAGACTTTGCAACTTTAATAAGACTTGTATGCCGCCCACTCCCTAGGGACTCTGACGTGGACTCAAATTTTATGTCTTTCATCAGGCCCAGGAAACAATTGTTTCTTCTTTTGGCTACAACTGTAATATCCAGCTAGAGAAAGAATGCTAGATGTGTCATTAAGATCTGCATGAGAAGAGTCTCAGACAGTCTTACAATAACTGTAAAACAGCTCAGTTTAGGCTTCAACAACTATAGTCTCCAAACCTGAATCATGCTAAGTGAAACAATATAGGTAAAGGTTCCCCTCGCACACATGTGCTAGTCATTCCCGACTCTAGGGGACAGTGCTCATTTTGGTTTCAAAGCTGAAGAGCCAGCGCTATCCAAAGACATCTCCGTGGTCATGTGGCCGGCATGATTAAAACGCTGAAGGCGCACGGAACGCTGTTACCTTCCCACCAAAGTGGTCCCTATTTTTCTACTTGCATTTTTACATGTTTTCGAAGCTGGGACAAATAACGGGAACTCACTCCGTTATGCGACACTAGAGATTCGAACTGCCAACCTTTCTGATCGACAAGCTCAGGGTCTTAGCCACTGAGCCACTGCGTCCCTAATTAATATAGAATAAACCTATTGCGTGAAAAATTATAGCTCGTTTCACAAGAAGTACAACCACTTTAAAATCTTGGACATAATGCATTGCCCCTCCCTTCAGGACATCTGTAGAGTTGCCAATAAATCCTCCATGTTTTCCGTTATTAAACAAATATATTGCATTCTTGTACCTCAGTTGAAGCATCCCCTCCTATTTTGAAATGTCATGGCTCTTACTGTAAAAAAAACAACAACATAAACAAAGTTCCACTTTGTACCATGGAGACAGGTCATCCTGTATAGAAAGCCCATCAATATTGGCAGCCAGTTGCACATAAACATTGTTTCACACGTATGTTATGTTCTCCTACTTTTCTGTTGTTTTTTTTTCTGGATTGCCACTGTGAAATTGGGATGAAGCTGTTTCTTCCTGAAGGAAGCAATTTCTAAACTTTCTAGATCTGCATCGACAGTGGGTGGGAAGGAGATGTTCACTATGAAATGCCTTGTTTCTACTAAAGAAAAGGGAAATGATCAGTCAAATCTACTGTTCTCACTTTCAATACTGCACTTCTTCTAATCTAATCTAAGCTCTGTCTGTTTGTCTTTCATTCTCTTTTATCCTGTTCCTCATGCTTTCATTTAGGCGAAAAGTGGATGTCAGGTGTGTATCTTTTTTTTATATTTTGGGGGCGGGGGGAGTACCAACCAATGTTTTCATGTCTGCAGTATGGAAAAAGGATTGAATGCTCAGGACTGTTTCAGATGCTTGATTTTGTAAATTATGCGTAAATCCTGGCCTTTTATTTTTATGCGATATTGGTTTTATGAGTTCTTTCTTCTTGCATTTCAACAAATTATGCATTTTTGAAACCCTGTTCCCCATGGGCGTTGGCCTTCAGGTATTCTTATAGTTTCAAACAAGAATGTGGTGAATATGTGGTAATTGAGAGAAATCATGAGCATCAACTTAAATATTTTAAGAGTGGGGGGGAAAAAACTGGGTTTCACATCACATAAACAAACAGTGTTGAACATTCCTCTGCAAGCCAAGGGGTTTAGTATAGTACCATATAATTTTTCATGTAGTTTAATGAAAGGAAATACACAAAATTGGACCTGTCAATTTCTAAGTGAATGGATTAATATATTATAGACCAGTGATGGCTTACCTTTTTGTTGTCACGTGCCAAAAGTACACAAGCATGTGTGATAGCGCGTGCACATTTTTCCACACCCGTAATGCATTCTGCGTGCGACACCCCTGTGCTCTCCCTGCCCCCCTGTGAATGCATGTGTGATCCCCCCATGCTCCCACCCCCCCTACATGTGCATGTGACTCCCTTGCACCCTGTTTTGGGCCTAGCACGCCTCCCTGAAGCCTCCTGGGACAAAAAAGGGGGTGCAGGGGAAGACGTAGGTTTGCAATCACGGTTCTAGACTGTTTGCGTGTTTGTACACTTCTAACATAGCAAGCAGACATTTTTTTCAGCCATGAATGGAAGTAGTCCCACAAAGATTGAATCAGTTCAATAATTTACATCAAAGATGAAAACTGATATGGATATAGATATAGTAATGACATTTCCTCCTCCGTGTGTGTGTGTGTGTGTGTAAGTAAAAAAGAGGCAGGGTGTGAGGTTTTCTTTTTTTTTAATATAGATTTTTATTTTTATTACATAGACAACACATACACACAACAATTAAAAAAAACAAAGAAAACAACAACAAAAAATATCATCACATACAGCATGTCGTTTGGTTACAGGTGTTTTAACATCTATATTCTCGAATAACATTTACCATCTCAGATTTTACATCTAGTATAGCTAAATACCTCATTTTCATTGTACAGTATATGTTCAGTTACAATTAGTATTATTATTTTTCCAGTAAATCATGATTCCCTTACATTCTTGATTGTCTATTTGATAACAGTATACCTTTATATAATCCCCATGTGATAGAATTTTTTTTTTACCAACCATTTATATTTGTATATCACTATTTTCAATTATGCATAATTCCACCAATCAACTATCAGATATGCTTATGTTCATTATTATCCTTGTACATCATACATTCAAACAGAAATCTTGTTCCTTCATTTTTCAACAAAATATTCTAAATAGTCGCTACATATATATACCAATTTTCAATTATTCCCTTATTAAAATTATTTATCAACAACAAGATATCATTGTAATATGTTCTTAATGTTATACATTATATTACCAATCCTCTATCAAGTATACATAAAATCATTATTATCCTTATCCTTTTTAGAGCAAAAAATTCTAAAGTATTCAATTCATAGCTATATCAGTTTTTCATTGTATCATTGTTAATTTATTTCACAGCATGATTGTGTTATCATTTAACTCCTTCAGTTAAAGCATGAGTAAAACATTTTTCATTTCCAAGTTTTTTCCCCCAGCCACTGATAAAACTGGGGTCTGGGGTTTTCTGTACCTCCCTCCAATTATACACAAAAAACACTTGAATATTGGTTTTTTTTTTTTAACTAAAGGAGCGTTGGCATTTCTGTGATTTTAATTCCTTGGTTCCTCTACAGATAAAACAGATTCTGCATTGCTCTACTGTGTTGTTATTATTTTTCAAAGTGAAAACATTTTGTTTTTCTGGCATAAGGAATGGCTGCATCGAAATTCCCTACTCAATAAGTTATAAGGGCTGAACTACACTCTTTTTTTGCTATGCGGGTGACTTCTATAAGTTGCAGTTGGAAAAAGCAATGCTTGCTCCTGTCTCTGTAGTCTGAATGGCATGGCTTGGCTCAAGAAGCACCATGCGGCTGCTGCATCTGCTTTCCTGACTGCGTTGCTAGGTTCCCTCTCTGAATGAGTGCACTGTTCAGCAATGTTGATGGGATGGATTAGAACCTGTGGGTTGGGTTTTGAGGTACAGGTAGTCCTTGTCTTATAGCCAGTCGCCTTAGCGACTATCCAAAGTTACAATGGACCTCTCTGGGGGTTACTTATGACCCAGATTTGAAATTCCAATGACTGTCCCTCTGGTGTTCACATGACTAGCATGCATTTATGACCACTTGTAGCATCCCACAGTGTGTTTTATGACATTTTGTCGAAATCCAGCATTTACTTTTGTTTTTTGGCAAAACCGGCCCATAGCAAACCATGGGTTCGCTTAATGTCTGCACCATATGCGTAATGACCATGGTGGTTGCTTAAAGACCACCACAAAAATGACACAATCAGGTTGATCATGTGGGTGACATGAATGACATCTATCACAACATATGACTGTAATGAGCATTACAGTGGTAACTTGAGGTCTGCCTTTATGTCAGTGAGAGAAGGGAAGGAGCATCCTTCTTGCGTCGTTACTTGAGCTAACTAAGCAAAGACCACCAAGATGAAAACACTTCCAAGTCTGTGTTACATACTATACAATTTCATTTGCCCCTTTCCTATTTTTACTTCCTTATTTGGTGCTATAAACATCTGCATGCTCTGTAACCAAGTAATTGGTTAAAAAAAAGCCAAATAAAAAAGTGCTATTTTTGCACACACACACACATACATACACACACACAGGAATGAAAATATTAGTGGCTAATCTTTTTTCTGACAAACACCTGTTTTTTCATCTTTTGAGATTCTTCCCACTGACCCAGCTGCATGCCTTCTATCTATAAATTTGGTGAACAGCCATGTAGTACATACCAGAAGGGAAAAAAATACTGCCCCCCCCACACACCACACACACAAGTTTTTTTTTAAATTCAGAAAATATGCTGATTGTCCCATCTTCATGTGGCCTTGGCCTTCTTTTTTTTGCTTTTTTATTATGATATTTCTTAAGATTGAAGAAAAACATTTTAATAGCCGACAATGTCAAGGTCAAAACAAGTTCACAGATCAAGTTTCTCTTGCAGCATTACTACTCTAAAATAGTAATATATCAGGAATTTTTTTTAAAAAAAATCCTATGGCAACATGCATAGGATGCTGCAAATAAAATAAAGTTCTGAATATTTCATGCTTACCCTAGTTGGAAAAGGTGAATGTCTATGGAGATTGTCAATCATCCAAGTTATGATTGATGCTTTTTCCAAAATGCAACCGGACTTTCTTAGGTTTTTTTTCTTTGAAAAAGTTCCACTTCTCATCCAAGAAGCTTCTTCAGTTCTGAAGGTTCATATGAACTTAAGAGGAATGTTCAAATTCATTAAGAAGTTAGGTCAGGAACATATGAAGTCAGAACAAATAGAAAGTTCCAATGAGTGTGTACATAATATCATAGTGCGGAAGAAACTAGTTGATCCCAGTGAGATGGTTAAAACATGCAGAGTTGTGTTTTTTTTAAAGGATTTGTTTTTAACACCAGTGAGCAACTATTGTTTTCTCCAGTTTTTAGAGATACTTCGGATGTTTCTGCATAACAACATATGAATATTTTGTAGCTTCCGATGGAAAATATCTGTAGGGAATTAAAAGTTTCTGGGTTTTGTATTAAATGTTTCATATGTGGGTCAATGGTCTTCCCTATAAATGCCATTCATACACTCTAAATCAAAATTGTAACTAAGTTTAAGCACCATTGAGATGGGCATAAAGGAGATGTAGATTCTATTGCTCTCTCAGGAAGTTACACAAGATGTCTTACAATAAATGGCTGACCAGTCTCGGTTTAGTTGTCCTCCTATTGATGAATCCCTCAAAAGTGAACTATGGAAGCCATTTGGCTTTTGTTAGCCAACCTTGCCAAGCTACTGGGCAAATCTTGCATTTTGCAGTCCTCTCAATCCTCGAATGTAAACGTCATTCTTACATTTCTAAGCCTTCATTTTCTTTTATTAAAAAGAAAAAGAAAAACAGTTTCCACTGGAAACTCTTACAGACTTTTTTAATTGCAAAGCAATTGTGTGGTGTTCCCTCCCCCCCTTGGATTAAATGCAATGAAATACGGTTGATACACTACTGCTAATATAAATAATGCCGAGAAGAAAACAGCCATCACAAGATTCTGAGTTTTCCTTTAAATGGCATTGTTGTGAAGTCTCTAGGAGGGAAATGAATTTTAAGCCATATAATTGACAGTATCCAATATCACTTCACTGTTGGAACTGCGGATAAATGCTGGGTTCTCACAGTGATATTGTGGCAGTAATGAACTGCAATTTCTTGGATGGCTATGGTTCTTGGCCTTCTGCCTAGCAACGTATTGCAGAGGGAGGAAATTTCCAAAAGAAAAAGCACATTCCATTGGCAGCAAGATTTCATCACTATGTTATAGTTAACCCCAGGACTTAAGCAGATGTAGGCAAAGGGGTGGAAAGCATTTTAAAGTGTCTTGAATATTGGTGTGATTACATAATTTGATAACAGATAATATTTGTTTCTTTTAAAAACAATAATTGTTGTCATAGGGGTTATTGCAACAATTCTTTATTGTTATACATCTATTATAATTAGTGCCTGGCTTTTTAAAAAGTTGACATTCAAAACATCTTGAAATTTGGCAAGGCTAATATTTCCCAATTTTGAGAGCTGATTTGTGTTCTTATTAGTGTAATGAATATACTTAGAAAACTTTTTGGTTTCCGATTTAGACTCATATACTCAACCCTGTTTCAACTGAGAAACTGTGAACATCCTAGACTGGGCTAAATGCAAAAACTAGGGAATTCATGGAAGTTTGACATTTAGACAAATCAGCCACTAACAGACAGATAAACCATATTTGCACACAATTAAAATACAATAAAAAAGCTAAGAAGGAAACAAAAAGACCACAACATATCCTCTACAGCAGCCAACATCCAGATAAGCAGGGATTAACACCCAATAAACAATCAAGCAGAAAATAATTCCCTAATCAAAGTCCACCAAGGAGCAAACCACACCTCCACGAATATGCTCATGGCAAGCTCTGTGTAAAGAGAGAAGTAAACATCCCACTTACTCAAACTGATTATGGGGTTTGGGGGATAATAAAACATCTAAAGCAAGCAACCAAACTCAAAGAGCACCAACAACATTACAGTTCCAACCTAAGCTAGATATATTTTCTTCTATTGGAAGGAACATTCATGTTTCAAAAGAATTGGCATCCAATTAGCTCCTTCATTCTTAAGAAAGTAGAATAAAGGTTAAGCCGAACCACAGCCAGCTGCCCATGTGAATTCTCCAATTAGTTTCAAAGTAGAGATTCATATGTCATCTTATTAAGTCATTCCATTGAAATGGATGGAAAAGTAGTTGCTGGCAGGACATTTTCCACATTCTATGTAGTTACTAGACTGGAAGCAGATTATGGGTTTAAAACAAGCTGAAGATAGTTCTATCATCCTCTCCTCTTCCTCTTTTACCTTACATTTATTCCATGTCACAATGTCTTCCAAGAAATACTTTCCTGTCATGTTAGAGTGGCTGAAATTTGGGGAGTTTCCTGAGGCTTAGAATTTTCCTTTGCTTACCATGTCCTCATTTGTTTTTCGGCTCTTTTTTCTACTTCCATGTTATTTAGCTTAAATAAAAGGGACTAGAAGGAGAACTTAGAAAAGTACCTGATAGTCTATAAGTGATAACTGATACATTATGACAAAACATCATCTCAAATGTTTTTGTCAGTGAGGCTATCTAAACATTTAGACTTTTATCTGAAAATATTACCGTGTTGTGGCAAATGTTTGATAGCTAGGCAGTTTTTCTGCAATCGTACCACATCTATATAATATATATTATTTCATGCCTCAGTGATTCTACTTTTTCTGTTGTAAATATCTTTCTGAGCTGAAATGTAAGTGTGGTGAGAGCTGCATATGTGCCTGAGTTCATTTTATTAAGTTCCGTGATTCTGTAAGATTCCAATGCAGGTGGAAATCCAGTGATGGTAGAAAATATTGGAAAGTGTAGTTCAGACGGTCTAGTAAGATTTTGGAAAGACAAAGTTCATCCTCTACTGAATTGAAGAAGTCCAAAGCAATGTCATCTCAAAAGGATAAACTCTTCAAATTGCTTTAAATAGCAAGGGACTTCTAGTCTTCTCCTGAAACCATGTTTCTATATTTGAAACTCAATAACTCTAATGGGGCTGTGTGAAGAACCAGAAAGTTATTCTTTTATGTGAGAATGCTTGAAGTACAGTACCTTGGTACTCATCATTAATTGGTTCTGTGAGGTGTGATGAGTACCAAAAATGATGAGTACCAAACAAAATTTTCCCACAAGAAATAATGTAGTGAGTCACAAGGTAGCCAACACTGACAAATTCTAGCTTATACGTCGAGTATCAATCAAATGATGAGTACTGGGATAAAATGTTCACGTCAAAATGTGTTGACTACAAAATACAATGAGTTTCAAAGCAGTTGAGTACCAAGGTATCATTGTATTTGCCAAGGCTATAATTTTTGCTGTAAGGTTTCCTGTGTTTTGAAGGCATTATCTGATTATATCCCCAATATTTGATTGAATCTTTGCTTCCTATACTATTTCCTGAGATGGGTGAGTTAATGGATTTGATTATACCTTCTGCAAAACTTATTTTATTTATCCCATTTGTGTCTCTCCATCCTTCCTGTGAGAGCTCAAGACAAGTTGAATGTTTTTTTCTTTTCATTCTATCCATTTTATCCTCAGAGAAACCCTGCAAAGTAGGTTATGCTCAGAAAGAATGTAACTGACTCAGAGGCATCTAACCTCTATTACATGTAAAAGGGCTTTGAGTCAAGTCCTTGCCAGTTCATTTAGGTACATTTATCTTTTCCATATCTCCTTCTCCTACGTGATGTTACCTTGCACACTTGTTCTTAGAAGTTTCTGATCTTTTGATATACTCCCTAAAGATTATGTTAGAAGAAAATTCTTCTTTTTATAAAAAGCATAAAAATTAGTTTCTCCCTGTGGGAAAATAAGACAGACATTGATATGCCATGACCAGAGGGAGGACATCTGCTCCATTTCTAATATGAAGGGAATCATCTTCAGGTTTTCTTCTCAAGTGAATACTATTTGGAGTCTCTGATTCAGTTCCTCCTACTTCTGCCCCAATTTCAAGAATTTTTGGGGGCTTGAGCTCTGAGAGCCTGTGTATGGAAAGAGAAAAAAATTGACAACTTCCTTTAATAGATGAGTTTCTCTAGGCAACCTGGGCTGTTTTGCTATAATTTCCCAACAAATCTTTCTTCCCATAGATCAGGTATAATTTCATTACGCCATGCAATGGAGCTGAAGTCCTAAATTGAATATTGGCATGATTAACAAGGCAATCTGTTTAACTGTAAATTAAATGCTTAAGTGGAGATGTAAACAATACCAACTTAAAGGTCTTCACAGACACTGCTTTTAATAAGATGGAGAAAATAAATTATATTTGAAATATTCATAATAGATGAGTAGCTCTTTCCTTAAGTTACATTTGTATTATATGAAAATGTAGGAAACAGCAATATGTGATTATTAAAAACAAAGATCCTTCTTCTTTTGTTGACATAGCAGTGTTGAACTTTAATTCCCATAGAACATGGGTATGAAACTCAATCCTAAATCTAAAGCATTATATATAGTTATCCAAAAGTGTGAAGGTCTGTGAGCTCAATTTCCAGTAGAAAGTTTGAACCCACAGTATAATATCTGGCTCACCAGTGGGTTCTGGCTGGCACTACTGCTGATTTGCTCATGCACACGCATACACAGTACAATTAAAATTGTTCTGTGCATGCACAGAACTGAAAAACAAGATGGTGGTACCAATGGCAGGCCTGGGTTGCTGCCGGTTCCAGTGACACCCAGGATGGCAAACCACTACCGGTTTGGCTGAACCAGTAGGAACCCACAACTGATCAGGCTATGTTTGATGATAAGGATAAAACTAGAAAAGTAATGAATGCATCCTGGTGACGAATGTAACATCAACATCCATTAGATGCTGCCATCAGCTGGACGTTCCAGTTATTTTACAGAAATAACTTAAAATAATCTTTGTTAGCAGCTGTTGAACTGATGTCTAGAGTTTTTTGGAGCCTGAACATCTGCTTTTAGCACTGTTTTGAGTATTTTGTCAAAAGTGGTTTAAAATAGTTTGCTCCCTAAATTGGAAAATTCAAAATCGTGTTATATAGTATGTCATAATAAATTGTTTATTTTTGGTGCTTCTGCTTTTTAATTGCACATCCTTTTTTATCCGGCCTTTCAGGGAGAAATAGTTCTTAAGGTTAATTTTCTATAATAAGCATAGATCTGAGTGAGAGATCAAATCTGTTGTGACATTGACATAAATTCTACGCCTTAAATCTTTCCATCAATCATCAGAATACAAGTACAAATGTACAGCACTTGTATTTGACATCACAATCTATAATTTGTCATTTCAGCATCACGATGGTTAGACCTCTGATAATTGGGGCAATGCTATGTTTTTTTGTTTTATTTTGTTTGTAGGGGAAAATGACAAGTTCATGTATTTCTCCCAATATGAAAATTAAAGTTTTTAAAGCAATGTTACTCTACTGATTATGATGAAAAGTCATAATTATGATGAAAAGTCTTTGTTCCCATTGTGGCCATCACCTTACAATAGATAAAATAGCTAAGGGAAGCTGTTGTTTCATCCAGAATTAGTCTTTAAATAACACCCTATCCTTCTCTCTCCTCTTGGGATAATTTTCAGTGTTATCATATTTGAATGACTGTTGTGTTCCCTTGTGTGCGTTTAGCTAATAAGCATTCCAAAATATATCAAAAGTGTGTGGGAGAGGAGCAGTCGTGGGTTTCAAATTTTTTTAGAACCTCTTCTGTAGGTGTGGCCTGCTTTGTGGGAGTGGCTTGCTAGCAATGTGACCAGGTGAGAGTGGCTTGCCAGCCATGTGATGGTGTGGGTGTGGCCAACTTGTAAAATGTGGTGAAATTCACTTAACAACGCTCTTGCTTAGCAACTAAAATGTTGACTCAGAAAGTCTGGCATTTGAAAGACGCAAGTCTTAAAGCTGTCAAGTTACAAGACCCTTGTACCCCTAAACCTTTAGAAAAAAAATCCCAGGGGTGTTCAAACTTGACAGCTTTAAGACTTGTGGACTTCAACTCCCAGAATTCCTCCTCTTGCTCTTCATCTGGATGATGTGTGGACGGGCGGAGAGAGGGAGCTGGAACTGGTTCTAAATGGCACTGTAGATTTGTGGAACCTCTTTTATAGAAGAGGTTAGAACTGGCAGGAACCCAGCCCTGGAGAGGAGTAAAGGAGACGAACAGAGCTCCATTGTACATAATACAGGTAGTCCTCAACTTACAACCACAACTTAAACTCAAATTTCAGTTGCTAAGTGAGACATTTGTTAAGTGAACTTTGTCCCATTTTGCAATGTTTCTTGCCACAGTTGTTAAGTGAATTCCTGCAGTTCTTAAATTAGTAACACTGTTGTTAAGTGATTCTGGCTCCTCTATTGACTTTGCTTGTGAGACGGTCATAAAAGGGAGCCCAGGGACTACAAAGGTCATAAATATGAACCAGTTGCCAAGCATCTGAATTTTGCTCATGTGATCATGGGGATGCTGCAATGGTTGTAAATGTGAAAAACGGTCATAACTCACTTTTCCCGGTGCCGTTGTAACGTTGAACGGTCACTAAGTGAACTGTTGTAAGTCAATGACTACCTGTAGTTTTCCTGTTCCTGACAGATAAAAGATTTCTTAAATAAAGGATGAACACCTAGAGGACGGGATTAAGCAGAATGGAGTAGTTCTCAGGAATGCTTTAACATTGCATTTCCTACATCCAGCAAGGAGCCATCCTAATTGGTATCCAAAACCCTATTTTAGATTTTTTTTCCATGGATATTCTTCTAAACTATGACACCTCAAATAGCAGAACATCTGCGAGGTAACTGACATTCCCCTCAAATTTGCTTTTCTAAAATCTCTCTGCTGCAGTCACAGCATGTTAGTATGAAATGCATAATAGCAATTTTTTGCTGTCTTATTACTAGGCTTTGCCCAGTCAGTTATCTCCTTTCTTCCTGGAAGAATTAATAAAACATGAAACAAGCAAGCAAACAAAGAAACAACAACAACAATAGTGGTAGCTAACTGCCAATGCAATAAAGACTAACACGCCAGCTGTAGAAGAAAAGAATCCATACATTTCTGTTAATTGTTATGTTGGCTCTGGTATAGACCATGATTAAGTTTGTTTAAAACACTGGTGTCAAACTCGATCGTGTCACGTGACTTATCGTGACTTTTTTGCCTTTGTGGGTAGGCGTGGCCTCACAGGCCTGATTTAAAATATCACAATAACTATATAGCAGCTGCATATAATCCTGCAATCAGCGTTAAGTAACATAGTATATACTTTCCAGCTGCTATTTAGTTTGCACCAGAAAAACACTAGGGGAAAACATGCAAAAAATTGTCTCTAAAAAGTTCTGTAATTCTTCCTAAAACATATTTTAAGAGCAAAACTGGGTGGATTGACACCGATACAGTCAGTAAGCCTCCCTAGCCTTTGGAAACCTCATATAAATTTGAATTTAGAAGCCAATGTTGTGGCTCCCAGGGATTTGTGAAGGATTAGATGGAATATTTGCACCGTTATGCTAATGGCTGTCTCGGAGCGATTCTGCATGATAAGGCCATTCCAAGACACCTGGACATTCTGTGAATGCTTGTTGGCTGGGTCACATAGAGCCAGGAGCAGAATGAAGTCCTGGAGGGAGTCCTGGCCGTGTTCCTCACCTTTGACCTAGTTCACTCACAACCACAAGTGGTTGAAGCTCTTCTGCATATTTGAAGTTTTATTCTCATTTTGCTCCGCTTTTACTGGGTCTGGAGTACAAATCAGATACTGAATTCTTCTACTGGGATTCTGCTGGTCTCAAAGCCAAGAATTTTTTTTTTTACCCTAATGCTTTCTAAGATGCATTGCACATTTTATTTAATGTGACATGTTCACTAGTAGAAGGAAGAAGTGGCCTTTAAACACTTTCCCAATCTAAATTTGTTAACCTGTTTCTGTAAGGACTGGATATTGCTACTACTGGATTTCCCATGTGTAAAAACAATGTTACGCCTTAAGGGATGGTAGGAGCGGTTAATAGTGCAGATATTGATACCTTCTGCATTTAGTCTGCTAAGTAATCTCTATTTTTTTGAGATTATACAACAAGAACGCAGGAGAAAATCAAAATAAAGGCCAAAGAAACATAGTAATCAGTAAATGAAGTTGAAAAATATAAAACCTTTAATAATAGACAATCCAATGCAAAGCATTATCTTTGCAGGGAGAAAATTCCTTCCAGGAGGAAAGGAATACAGGTGGTTCTTTGGGAGAAGTCAGATTCACTTAACAACAGCAGTGAATACTTAACAACTGTGCCCAAAAATGTCATAAAATGGAGCACAGCTCACTTAACAACTACCTTGTTTAGCAACATAAATTTTGGGCTCAATTGTGGTCATAAGTCAAGGACTACCGGTACACGACCTCAGAACTAGCTCCCCATCTCTTAATGGTTTTAAGCGAATGCCTTGTGATATGTAAAATGAATTAATTTCATATTTCTTTTATATCCTGCCTAACAAATAGCATTGTGGAAGACTGTAGCATTGTGTTAACTCTGCTACAAACACAAGTAGGTTCTGTGAAGCAGATTGCCTTCCTGTCAGGGTTCCAAGTAACACCCCTAACAAAATAAAACTCTGAGGTTTGAATTTCCTCAAAGTTCCATTTTATTAGAGATGTCATATTGGCACATCAGGGAAAACCTGAATCTGAAAGCTTCCAGGTTTTCCCTACCCCCAAAAAAGTTCAGGTCCCTGCCCAGCACTCACATGTCCATCAAATGATCCAATCAGGTACCATCCAAAACAGGAGATGCCTCCCAGTCACTCCATCACAGCTACAGGGCAAGATGGCCTTGCCTTTCTGAAAAATAATGTTATTATGGCTACATATCATTCACACACTGTAAAATCCCCCCTCCCATTTTCCCACAATAGAAAATGTGACAGACCTGAAGTCCAAAAGGTAAAAGATGGCTTCTAGGTATGACACTTCCTTGTTTTGTTTACCAGCCTTCCCAGCCTTTGTCACCCTTCGGATGTGTGAACTTTAAACTTCTTGAATTCTCTAGTCAGCATGTCAGAAAGGGCCCAGACTAAGGAGTGCTGATCTTTTTAGTTTATCTATTTAGAGGTGTTTGTTTTTATGGTTTCTGGAAAAGCATGCTTATTTCGTTTTCTCTAGCATAAGGGTAGTCCTCAACTTACAGCAGTTCTTTCAGAGACCGTTTGAAGTTATAGCGGCACTGAAAAAAGTGACTTATGACCATTTTTTACACAGGACAGGATGCTGTCAGTCCTGCAAGCCATCTTTTCTTTTTAGGTTCCAGGCCTGCCACACTTTCTACTGTCTACTTTCTACTGTGGGAAAATGAGGGGGGGGGATTATGTGGAGTTGCGTGATGTGTAGCCATAATAACATTCTTCTTAGAAAGTCAAGGTCATCTTTGTCTCTGCACCTGGCCAGAACTAGATGGCTGGAATCTGTCTTCATGGCAGTGAAAGATTGGACCATGTGGTGAACTTGTGGGTGTTTGGGGTAGGATCTTAAACTTTCAACTGGGTGAACTTCCAGATTCGGGTTTTCCCAGATGTGCCAACATGGCTCTTTTAATAAAGTGGAACTTTGAGGAATCTCTACCCTCAGATTCTTATTTTATTTTGGATGCTTTTTGGAACCCTGACAGATGCTTGGCAACTGGTTCATATTTAAGATGGTTGCAGTGTCCTGGGGACGGGACGTGATCACCTGTTGCGGCCTTCTGGCAAGCAGAGTCAATAGGGAAGCCAAATTCCCTTAACAACCACATTACTAATTTAACAATTGCAGTGTTTCTTGGCAAGAAAGGTGGTAAGAGGAGCAAAATTCACTGAATGACTGCCTCGCTTAGCAACATAAATTTTGGGCTCAATTCTGGTCGTAAGTCAAAGACTATCTCTACATTTCTCCCCAGCTTCTTTCTCATCTTTTTTGAACGGCACAAATGAGTGTTAATATTAGGTTCTTAGCACTATTCCATGGCAGCCTCTCTCTCTCCCGGGTACTCTGCAAAGGAGTGGGATTACAATAATTCCCAAGCTATGCAAGCAGCCGAAATCATTGGCAGCTGCTTTAAGATGTTGCGCATTTAAATTTTGCTTTGGCTGTGCCTACCCTTTTTATTGTCACAATGTTTCTTCTTATGTTTGTGTGCCTATTTCCTTCCTGATCCCACCTCTGCTTTCACGGACTTCCAATGCTTCCTTCAGCAACCAGATCTGGTTCAAATTCAAAGGGCTGCAAAGGTATTTTCCACAGGGCATCGACCCTTCCCTTTTAAGTATGGGAACACCTTATTTAAAAGGACTTTGTGTTGGTTTGTCACTTAACCAGACTAATCAAATACCAAATGCCAAATCCAGTCTAAACATCTGGCTGACTGACTGAACAACTATAATAATAATAATAATAATAATAATAATAATAATAAAAAACAAACTGACTACCTACAATGCCATGACCACGTTGCTAAGATCATTCACTGGAAATTGTGCCAAAAGTTTGGATTTGAATACAGCAAAAACCACTGGGACCATCAGGTTCAGAAGGTTTTAGAGAATGAGAAAGTCAAGATCTTGTGGGACTTCCGAATCCAGACTGACAGGCACTTGGCCCGCAACACACCTGACATAACAATAGTTGAAAAGAAAAAAGTATGGTTCATTGACATTGCAACACCTGGAGATGCACAAATTGAAGATAAACAGCAAGAAAAAAAATCACAAAATACCGGGACTTGCAAATTGAAGTTGAGCGACTGTGGAAAAAGAAATTGTTTGTTGTCCTGATTGTAATTGGAGCCCTTGGAGCAATACCCAAAGGGCTACCTTGCTATTTGGAAATTTTAAATTTATCAGACTTGAACATTCTGATTCGACAAAAAACCACCTTACTTGGAAGATCTTATATTCTTCGACTTTACCTTAACAGTTCCTAGGTCCTTGGTTAGGACTCGAGCTGTTGAGCTACCAACCAGCCCCAAAGGTTGTGAATCTCACCAAAGATTAACATAATAATAATAATAATAATAATAATAATAATAATAATAATAATGATGATGCATTTCTTCCATGAGCTTTGTTACTTAGAGCAGGCATTCATTGACCCTGTCTGAAAAATAGTGTTTGAATGGGCTGATTTATATTTCATTGCCATTTTCCTGTTTCCTAGACCAGGATGGCCAATGGGTATCCTGCAAAATAGGGAGTGGGTGTTTCTTTTTGTTTCTATTCCATGTCAGTTCTGCGTACTCTTACCCATCATTCCATCTGAATTAATTTTCATATGTATGTAATGCATATGTAAATATGAATATGTCTCAAAGCATAAATGAAAACGGTTGTTATAATCCATTTATGGCACGGAGAACTGTGTGGCATTGTTTGAAGACGTACGAAATTGAATGGATGGCTAAACCACAATCTGTGACTTGTTCTAAAAAGAATTTTTAAAAAATAAATTGCTATTTCATGTATAGGAATGTGTTTGGCCTCCAGTATCCATGTTGCAAACCTGAATTGCCTCCCAGCAAATCTGAATCACAGTGAATGTAAAAGAAAATCCATTTTGCTTTGGCTATCTCCATAAATAGTCTTGCCAAATTTTGTCGTATCTCCTTTTCGTGTATTTTCTAGAAATTCAAAGGAGCACAATTGATCTATTGCAAGAAAAGAAGCAAGACTGTTAGGGAGCTTTTCTTCTCTTAACAAGGGGCTGCTTTTGAGATATTTTGGGATTGCAATTCCCAGAATCTTAGCCAAAGATCATGCTGGTTGAAAATTCTAGAATTAGTCTCCTCACTTCTAGAGCAGGGGTCTCCAACCTTGGCAACTTTAAGACTTGTAGACTTCAGCTCCCAGAATTCCTCAGCCAGCTTTGCTAGCTGAGGAATTCTGGGAGTTGAAGTCCACAAGTCTTAAAGTTGCCAAGGTTGGAGACCCCTGTTCTAGAGGACACCTAGATTGGGAATATTGCTGGAGGTCTGAGCTTTCATGAAGTTCTCTGGCCAACGTCTAATACAGAATGTGCCCTCAAATAGAGATTTGGCCTAAGCCAATGCATAAAATATTTGGGGGAAAACTGGTAATAATGATGGATAGAGAAGGTAATTTGATCAATGTATTCTCACTGATGTATTATTTTGCTTTGTGTTTTCCAGGGAAGGAGATTGGTGGCTGGCTCACTCCCTCACAACTGGCCAGAAAGGCTACATCCCCAGTAACTACGTCGCACCTTCAGACTCCATCCAAGCAGAAGAGTAATTAAAATATTATAACTAGATTGAAAAGAATTATGCTAAGCCTTTTGCCAGATATTATTGGCAAAATCATTCTAGTTATAACCTTTTGAAGGCAACCCTCAAATAATTTTGTAATTCTCTTAAACTGAGTTCCTGAGTATGTGACTTATGACTAGTTCACAAATGTGTATGTTCTCTAGATAACTTTCAGTGTCAAATGTAGTGGTGGCATTCTACCAGTTTGCACCAGTTCTAGCGAACCGGTAGAGCTGGTGAGGAGTTGGCCCCACCCATCCACCCCTGTCCTTTCCTCTCCTATATTTCCCTGTTTTGTAGCTCAGCTGATTCGCGTGGCATAGCAGATTGCCGCGCGTCAGCTGTTTTACTCACCAGCGCTGACATAGAAGGTATGTTTTTAAGTTTAAAATGGGTGGTTTTAAAACACTGTGTGTGTGTGTGTGCAAAGTCTGTGCACACTGAACCATCTGTTAAACAGGTTGTATCCCAACACTGGTCAAATGGTGTGTTTACAGATGGTAGGAAGAATTTTTAGTTGCAGAAAACACATTGTGTTTCAAGAAGATGAGTTCCTACATTTTGATTTACTTCAGAAATAAAAGAAAATAGCAATAATCAACAAGCTTAGCATTTTTCTGGCATTTGCTAAGGTGCTGATAGATACAAATTTATCAGATAGCTTAAGCCATCCTCCATCTCAGGTATATTCTGTATTCATTTGTTACAAACCATATAACTGTCTCAATATCAAGAATGAGATTGCTAATCTTATTTGTGAGGGGTAGGTACTAAGTTGGTATTGAGTTCCAAGCTGACTTTGTTAGGTCAGCTTTGAAAATAAATAGCAATAACAATTAGACTTATATACCGCTCCACAGTGCTTTACAACCCACTCTAAGCGGTTTACAGAGTCATCATATTGCCCCCAACAATCTGGGACCTCAATAGCAAATTAGCAGGCATATTAATCTAGGGAATTTTTACAAGCTATAGGGAAATGATATACATGATTGGTTTCTCCCTTCAAGTGCAAAATCAAAGAGATTCTGGAAAATTGTGCTTTGTTTTTCATTTTATTACTAATGTTTTGTATAGGGAGAATCCAGAATGTACTGGAGGAATCCTAGACATTTGGCACCAAAGCAGATATATGAGTCTGAAAGA
The DNA here is from genome assembly GCF_009769535.1 of Thamnophis elegans. Classification (NCBI taxonomy): domain Eukaryota; kingdom Metazoa; phylum Chordata; class Lepidosauria; order Squamata; family Natricidae; genus Thamnophis; species Thamnophis elegans. Next base: position 74,135,888 of record NC_045545.1, read on the forward strand.
AGATGTACCATATTTTTGGAGTATAAGACACACCGTTTTCCCTCAAAAAAAAGGGGGTTAGGGTATTTTTGGCCTACCCAATAGCAATAGCAATAGCAGTTAGACTTATATACCGCTTCATAGGGCTTTCAGCCCTCTCTAAACGGTTTACAGAGTCAGCATATTGCCCCCAACAATCCGGGTCCTCATTTTACCCACCTCGGAAGGATGGAAGGCTGAGTCAATCTTGAGCCGGTGAGATATGAACAGCCAAACTGCTGAACTGCAGTCAGCTGAAGTAGCCTGCAGTGCTGCACTCTAACCACTGCGCTACCTCAGCTCAACCCCGCCCCCTTTGCAAAATGGATGTACAGAGGGTTTGGGAGACTTGCAAAGTACTCCTGAGGGTTGGGGAGGCTAAAAAAGAGCAAAAAAGGCCAGGAGCACTCTCCAAGCCTCCCAAAGCCTCTACATGCCCTTTTTCTTTTTGCAGAAATGGCTCATTTTGCAACGTTCCCCATCCCCACCCCCTAGGAGCATTCTAAGAGCCTCCCAAAGCTCTGCATGTCTTTTTTTCTTTTTTTTAAAAAAGAGGTGTGCAGAGGGTTTGGGAGGCCTGCAGAGTGCAAAACCTTTTTTTTAAAAAAAAAAAAATCCTCTTCAAAATCATTTTTCAAAATCATTCCTCTTTCTTATCCTCTGGTGCGTCTTATAGTCCAAAAAATATGGTAGTTACTTTAATGATTGAAAGAGAGATTTTTATATGTGCTCCTTTGCATTGTGAAAGCCTTCTTTCAAAGGAATGGTGGTGCCTCAGCATTAGGTGACATGGTGCCTGGAGAGAAAACTACCTGCTGATAGGCATAAAAAATTGATCTAATTTCTTTTTGTAGTCATCTAAATCAGTGGCCATCATCATAGCATCTTATACCAGTGAGATAGTCAGTATTGATTTTGCATTATTATTGCCTTTCATCGGGGTGCATTTATGAATGGTTAATTTCAGACTGGGGGACTGACTACTTCTATGGAGGTTATTATATTTTACAGCATCTTGGTGTTTACTGCTTTCTCATTTGATGCTTCTGACACCAACTGGAAGGTTTAGGACAGGGGTGTCAAACTCTTGACGACACATCGTCACATGATGTACTGCAACTTTCCCCCCGCCCTTCGCTAAACTGGGGGTGGGCGTAGCCAGAACATGATACATCCGGCACGAGGCTGCGAGCTTGACACCCCTTGTTTAGAGCTTAATGTAAATTTAAGTGCACAGTACAAGGTGATTAGATCAGATTAAAACATATTTGAAAAACTGTGAAGCTGGACATCAACATATCCAAGAAAAGGATTCCTAATACATCAAAAAAGCATCCCTAATGCATCAGCTTTTCAAGAATAAGAATATTTAATGAGTGGGGCCTGTTCAATGTTTACATGCTATTTCCTACTTGAATTCTGAGATCTTAGAATCTTATAAACTGCGGCAATATGGGCCCTAGAAATGCAGAAATGTCCATGCCAAAATGCTTTATCCATCCCAAAATAGCATTTAATATTCTTCCACATTAAATTAAAATAATATACAATGTGCAAATTGTCAAAAATCTGACATTGTTATTAATCTTGCTTTCAGATGGTGCAATATTTTGAAGGGGCCGAAATCTGATGAGGTTTTTTTAATCATTGCCAATCTAGAATTTTGCTATCTAGAATGTAGCTGAAAAATACCCAGCAATCTTTCCTATTGAATAAAATTATTTTGGCATGACCGTTAACTTTTGTAGGCTACCTATTTATAGGAGAAAATATTGGATTCCTCTGCCTGCAGAGATGTTTGCAGTGATTTAAACAAACATGGGATCTTGTTACATTTATCTGTATTCTACTATTGCAGGTGGTATTTTGGCAAGATTACGCGCCGAGAATCTGAACGATTACTGCTCAATCCAGAGAATCCCCGAGGGACTTTTCTGGCAAGAGAGAGTGAGACCACAAAAGGTAATCATAATTGGAAAAGAAAAGGATGCTTACAGGAGAATGTATTAGAAACTCCGTCTTCCACTTCAATGGAGACAATAGGATTCTCTCTCTGCCTGTAGAAGGATGTTTCCCAAACTTTTAAGACCTAAACTACACACTCTTCGCCTACCCGAAGCTGGGGATTATCTCTCATTCACCCCAAATATTGACAATATCTCAGTGGTCATGGGCTGTAATTAACATCTTTAAAATATTTAATTATGCAAGAACTCAGCATGGATTTGTCCACATCATACACACTGGGTGTCTGGCAGTTTCCTGTTGTTATCTATAGACAAAGAAGAATTTGGATTTTTTGTCTTTGAAAACTTAATGCCCATGTTTACATTATAAGCTTACATCTTGCAGCTCCCAAAGCTTCCTGTCATTTTAAGGCAGAAAAATGTAATATTTTCAGACTGTAGTAATTAGAATCGTTAGCCTTGAAGGATGAGGCAAAGGAACCCCATGAATCGTACCTCTGTTAGGTTTCTATTTATGCCGTTTGGCTGAGACAATGAAAAGCAAACAATCTGCAGTAGTTAATATGGGTTATCTTAGTTAAAGAACAATGAACTATTGCAGCCATTTAAATAATGGTTAAACTAGCTTTTAAATGTAGTAGAGTAGAGGAGGATTTCAGACTTGGGGTCTTAGAACACGTATCTACAATATTTACATTTGGTTTTGTCAAGGAAACTACATCCTCTCTATTTCCCCATTATATATTGGTGTGAAGAACTGGATGGGGTTTAAATGTAAACAGGGACTTCAGTGTTGTACTTCTCTTTTTTGTGAAAAAAAAAATTATAGAAACTAGGTCATTGGATGGGGAAATAGCTGGGTAACTAATAGCAACAGGAAACACAGGTTTCTCTTTCTACCCTGCCAATGAGCTGTTGTTTGTTACATTTATGGAACAGGTTATAGAGATTGTGTTTGTGAGTAAAAGAACAGAAACAAACAATTTGCGTGTAACTAGCCACAAAATATACACAAGCACAGAGTTGATTTAGCATTATTCATATATTGCATTATTCTAATAGTGGAAACACACCTAGAATTGTAAAGTTTGCATGTATGTCTTGGTCTCACATATGCATATTCGGAGAAAAATAATAACAGTGGTACAAATTTCAGACTGCTGGGAATCTCAGCTTTTGGTTTGAGTGGTTTGTAAAATCAAGTATTGTTTGTAGCTGATGTTGACTTGGCACAAGAGATCATACAACATTCAACATAGTGCCTTCAGGCCATTCATTTGCCTGCCATTATTCATTTTCAGTGAATTGGTCCAAACAAGCTAGTCATAGGACTCAAAGTTATCCATCAGTGATTTGTCTCCTAGAAAAAAATAAAACATGTCTAACTTAGTCTGGTTTCAATCCAATTTTGTTAGTCAAATTCCCAATGAAAATTGTCCAAAATAATAAGATTAAACGTCCATTCCTAAAAGAGGTCACAGACCATGAGGATGAGGACCATATCACCCATGAGGTGATGTAGGCTATTTAAAAAAATAGCCACCTAATGAGAAGGAAGGACTCACTGGAGAAGAGCCTAATGCTGGGAAAGATTGAGGGCAAAAGAAGAAGGGGATGAAAGAGAATGAGGTGGCTGGATGGAGTCACCAAAATAGTAGGCATGAGCTTAAATGGACTCCAGAGAATGGGAAGGACAGAAAGGCCTGGAGGAACGTTGTCCATGGGGTCGTGATAGATCAGACATGACTTCGCAACTAACAACAGCAACAAAATTCTTCATAAATGCTAAATAGCAATGTTAGAAATACGTTTTCCTAATAATCTCTGAGACCTTTACAAGAGTTTCTAAGCACATTGGTGTCAACCATTTGGATTGTATTATTAATTGTGGTCAAAGTTTTGCCCATAGCCAGATTTTGAGATCAAGGTACAAGTCGTAGAGGAAACAAGGATCTAATTCAGAACTGTATATGTTTTAAAAACATTTTGGAATCCTGAATTTTGTGTAATATCCTAAAACTGATACCACAGTCATATTAATAGAGCAGTACTTTTTCCATTTAATTGGAGCACTGAACCAACAGCGAAGAAGAAAGTGGTTTTCCCTATAGATTTCTTCCGCTTAAGTGTTGTAGCAAAGACCTGCCATCAAGGCCTTCTGTGTTAGCCCCATACAAATTAGCTGCTGAGGTTTGACAGGATCAGAATGAAGACGGATTCATCTGCAGGCCATAATTAGATCAGCCTGGACGGCTCGGTTGCTTTCTTCAAAGTTGTGACTTCTGCATTCCCCTTCCCCAGATCTTAATCCTGCTGTGAAGCTGATATGGTGACTGTAGCCTTAGTATCTGCTTTTATATAACTTGGATCAAGACATTCTGCTTTGACAGATTTGCTTATGTATGCATTCAGTATTTTCCCTATTCTGAAATGCCACTGTGAAATGGAATCAGCAGCTTGCATTTTATAAGAGGAATACATGCATGCATACATACATACATACATACATACATATCATATGACCGGATTTCATGTATGCTTTGATGTGAAATGTTTAGTTATTTGGAGATTGATGGGTTTTTTTCTAGGATTGATAATTTTTTTGAGAAGGAGGGAAGAAAGGAAGATGCACACATACTTACACACAAAATATAGCCTTGTCATCTTGCATTAATCAGTCTTGATAAATATTGATTGAAATTATATTTTAAGATCATAGCCTTAAATAGAGCTCACTTTTTCTTTACAGGTGCCTACTGCCTCTCTGTCTCAGATTTTGACAATGCCAAGGGCCTCAATGTGAAGCACTACAAAATTCGCAAACTGGACAATGGTGGCTTTTATATCACATCCCGTACACAGTTCAGCAGCCTTCAGCAATTAGTGGCTTATTATTCCAGTAAGTGTCATTTCAGCTTCTAATGAGGGTTGTGTCCGCTTTGGAGATCTCTGTCTGAGATACCCAGAATAAGGAAAAGAGTGAATATGTTTGGACTATATTTGAAAGACGTGATTACTTGATTACATCAAGTTGTAAAATATTAAATGTTTTGCATCTTGGAGCGAAGGGAAGGGGACGCGACAAGCGGGTATGCAACAGCAACCTTTATTGAGAACAGAGTGACTACGATTCAACGTGGCGTGGTTCGCGCCAAACATTTATACCCCCGGGTTTGAACGAGGAGCCAATGGGGCGTCGAGTAGCTCGACCAATCGGGGCGAGGATTGAACCGGCTCAGCCCGGGAACCAATCAGAAGGGGAGTCCTTTATCCCCGTGCTTGTATTTCCCGCGCTAGTATTCAACACCCCTCCCCCCCTAGTCAAAGAGTTCCCTTAGGAAGGGCAAACATAGTCTTGTAAGTAGGTGGGACGGCGACGTTCTCGTCCCGACCTTCGTAGCTCCCCGGCGGTTGTCGTCGGGGGGGGGACCGCCGGCGGAGGTGTGTCTGTGGCGGGGCGGTGAATCTGCGACGCGGCCTCGTGAGATGGCGCTGGCCCCCGGCCCCGTGCCCAATGTCCATTTGTCCGGGGTGGCATCTCCGTGGCAACAGGAGTGTCCGACAGCGGCCCCGCGCAGTCTGGTTGGGGTGTAGGTTCAGAGTCTCGATAAGGGCTTCGAGGAAAGGAGTAGCCGGGTGAGGCGCGTCTGTCCGAAAAGTTCGTATCGGCTGGTCCCCCGTTCCCCGGGTGGAGGCGGTCCGTTGGGGGGAAGGTCATCGAGGGTGGCTCGTGCTGAGAGTGGGTGTCTGAGAGGCTCGGGCCGTCTATTTCCGTGGGGAGGCGTCGCCTTAACTGGTCCACGTGGCGCCTCCATTGTGTTCCGTCGGCCAGACCGACCCTGAAGGAACAGGGGCCGGTCAGAGCTGTGATGGTTGCGGGAACCCACCGTGGATCCCCAGAAAAGGAGCGGGCCCATACAGGATCCCCTAACTTAAACGCGTGGGAAGGGAGGGCCCCCAGGTTGCTCGGCAGATCCCCTGCGTAAAGTGGATGGAGCCTGTCTAGGGAGGTTCGCAATCTCCTACCCATCAAGAGCTCCGCGGGACTTTTATTAGTCGTTGGGCAGGGTATGGAGTGCTGGCTCAAGAGGTAAGCTGCCACTCTTTCTTGCCAGTTGCCCTGGTCCATGCGGCCCAAGGCTTCTTTGGCCGAGCGAACTGCGCGCTCTGCCCGGCCGTTACTAGCTGGGTGATAAGGGGCTGTGGCTGCGTGTCTGATTCCTTGTTCGGCCAGGAATTCTTGGAACGTGGTGGAGGTAAACTGGGGCCCATTATCTGAGACTATCACATCCGGTAACCCATGGGTGGCGAACATCTTACGAAGGGCCCGCACTGTACTCTCTGCTGTGGTGGAGGTCATGATTACCAGCTCCACCCACTTGGAGTAAGCATCGACTACTATCATGAAGTTTCGGCCGTGGAAGGGGCCGGCGAAGTCAATGTGTAAACGGGACCATGGGCCTCTAGGGATTTCCAACTCCCGGGGGGCGGCTGTGGGGGGATTCGGCCTAGAGTTTTGGCAGATCCTGCAGCGGCCTACGTAGTCTGCAATTTCCGAATCTAGCAAGGGCCACCACACATAGCTACGGGCTAAGGCTTTCATTCGCGCTATGCCCGGGTGGTTTTTGTGGAGTGCGGGCAGGATTCGTGCCCGCAGGGCTGTGGGGATCACTACCCTATCCCCCCAGACAAGACAACCCCCGTGTAGGGCGAGTTCTGCTTGTCGTGCTTTAAATGGTCGGAATCCTTCCGCTACCTTTTCCGTGGGCCAACCCCTCAAGACCCATGAAGCTACTTGGGATAGGACGGGGTCAGCCTTTGTGCAAGCTGCGACGTCCGCGGCAGAGACGGGGAGGTCGGATTCGGCGATGGACAAAATAGAGAGAGCGGGCACGTGGGCTGTGTCCGTCTCTGGCAAGGGGCAACGTCTCAGGGCGTCTGCGTGCCCTAGCTGCTTACCCGGACGGTATAACAGCGTATACGAATACACCGTTAGGAACTCCGTCCAGCGTGTCATGCGGGGAGACAAAATGGGGGGGGTTGGCTTGTCGCCTGCCAGTAGCCCCAGGAGTGGCTTGTGGTCCGTGACAAGGGTGAAATTCCTACCATAGAGGTAGTCATGGAACCGCTTAATGCCGGACACTGCAGCCAGGGCTTCTTTATCGATTTGGCTGTAGTTCCGCTCCGTGGAGGAGAGTGTCCGGGAATAGAAGGCTATGGGGGCTTCTGAGCCGTTCGGGAGGGCATGGCTCAGGACCGCCCCTATGCCATAGGGAGAGGCGTCGCAAGTCAGAACTAGGGGCATCCTATCGCTATATTGAATTAGGACTGCCGACGAGGTCAAAATGTCTTTTATAGCCGCGAACGCGTGCGCTTCACGGCTACCCCATTGCCAGGCCGCTGACCGGTCAAGCAGTCGGTGCAGCGGCTCAGCTAGCGACGCCTTGTGGGGGATAAACGGGGCGTAGAAATTTAAAAGCCCCAGGAACGCCTGCAATTCCGCCCTAGAGGTGGGTGCAGGTGCGTTTTTGATGGCGGCAACTTTGGAAGGAGTGGGGTGGATGCCTTGGGCATCAATGAGGAAACCCAAGAATTCTACTTTGGGAACAGCAATTTCGCATTTGCTGCGCTTTAGTTTCAGTCCTGCCTCCCTAAAACGTGTGAGGACCTCCCGCAGTATTTTTAGGAGTTCCGAGTGGCTGGGGGCTGCGACCAGGACGTCATCGAAGTAGGGCACGACGCCTGGGAGCCCGTGGAGCAACCGCTCCATGAGGCTCTGAAAAATCCCCGGGGCAACCGAAACGCCGAATTGGAGGCGGCGGCAACGGAAGGCCCCGCGGTGGGTGACGATGGTCTGGGCTGTAGCCGCATCGTCGTCTACGGGCAGCTGCTGGTAGGCCTGTGCCATATCTAGCTTGGCGAAAATGCGGCCTTGCCCTAAGGAGTGGAGTAGGTGTTGCACTACGGGGACCGGATATGGATTTGCCTGCAGGGCCAAATTGATGGTCGACTTATAGTCGGCACATATTCTCACCGATCCGTCGGGTTTGACCGGGAGGACTATGGGGGTTTCCCAACGGGCGTGATCTACGGGCTCGATTACCCCCTGCTCTATAAGCTTATCAAGTTCAGCGTCTACCTTTGCTCTCAATGCGAAGGGGACCCTGCGTGCCTTTAGCCTAATGGGAGCGACCTGGGGATCGAGGCAGAGGGAAATGGGGGTGCCCTTATAACAGCCCAATTTCCCATCGAACACATCTGCGAACTCGTCTAGAACGCTATCTACGGTGAGGGGAACTACCCTGTGCACCCCCTCTATGGTGAGGCCCAAGGCGGGAAACCAATCCAACCCAAGGAGGGCGGGCAGATCGTTCCTGACGATTAGAACTGGGAGTTTCCCCTTAAAGTCTCCGTATTCCACTCGGATGTGGAATATTCCTGCCGTGGGAATCCCATTTCCCTGGTAGTCTAGGAGGGAGACCCCGACGGGGCGCAATTTGCTCTGGGGAACCCCGGGACAAAGGCGGGAAAACTGGGCCCAAGATAGGAGAGAACGGGAAGACCCGGAGTCCACCTCCATTCGACAAAGCTGACCTTCGAGACGGACGGCGGTGCTGATTTTGCGATCGCCGGCGGGAACGTGGGAAGCCTGGTAGACCACGCAGTCGGCGCTGGAGGGCTGGTAGGTTGAGTGGCAGTCCTCAGCTCGCCTCGCGGGACGTGGCTGTTGGCGGCGTTGCGGTGCCTGGCGCTGGTCGCTGGGCTGCATGAACGATGGGGCTGGCACGAGAGCCCGGCAGACCCTGGCGAGGTGTCCTTCTCCTCGGCAGCGGCGGCAGACGGCAGAACGGAACGGGCAGGATGCGCGGCTGTGGCGGCCGCCGCATCCGCGGCAAGGTGCGTTTGAGGCTGGCTGAGCTGGCGTCGGTGGTTGCTGGTGTGGCCTCCGCTTCGGCTGCGTCCTCATTTGTCCGACGGTTTCCTCCTCCTCGTCTTCAGCAGGAGAGAGGTCGTCGACGAGGTTCGTCTGGGTGGAAGGCCCCGCGGCGGTTTGCGCGGGGGTTTTCAGCTGGAGGCGTTCGATGTCGGCCGTGGATTGTTCGGAGAGCTCCGCTGCTCGCGCGGTCTCCACGGCTTGCACCAAGGTGATTTTGTGGTTCCGGAGCATGCGGCTGCGCAAATGCACGTCGCGGACCCCGCATACGAACTGCTCTACGAGGTTCTCCACCAGGTCTGCAAAATCGCACTGGGCGGCCACTGTGCGCAAAGCCTCTAGAAACTGGCTGATGGATTCGTTGGGCTTCTGCACTCGGCGGCGGAAGGTGAAGCGGCGTGCGATCAGAGAGGGTGAGGGAGCGTAGTGGTTCCTCAGCCTGGACATCAGCTCGTCCCACCCAAGTTTGTAGGCTGGCCTCGGGGCGGCCAGGGCTCTCGCAGAGGCGAACATGGAAGGCTCACAGCAAGACAAGAAGAAACTGCATTTCTCCTCGTCGGTCTGTGCCTGGTTCCTCGATGCGATTAAGTAGCACTCGAAACGCTCCATGAAACCGTCCCATGATTCTCCGGCGGATCCGAATGGCGCGAAAGGAGGAAGCGCTGATGCCATCGTGGTGTGGAGCCAGAGAGGGGGAGGAAGAGGGCGGAGAAAATTTTTGCGTTCGCTGCCGGAGTTCTCAGCCTGAGGTAACGTTCGTGCTGATTCAGACGCGGTGGCAGCTGGCTTGTTCTACTCCGCGGTCGCGGGAATCGGTATCCCACCTTCGTCGCCAGTTTTGCATCTTGGAGCGAAGGGAAGGGGACGCGACAAGCGGGTATGCAACAGCAACCTTTATTGAGAACAGAGTGACTACGATTCAACGTGGCGTGGTTCGCGCCAAACATTTATACCCCCGGGTTTGAACGAGGAGCCAATGGGGCGTCGAGTAGCTCGACCAATCGGGGCGAGGATTGAACCGGCTCAGCCCGGGAACCAATCAGAAGGGGAGTCCTTTATCCCCGTGCTTGTATTTCCCGTGCTAGTATTCAACAAAATGTGAAATGAACAATGAAAGATTGCATCATTGAATCCAAATTTAACTGTTCTAATGTTTGACAGTACATTGCCTTTTTACCTTTGAAATGTCGCTGCAAGCGATATGAGATTTCTGTTCATTGCTCTTGAAAATAAAATAAAGTATACATTTTGTGACTAATACAGTGACACACTGAATAGTATATATTCAATGTATAGACATTCCTCTACTGACAAACAGACTATGTTCCAAGATACTGTTCATAAGTCTGCTTTATTCATAAATCCAAACAAGAATAAAAATCACTCTTGCACTTAATTCTAAACATTCACAATCACTACAATAGACCCCACACAACTAAACAACAAACGATATGCATTAAGATCAGCAACCAGTATGTGAGCAAAAATCAGGAGAAGGCAAGAAAGAATTAGTTATAGTGTTTGCAAGGAGAGTAATGTCTAAACCAACATATAAATAGTCCTCCTTTAGAGACTATTTACAGTTAAAACAGTAATCGAAAAGTAACCAATCTGCAGTCAATAAAGCAAAGGAAAATTGAAGAAAGATCATACATTTTTGATGTTTCACAACCGCTTCATTTAATGGCCAAGTTGTTGGCTCCAAGTGTGGTTACTAAAAGAATGGAATTGAATAGAATAGAATAGAATAGAATAGAATAGAATTCTTCATTGGCCAAGTGTGATTGGACACACAAGAAATTTGTCTTTGGTGCATATCCTCTCAGTGTACATAAAAAGACAAGATACAATGAGGAGCACCTGTAGGATGGATATCAAACTCAAGGCCCACAGGCTGGATCTGGCCTGCAGAGTGCTTAGCTCTTGACCACCGAGCCACCCTGGAAGCAGTAAAGGACCAGCCTGCAGTGCCTCTACTGGTGGAAATGGAGCTTGGGAGGAGCGCCCATGGCCTTCCTGAGCTCCGTTTTCACTGGAAGAGGGCTAGCAAAACAAACTAAAAACAAAAGGAGAAATGTTTCCTCTTTTGCATTTGAGCATACAAGAAGGGACAGGAATGGAGAAATGGAAAGAGGAAAGACAGAAAAAGAAGGGAAGGTGGGAAGAGAGCAAGGAAGGAAAAATAAGGAAAGAGGGGAAGGAAGAAGAAAGGAGAATGAAGAGGCAAGGCAGGCAGGCAGGAAGGAAGGAGATTATAATGAGAGTGAGGGAGGGTCTGAGGGAAGTCATGCCTTAATAATTGGCCATCATAGGTGTCCCCAATATGAGTGACATTGAGCTGGTCATGCCCACCCTGGCTCCACAAGGTCAAACACAACCCACAAATTAAGTGGCTCTGAATGAAACTGAGTTTGACACCCTTGCTCTAGAGGACATTCAGAGGTACCTAAACTGCTCTGAACTGGGACTTATTTGCAATAGTACTTAGAGTTATGTATTGTTGCATAGTGTTTTACAGCTCTCTCTAAGCAGTTTACAATGTTAGCATATTGCCCCCAACAATCTGGGTCCTCATAGGTGTTCTTTTGTTCTGCAACTGATTTTATTCTTTCATAGAACATGCAGATGGTTTGTGCCACCGTCTTACCAATGTTTGCCCAACCAGCAAGCCTCAAACACAGGGCTTGGCAAAAGATGCTTGGGAAATCCCCCGGGAATCTTTGCGGCTAGAGGTCAAACTTGGACAAGGCTGCTTTGGAGAAGTCTGGATGGGTAAGAATTTCCAAGAACAGATATGCTCATTTTATCTGATGAACGATACATTTCTGAAAATGTATTTTGAATAGATGAATAGAATAGAATAGAATTCTTTATTGGCCAAGTGTGATTAGACACACAAGGAATTTGCCTTTGGTGCATATGCTCTCAGTGTACATAAAAAGATAAGATACATTGTCAAGAATCATAAGGTACAGCACTTAATGACGGTCATAGGGTACAAATAAGCAATCTGGAAACAACCAATATCAATATAAATCGTAAGGATACAAACAACAAAGTTACAGTCCTGCAGTCATAAGTGGGAGGAGATGGGTGATAGGAACAATGAGAAGACTAATAGTAATAGTAATGCAGCCTTAGTGAATAGTTTGATAGTGGTGAGGGAATTATTTGTTTAGCAAAATGATGGCATTTAGGGGAAAAAAACTGTTCTTGTGTCTAGTTGTCTTGGTGTGCAGTATAGCATCATTTTGAGGATAGGAGTTGAAACAATTTATCTACAGGATGCAAAGGGTCTGTAAGTATTTTCACAGGCCTCTTTTTGACTCATGCAGTGTATAGGTCCCCAGTGGAAGACAATTTCAGTCATGGAAAAGCACTTAGAGCAAACTTTTCACTTTTGGCTGTCCTATGACTTCAGAAGTGATTGTTGAGTTGCTAAGGAATCAGCTGCATTGTTTTATGACTTGCTGTAGCAAAAGGTGTAAGGTCAGTTATAACAGCTGCTTTAGTAATATGATATCAGCTGGTGGACCTGCACCAAAAGAATGTGGGATCTTGTACTAACCATGCATTACTGCTGTTTACTATTTCATTATTCAATAGCTATTTTAATCCAAACATGTAAGGTGCTTAGAGTTACTTCAGTGACTGAGGTGGCCTCTAAATCAATAAACCAATGAACAAATAAGAGTATTCAAACACATAAAAGACTGTGGGAAGTTTCCAAATGTAATCCTTTGAGCAGACTCATTGAAATCAATGGAAATGAAGATAATGACAAGGATAGTGGGACCAAACTCCACATCTCAAATAGATATTGGCCATCTACTAAATACTAATACCTTTCAATTTGCATAGGGTATTAATATTATGAATGTTGTCAGACAAGATACAGAAAATCAAGTTATAAGTTGGTTCAGTATGGATGAGCTGAGCATTCTGTTACCTTAAGAGCCGTAGTATAAGATTTCTGAGGAAACAGATCCAAGAGGATCTCTTAATCATTTTAATTAAAGAGGGTTGAGCCTGTTCGATACCAAGCTTGAAAACTGTTTTTGCATTTCCATTTTTATTACAGAACTGTATGTGGAATTAGAACTCTACCTGCAGTTCCAACTTCTTAGGAGAGGGGTACAAAGTTTAACAGTTTGACATTCATTTCTGACTGTTATATTTTGACTAGTTCTTTCTGAAATTGGGGATTTATAAGAGGAAGCATGGACGTTTTGGAAGTGAAACGTGTGCATCAAATTCACAAGGATTATTGTTTTTGACAGTAATTGTACTCTGCTATATTCAGTATGTACAGTACATCCCGTATACTTGGATATACAATGGCAATAGCACTTAGACTTATATACTGCTTCATAGTGCTTTACAACCCTCTCTAAGCGGTTTACAGAGTCAGCATATTGTCCTCAACAATCTGGATCCTCATTTTACTGACCTCAGAAGGACAGAAAGCTGAGTCAACCTTGAACTACTCAGAATCGAACTCCCGGAATGAGCAGTGGAGTTAGCCTGCAGTACTGCATTCTAACCACTGCACCACCATGGCTTTTTTGTATATAACTGTATATAACAGTGACTGTAGTATCAGCATACTCCAAATCTGGTGGCTTACATAGCTGAAGAAATTGGTACCTTACAATCTAGGCTCATACAAGCCATGCTTCTTGTTGAGAAAACTAATTCTGTTTCTTCTCCAGGGACCTGGAATGGTACCACCAGGGTAGCAATCAAGACTCTAAAACCTGGGACAATGTCTCCAGAAGCATTTCTACAGGAGGCTCAGGTTATGAAGAAACTGCGCCATGAAAAGCTGGTGCAGTTGTATGCTGTGGTTTCAGAAGAGCCAATTTACATCGTAACAGAGTATATGTGCAAAGGTTGCTGTTATTACATTTGCTATTATTCATGCTTTCTCTTTCTCTATATGCTTTCTTCTCCTTTAAACTGAAATAGGCAGAAATCTGAAACTGGAAGGAAAATATACCTTCTCCTAGCTATATTTATAATTTCTTTTTTTTAATATATTTTTATTATTTTTACATTTAAAACAATGCCGTACCGCGAAGTCGAAGTGATACATTCACATTATATACAGCTAGTGTCAACCATTAACTATTAGCGTACTTAATATATTGTCTATCCTTTTGTCCAATCACAATATATACAGTTTGTTCCAGTCTTGTCACCTTGTCTTATACTAATCATAAAATGTTACTTCAAAATATTTAAGTTCAAGAGTAAGCCTTTCTGCTTCCGCACAGGCCAACACTTTTCTGATTATATCTAGCTCTGATGGTGTATTTTCTTTTTTCCAATATTGTGCATAAGTTATGCGTGCCGCAGTTAGTACATGTATAATTAGTTAAAGTGTATCTTTCTTAAACCCCTCTGGTATTATACCTAGGAGAAAAATTTCTGGTTTAAACAAGAATTGGTCTCCCACCATTTGTTCTAACCATGGTTGAATCATTTTCCAATATTTTTTGCCTCATTGCACGTCTACCACATATGATAAAAGTGCCTGGTGTTTTTTTACACTTCCAACAATTTGGGGCCAGATTTTTAAACATTTTGGAGAGCCGTGCTAGAGGGAGATGCCATCTGTAGAACATCTTATAAAGATTTTCTTTATATGCCGTAGCCATTGTTAGTTTCTGATTAAGTATCCAAAGTTTTTCCCACTTAGCCAATTTCACATTATAACCGAAATCTTTCACCCAGCTACCATAGTTTCTTTGACCTGTTCCTCCTCTAGCTTATATTCCAACAAATAATCTGTACAACACTTTGATCAGCCTGTTTTCTGTCTGTATCAAAAGTTTATGTAATATTGTGTAATCTTTGGAAATACCTTCCTTCTTCCTATCCTTGCAAACCTTGATTGTATCTGTAAGTAGGGCCACCATTCTACTTGTACCCCTTGTGATGCCAATTCTAATCTAGTTTTGATCTCCCCCTGTCTGTTCAATAACTCTTTATATGTAACTATATTTTCCATATTATTTAAATTTGGGTGTATGTATGCTTCCATTGTAGATAGCCAAATGGGTGTTTTGGTATAGTGGTTGTGTTTAATTTTGTTCCATATTAATAACAGGGACTGTCTGATGTAGTGTCTATTGAAATATTTGTTTGCAGATCCTTTTTCATACCAAAGGAAGGCATGCCATCCTACTTGGAGGTCCTGACCTTCCAATTTGAATAATCTTTTATTTCTCAATGTTATGCATTCTTTTAACCATGTTAGAATAGCTGCAGTATAAAAAAGTTCCCAATCTGGTTCGCCAAATCCTCCTTTTTCCTTAATATCTTGCATAGCTTTGAGGCTTATTCTTGGGTTTCTTCCCTGCCAAATAAATTTCGAAACCAATTGATTCAAATCCTTTAAAAAAACTTTTTTCTAATTTAATGGGAATATTCTGAAATAGGAAAAGAAATTTTGGTAATACATTCATTTTTATGACTGCGATCCTACCCATCAGGGACAATTGTAGGGTTTTTGTAGGTTTTTCCACCTTTCTAAGTCTTTCTTAGTTTTATTGATCAAATTAGTATAGTTATCTTCTTTGATAGATACACACCTTGCAGATAAATGTATACCTAGATATTTGACTTTTTTAACAGTATGGATACCCAATTTCTTCGTTAACTCCTCTTTCGATTTGGATGTCATATTTTTAACCAGCATTTTAGTCTTTGTCATATTTATCTTTAAACCTGCTACTTTCCCATAATCTGTCAATAAGTTTCTTACCAGACTTTATAGGATCCTTTAACATGAAAACTAGATCATCTGCAAAAGTCTGTAACTTAAATTGTTCCTTTTTGATTTCTAGTCCCTTTATCTGTTCCTCTTTATGTACATTCCTAGCTAGAACTTCTAAGGTGCGTGCGTTCGTGCGTGCGTGCGTACATACATACATACATACATATATATGTATGTATGTATGTATATAATTTCTGTGTTACTGAATACAATAGCATGTGAAACATGAGGCTGACTGCTAAAAATGCATTTACACAACTAAAGATATGGCATTGTAATTCGGGGCTGAATGAATTCATATACTGTTTAGCAAGCACTGAAGTGTGATTCCTTGGCACGTAAGCAGTTCACAATTCAGTTCTTGCTTAACGTGTCATAATAAAACTCAAGGAATAGAAAATTACACCCCCATTTACATGTGTGGCTAAGTGATAATAATGATAGGCTTTAGAAAGCTTATTGACTTTGTCATTTTCCCCTATGTGAATTCCTGACAACTGTCTGTTATATTGTAGGGAGCCTCCTGGATTTTTTGAAGGGAGAGATGGGCAAGTATCTGAGACTGCCCCAGCTGGTGGACATGGCTGCACAGGTGAGTGTAAAAAGCTTTGGATAGGCTACAGATAACAGTGCAGGGGTGTCAAATTCACATAGTCACAGAGGCATCACATGATATATTGGGGCTTTCCTCCCCCCCTTTGCTAAACCAGGTGTGGGTGTGGCCAGCACATGACGCATCCAGCCCGTAGGCCGGGAATCTGACAGCCCTGACTTAGTGCATCTTTCTCACATCTATATCACAACTCAGCATTTGGGAGGTAGATTCTGAACTGGTATAGAAAGCAATCTACTGTTTCCTGTGCTCTTTTTGCAATCACCATATTTGGGACACCCCTTGTGGCCAGCTGCCTGAATATTAAGATCTACCATTAGCAAGTGTTTTTATTTGTCTCCCACCATGAGAAGCAATATATTAGTTTTATTTATTTGTTTGCTGTCTATTTCATTGCAAAGGATTATGTTAGGAGAAAGACAGAGACTGAAGCTTTTCTGTTCAAACACCATAACCACAACAACCAGTTAGAACAGCATCAGCTGGTGTATCAAGGAAAAATTATTGTTTCCTCAAACTTTTGGATCTCAGGATAGGACTTTTTTTTAAATAAAATTTTTATTTTCAAACAAACAAACACACAAAATATATAACATAAAAAATGTCTTCAACTACATACAGTTTGTCAATTGGTTATAAAATCTTTCTCCATCCGTTCATAGTCATCACTTGAGCTTTACCAAAAATCACTTATTGTCAATCAAATATCTTTGTATACATTATTATTGTACTTCATTTGTTTAATTATCACTATTGTTTCACCATTTTAAACAAGGTATTCTAAATATGAATCCATTTATATTATGATGATTCATTATATCATCTTCAATATATCCAATAATAAAGAATTTTTTTCCTATTCTATTCTAAATCATTCTATTATTTTAGTATTAACATTCTATAATAATTTTCAATTCAATGTTTTTTCCATTATTAGTATCATCAATCTAATATACATTTATACAAAGTATTATAATTGTTAAACTTCCATTAAGCATAGCTATTATTACATCTTTTTTATATGAGGCATATTAAATTTGAAGTAAATTTATATTATGGCATTTCATTACATCATCCTGAAATCATCTAATGATATTACATGTTTATATTCTCTTCTGTATAGAATTATTTATCTTTTATAAAAAGGCTTTTCAACATCATCTCCATCTCCATCATCCTCACTTACAATTTTTATAAAATGTCATATTATCAATCTAGTATATATAAATGCTTTATTATCATTATTGATCATTTATTTGACTATAGCTATTATTACTTTATCTTATACATAATACTCAAAGTTTAACTACATTTAGCTAAATTTTATTGTGACATTTCATTTCACCATCCTGTATCCTTCCAGAAATAGTGCAGTCCAATATCTCTTGCCATTTGTAGAATCTTTATTCTAAGTTTTTTTTGATAAGTCTTATGTGGCCTTCTCTTGACAACTTGTTGTTCATTGGATATCTTTAAAAAAAATCGAACCCCTCCATCTGTTCTTTTTATCTGCTTGACTTTTGTTATCACTGGTGCTTCTGCCAAAATTACTCTCATTGTCTCTGCCAAATTTTCTCCTCTATCTTCATCTATGTTTTGACATCTGAGATAGAGTTCCAGTTCATTGATCTCTCCTTTCCGTATTCCGCTCTTATCATTTCTCTCCACACTCGATTTGCTGTCAATGTCAACAATTTTCTTATCACTTTCATATGTATCTGTAATTGTTTGAACTCTGTCCTCAAATTTCATTGTTGTTTTATAAGTATTCTCAACTCTTTCCTCTGTACTTGAGGACTTTTAATGAACTGGATTTATTGTTGTTTTGTCAAGTTTGAATTGATTGCATCTTATTTATGATTTATTTATATAAAATGAAATGTAGCCATTTTAATAAATGCATTCACATCATAAGATTCTTCTTCTTGTAATTTGAAGTAAATCAGGCTAGGGAAAAATATATTGGCTGTAACATAAAAAACATAACCTGCTTATTGAATTAATCCACTTTCTAAAATTTTTGCAAAATATATTGAATTACAAATTAAGCAAATAGCTTGGTCTTGTGCATCAGGCCAAATCACAAAGAAGCATTAACATTAAGGAAGCTTTATATGTTGTGCAAGTGTAGTTACATAATTTTAACTGACTTACTGTAGATAAGTATCTTCTGCAAATACTCGTGAAATTCTGAGTGCTTTCAAGTAAGCGATTTAGTTGGAGGCCTCAGTAATTTTCTTTAAAAATGGTAGTCAGCCTCATCATTAACTATTATGTAGTCTGTAGCCTATGATGATATTTTAAGATCACCATCATAAAGACTTTGCTACACAAATGACTGTAACCCAGAATTTCCCTTGATACGAAGTGAATAAGGCTTGTTGATTTGACTAACGCTTCAAGGAGTAAAATCTGCAGAACAAAATTATTGTCAAACTACCTCAGACTTTAATTTGCCTTTGGAATGATGTTAGATTGCCTCTGGCATGGCCTACGTGGAGAGGATGAACTACGTTCACAGAGATCTCCGAGCTGCCAACATCCTTGTGGGGGAGAACCTGGTATGCAAAGTAGCTGACTTTGGACTGGCACGACTGATTGAGGACAATGAATACACAGCAAGACAAGGTATGGTCCCTCTTTAGCCTGTTTAGATTAAAAAATGCCATCTCCTAAAGAATTGCTGCTTCAGAGGGGAAGAAGGTAGTATCAGTAGGATGTAGGCATCGTCTCGCTCAGCAGATACTAGTAAGAAGTTCATTTGCCAGCAAGATATATACCATATTTTTCAGAGCATAAGACCCACCTTCCCCCCTAAAAAAGAGGGTGAAAATCTGGGTGCACCTTATACACTGAATACAGCATTTTTGGCCTCCTGAAACCCCGCCTCCTTCACAAAAATGGTCATGCATAGCCTTTAGGAGGCTTTCAGAGTGCTCCTGGGGGTTCGGGAGGGCAAAAACGAGTGAAAAATGAGCTGTTTTTTGCTCTTTTTTGCCCTCCCTCCCCCCAGACCCCTGAAGCACTCTACAAGCCACCTAAAGGCTATGCATGCCCATTTTTTGGCAAAAAGGGGCCCATTTTTGTGAAAAATTGGCCTTTTTTGCCCACTCAGCCCCAGGAGCAGTTTGCAGGCCTCTCAAACTCTCTGCATGCCCCATTTTTCACAAAAAATGAGGTGTGCAGACGGTTTGGGAGGACTGCAGAATGCAAAACCTTTTTTTAAAAAAAATTACCTCTTCAAAATCTTGGTGCATCTTATACTCTGGTGCGTCTTATAGTCTAAAAATGCGGTAATTAGGTATGTTTCAAATTACTATGATGTTGCTTACAGTGGATGAATGATAAAAAGTAGTTAGTAGACATGACAGCATATGTGAATGTAATTCACCTCCATTTGTCTTCTCTTCTTGTGATCCCTAGAGAAGAAACCCAAATGAGAGTTTTCAGCCTTTATATTTTTTATTTACATTTCTGTTTCCGGCTTAGGTGCTAAATTCCCCATCAAATGGACTGCTCCAGAAGCTGCTCTGTATGGTCGGTTCACTATCAAGTCAGATGTTTGGTCCTTTGGAATACTCTTGACAGAACTTGCCACCAAAGGTCGAGTACCATATCCCGGTAAGTGTGTGTTCAGTTTTGATATAGGTGCCAAGAGCTTCAAACGCTTCTGTAGGGAGTTCTTTCCATCTGCCATCAGTTCCTACGGGATAAAAAAATCTAATGAAGAAATACAATATGAAGAAAACCAGATAATTCATGAAAGAGGAGGCTAGAGTGTGGCTGACACTACATTTATTTCCCCTTGAAAGGCAGGCCCTACTAACTGTAACTGATGAAGACTGCCATGTAAATACAGGCAATGGCAACTAAACTTCATCTCTCCAATTCTTCACCCTCTCAACCCAATCCCTTTGGATGGGTTATGACCAAGCCAAAACTTTTGTCCGATAGCATACAATAGACATAGTGTGCCAATTGGACTAATGCCCCTGAATGTTTTAATTGGAGAGTACCATGTTTCCCCAAAAATAAAACCTACTCAGAAAGTAAGTCCTAGCTTGACTTTTACACATGTGCCTAATATAAGCCCTACCCACCCACCCCAAAATAATCCATAATTAAGAACCCACACCCTCCAAGGTGCACAGGTAAAAATTAAGGACATGGTGGCTCAGTGGCTAAGACACTGAGCTTCTTCATCAAAAGATCGGCAGTTTGGCGGTTTGAATCCCTAGTGCCGATTAACTGAGTAAGCTCCCGTTACTTGTTCCAGCTTCTGCCAACCTAGCAGTTCGAAAGCATGTAAAAATGCAAGTAGAAAAAATAGGAACTACCTTTGATGGAAAGGTAACAGTGTTCCGTGCGCCTTTGGCATTTAGTCATGCCGGCCCCATGACTATGGAGACATTTTAGAACAGCGCTGGCTCTTTGGTTTTGAAACGGAGATGAGCACCGCCCCCTAGAGTCGGGGACAACTAGCACATATGTGTGATGGGAATCTTTACCTTTACCTTAAGATCCCACCCACTCCAGGGTGCACAGGTAAAAATTAAGCTAGGATGGGGATGGGGGGGGGTGGAGCTGCCGTACTACTTACTTTTGGATAGTTGCATCCAGGCCTCGCACACCTCTGCCCATTTCTTCTGCAGCCAGCTTGGTTTCCTGAAGGCCTCTGTAGCCAATAACAAAGCTTCAGATTGATCCAGAGCTCTGTTATTGGCTACAGAGACCTTCAGGAAAGCCTTGCTGGCCTTACCAGATGAAGAAGTTCCTGAAGGCCTCAGATAGCGAAAAAGAGGTTGGAAGCACCACGTGCCAGTGAGGTGAGCCAGTGGATGAAATCCCCCCCCCCCGAAAATAAGATCTGATGCCTTTTTTAGTGGCAAAAAAATATAAGACGGGGGCTTATTTTCAGGGAAACACGGGTATACTATTTGATTCCAACAAAATAAAAAAGAAGAAAATTGTGAAATAAGGTACAATTTGCAAGTATTTTCACTCCGTACCAATTATATTAAGAATCTCTCTCTCTCTCTCTCTTTTTCTTCTTCTTTTGTCTCTTTCTTTCCCCTTCTCTTGTGTCAAAGGCATGGTGAATCGGGAAGTCCTAGATCAAGTGGAGCGAGGTTATCGGATGCCCTGTCCACCAGAATGCCCAGAATCTCTCCACGATCTGATGTGCCAGTGCTGGAGAAAGGATCCCGAGGAAAGGCCAACCTTTGAATACCTCCAAGCTTTCCTGGAGGATTACTTCACATCCACAGAACCCCAGTATCAGCCAGGAGAAAATCTATAGGTCTGAGGACTGGACCAGTTGCCAGAAGATTTTATGCTGCTCCAATGGCAAATGTGCTCTAGAGAGGAACTTTTGAGTCATACTAGAATCCCTGCTGGAGTATTAGCCAGGGTGTTTTCATCATTCTGGCAATTTGCCCTTCTTATTAAGGATTGCACCAATTTACTTTGTTTGTGGTTAACAAAAGCCTTGATGGATAGTGAGTGAACGAAGTCTCATTTCAATATGAAGTTGGTTGTAGTACAGCAGAGGAGTTTCTGGAACACCAAAACTTTCTGCAAAAAAAAAAAATCAAGAGCCAAGATCCTACTCCTGAAGGTCACTTATTTTCAGGACTGTGTCCTCCATCAAAACCACTCCTGACTATGCTTAGAAGGAATTGCAATCAGGACAATCCTGCATTTGATGCAGGACCGTCCTGCGTCAAAGCACTTGAGTCGTTTCTGATTGAATGCGGATGCTAAGGAAGTATGCCTTTCAGACTCTCGTGGCTTTTGTTCTTCTTTATGGACAAAACCAGCACAATTCCCCTACTTGTACTCAAATATCTGGATCTAGGCTGACTGAATCCAAGAAGGAAAAAAAAGTAGCTCGCTTCTATTGTGGACACTGCACATTTTGTGTGTTTGTAATCCTCTCCTTTTTTTATTTTCAACACCATTTCCTTCTGTGCCACTGTCTATCCAGTCTTGTCCTGTTCGTGGAGGTGCACTTGCCAATCTTAGCCATATAATAGGTGGAACTGGATGTATTGGGTCTGTTTAGAAAAGGTGTTGTTCTTTGCCTTCTGGCTGTAAATGAACTAAAGGACATTCTTGGGAAAACTGTACCCAGCATATAGGACATATAATGTCATAAAGCAAACAACAGTCCCCAAATTGTTCAGGACAGTGAGCTAGATCTTGGACTGGAGGCTTGTCTTCCCATCTAGCCCTTTAATTCAATAGACAGCTGAAGATTATCAGTTTCTTCAGCCCATAAAAAAGTAAAGTGGCAGGATCATAAATCCTTCTTCTCTCTACCCATAATGAACTGCTAAGCTGTTAATACTAGTCTCCTGCCTAGGAAATATTAGTCTTCCACATAGCATTCTATAAATTCTTTAAGCACACACTCAGCTCACATCACTGCCTTTTAATTTTAACCCAGTCTGGGATTCCTCAGTGCCTTGGAAGCATAATTCTGCAGCAGGAAATGGCCTGTTGTGTTTACTATAATACGCATGGTCTAATCACTGCTTCAACGGCCATCCATTTTCTTTACCATGATTTATGATTGAGCAACATACACTGGAAGGACGGAAGTAAAAATACTCAAAATTTAGGAAAACCTATACAATTCAGCAAAATCTGTTATCCCTACCCATTTTCCCTGTTCAGCCATTTTAACTGTCTTCCCAGTTAAGGAATATAATTTCAGTCTCCTGATCCAGAAAACACACTGCAAAATCTATGTGGGCTCCTTTCTGAGTGATCCTTAGTCTTCCTTCCCCAACCCAATGCATTTCGCCTACTTTGGATTAAAAACCCCATCTGCCAGGAAGTGGATGGTGATAATTGTGATCAAAACATATGAAGAGTATTGTCTTTGAGGGAGGCTGCTATAAGAAATCTAAAACCCTGTTCTCTTATTTTATTTTCAATAAAAATTAATAACATTAAAAACTAATGTACTATGTAAAGTTTGGCAAAGGGATCGTGAAGAAATGAATACTTAATCTTTTACTTCTGGAGAGTAAGGTAATTCTTTAATTTTTAAACATTCTTTTAGGGAAAACCCTACAACAATTTAAATAAAATTAAAAGCAGTACAGTAATGAAAATCCTATTAAAGGTCAAATGATTTAGCAAATCTTTGGCTTCTGTATGAAGATATAATGATGGTGCTTGGTAAAAGTCATTTGGTAGGTAGCTCGACAGTTTGATAATGTAGGAAATGTACTGAGAAGGCCCTGTATATATACAGGGATATTGACATACTGGCCCAAACCAATTGTCTGGACCAGTATGCCATCACAAGCAATTTTTTTAAACCTCTGGGGAAAAATAAGTGGAATCTCTTCTATTTAATGTGAAAATAGTTGGAAGGTTTGAAACACTAACATACGTCTCTGTACACGCACACATACAAATATATATAAACACAATTGGATGTTCCTCTGCTTGTTATGAAAATTACAGTACACACAACTGCATTGTACCTATATTGTGGCTATAAGACTCTTTACTTGTGGGTACTCACACTTTACTAGTCTCTTTTTTTTGCTAATTTGTTAACTTTCCCTGACCTCATAAAGACTTTCATATTCAAACATATTTTCGCAGCAGTTTGCATCCGAGTAACAAGATGTAGCTTGCATTTAGATTTGTACATACACAGTAGAAATTGACTTACATCTTTGTTTATAGGCCTATTCCATTCTATTTTTTTAAAAAAATGCATAGGCAGCAAACTGAACATGGTCACTATTTGTAAACCAAGTGTCATAGTGATTTAGCTCAATGGCATTTACCAAGAGGAGAAAAATGAATGGAGCTCCACTTGGCTTGCTACACCATGCCTGTTATATTAGCTAAGAAATCTGCATCCTGGAACAGATGTAAGAACAACAGCTGGCAGGACATTACCTGAGACACTGTCTGGGACCTGGCAGGTATGTTCAGACCCAGTAACAGTAGGGCAAACAGAACTGTACATTCTAGATTCACATTACATGACTTTTCTGTAGGTTAGGCCATGGCCTTAAGCAGAGGCCGAAGAAACGTTTTAAAATAAACCAATTGACTACTACCTTAAACAGGAAAAATTTCATCAGTGGAATGTGAACCAATCCAACTTTTTACTCAAAAATGATCTTATGCTGTAACAACATAAGATAACATAACAACCTAGATTTATAGAAAAAAAAATATTGATGGAAGTCCCTCTAGTTTCTTTTGAAGCAGACATAGTTAGATTCACACTTCAGTGTCCACACTGGCAGAACCACCTGAATAGCAACTTTGTGTAAGCAATATTTATATTGGTTATCACTAAACTGGACAGGTAGTTTTGACTTTCACAAAATGTGTGAGTCATATATTTTGTACTGCTGATCTCATTCTTTAGATTGAGTGCTTTGACAACTGAGATCCCAAGCCTACAGTCCAAGAAACAGCTCTTTCCCTAAATTGGAGGTGGCTTTGGGGCAGCCTTTGGAAACCAAAAGGCAACACATACAATTTTTAAGTGAAAAAAATGCAAAGAAAGCCAGTCCAGCAATCTTTACTGATCTGTCTAGCTAGGTCCAGTGAAGATCTCTGCAAATAATTAAATGCAAGGACTAATAGCAATCCAAGCCATATGTAAACATATCTGCCTTTTGTTGCAACAATTTTGTTGCCAGTGTGGTACAAAAAAACCCTCTTTTGCTGTGCACCAGCTTTGTCTTACTGGGACAATTTCTTACCAATTGTAAGGTAGTCCTTTTGTATATAATCCTTGAGTCAGCCAAGCGAGTGATGCTTGGTGACTTTGGATGTCAGCTTAAGTGCATGTTTCTCCCCCCTCCCAAAAAAGAAGAATGTTTGTTGCAATTGTAATTAACCGGAAAATATTGTCAGCCTGCCATCACTTGATCTTATTTTTCCATGTCTAAGTTTTTGATGTTCTCTGATGTGCCAAAAACAAACAAACAACAACCGCCCTACAATAGCAAAAAACTTTTATTCCATGATGAACTAACCTTCATGACCAATTTATGTCAGGAAAAAAAAATACTTCCAAAAGTTTATATGTCATTTGTTCTAGTCTAAAGTAGATACCTGGCTTGTTTCTTCTTCCATTCTTGTTGATGTCATCTTGTATGTTAGAATGATATGGTGTGTTGCCGGGGGTGGGTGGGTGGGTGGGTGGGGGGTTGTTGTTGGTAGTGTTTGCTTAGAAAGGTCCAAAGTTGAGATCCCACACCTCTGCCTTATGCAGAGAAAAGTGTGTCATTCTCACAACTATGTATTTAGAACATAGAACCTCTATCAGTGCTTCAGTTAATATTCCCAAAGCTTCTTTCTTTTTCTAAGAGATTGTTTTCATCAGAGAACTAGGGAGCATAGCTAAGAAAGCACCAAACATGATTTGAATTGGTGACCAGGTTTCACATGCTTCCTCTTAACTCGGTTTCTAAACTGCTCTTTTTAGGAAAAGGGATCTGAGACAAGGTATAGTTCCTATGGTTTGCACAAGCTCTTTCCCCAAATAGTTCAAAATTAAGTTTTTTTCCCTTATACTGAGTATGTCAATATCCTTTCTAGACAATTGAGCCAAATCTGTTTCTTATGCCAAGGTGGGTACGTACCTCAGGACCTCAAAATAGTCAGTGACTGCAGCAATAGGTATAAACTTTAACAATGGCTTCTCATGGGTAGAACAATGGGAGGGGCCCATGACTGTTCTCTTAGTTACATGCCAAAATGCCTCTCTCCCGCAGAGCGAAACTCCCCTATTTGCATTGTGTTGAGAACAGGGTACAATTTCCTTTCTTGAATATGACCAGGGTATGATGCTGTGTCAAATGATCAAAACTCTTTCTTGCCTTTGTTTGTAATATGCCTTGCCTGTTTTTCTCTATTTGTAATTGCAAAATTCAATTTAACTGTCCCCCCCCCTGCTCCTTTTTGAAATCTCTGATTGATCGATGGGGCATTCTTGTACAATCTCTCATCAAATGAGAAAGCAATTTAATCAGGAATGGAGACTGTGCCTTTCCACATCTCTAAACTTTTTGATTTCTTTCCTTCTCCTTCCAAACAGAAGACATCTTTCCTCCTTCCATCACTGGGACCAGAATGACTTTCTGACTTTAGCCATTTTTCCCCCCAGAATTGTAATGTGCTGACATACATCCTAATTGCCATTTTCCTTTGTTAAAACAAAAGTGTTCGATCTAAAACACTAGCTATGTATTATGAGGTGGTTTGGTTAAAACCGTCTCTGTTGTCTACTGTAGTTCTCTACACATAGGATTGGTTGGGAAGTCAGTTATTTCTAGCAACTCCTACCTACAATCTGAGAAAGTGGGGGCCGGATGATCCAGCTCCAAAATTAACTTCATAAAATCTTTGTTCCATTTCCTCATGTATAATACTGTGGTTAAAAAAAAAGTAGAGCATTTTGTTCATTAGCATTTGTGTCTTCATGTTGTGTGTTCTGGGGTTGGGTGGGCATATTTGGTAAAAGATGGAGCAATTCTTTTAAAGGGGATAATCCTTCTTTCCAAGAAAATCCCACTTGTGTTACTATTGCTGTGTAATTAAATTTGGAGATAAACCTTTTTTGCCAATAAGGAACAACGGTACTGCTTTTTCATGCCAATACCTTTTATATAACATACTTGATTAAAGTCTGCCATCATGGAGAAAGAAACAGCTTCTTAACAAATGTAAAATGGAGCACATATCAACTTCCGAAAACTTTTACTGTGGGCGCCAAAACCAACGTGTGCATGTATGACTGTGTACACGTATAGGTACTAATGTGTAAAATGACCATTTTCCAAATATGTACATTTTTTTTAAGTCAAGTTTTAGGTCAGTTTAAAATGACAGATTTCTTTCCTGATTTTGGTGTAGCAATAATGATGATGAATACTAATTTAAATGAACACCATGCTTAGTCTTGCTTTTCTTCTTTATTAAGGGCAAATTTTTGAAAGAAAGAAATGGCTGCTGGTTCCCTTTTGTAAAATCATCACTTCCTTTATTCATGCATGATGTAGTCTTTGACCCAGAGGCAGGAAACCAGACCCCATCTAAGGATCGGAGCCTGGCTGACCTCTGCAATTAATTCATGAACTGAAGAAAGCATTAAACAAACTTCCTGTGTTGGCTTTGTCATTCCTTATTCGTTCTGCTTTTGAAAAGTCCCATCAAAGAGGAATCTTGGAATGGGCTCTTCTGTTGCATGAAGTTTAAACACGTCTGAATATGGATTTCTTTTGCTATTATATTTTTTTATGAAGACACACACATTTTGTAAAATCTCCGTTACTATGCAGAGAAATGTGATGCTCTCTCTCCTGCCCTTGCCTTTTTAGTGTCTGAAATCTAACTCCTTTTTAAAAATAAAATGTTTTGAAATATTAAAACTTCTAAATGTAGGAAGGTGAAAGTCCTCTTTTAATTCAGTGGTGTACTTCTATTTCTTTTTCACACAGACATAAAAATACAGTTTTGTTGAATAAAAGGAAACGGCACTGTTTAAAAATGAAGAAAGACCACCAAGGGCAGATTTTGTAGTATAGTAATCTTGTATAAACTGTAGGAGATCATATTTTCTTCTAATTGGACAGCAGCTACATTTTGATAAACTCACTATTTTAGCATGTAGCATGATAGCAGTAGTAATAACACTTAGACTTACATACTGCTTCACAGTGCTTTACAGCCCTCTCTAAGCAGTTTACAGAGTCAGCATATTGCCCCCAACAATCTGGATCCTCATTTTACCGGCCTCAGAAGGATGGACGCCTGAGTCAATCTTGAGCAGCTTGGAATTGAACAACTGGTGTGAGCAGTGAGTTAGCCTGTAGTACTGCAATCTAACCAGTGCACCAACAGGGGCCCTCATGATTGTTACTTAATATAGATAGCAATAGCACTTAGACTTATATACCACTTCATAGTGCTTTGCAGCCCTCTCTAAGCAGTTTACAGAGTCAGCATATTACCCCCCAACAATTCTCATTTTATCCACCTTGGAAGGATGGAAGGCTGAGTCAACCTTAAGCCTAGTGAGATTCGATCTGCCAAACTGCTGGCAGCCGGTAATCAGAAGTAGTCTGCAGTACTGCACTCAAACCACTGTGGCTCATAGATACAGATACAGATTAACAGAATTGGAAAGGACCTTGTAGGTCATCTAGTCCAACACACACACAGGAGACTCTACACCGTTTCTGACAAATGGCAGTCCAATCTCTTCTTGAAAGTCTCAAATGATGAAGCTCCCACAACTTCTGAAGGCAACTTCTGTTCCATTGGTTGATTGTTCCCACTAATCTCTGGCATTTAGAAACCATGGTTTATAGCTTAGTTTCATGTGGGAATCCAACCAATGCAAGGCTTAGGAAATATTGTATAATGGTTAAACAAAACATCAGTATATTAAGGTGTGCTGCATATGATTTGTCCCTATCCCTTCTACAGACCTTAATAGATATCCAAAGCAAGCAAAGGTAACATGGGGATGAATTAAGGACAAAACTGTGTCTTAAACTGTATTGAGTTTGAAGACATTGCATCCCAAACCTCTCCATTATAGTTAAATTGACCCCACCCATTCAGGTGCCATCACCTGAGATCTTCAACAGCTAATTTTTTTTTAAATGCAGCATCTGGTTTAAGAAAGTTGTACATTCCTGTCTTAGTATGAATGTGATGAATCAGAGAGTGTCATTTCTTATGTTGTGAAAATAAACACAATGGATATTGCTAAAATGATAAGTCATAGAATTGGAAGAAGTCATTCAAATCACCAAGTCCAAGAATCTTTCTATTTTGTAATCCTAAACTTTAATGTGCTGAAAAGAGTGGTGTAACATGAATAAAATCTGATTCTGATGCAGTGACAAATATACTATTAAAGCCTTATGAGCACATTCTTAAACCGAGGCACTGAAATTCAGTGTAAATTGTTGTCTAGATCAGTGAGTCCTATCTTGCTACATGTAGGGGAGAACTAGTCTTGAGCTCTGAAAATGACCAGTTGCCTGCTTCAGTTTATCTTCCCAGTTTGGCACTCTAGATAATCCATACAAGGTCCCTACTGTGCATCCTCTTTTAACCATTCTCTTTTAACAACCCCATAATCCCTTGCAAGGTAGAGTCTGGGCAACTGAATGGAGTGGAATGTTTACTGGCTGGATGCCCTTCCTGTTGGCAATGTGGAGGGGTTTTTTCAGCAGATGTATTTTCAGTGTGGCCAGAGAAAGAAATGTCTGCTTCTACTTAGGTTAGAACTCACAGCCTCCTGATTGTGAGGCAAGAGCTCCACCTATAGGCCACCGCACCACTCACCTACCTTGAGCTGTACATTTGCATGTTTATTGCTTCTTAGCCCAATTAGGCATTTTTGGAGGTGTTACAACTATTAATCCTGGAAATCTGCCAGCAAGGCAATTGGTCCTGGAAATCTACAGTACTGTATTAGGGGCAGCTATTTTGGAATGATTTATAACACGATATGTGGGATGACAAGTAATACTATGTGTAATTTACTTTTTATAGAAATACTGTTTAAGTGTCTATCTTTATTGCTAGAAAGATCCCACCATTTGAATATTTTTCTTTAATCCAGTCTTCCTGAAAAGGATTGAATACTAGAATATCAAATTGATTTTATCTATTTATTTAATAGCTTGGATCTTCTTCTTCTTCTTCTTCTTCTTCTTCTTCTTCTTCTTCTTCTTCTTCTTCTTCTTCTTCTGGAGGGAGGGAGAGAGAGAGAGAGAGAGAGAGAGAGAGAGAGAGAGAGAGAGAGAGAGAGCGCTACTCATTGTGTGCACAGAAATCATAACATTTTTCTCATTCTTCATACATACTCTTCTGTATAAGTTCTCATTTTTGAAAAGTGTTCAGCCAATCCATCTCTATTCACTGCTTACCTTACGTCAGCCTATTTTGGCTTTTCTGCTTCTCAGGCTAGAAAAAGACTCATTTTTTGCATGTTTAAAACTCTGTACTATATAAAACCACTTACAAAATGAAAGGACTCCTTACTCCTTGTCAGCTTCCGGGAAAGTCTGTAACATATGAACTGATGCCTTCATCACCAGTATATTCTTTTCTACTTGAGAATAAGAGGATTTCTGCTAAGCATAATTTTCTTGAAATCTAAAAAAAAACCTCATCATCTTGGGAAGAAAGTCAAATACAATATTTAAAATTAACTATTTCTTTTTATTAAAAAAGAGAACCTTTTTCAACCACCTAGGAGTAGCTATTATATCCAATACTTTTCTTTGAAGAGCTTCCTACATCAGTCTGTTTATGTTAGTTTTCTAAGCTCAAGTATTCTTCAATTCTATGATTTCAGTGCCCTTGGACAGAAATAGCACTAGCACTTAAGAAGAAGATCTTTTAAAAATAATTTTTGAAAACTCCTGTTTCCTGAACCACCTGAAAATGACACAGACTAGTAAGTAACACCTTTGTTCTAACCTCTGAAAATGACTGCAGGGGTTGCATTGGAAAGATGCAGCTTTGTTTCCAAGGAATACTTAATTCAATGGTGAAAGTAGACTGGTTTCTCTTTGCAAAGGTTTGAGTAGAAGAGCCTATTTATGCATTCACAACTTTTACATTCATTGTTTTCAAACTGGAGAAAGTCCTGAGTAAATTACACTTCTAATTCACGGTTTCATCACAGTTCAAAAAGGTGTTTTTTTTCCTGAAAATGGAGCACAACCAGGGGTGGGTTTCAGCTGATTTGCTCCGGTTTGGGCGAACTGGATGTTAATTTTGCATCTGGTTCATCGAACCAGTTGTTGCAACGACTGTCTGGCCCCTCCCAGGAGTCTCCACACAGCCTGTTCATCATGCCAGGTAAGTACAGGGCCTGCACAGATGCTCAGGGAGAGCGAAAAACAGGCCTCCTGGAAGTCCGGAAACAGGTCTGTTTCTGGCCTCCGGAGGGCTTCCGGAGCCTGAGGGAGGCCGTTTTCACCCTCACAGAGCCTCGAGGAAAGCTTCTGGAGCCTAGGGAGGGTAAAATGCCCTCCTCACCATGGTGCAGGAGGCTGAGTAGGCCACACCCACCATGGCCACACCCACCCAGCAACCAGATAGAGACCCAGTTGCTAACATTTTTCAATCCTACTCCAGAGGTGGTAGTCAGCAGGTACTGACCAGTTTTGGAGAACTGGTAGTGAAAATTTTGAGTAGTTCGGAGAACCGGTAAATACCACCTCCGACTGGTCCCGCCCCCATCTATTCTCTGCCTCCTGAGTCCCAGCTGATTGGGAGGGAATGGGGATTTTGCAGTAACCTTCCCCTGGAGTGGGGAGGGAATGAAGATTTTACAGTATCCTTCCCCTGCCATGCCCACCAAGCCAAGCTACACCCACCAAGGCACACCCACAAAACCGGTAGTAAAATTTGTTGAACCCCACAGTTGATCCCACCCCTGAGCACAACCATTGTAATTTGTGAACCTTTTTGTATTATTTGTGAACCAGTTAACTACAGTATATTCAGCACACCTCTAATAAAACCATAGCTTGACACAATAGATGAACCCCCACCCCCAATTTGGAAATGTTCCCAAGACCAAACAATTCAGGATTGCTGCTTGATGAAAGAGGAGGAAATGACAACCAGCAGCAGGGTGGATGGACTCAGTTACAGGAACAATGCGTGCACCTTTGGGAGGCTTAAAAGAACAGGTTACGGAGAGATCATCGTCATGGAGAAAAATCTATGTGGTTGCCAAGATCGGAAAACAAATTGATGGCAAGCTGATATAAAGATGTAAACAGAGGCACAGAGGTAGAAAAGGCTTTTAAAATAATTAAATTGACATTATGAAAGCATATGCTAACTTCCCATAAGCTAGAGCCACAAAAATAATAAACATCACGTTGAATTCTCATTTAATTCTCTAGTAAGTAAAAAAATTAATTCCTCATCTTTTATTTAAGACAAAAATGGATTTGAACAATCCAAAGAAGGGAACATGCCACCTCTCTGATTAGTGTCACTGTCAAACTGCTGTTAGACAATCTTTTTTTAATATTTAATCAGCACCTGCTTTTTGGTAATTAAATCCCATTATAGGTATTCTTTGATTTACGATCATGACTGGGGCCAAAATTTATGTTGCTAAGTGAGACGTTAAGTGAATTTTGCCCCATGTTATGACCTTCTTTGCCGCAAGTGTTAAGTGAATCACTGCAGTTGTCAAGTCAGTAACATGGCTGTTAGATCAGCCCAGCTTCCCCATTGACTTTGCTTGTCAGAAGGTCTCAAAAGGTGATCATGTGACCCTGGGACATATCAACCATCATAAATATGAGTCAATTACCAAGCATCTGGGACCCAGAAGAAGGGCCTTCTGTGTGGTGGCTCCCTTTCTCTAGAACATCATTCCCCCAGAGGTTAAAATGGCCCCCACTCTAATAATCTTCCAGAAGGCAATGGAGACCTGGTTCTGCCAGTGGGCCTGGGGAATGCAGGGCGAGATGAAGCCCATTAATGGCTCATGTGATGTGTTGTCGCCGGGGTGGGGGGTTATTTTATTATTTTATTATATGATTATCTCTTTTATTAGTTATATTGTTTTTGTATGAGGTTGTTATATTCTTGTAAGCCACCTTGAGTCACCGTGTGCGAATAGGCGGAAATATAAATATCTTAAATAAATAAATCTGAATTTTGATCACATGACCATGGAGACGCTGCAGTGGTCACAAGAGTGAAAAATTGTCATAAGTCACTTTTTCAGAACTGTTGTAACTTTGAATGGTCACTAATCACACTGTGGTAAGTCAAGGACTACCTGTATTTTGTCTCCTGCACTAGGATCAAGAAAGAATAGGCCCTGACCATCTTCTTTGAAAATATGTTTCCCTTTGCCCAGTAAATATCTTGGAACACTAGAAATTCTGCAGCCCTAGCAAAATGTATGCAATCTGTTGTATAAAGTCTGCAAAACAGTTGCCTTTGGCTAGCCTTGCTTAATAAGCAAAACAGTTGCCTTTGGCTTGCTTCATTACTATAGGTGCTACTTCAATACTAGATTTGGCGAGACTTTCTGAATAATATATGTGAAATGCAGTGGTGGGATTCAGCCAGTTCACACCTATTTGGGAGAACTGGTTGTTAACTTTCTAAGCAGTTCGGAGAACTGGTTGTTGGAAGAAATCTCCTTTTCTTTTTTCCCACTTTATAGGGCTAATCCTGTAAGGAAGACAGGAAGGAAACATTCTGGTGTTTTTTGTAGCCTAATCTTTATTGCCCTGCTTACAGAAACTGCCTCTCAGGTTAACCCTTGTTACATTGTAACAGTCTAAAGCGAAGCGCCCATCAACCTGAGTGATGTTCAGTTGGCCACGCCCACATAGTCACATGAGCACCGAGCCACGCCTACCCAGCTGGTAATTAGGGCAGAGAACTGGTTGTTCAATTATTTGAATCCCACCACTGTGTGAATGGCATCAAAACCTGTTTTGAAAAAGAAGGAGGAATACGTTTGAGAGGCAGCTAGCATTTGCCTTTGGTGCTGGGGGAAAAAAAGTGTTTGGTAGGAGAGAGTCTGTAATCTGTTCCAAAATAAAACCAAAGCCTAACAAAGGACTTTGGCAGCTTCTGTCCCTCTTCCCACCATTGCTAAGTAAGAAGCAAATTTTGAGTCACCGGAACCTGAGATTTGGAAAGAGGAATCTTTCACACCCACCCAGGAGGCAGACTTATCCGGCTCAGTGGCAAGAAATAGCACTTATATTGATAGATGAGCCTGGTTCCCCATTAGAGCCAGGAAAACAACTGCCAGACTGATCCACATGGCTGGGATTAATCTTGAATCAACCTGCTTCTACCAGAGAGGAAGAATAAGTTCTGAATTTGACAGATTTTTGTTGCATGATAACAGGAAAATATATCAAATGATGTAAACGCAGCATGCCTTAAAACAGAAGAATATATATATATATATATATATATATATATATATATATATATATATATATATATATATTTATATATATATTATATATATATATATATATATATATATATATATATATATATATATATATATTTATTTATTTATTTATTTACCAGGGAGAACTAATTGTACCTTCAGAGTGAAAACAGAGCATTAAAGTTATAGTGATAAATCTACAAAGTGTTCCGTTTCGTTGGTTACAGTTTCCCTTTTACGTAGCACTGTGTCATGAATATTTTCCTTTTGAATTGTTGTGGAATGCCACACCTGGTTGTTTTCATACCTTCAAACCCCCAAGGATGGGGGTCCAAAGACAGAGTAATACAGTACATTTTGCATTCTCCTTCCCCACCCTTGCCAATCCATGGAATGATGGCTGTGTGAACCTAGAGGGAGGTGGGGCATTGCCAGAAAAACAGCTGGTTGGAGATGCTGTTTCCAGGGCAACGGGATCCAGGGCTAGGAAGCAATGTGCAATTCTCTTTCTCTTGCCCCACAAGCTGTTTCTTAGCAAGTCCCTCGCCTTTTAAGCTATTTCATCTCTTTTATTAATCTTGTCATACCAAAGACAATAAGAGGTATTTCTGCCTAGCCTCTTTGCCTAAAATGGGTAAATAATTATAATTTTTAAGAATGGTTTCCCCCCCTCCCAAAATGGTTTGATCTTTAATAAGGATTAACAATCTAATCTATTGCACACGTCAACTGCAGTCAAGCAAGGAGGAGCCATTTTGATGAAAAATGGAGCCCAAGAATGTGATTAAGTATCTGGAAGTGAGCTGTACAACCCAGATGGGTCAGCAATGGGAAGATTAGAAAGAACAAGCCAATAATAAATCAATTATTCAAGAGAAATTCTCTTCAGAGATTTTGTGGCTTGATATGCACATTCCTGATGTTCAACCCACTTGCTTTTCTAAAAGCAGATCATGCATCATCCTCAGAATTTATGCCAGACTCTTCCACTGTAAGGGACTCACCATTCCAAAGCAGGCCTCCTGCAGGCCTCCTGCCCATTTCCAGAGGCATGGTTCCCACAGGACGTTGTGAGACAGCTAATATTCTAGTGGGAAATTTAGGCAGACTCTTGACAGCATTTCCTCTGAAATTGTAAATTCCAATTGTGCTTCCTAAGATTTTTTTATGTCCTGTAGAAATCAACATGTTATCATGGCTTGGTGCAACTCGTCCATGACTGAGCTTATAGGGCAGTGATGGCTAATCTTTTCCAGAGCGTGTGGCCAAAGTGCAAGTGTGCATGTGTGAGTGCATGTGTGCGTGAAAGCACAGATATTCGCCCAACCCCGAAAATGCAATGAGTGCACAGCTCCTCAACATGCACACCGCATGCATGTGCAGGCCCCCTGCGCATGCATGGCAGAAATCCGACAACCAGCTGGCCAGTAGGAGGCGCGTGCACATACACAGTGCAGCTACACTGCGGCAACAGCTCACGTGCCCACAGAGAGGGCACTGCGTGCCACTTGTGCCACACATGCCCATAGGTTCACCATCATGGTTATAGGGTTTCTGCAACAGCCTTGGAAATAATGATGTATTGGTTTTTTTCCCTTACCACAAAAGAATACTGGGAGATGATGAACAGGAGAAATGTTGGCTGAATCTCCAGTTTTATGTTCCACTATTGGCCAGTCTGTTTCTGCTAAAACAGAGAGAACATTAACCAACGTGACAGAGGTTCATGGTAGCCAGTGGGAAACAAGGGCTTCTGAGGTGGGAGGGAAAATAGGGATTGTGTTGAATTTCCTACATTCTCCTGATCTTACTCGTCCAGCAGCGCGAAAGAACCAAAAGATAAATGTGGCTTCTCCCATCATCCAAGAGTCCCTACACTTTAATCGTATTTCTGAATCGAAGAATAAAATAATTGTGCAGGACATCCTCTATAGCGGGAATACAAAAGTCTTCTGATATGAGAGCTGCAGGTCATGCTATAAAAAGAGATGGTTGAAACCATGACAAAAAAAAAAAACCCACATTAAACAAAGACAATTTGGTGACAAAACCCGGACCGCTCCATGGCTACATTCAAAGCTTTCAGGGGCCACTCGCATTTCTCAGGCTTCTAATAATGTGCCCTCACACAAAACTGTCAGGCTGTCTTATCATCTCAATGAACCTGAAGACACAGATCTTGGAGAGGTTCTGAATTTTAAATACTGTTACCTCTTTAACAGAAGACTAGGTTTATAGTTACAAGTAGACCTTTCTCTGTATGTAGCTTCAAATCAAATGGTGCAACCTTTTTTCCCCCAAACTGATATGAAAGCTGCACTTACTGATCCATATATAATCTTGGAGTGAAAAGCCATTTGAAATTATCTCCACTCTTAGGCACATGCATTTAAGAGAGAGAGAGAGAGGGAGGGAGGGAGGGAGGGGGAGGGAGGGAGGGAGGGAGGGAGAGAGAGAGAGAGAGAGAGAGAGACTGACCGACCTTCACTTGGAATCGTTTTCATCACAGTTAACCTTACTAATCAGGGCTGCTGTTGGATTAATGAGGCAATAAGTAATGACACTTAAAGCCATCAAGCCAATTAATGAAATGCTTAAGTCAAGCAAGAAACATCATACTCAAAGTTAATTAGTTGAATTGTTCTAAGTGCAAGGGCCAAAAATGCAATTTCCTCTGGACCTTAAGCATGTGCATACAACTGCATTATATTTTCTTGCATAGAAAAGCAAGGCAAGTGAGAACAATTACAGTTCTCAAAACTTGACTTTACATAAACATCTTTATGGAATATTAAGGGGAAAAAATCTCCATAGACAAAGGTGGGAGTATCTTCTGTGGACGTATGAAGCCCCTGAGACGGCTCTATCAGAGGTGGTATTCAGCAGATTCTTACCAGTTCTGGAGAACCAGTAGCAGAAATTTTGAGTAGTTTGGAGAATCGGTAAATACCACCTCTGACTGGCCCCACTCCCATCTATTCTCTGCCTCTCGAATCCCAACTGATCAGGAGGGAATGGGGATTTTGCAGTAACCTTCCTCTGGAGTGGGGAGGGAATGGAGATTTTACAGTATCCTTTCTCTGCAATGCCCACCAAGCCAGGCCTACCATGCCACGCCACACCCACCAAGCTACGCCCACAGAACTGTTGTAGAAAAAAACAGGACACGCAAGCCAGCTCTGCAGGGAAGGAATAGTTTATTGTGCAGGCCCAGAGACAAAGGCCTGAACCCCGAATGACATCAGGAAATTCCTTTTTAAAGTCCTTAGCTTTTAGCTAAGCCACCTGCTAGATTTTGGATACACCCCCAAGTTGTGCCCTTGAATTACAGTAAAATTATGTCTACAGGAAGTAATAATATATAGTCAGCTAACAGCCAACATAGCATACATTTGAGGAAGTAAATTGTGTCCTTT
This sequence comes from Thamnophis elegans, assembly GCF_009769535.1. Classification (NCBI taxonomy): domain Eukaryota; kingdom Metazoa; phylum Chordata; class Lepidosauria; order Squamata; family Natricidae; genus Thamnophis; species Thamnophis elegans. Next base: position 74,173,588 of record NC_045545.1, read on the forward strand.
CAGACAGCTTTTACAGTCAAGCCAGCAGATATATTAAAATAGAGACTTTTGCTACAGCAGCTTTTATGTGCAGACTTCCTAGAAGCGAACGTTTGCAATTTCTATATATGAACAGCTAAAGCTTAATATCATGAGACCCTAGTTTGGTTCAGGCTTGAGGCCTATTCTGGTTCAGCCTGCTCTCTCAGTACCAGTAGTAAAAAATGTTTAATCCCATTACTGAGCTCTATGGCTGAAAGCCTGCACGAGGGGTCTGCCAAGGGACCCTGGAATTCTTATGAAGATGCTTTTAGCTCTCCTGAGAAAGAGAACTCCTCAAATGTGATAGAAGGTATATTCTGCCATCATCAGGAAATCCTCTTGTACAACTTCCTAAAAGCAAAGTTTCGAACCAACAATAAATCGTATCTCCCTGATATTCTAATTCTCCAGCTGCAACTGTGAAGTATTGCCCCTTATAATGGAAAAGAACCAATCAATGAACAGCCTCTTATGTTTCTATCTTATACCAGGTGAAACAATATGTCCAGTGAAACTAATACTCCAACTAGTAGCAAAACTCTTAGCATGTTTTTTCCCATGGCCAGCTACCTGATTGTTTTTAAAAACTGATCCAGGAGTCATCTCTGTGCAGATATTTGAAGAGACACAATGTAGAGCTCTATATTCCAAAGTTAAAAAATGACTACTGTATTTCCCACAAAATAAGACAGGGTCTTATTTTATTTTGACCCCCGAAATAAGCACTTGACCTTATTTTTGGGGAGGTCTTATTATTTTTGAGGTACAGGAGGCAGTGAAGGTGGTCACCTCATGGCTGCTGCTATTGCAATATTTTTGGGGAGGGCTTATTTAGCGCATGCACTCAAAAGCCCAATTAGGCTTATTATATTATTATGGGAATAGGGATTTTGCAGTATCCTTCCCCTGGAGTAGGGAGGGAATGGAGATTTTGCAGTATCCTCCTTCTGCCACACCCACCAGGCCATACCCACAGAACCAATAGTAAAATAATTTGTTTTAAAATAGTCTGAAAGTACTTCCCCCCCCACCTCATGTTTACAATCCAAGACACTAAAATCTTTGCCTTGTCTTGTTTCTTTCTGCAGGCTCAGCTGCCTCTTAACTCACTATTGCAGCTCTTCTTCCTGTCTCCCAAGGTCAGGTCCACATACTATTACACTAAAGAACAGCATTATTTTTCTAAATCAAGTTTATAATATTTAAGATAATTTTTTCATAACATCTAATATAAATCTTTTATTCATGTAATTGCTTTAAACCACATAGCTTATGAATTTCATCTGGATCTCTCAAGTGTCTTTGGAGAGGATGGCTTTGCTTTGAGTGATAGAATTAACTTCCCTTGATCTAGTCACTCTCCTGTGACTCCCATTTTGAAGCTTGACGAGAATTGTGTGAAAACAAAGCTAGGTGTGAGATCGGGTGCCTGGGATTTATCTGGCCAAGATAGCTGGTAATTTCTGATGATGCTGGTGAGGAGGAGGTCCATCGAGCCAGATTTTCTCCTATGCAAACCCTTGGTCCTGAAAAGTCAAAGGCAAGATGAACAATCATGGTTATTCATCTAGAGCAGCACAAACGTTGATGATAATATCTCACCCCTGAAATTTAAACTTGTGGTTTATAATTTTATATGAAACTGGCCAGTGTCCTTAGGACTAATGGGTTTATATCTGTGTGTGCAAGAGAGAGGGAGAAAGAAAGGGAGGAGGGAAAAGGGAGAGGGAGAGGGAAAAGGAAGGGGAGAGGGAGAAGGAAAGGGAGAGGGAAGGGGAGAGGGAGAAGGAAAGGGAGAGGAAAGGGGAGAGGGAGAAGGAGAAGGAAGGGGAGAGGAAGAAGGAAAGGGAGAGGGAAGGGGGAGAGGGAGAAGGAAAGGGAGAGGGAAGGGGAGAGGGAG